>NC_049169.1:69411708-70011708 GCF_009769625.2 Cygnus olor
CTGTCACCATTCTCTGGCTCCATAAAGTTAATATACTTTTTCAAACTGTAGTTAATAGGATCTAACTGACTCTCTGCCACGATAGTTAAGTCAGTGACCATTCCACCTCTACCTGTTCCTTCTGCTGCTGCCTTTCAGTATTACTCCTGTGCATTCACATAAGCCTCACATTTCTTTCTTCTAGAAAATGGTATGTCTTGCAAAATCACTTATACCAGTCTCCAGTTATCGTAGCTTCATTTTAAATATATTTTCCTTTTTATCCCATCTACTCCACTTTGAAAGGTTGTTTGAAGTTCCCTTTTCAACATTTAACACTGAATAATTTATAGCCTACATCTATTTGTAATTGGTGTATACATTTCAAAATGTCTTATAGCTTTAATAGTATTTACATACACCTCCCTTAAAATAACATTTTGTTAGCCTAAACAATTCAAGATTTTTCTGTTTTGTTTTAAAATACACTATTTCCTTGTTCCTTCTGAAGGACTTTATCTGTACCTGTTACAGTTTCAGATAATATTTACTGAACATGGGAGATACTACTATGCCTTAATATATTTAGCTAGTAAATTCCAACTTTTCTTCACCTAGTCTTCAGCTTATTTAATTTTCTCCCACTACGGTTCCCAGCCATCTATCCATCACAATCTTCTTACTGACCCATTCCCGATTTGATTAGCTTCCAAATTTACATCCTAACATCCAGGTAGATGTATGTACATATGTTCTCTTCAGTTTTAATCTTTGCCTTTATCTCTCTGCTTCAGTTTTCATTCCTATTTATATCAAGTTTAATTTAGCAACCAAATGAGGCTGTGAGATCCAACAAAGCAGTTGCCAAAGATCCAGAGAATTCAGGTGAGGTGAATAAAGATTCAGCAGCAGCAGTGCATTGGTGCATCCCCAGCTGGAAAATATCTAGCGGAGACTGAGTCTTAAAAAAGCTGATTTGGCAAAAGTGTTAGAACTTGTATGAACTTTGAATTTTCAAAGGGCTGTAACCTCATTAAATTTGTTTAATTTTCAGTGGATGAAAAAAAGAACTATGTAAAGAGCTATTTTCTCTCAGCATAACAGTTGCTACTTCCTAAGCATAAGAATATTCTCTCTTGGAAAAAGGTAAGTAAATCACTCTTAAAAAGAGTAATAAATCTTATCTTTTTCTGTTCTAATTTTTAGAGATGATTGAACTATTTTGACTGAAACCTTACATCTTCCCTTCCATTTAGCTAAAAAACAACAAAATTAATCTAAGCCAAAAAATAACCTAGAAGTTTTCAATGGAAAGAGTTAGTTCTGTAACATTGTAAATAATAGGAAATTGTATTCAATAAATTTTAGTAATGTAGGTAGTTCCTGTTTCATCCATAATAGGAACTTTAGTGTGGTATGTGGGCATGTATTTTATTAAACATGGTAAACTGAAACCCCTACTATTTTATCGTGTAATGATTATCACATATTAAAGCAAGAAATATGTTGAAACCTGTTGGAAAGTGTGAAAATATGCTAGCTTTCAAGGTGTTTTAAATTAATAAACTGTTTCTCTAAGCCATATAGCAAAATCTGTTGTAATTGATAAAATCAATTATAATGCGGGGGGGGGGAAGGCATCAAACTTTTCTACTGCGTATTTTTTTCATCCTCTAACAAAAGCCCAGAGGGAAAAGAAGAGTCTTAGCTTTCATTCTTGGGTCTGCCACAGTTTTCCTATAAACAAAGGCAGTAATTTAGCCTTCTTCTTCCATTGACTTTATGTTTAAACAATTTTCTATATGTCATCCTTCCACCCCAATTCAATAGCCAGAATTATTCTTTAAATGGGCCTATAGTAACTTGTATGCTTGCTGGTTCTACTGTTTTCCTCTTGACTGTTGGCAAAATTTTACATACTTCTCACAGCTATTTTTTCTAAGCCTATTTCAGGTCTGTATGACAGTGTGCTTGGCTTGAATTTCTTTTGGTTTAAAGCTCTTTTTTGTGTATAAACATAAACCATTGTTTGGAAACCACAGAAGGAGTGATACCATATTGATCTTGGTCTCCTTCACTAGTCAGACTGGGGCATTGTGTGTTCTGTACTTGCACAGTGGTGGTGACCGGTATTAGTTTATTCTTTGCTTCTAGACAATAGGCAGATATTTTGTTAATTCTCTACAGCCTCTGTGAAACTTCAAATTGAGTTGACATGATAGTGTTTATTAACATAACTCTGTGGCATACGTTCCTGGAATACTCTGCTTATTGCTGTTCCCATAAATATGTGTGTTCCTCATTGTGAGGTGTGCACTTCCGTTTAGCATGTGCCAGGAACTAATGGGCTGTATGAGAGGGCTTTGTCCAACAGTTTCACCAGTCTTTAAAATAAGAGTTTCTCAAAATACTTCTATAAAAATCATTGAGACTGATAGATTCAAACATACAACACAGGAATAAGCAATCACTAGAAACTCAGTTCTGTGTTTCTTGTGTAAGGATGCGTGAGTTTGATGTAGATTGACCAGAAAGTTGTTCATAACTACGTAACAGAATGTCTTTGAACTGCCCCTTTAAGCTGTAGTAAACTAACTCCAGTGAACTGGAGTAAATGTATAAACCAGAAATAAGAGGGAAGAGGCTGATTTCTTGTCTCCAACCCACCCTCCATTTTGACATGGTAAACCTGCCCACTTAAACCTTTTCTTGTATATGTGTCACTTCCCTTGTTGTTGTCCTTTAGGCAGTGAAGACTCTAATCAGGGATGCAAAACTTGTTTTTTGAAACAGCCGTGTTGACTAAGCTGCCACAAAATGATTTAATTCTCAATAGACAGGTGAATTTACTTGGGGCTTGGAGTCCTGTTTAACGAAAACACCTTGCTCCAAAATATGCACTTCAATAACAATGACAAAAAAGTATCACATTTACCTAAATATTTCGTTCGAGGCAATCCAAGCATTTAAGCTTCCTCTTTATAGGAGGAAAGCTCTTGCTTTCTTTCCAAGGAAAAACTCAGGAACTATTGCATGAGTATTTTCAAGTATTACGAAAACACTAGAAATCAAGGGGGCCTTGCTAAGTTCACTATAGGGCTTAGAGCACTAAACTGGAAGCAGTGGCTCCATTTCTACCTCTGTCCTGCTGTATATGCTCGTTTAGTTCAAAATTCTTTGCTTTTCCTCTGAAATATTGTTGGTGTTATATAGTGAGATGTCAAAGCATCTGGTGCAACTGTCAGAAGCTAGTACTGTCTGTTATCAGGGCTGGGAGTATGAGAGCTGTTTGTGCATGTCTGTGGGTTTGCTGAGCACTAGTAAGCTCTGCTGCAAGGAAACTTTGCACCGTTTCAGAGTATGAGTGGAGTGAGATTATGACTATCTAATGAACAATCTTGTATGCTTACTCTCCTAAATTCTTTGAGGTAGAAATGGACTCTGACATATTTGTACAGCATTTGGTTCAACTTGTTGTTATTATTAGGGTCAGTACTTAGTTTTGTAATGAAACTTTATTTTTTGTAATTTTGCTTTCTCCAGAAAGAAATGTGGAGAAATCTAAGAACATATATTGTAGAAAAGAGAGTAATCAACTTAAAAATTGCTAATGTCTACCTTTATTATGTCAACTCCTCTATTAAGAAATCTGATCTGGCCTTTGTTTGATTTGTCACTATGACAGATAACTTCATTAAAATGTTTCATTAATACCCCTAAAAGTAGATGTCTCTCTTGATCTCTTAATATTTTTTTAACAAAAATGGAGGACATCACTGTGCCAATATGGAAATCCGTGGTTTGCCCACAGTTCTGAATAATGAGTACCTTTCTTTTCCCTCATTGTCAAAGGGTGCATTACAGAACTACAGTGGGTTCAAAAAAGGCAGTAGGAATTACTAATTACACATCTGTATGAAGAATGCCTGAGTAATTTAGACTTCTCCAACCTGAAAGAGACCATTTCTAAGAGATAGCCTAGAGGTCAGCAGTGATATCCAGAGAGTCTATATGTATTGGAAGGTAATCCTTCCAATCGATTGGACTTAATGGGAGACCAGCTCAAAACAATATAGGGGTGGTTTCTCGGGAAATTGAGAGCAGACCTCTAGAACTCCTTGAAAAAGGATGTGCACGTGGGAAATTTGTGTGTCAAGGGGAGCCTGCATATGTATTCAGAAGACTTTTAAAATCTCATCAGATTCAGGAGATAATTTGAGCTGGAATTATCAGATAGAAGGATACTTAGTGGAAGTATCATACAGTTTTTCCCTGCTGTTTTTTGTTTGCTTGTTTCCTAAGCTTCTGCTGTTTGCCACAGAATTCAGGGTTAGATGGACATTTAGTTTGAATACATATGGCTGTTCTTATGTTTATTTTTTCCCCAAGTGCAGTATTGAGAATATTTCTCTTACATCAGAAATGACAGTCTTTTTCATATTTAATGATAACATTATCTTGATAATGGCAACAGCATTGTTGCGTCAGCGGGGACCTTGGTACTCCTATGGTAAAGGACAGATTGGACAGAAAGCGTTCTTGGCAGGAGTTCTGGGTCCCTGTGGGATTTGTACACCTGATGTCTGTTCTTTTCCTTCTCTATTTTTGAACAAGATAAAAACAACAATTTAAGGGAGCCTTCAGCTTCAAGTGTCAAGTGTATATGGAAGCACAATGTTTTCAGTATTACAAATCAAATGTTTGGTACACTTAAAGGTAATTCTCTAAGTACATGTCTGAGCCTTCACTTAGCCTATGGGGAAGTGGATTGAAACATGCTTCCTGAATGCAACTTGGAGTTAAGTAGAAGTCTCAAGAGTTCTTAAAATTTAGTGGTTGAAAATGTAACTTGATAAGTGGTCAGGAGTTGTTCCAGGTCACGTAAAAATAAAGCTTGAAAGAAGAGCCACAGGGTTCTTCTAAAGTCTCTGATTAGGCTTTGAAAGTTTTGGGCTACTGTGAGTGTAATCTTGGCATTGTCACTTTAACAACTCTATATTTGGATTGAAATATCCTCATTATTTTGGTTCCTTCAAGAATAAGTAGAAGTTATATTATGTCCACAGTTGCATACTGTTAATATATACATGGGGGTGGGAAATCTCCAAGTGAGTGAAGTAGAGTGAGCAGGAGATGGTCTCAAGCAGGTAAACAAACTAAGAATTATTTAAATTAGATGCCTTTCTGCGCAATGTGCTCTAGGTAATCCTACTTGGCAGGGGGGTTGGACTAGATGATCTTCAGAGGTCTTTTTCAGACTTGGCCATTCTGTGATTCTGTACATTTTTGCAACAAGGTCATGCGGCTTTAGCTAAAATCTAGTCATTAAGATAATGTCCTCTGACATCAGAGTTGACTTGCATTGGCTGTGCCGAGCTTGACAAAGGTGTTCCCTGCTCAAAATAATCTCGGGAGCAGCGTTACACGGAAATTTCTTGTGACAATTCAATCCTGTTGGTATTCTTCAGGAAGAAGGAAAAAATAATCTGTGGATAGTCATATTGGTCCTCCTTTCCTCTCATGCCTTGCTTTGTGTATGGTCTCTGGGGATTTCTTCAGGGAAGCCATGAAGATGTGTTCTTTTGAATGTTCTTTTTGACAGATGTGTAGATAGGTTTCTATGATTTTCCCCTAATTGTTGACCTGTTGAAATACCTCTGTATCTTGAGGCAGATATTCTGGAGAGAAAACTCCTGGAAAAGCTGCTTTTCTGTTATCAGTTTTCTTGGGATCTATTCCATATTCTGAGGTGAGCTTGCTTTGAGCTCTTAGTTTGACCTAAACTTGATGCATTTTTATTACACGTAATATGTGAAATGAACTAAAAGAAAATCTAGAAATTGAAGTTTCATTAGGTGAGCTTTCACACAGGTGGCTTAAAATAAAAAATAAATAAATAAATCCCAGCCTAGAAGACCTCACAATCTATGTAGCTAAGTGCAAGGTAAAAGATGGACGTGACAAGTATGTGTCAGTGTGACACCTGCTTCAATTCAAAGTGCATGGTGGAGAACCTGATGCACATGTGGGTGAAGTTCTCATCCAAACGAGGATAGATATCATGCTGGGAGATGGCACACAAGCAAAGAAAAAAAACATACTATTTTATGGTTCTGTTCTTAAAAAAAAAAAAAAAAAAAACAAAAAAAAACCTTTTATCAAGTTTCATTTTACTTTCTTATTGTATTGAGTTTTTTTGATATATTTCCAATTTCTTCAATTTTCTTATTAAAAATGTGAATAAGTGGTTTTAAATTGTGCTGAATTGAAAATAAGTTTTAAAATAAGTCATCCAGGTTGAATAAATAACAATACAATACAGATACTCAACCTAAAATGAGTCTGTTACGAAGTGGTGACTCATTCAGAGTGTAGAGTGCTAAATTAATTTTAATAAATTGTACAGAAGTATCTATTTGAAACAGAATTTCCTTTGAAAGTGCATTGAAGTTATCAGCATTTCTGAGGAGATTTAGATCTTCCTAAATTTTTAGTCTAAGCATGCACACTGTAAACATTAAGAATGATCACTGCCTCTTTCTGAAAATATCTTTCAGTATATTTAAAAGAAAAATCATCTTCAAAGCTTCTTCAGCTACAGTTATGTAAAAGAAGTGGTTAAAAAAAACTTAAAGCATTTTACAGAGGAAAAAAAAAAAGCCAGTCTTGAGCATATCAGAAGACTGTTTTCTTTCTTCTGCTCCACAAAACAAAGATTTTGTTCCCTGTTCTCCAGTTAACTGGTGCCAATTCTATGTACTGTTGTTTTGAAGCCTATGCATTAATGGCAGCTCTGCCTACTGTAAGGCAGTGTGCAGCTGGTTGGCACAGGGAGCCAAGCTTTACTGGAGGGATCCAGCCATTTACTGAGAGCAATGTCTGTGCTTTTGAAGTACCTCTAGTTGTCACTGAGCAATAACGAGGCAAGCTGCTTCCAGGATACCTGATTTCCGATTTTATGCTAACAGTGTACCCCAGTCTGGAATCTGTGCAACAGTGTCAATACCTATTACCTCCTGCTCTTTTTTCAGCTGGAAAAGAGAGCACTGAGTCACTGGAAAAAGCAAAATGTACTTTTAAGCTAGAGAAGAGTCAAGTTCTTTGAATGGAATAGGAACTAGAAATGAGCTTTTAAATAACTATTTTATGATTACCTTCTGAACAAGCAATATGGAGACTTCAGAGTACTAAGTCAAATAAGGTGCTATACTGCTTCCTTCTTGGAAGGACAGTATTCATCACTGGCTAGATACCACAAGTCTCACTAGTGAGATGTGCTCTAACATGATTAGCTTGCAAATTTGTTTATATGAAAAGGAGCATGATAAAATATGGTCCACATGCTAAGATGATCAGAAATCTTCTTAGATGAAGGGTAAATCAAACTAATGGGTAGATAGGCCCCTAGCAAATTCCTGTTATGGAATTTAAAAAACAGAGGTGTGGTTTTTTAATTATTATTATTTGTTCCCTCTGAATATCAGTATACTTATACATTTCAGGAAGGTATGGTCTTCATAATGAAAACTTAAACATGAGTTCAGGTCAGGACTGAATAGGTTCCACGGTGGTAGTGGCTACAAGTTTTCATTTTGACCTATTATGGAAAAAGGTTGGAAACACAAATCAAAGTTGTGGGTTTATTGTTGTTGCTTGTCTGTTTCTTGGGCAATATATTTCATTTTGTGCTCCTGGATTAGTATTTGCATTAGCTCAAGGGGCTCTTCCTAAGCATAGTTTTAATGTCATCTATCAACTTAGTTAAAATGAACCAAAGAACTAAAATATTTCTTATGGATGTTCAATTTTTTTTCCTTTTCACCTGTATGCGTGTTATAGGCATCTAGTTTGAGTTCACCTTACAGTAGTAGAACACACTTTTCACCTGATAATTTCTGCAAAATAGTTGAAATATCGGAGGAGTAAGATATTCAATATGAGTTAAGTGTTTTCGAACTTATGCAAATGAGCATCTGTAACAGTGACATTGAGATTGCTATAGTCATTTTAATAGTTTTTCCTTTGTCTTCAAAAACTTCATGCAAGTCTCTGGCTAGGACTGATTTATCCAATGTATTTTGAATATACTGATCTTTTAATACCAAGTATCAGATTTTATTTATTTTTATAGGCAATTTTCAGATGAAATACCCCATAGGTTTTTGGGGGCTTGTGTGGTGGTGTGCTTTTTCTTTCCTTTTTCCCTTAATTCCCTACTGAAATTCTTCTTCAGAACACTGGGTTCATAACCAAACTAAAAAACTTCTTGTTCTTAATTCCTTTCAGTCATATTGTTTTGTTTTTGGTTTTTTCAAGATTGATCTGTATTTTTCTTAAAATACTCAGCTGTTGGATTCACGTAGAAAAATTCTCAAAATGATGTGCAGATAGGAATGTTGATAAACCACTTACTTTCTGTGTTGCTTACTTCTATTTAAAATACACTTAACATAAGATATAGCCAAAGATTTCCAGACTTCACTGATTATATTCAGTTCTAGGGTAGTAGAAATAAGATGTTTGCCCACTTCCAAAGAAGCAGTGAAAGCTAACATGTTACTATTTTACTTTATTCCTAGTTGCTCATTACAGGTCTCTTTGCTTGGAATAAATCCAAATGCTACCTTTCTTTTTCAGGTATCATTCACTCAGAATAACAGAGCTTAACATAAACAGTGGTCATGGCTAGCCTGACATAGGAATGTATGTCTAACACCTATGGTATCTAGTGCGAGGTTATAGTCCTAAACTGAAATTTGCTTGTTTCTATGTGTTTATATTCTTTTCAATATTAATTTCTCCTCCTTTTTGTCATGCCTGGAAGTGTAAAAGAGAAGCCTGCTGTCTGCCTGTAAATTACAGGCACTTATGGATTCTTCAAGCAATAAAGATATTATAGGAATGCAAATTATAATATTTATTGCTGGTATAATAATACACTACAACATGCTCCTTTTGAAGGGTTGTGGTGATTCAGAGTAGTGGGAAGAATAGATCAAAATGCTTTTCTTCCTTTTATTCAAACTCACTTTGAATGTTACTATGAATTTTACTCACAACTCGTTGCTCACTATGGAAGGTATGTACTATCACTTCTTACATATAAACTAAGTACAGTATAAGATTATGCTGCTCTGTTTGGTTCTTCCGAAATCAAGTTGTCAATTTATTTTTACATCATTAGAGTTTACAACAGAAATAGCCAAATATAAAAGATCTTGGGTTATTCACGCTTATCACCAATTGTATCTATTGATGATTAAATATTTTAGCAAGTAACATGAATTTACAAATCTGCACATCAATATAGCCAAAATAATCCTCATAATTAAAGGAATTTCAGTGTAACTGAATATAGTTCTAAACACTTCACTTGTGAATAATTTTGCAGCAAGAATTGCTGTCTAGAATAACCACAGTTCTTGAGTCTCCAGAATTTATATAAAACATAGAAGATATTTAAACTTGGATAATTATTATCATTTTTAAAATAAGTAGTATAATATCTAAATCCCTTGGAAGGGAGCTATTGCTTGTGGTTTACCTGATCTTTATAGGAAAATTCACCAGGCTCCTGACACCGCTTGACCACAGCAGCATATTTTGTGATTTACTGGGCTGTCTGCAAGTGTCTCTCTTTCTAGCAAAGAATAGTCATCTGTCAAGATGGTTGTAATAAAGCTAATTTGTCATTGTTATTGAACTTCTCAGGTAAACTGACTGGATTCTGAACATTTAAGAAAGTTTTAGGCATAGGGAGCTCATCTATCACTTGTCTATTAAATTTAATTAACGCCTTGAACACCTCCAGGGATGGGGCATCCACAGCTTCTCTGGGCAACCTGTTCCCGTGCCTCACCACCCTCTGAGTGAAGAACTTCCTCCTAACCTCTAATTTAAATCTCCCCTCTTTTAGTTTAAAACCATTCTCCCTTGTCATATCATTACCTGACTGAGTGTGGTGGTTTTACTTGGGTGGGTGGCCAAGCTCCACCACAACCGCTCTCTCACTTCCCCTCCTCAAAGAGGAACGGGGAGAAAATATGATGAAAAGGGCTCAAGGGTTGAGATAAGGATGGGGAGATCACTCAACAATTATCATGACAGGCAAAACAGCCTCAGCATAGGGAGATAGTAAGATTTATTGCCTATTGCTAACAAGCTAGAGAAGTGAGAAACAAAGGAAAGAAACCAAAAGCACCTTCCCCCCCCCCCCCCCCCCCCCCATCCACCCTCTTCCACCTCCTCCCCCCGAGCGGCGAAGGGGAACAGGGGCTATGGTCAGTCTATAGTGCTTCTTCTATGCTGCTCCTTCTCAGTCACTCTCGTCCCCTGTGCTGTGGGGTCCCTCCCACAGGATGCAGTCCTTGCTGAACTGATCCAGCGTGGGCTTCCCACAGGCAGCAGCTCTTCAAGAACTGCTCCAGATATGGGTCTGTACCACTAGGTCCATCCCTCAGGAGCAAACTGCTCCAACCTGGGTTCCCCACGGGCCGCAACTCCTGCCAGGTCACCTGCTCCTGCATGGTCTCCTCTCCATGGGCTACAGGTCCGGTCTGGAATCTGCTCTGGCGGGGGTCCTCCACAGGCTGCAGCCTCCACTGGTGCAGGTCCACCTGCTCCACCATGGTCTCCTCCACGGGCTGCAGCGTGGAACCCTGCTCTACTGTGGTACTCCATGGGCTGCAGGGGGACAGCCTGCTCCACCATGGTCCTCACCACAGGCCGCAGGGGACTTCTGCTCCGGCACCTGGAGCACCTCTCCCCCTCCTTCTACACTGGCCTTGGTGCCTGCAATTCTGTGTCTCACTCCCCTCACTCTCCCAGTTGCTGTGTGGCACAGCACTTTTTGTTTCCCCTGTCTTAAATATTCTCTCACAGAGGCACAAACAACATCGCTTATTGGCTCAGCTCTGGTCAGCAGTGGGGCCCTTACCTAACATGGGGCAGCTTCTAGGTTCTTCTCACAGAAGCCACCCCTATGGCCCCTGCTACCAAAACCTTGTTATGTAAACCCACTACACCAAGCAAAAAGTTGCTCTCCATCTCTTTTATGAGCCCCTTTTAAGTATTGAAAAGCTGCAACGAGGTTTCCCTGGAGCCTACTCTTTGTCAGGCTGAATATCCTCAGCCATGTCAGCCTGTCTTCGTAGGAGAGGTTCTCCAGCCCTCTGATCGTGGTCTTCCTCTGGACCCACTCCAACAGGTACACTTCTTTCTGGGGCTGGGAGCCCCGGACTTGGATGCAGTACTCTAAGTTGGTCCTCACAAGGGCAGAGTAGAGGGGGGACAATCCCCTCCCTTGACCTGCTGGCTGCTCCTCTTTTGACACGCCAATCATGTTAAAACTTGGTTTCAGGAATGTGCAGAAGCTACTCAGCTTGTCCATAGAATTCTGGGTTCTACAGAAGATACTGTATTCTGTGTTTGCCTCAGCTACCTAGAAAATACTATTTGTATTACTATTTTTGCTTAGCTCACAATAAGGCCATCCACTTTGGGGTAAAAGTCTGCTATTTTTATTTTAAGCAATACATTAGTTAACAGGGCAAAGGTTTTTTTTTTTTTTTCCACAGATTTATTCGTCATTTTTCATATATGTCAAATAATGTGATTGTTAAATTTTAGATGTGGTAGTTGATTTCTCTGAAATAAGAATATTGATAGTGTAGTCTATATCGTGCTGATTCCAGGACAGTTGTTTTCAAACTGGAAGGGAGATGTATGAAAATCCTTACAGCAGCACTGTTCCCATGATGAGTATCAGAGTAGTGTTGTGTTTGTTTTGCAGGTGATATTAATGTAGTAGAAAAAGTGACAATTTCATTCTATTCACTATAATCTTTTGGTGGTTTGTGTTTTTTTCTGGTGTTTTTTTAATTGCAGCAGGTGAACGAGATGAGAAATAATGTGTAACAGTGAGGGCTTGTTTGAAATAATCAACAGTTACAGAAAAGGTATGACTCGTATTATTAGTTTGGTCTTTTTCCTTTCTGTGGTCATGCTTCAGGAGGGGCTTTAAGTAGAGGCTTTTCTTAGGTAAGAGAGGTTACTTTTTTTTTCTCTAAGTACTTTATGAAAAGGAATTGAAGTAACTATTCCTTTCAGAGTTGAATATGCTTAAAATGTTATGTTATAATTAGTATTGTGACCAAAGTAAAGCCAGTTTGACTCTCCTGAGGATGTTCCTCAGCACAGTTTCTTTGATCTATTTACTTTTAAGCTTTCTTTATGCTAGGCCAGCCCCAGCAGTGTGTATTTAATAACCTCTGCTATTTGGAAGGCGATGAACTTTATGATTCAAGCTTTTCACTTGTCTAACCTGCATGCTTCTGAAGACTTTTCTATTTCTTGAGAATTATTATGGTTTTCTGTCACAGACACAAGGCTGCCAAAATGCAATACACAATTCTGCAAATTTCAAACACAATGACATTTAATTAGGATTAGAGAAGATTTAAATAAAGCAGTAAGGTCATAGTATGTATTTCTCTACTAGGCTTTTTTTCTTCTTTCTGGATTCTTTTATTTCTCTTGTTGTCTAGATTCTTTAGTTGAGCAAATCGTTGGGCTCTGGGCCTGAAACATGTCCTTTAGACTGGACAGTTATTTAAGTTTAGGGACTTGGTGCAGGGTTATTAACTGTTCTAGGCTTTTCCCCTCTCTCAGGGTAGAGGATGATATATGTTACAAATGGATGTAGTCTGATGCAAGTACATCAAGGAAGCTTGCAACTTCCTACACTTTTGTAGCCTAATAGGTGCATCCTCCAAGCATCGTACTTGATGAAATATGTTGTATCCGATCCTAAAACAGATGTCTGTTTCTTGAGGGAAATGCTACTTACGCTAGTTTAGAAGCTGTTAGGCTTATCCAATTTCTTTGCATGCTTCAGATTTGCTTGCAGTAACAGTATAATTTTATAGTCATTTACAGAAAATGAAATGAATTGTCTTAGAAATTATTTGGGATATTAGGAAACTTGTCTGCAATTTCAGATTGAAGGATTGAACTTCTGTTTCTCTTAGCTGATTAAAATTTTGTGCCACTAAATTAGCTGGGAAAGCCAGTTTCACTAAATATGATAAAGGCTTAGACTTGACTTAAAACCAGTTTTAAATTAATGACTCATACATGGGAATTATTTATTTTGACAAAGTTATTTGCTGAAGATTTGATGGCAAACGTACCAGAAAATTGAGACAATATCATGATGCAAAACCAACAAAAAAAATCATACTGAACACAGGGTTCGGTTTGTCAATGCTAGAGAAATTCAGTAGCTCACTAAACCTTGATTTTTGAAAGCAGCTGTTGCAGCGTTCTCTTGATCAGCTTCTAGATGGTCTGTAACATTACTTAAAATTCGTTATAAAATGCACCTTTCATAGTATTGGTATGGATTCACTATCCATAAACTTTTTGAGCCTTTTATGAATTGTACTTAACTGTTGGCATTTACAGCATCTTGTACCAAAGAACTTAATTTTAACTTCTGAATGTAAATTTTGAACTCAGGGATGTGGCTGCCAGGATCAAAGGTAATTTTCTTTTCTGCGGGGAGGGTGGTATTCCTGTGTATACTCTGTCCGTAGATTCTGTGTTATTTTATTATAAGTCTTAGGTACAGTTACAGCTATGTATAAACTATGGTGAATTAAAGAAGCAAAAATGGTTTGTTTTATACAAAGAACAAAAGGAAAGTTTTCCACAGCTGTCTTTGGACCCCTTCTGGCCTCTGTGCAGAAACTCATGTATTACTCAAAGAAATTATAACCCCACTATGTCTGTGCCTATTGGATCACTTTTGTAATAAAATTGTCTTACACATCAGGTAATAACATAAAAAATATTCTATAAGCAGGTTTCTTGAGTAGAAGTTTGTCCCATTGGGCTTCAAGATGTTGAGATCAGGTATGATCCGGGGAAAAAGCAATATAGATATTAGGATACTAACAAGTTTAGATTTTTTTTATAAGTGTGTGCATGTGTATATATATATATATATATATATATATATATTTTACACAAGGTAGAACACATAATATCAGGTACTGTAAGTAACAATGGTATAAGAATAAGTATTTGAGTAATGATTTACAGACCATAAAGACTGTACAGAGGAGATGAGTACTCTGGTCAGCTGGATTCTCTTCCTGGGTACAGAGTATCACTTACTCATATGTCTAGTAAAACTGACCCTTGTAACTCTTGCCTGCAGTTAATCAATCTATTTCCTAAATTTGGGGGTAAGATAGTCAGCTGTGTTTCACTGTGGCAGAAATATGGCAAAGCTATAGAGTGCCTGAATCCCCAGTGGAAAAATAAGACCTTAGTTCAAGCTGAAATTGACTGTGGTCTATACCAGAATATCAGCTGCACTGTGGTGCTGTTCATGCTTCAGTTTTAAAGACCCCTACAGGAATAGAATCTTCAAAATCCTTCTCCTTGCTCTTCATTCCAGACAGTCTAAATCACAACAGAATTCTGCAACCTGTTCTTAAAGAGCCCTCATTCTTTTTTGGTAAACTGGTCCCATGCGTCACTGTGCTTGCTGTTCAAAAATTTTATCCTCATGTCAATGCTCAACTGCTCTCTTGAGCAATTTAAGAATGTAAACTAATTACTTCTTGCCCAGTACAAAAGAAAGGAGAAAACACTATTTTTCCTGCCTTTTTTTTTTTTGGTGTATATTTGAAGAGTAGCTCTTCTCAAACATCTCTCAAATACTTTGGTCACTGGACCCTTCCTTGAAGGCCATGTCTTCATCCATTCTCACAGTGCCAATGACAGCTTTACTTGTTTTTTAGTGTCTGTGTGCTATTAGCTCACAGATGCATAAAAACTTTGTCAGGAAAGATTCAAGGCTGAGTGTATGTGACTTGCTGGTGTCAGTAATCCAGCCTGCAAAGCAACTTTACTGGAGAAAACAGAACAAGTCTATAAAAGCTATGTGAGTAGAAATGCTCGGTTTCTCTGTGCTGCATAATCCTTTCTCAAATACAGTAACCCCAGCAGATCCACACAGTTTGCTCAGTCTTACTAATCTCACATATTCAGGCTTGATTCTTTCTTTAAGCAAGCAGATGAAATAGCTATGCTCATAATATGTCTGATTTCCCTACCGGAAACCCTTCTGGATAGGTATCATTGCTCTCCTGTAAGTGTTTCAAGGCAATGGCAAGCTCATTATTTCTGCCGTGAGATAAATGAGCGCTCATTCCAGTTCCTGCCTTCCTCCAGAGGTTTTATGATGTACTCATGTCCACCCTGGTCTTGTGTGGCTGAAAGCCTGTGGTTATCTTGCACAAGGAAGCTGGCTTAACCCTTGAAAACAAAAGCTGTGCTAGAACGGTTTCCCAGACCACCTAGTTCTTAAAAGCTACCTTCGTGCCCCTCCCACCCCCCCCCTCCCCAACGGTTTTGTGTTCACTTCAATTTTGCATTCACTTATCCCTGGGACCTATTTATTAAAAAGGAATGTTTTTCCCCCATTCCTATCCACACACAAATCCTCCTTTGAGTTGACTATATTAGCTGTGGACTGATGCAGCAGAAAATGAATTCAACAACAACAAATGGTTTTTTTTTTTTTTTGTACAAGATCTCTTCTGTCTTGCTGCAAAATAACACAAGCACTACTGGTGGAATAAGGACTGACGTGGGCCCAAAGCAGGGCAACACCCCAGACCTAAATTAACTGAAGTTCCCATGCGTCATCAGTCTTGGTGGAATCTGACCATTAGTCATCTCAGCTGGATCATTAAATTTCATCCTTGTCCCTCAGCAGAATACTGCAATGGGTTAGGCTTTCTTCTCCAACATGCCTCTGTGACTGTCCTCAATGCTATTTCCATGTGGCTGCCCTATTTTAAGGTAAGGCATCATGCTCTATCTATCTCAACACACCTGCATCACTGGAAACATTGTGCTTATCCCTGATATTTTATGCCATCTATGGATTCATTTCTTCCTAGCTTGAAAGTCATAACTGAGACAGGTCTTTAATGTGAAGCTAGGCTCAGGAACAATAAAAGCAGAAGCTTGACAAAAAGAAAAGAAGACATGAACACCCTGCCTTTTTGGATGCCAGCAAATATCTTTATGCCAAACTAGATCTGCTAAATGGCTTCTAAAATGCTATATTTCAACATAAGCACAACAGTCTCTGTACCTCTATAGTCCTGATGTGCCTTGCACATTGCTTGAAATTTAGGGTTATGCTTTCACATATTTGTTGAATCTGAGTTCAGCTGAGTTACCCTTCTTTGGAAATGAGTGACCAAACAAGCAGCTGAAGCCACATCTCAATTTCCAGCATAGCACCATAATCACAACATGATGCTTCCTTTTTACATCTTTTATGTGGCATTGTGTTCTGAATCCTGTGGGACTATCTCTTCCAAGACAGGTATTTCACTTAATATTCATATGCTCCCTGTGTAATGCAATGTGCTGTGCAATAATGTATGAAGGGCAATATCTTTCATCCTTGCTTTCCAGCTCATTACATCCTAAGAATCACATTCTATTTATAATGGTAACAAAATAAAACCATGTCTAAGTCTGCTGCTGTATAATTTTTCTTATCAAAGTCCTTTTCTCATAAATTCTTGTTTTGAAATACCCAACAACCTTAGAAAGCCATGTGACTCTTTTCCTCCCCTTTATTACTGCCTACCAGAAGTTGGCTCCCACTATTTAAAATGAGACCTTTAGACCATTCATGGTTTATCTAACTCATAATAAGCCAACAGATGAGGCTCCTTAACTCTGCAGCAGATCATGAAACTGTCAGGAGAGAGTTATGCACTTAAGGCATAAATCACATAGTTAATCATAATTAAACCTGTGGAACTTAAGAATGAGTTAAAGGCACAGAACCCCTGTAGCAGCCATTGCAGCTGCTGTTTTCTGCAAATCCATCAGTTGGAGCAAGGTAAACAGTCAAGGAAAAACAAATGCCTTTTTCTTGAACGCACATGATTTTCACAGAATCCTTTAGGTTGGAAGAGACCTCCAAGATCGCTGAGTCCAACCTCTGTCCTAACACTAACAAGTCCTCCACTAAACCATATCACTAAGCTCTACATCTAAACATCGTTTAAAGACTTCCAGGGATCGGTGACTCAACCACTTTCCTGGGCAGCCCATTCCAATGCCCAACAACCCTTCTGGTAAAGAAGCTTTTCCTAATATCCAATCTAAAGCTCCCCTGGCGCAACTTTAGCCCATTCCCCCTTGTCCTATCATCAGGCACATGGGAGAGAGAACCAATTTTCAATACAGAGATGGTTACCTTGAAATCCCAGCTCTAAATAATTTAACTTGCTTTATTCAAAACGTGAGTTGAAGCTGAGGAAATGTGATATATATATTTATTTAAATCATACTTATGAAAAATCATACTTATGAAGTTGCCTGTTCTGCTGAACCCAACAGAGATTGCTTGAAGGGAAAGTCTTCTGGACATTTACAAGTCTAGTAGAATGAATGTACTCATTAGAATAGGCACAGACCTGGGCTCAGAGGAAACGTGCAAGATGCACACGAGTCTTAATTTTGCAGCTGAAATTCAAAATGTAAAAATTCTTGTACTTAGATATTTTTGAGTCTAATATTAAAATTTTGGTTAAGAGGCTTTCCTGTGCCTTTTACCATAGGGACTTGGAGCAAGTGCAGTATTGCTCTATCTGAACAAAACTACAGAAAGCAGGCCTTGGCACAAAAACAATTTACTGCTTGGTTGAAAGGAAGAGAGGGAAATCCAGTTCTGTGCCAGGATAAGGCCAAGCCCATTACCTTTATTTTATGTTTAAAAAAGTATGTGTAAGGAGAAAGGGGGAAGGATGAAGAACAAAATATCAAGAATGAAGACTTGAACCCAAGTCTTCCTTGTCCAGGGTGAGTGCCAAGGTCACCTGTATTATAGATTTCTCTGGTACATTTTTTTAATAACATTTTGAAATAGTTCCATTTTGCATAAACAAACATACATTGGAGAAGAGGGTTTATAACCTCATTGAATCCAGTGGCCAAGGTAAATGGATATTATGTGATGGCTGAGTTGTGGGACCATTTCACTCCGAGGCCCAGGGGCTGTTAGCTGCTTCCACAGGACAGAAGAGGTGCAGTAGGAGGAACTGAGAGCAGCCCACCAGTAGCTAGCAGTAAGGTCAGCCACCTGGCATGTTCACATGAAGGTAACTTCTGTGAGTACAGCTGCTTTTGATAAGGGAAAGGGGAACCTGAAACTCACTCATGCCCTAAGTACTGGACTTTTCTGCTTTTATTCTCCTTGTCCATGTCTCTCACTCTCTGATTTTTCTTTATGACACTTGTTTTGTGCCTTGTACTGTTCCATGGAAATCTTTGCTCATTTATAAATTAGCAGTTTCTGACAAAAAATAAAGTCATTAGAAAACCCTTAATCAAGCTGTTTCCCAGAGAGTGTTCTGTACAAAAAGAGAGAATGCATACTGCTATGCTCTACTCCTTATGGTCCTCAAATCTATTAAAGGTGCCTTGCCATCTGTGAAACATCCTCAACAAGAAATGAGAGCAACTCCAGTTATAGTATAATAATTTCCAGCCTAAATTTTTCATTAATGCTTGCTCTTTTGTCTCCAGATAATTCTGGAAATAAAATCCTTAGTGCAAATACTTCTCAGATATGACAGTTCTGAAATATCTGGATTACTGGTCTGTTTTTTTTTCAGGTAGTTGGATTAGATGAACGCAATGCTGCATTCTAGTTTTCGGTTCTATTTAACATTTTCCATTACTCCTTTCAAAATGTGAAATGCAGACTAGACACAGTGCAAGAAGCAACTCCTTGTCCCCCCCCCCCCCCCCCCCCCATTTTTTTTAGTATGTTTTTAGCTAGTACTTCCCACAAACTCTCTAGCATGTGGAGACCTACCATGTCAGGAAAGGTATGAGAGGACTGAATTCAGTGTGCTTAACTCCTTTGGGGAAAAGAAATATAAAAGTGACAGGATTGATAAAAATGAATCTCACCTTAGCAATATCTAACAAAATTAAAAACAAACAGCAAAACAACAAAAACCAAACTAACATTTAATAAGGACCTACCTTTCTAGAGAGATTTTGCTGGAGCAAAAAGAACCTTTAGGGGACGGTTGAATTTACAGAAATGTAGGGCTTTTCTCTGATGGTCTACAGCACCTGCTGGTGTCCAGCAGATGGTGCTGAGGAAAGCAGATGTTTCTTATGCACAAAAGCAATAGTGGATATTATTACTGGGTATTATTCTCTCAATTGTCCAATGCAATTTTCATTACCACTGCTGCATACAAGCTGAGTGGCATGAAGGAGCCTTCCTCAACCATCAGCCACTGGAGACTGAAAAAAACATAGCTTTGTTCATTAACCAGGTATTGTAACCCTCCCTCAGGAATGTTATGTTCCACTTTTCATTTAGCATACAGTCATAGACCTCTTGCCTATTATAAAACTCTGAAGATAATTATAAGTAATTTAAAAATGCATCAGTTGCACTGATAGTGATTGAACTTGAGCAGTGAACTTGCGTATCACACCTACATTCCCAAACCCCTGGTTTTGCCTTGCACAGACTTAACAGAAAGGTTTTTACCTTTGTTTTGCACTTAGAATGATCTTATTAGCTGCCTGTGGAATATGTCACAGGCAGAGCTGAATAGATTGAAGAATTTGAAACCACTTGTGACATCAAAGGGCGGATGAAGTCACCAGGCAATTGAATCATGTTTGCAGCAGAAGATAAACACTGCAAAATGGTTAAATCCATGGGCCATTTTATCTGCATTGTTTACATCCTACTCTAAAATATTGGGTCCAAAAATACTGGAAGTCTATGATGCTCAAAATATCAGCCTGAAGTGTTTTGTAGGGCTATCAAGTCTCCTATGGATGTAAATGGTATAAAGGTTTCAGCATGAACCAAAGTTGAGAGCATTACAGACCTTGTTCTGTAGCTCCTGATTCAAAGTACTTGGGGGAAAGAGGCTGGGTAATATCCATGTACTTACTTAGAATAGCAACTCTTATATTTGTACCTCAGCCATGGTTAGTCTAATGGTTCATTAATCTACTGGGCTACCCAGATATTTGAGCAGAGTGATCACAAGGCCCATTTTACACCCTGAGAAAAGCAAATACAATGTGCAGTGGAATTAGAGCTACAGAGGAAAGGTCAAAGGCCACAGAAACAAAGTGAGCAGCATGTAGTATAGGTCTCATAGGAAAAGCTGAGAGTGAGGTCTCTGGCTTTAAGAAGCAAAATGCTGCCATGGAGCACCCCAAGGAGGAAGTGGAATAGATGGCAGGAGCTGATCCCAGCAGCTAGAGCAGATGCTTGTTTGTGAATAATCAACCCATTTGGAGAGCTTTCACTAGGACTTAGCTACCTAGTCTTTACCTGGATGGGAGAAAACTAAGGCTGGGTGTCCTGGGTTCAGCAACTAGGGGACCGTCCTGTTGATTGGAGTTAAGAATTGTAAACCTGTGTTCGATTCCCTGTTCCAGGTAAACCTTCTGTGAAAACAAACAACAGATCTAACCTCCCTATTTGTTGCTTTCTTAGCTATCAAGCAAATACAGAAGCCTCTTCATTGTCTCAGCATAGACTTAAATTTAAGTGTAGGAGGTTCTGTTCCATCCGTAATAGTGGACAGGTAAAATTGGAAGAAAATACGCTTGTCACAATGGAAAATGGATACTCCTGGAGAGGGAGAAAAAATATTTTAGAAAGTAAATGTAATTAAAAAATCTGTAAATGAAACTATCTGATGCTTAAAGACAAAACATTTTTTCCCCATTTGATTGATTTGTTTTATCTTGATTCTCTGGAAATTTTTCTTTCTGAATAAGCTGTTTACTAGCTTAGTGTTAATGTCTTATTGTAAGCTTACCAGACGTTTTATTATTTGTTTTGGTATGGTTCTAAATGATAAAATCACATTCTGTGTTAATTTGACTTGGAAAGAAAATTATTGGACAGTTCCTTTCTGTAATTTGCAGAATAAAATTAAACACCCATATTCTTACTGTATAATCAGAATTTTTAGCACAATAGTACTGGGCTCAGTAAGATCAAATATCAACACATCCTATGTACAGTGAGGAGATTCCAGAATTAGTGCCACCTATGTGGCTTCCATGAGGGAAACCAGACTGGTGTCTCACTAATGTGGTGGTCACAATAGACATCTGCACTGGTATATGCTGCCTTGTGATGAACAATGTGCCTGCATGTTTGATCTGGTTTGAGTATGTGGATGACTTTCGGCAGGAATAAATATACTTAGACAAGGAAACAACATCGTAAAGGAGGGCTAATCAGCTACAGACCTGAAACTAGGGGGTGGAGATGCACTGGGCCCCAGCAGCAGCGTGCACTGTGGGGCAGGATGCCTGCTGAGACCTGAGTGCTGCCATCAGTCCGGTGATGCCCCTGAGCCCTGTCTTGTCTGGGGAGACGTAACTGGTATTTCTCCCACAAAGCAGACTTATTATTTTATTTGGACAGAATCCACAGCTTAAGTAGAAAGTCCTCATCTCCACCTTGATGTTCAGACCTGTTCTTTGTGCCCCCTGCTCACTTTCAGTTAAAGAGCTGATGGCACACAAAGGGAGTATCTTCTCATCTATTAAGCTGGCTTTTCCAAAACAGCATATATTTGGTGGTATTTAACCATGTGTATACCCAGCTTCTTGTATGGCCAATGAAAAATGACTTTTATATTTTGATAAATGGTAGAAGCACCATATATTTCAAGCTAAAATGACAAAATAACTTGACATATTTTCCTAGCATGGTCACATGGTATTGAAAATGTTTTGTGGAGAAATTATTTTAGGCCATAAAATATTCTGTTTGTTTTTTTCTGTCTACTGAGATAACAGCAGAATGTTTTGTCTACGCATATCCAGGCTTCATTAGCTGCTGGAAGATGTAAAACTGATTCAAACTTCTTGGAATTTCGGCCCAAAACAGGCATAAATTATAATGCTTTGGATGGGAAGTTTCTGAGAAAGGAACTTGCTTGATTTTTTTTTTTTTTTAAGGGTTTTTGGTGTTTAAAATATACTTTGCATTAATTGTTGTGAGTGATCATGTTTCTTTGTCTTAGTTTTGTTTCCATCTATCTGCTTACATCTCTCACTCATAGTTAAACTTTTGGTGCTATTAATTAAACTTATTGCTGGTGATCATATTTATTTTTCTAAGACTATAGTGCCATTTAGGAGTATGATCTTGTCTCATTAGGTGCTGCGTAATCAGAGTAATATAGTCAATGGCAGAAGACTTTGGTTTTAAGTATGCCAGCGAGCAGAGCAATGGATTAGAACAAACAAGCATAAGTGTTACATAGGTACAGCAGATTTTTATTTGGTTTATTTCACTTGATTAAACTTAAAGCAGATGTTGCTCAGTAAAAATGGAAGATCATTTAATTTAGGAAACAAAGGATAGAGAAGATAAAGAAAGAGAAACACTGAAGTGAGCCCCACAGGGAAGAAGAGAAAGGGGATTAAGGCAAATAGATATACTGAGGGCTAAAGGAAAGTATCAAAAAAATAAAGTAAAAAATATGTGTCTTGAAAACTATAATAAAACTCCTGAAATCATCATGAATGCATGGCATCATGAGCTGGTATTATATCACTCGGTCTCTGATTTATATGTGCATTCTGTTTAGAATGGCCTTGTCCAAGAACAGTTCAGTAAGGTCTTCCTAATGCCAGCTTGCTTCCATGTGCCAGTGCAAATGCTAGTAGAAGCCTGAGGCCATTCCTGTACTGCTCAAGTAGTCCTTCCCTGCTCTGCTACTGCTTCTAGGCTCTTGGCAGTCTGCACAAGTTTAAAGTTGACTGTACATTTCAGGAATGCTTAAATAAAAAGAAGCTTAAATTCATTTCTGTAATCCTTATTGCAACTGACAGTCTTAGTATCTTCAGTTTGCTTTGGAAAAAGGAAAGTACAGGAAGCTGTGCACATGAAACTGTTAGAAAATAGGTGTTTTCACAGAGTTTGATGCTGCAGTACTTAGTTTCCATGCTTTTTTTTTTTTTTTTTAATTATTATTAGTAAAACTCTGGCCATGACAACATGAAAACTAGATGTTGTTTGCCATTGATAATATTTCAATTAGCTGTAGTCGGTGCCTATATTAATATGTGTATGAATATTTGGAGAAGTTGGTTGTTTCCATGTTGTTTCCATTGCTTGTTTCCATTGGCTCTAGAGACACAGCGAAGTGCCAGTCCTAGTCTGGAGTCTCCCACATTGCCATTTTTTAATGAAGTTGAGCATGTGCTAACTTCTAGCCATACCAATTAATTGGAAAACTTTTATGTTGCTATTCATGTAATGGTTGATAGGTAATTTATGCTCCATGCTAAATAGTAACCTTGAGCCATTTCTCCACTGAAGCCAATGAAGACAGGAGTTGCTGATGGTTTTATAACCTTGTAGTCACTGCATCATCCTTTTTTTTTTTTTAAACAAAAACTTATGGGAAGTGCCTTTAATACTTTCTCCTTTCATAAACCTGAAGTCTTGAGCCAGCAACTTCTAATGCAACAGAAAGCTATTATAAAATGCACACAAACAAGAAACAACAATTTTAATTTGTTGCCAAAAAGAGTTTATCAGATTAAGATAGGTTACTAGCCTTTCTAATGTTTACGCTTCAGACTTTTTCTGGTCTGTGGTTTGCTTTGTGGGATGTGTGGTTTTTTTTGTGTTTTTTTTTGTCACTGGCTGAAGTCTAACCTTTATAAGGAATGAATATATATATATATATATTTGTTACAAACAGAACACAAGAAAAGTATAGTTTCATTTTTCACAATGCTACCTTTAACATAAACACTCCAGTACAGCTGAAAATACCAGATTGCTACAGTTTACAGCAGTGCTATTGAATCCTTTCTTGCTTCTAGAAGGATGTTGAATATCATCCTGCTCTATAGAAGAGAGAGTCCATTTCCACCCCAGAGATCTGGTATCTTTAGCAATTGTTTAACTATTCCTACAATACTGTAAAAATAAATTTGTGTTTGCAGAGGCCTCTGAGATGATCAGGTAAAAAACACTTAATAAGTACAAAGTATAATTATTAGCCAATGTTTAACAGTGTTCTGTGATTAGCATATACTACCTGTGTGAACAGTGTTAAACTTAGAGGTAACAATGAGAGCCAGGCTGCTTCACTACATGCTGCTTTTTACACTGAAACTCATCTTTTTTTTTTGTCTTCAATTTGTTGCTGCTCAGTCTAGAACTCACAAATGAGGCTACTTTGTTGATAAAAACATTGTTTATTTAAATCTTAAAAATAGGCAGGAAAGAACCACTTGATTTCAACGGCTGCTTTTACAAGGGTGTCTTGGCAAGCAGTAGTCATTTATTTAACCAACAATGCAGAATTAACTCATTAGGGTAAAATTCAAAAATTTTTTTATGGTACTGTAAGGAAAATGTGTATATAAAACCAAGTCTCTAATTTTGTCTTATTCCTGTACAGTGTTGTATACATTACACAAATGTCTTTGTCTTAAATGAGCAGATCTTTGGTTTCTGAGGAGTTCTGTTGCTTTGCAGTATCAGTCTCCTTCCTGATTGCTGTTGGTGTTTGACCACTTCAGGAACAGGCTATGTGGTGTACGAAGGGATTTCAGACCTGACAGTGGTCATATTAGAAATATATTGGTTGAGGAATTCATATCAAAAGAGCCATGACAATATTTCTGGATTACTCAATGCCCCAAGTACCAATGTGGATGCAATTCATACATTTTGTATTTTAAAAGAGACATTTCAGGTAGTAAAATTCAACAGGTGACAGAGGTGCTCTTGCAAAGAAATAAGAGTCATGATCACATATGAACATCTTTCTCTCTACTCCTTCTCATGCTGTAAGATGTTGCTCAGTATTTATTCAAGATCTGTGTAATAGTTTTGATGGAAATAAAATTTCTGACATTCTCCCTGTCAACATGGACATCCAGCAATTTCTGCTTAAGTGCCTGCAAGTTCATTAGAGCTTCTCTGTAAGCTACTTAACCTGCTTTCTATGTCATTCTTTGAGGAGGGGAAAAAGAAGCGTTTTTTAACACAGCTAGGCAGGGGTAGAGACAACAAAAAACATTTTTAAAAAGTGTTCTAGAGAACTTGTTAGTTTTTAATGTTTCACAGTGCTTTCTCGTTTCTCGTCTATCTTCCTCGTTGTCTGAAACCTGTCAGATTTGCATTCAGAAGATGCAGCTGCTTCTAGTGTCTTTTGTTCTTTCGTATATTTGAGTGATTCCAGTATATTGTAGAAGAGATGGTAGGGAGCCAGGGGAACAACCTGACAAACCTTAGGGCCTTGTCATAGCTTATTTAAAAGATAGCAGGTATGTTCCTGTGAAGGGCAGAGCAGCAGCACATCCACCAGCCAATGCTGCCCAGGGCAGCAATAAATAGAGCCTCTTCTCTCCCTGGTGCAAACTAGGTGCTAGATTTGTGATCATGGCATTTCTAGTCCTGCTCAGTTCAAGAAGATCCTATGCCAAACTGTAGGGGCGGGGGGGAAGTAAAAAAAAAAAAAAAAAAAAAAAAAAAAGCAACCTTCTTCAGATCTCAGTGCAGGGGATGTAGAAAATCATGATTAATTCATTAAATTCATTATAACAGTATTTGTGGCTGAAGAAAATATGAGTCCTGGGCCAGGTACCTTCTTATCTTCCCTGGTAAATGAACTGGCATCAACAGGCTTATTGCAAAGGCTTTGTTTCAACTTTAGTTTACCTGGTCATGGACAGGGGAAAAGACATGCATTTTTCACTCAGCCAAGGACCTATTAATGTCAACTTTGCCTGAGTAAGCTCTGAGGAGCCAGGTCTAGTACACTAACAATTAAAAAATAAATAAATAAAATTCAGTGTGCTACCTTTTACTGATTTCCCTTTGCAATGTGTAATTTGGTGCTCTGTCATTCTCAAAGAGAGCAGTCAACATTAGCAGATAATAGAGCAAATAATGTGCAGCAATGCTCATAGGCCACTGAGTCCTCAGCTCCATTTGTATTTCCTTTGCAGCTGTGAGGACACTAGAACATTTGTGAATGAATAGTTTACTAGGGTAGGTGGATTTTTTTTTTTTGGGGGGGGGGGGGTATTATTTGCATCAAGTTAGACTTCCTACCTTGTCTGCTGAAGCAGCAGGGGTGTTTTTTGTTTTGTATGGGTGTGCACAGAGACATTTTAGTGGCCACTGAGAATGTTTGCAAGAAGATTGTCCTCACCCTTGAGAGCTTACAGTCCAAAGGAGAGAAAAGGAAGAGCAGGAAATATGACAAATACAAGGAAAGCTCAAAGTAAGAAGAGAATAGCAGAGATTCAATAAACAGCAGTTCCAGAACAGTCATCTACCTATCACTCTCTTGGGGACATCTTCAGAGGAACAAGCTAGAAGGAAGTCTAGAGATCTATCAGCTGTGTTTAAACAGCCTTTAAAACTTTAAAAATATTTCATTATGCAAGCTTAAGAATGAAACAACCTTTTTCTTGCCAGGCCTCCATATTCAGCTGGTGGTCTTGAGTGATGCTCTTGTGTTTATGGTACCTTGCTCTTGCTAATAGATTTGCTCTTGGTGACACTGCTCTGCATTATGGCCTTTAAATGGGCATCATTTGAGTTTATCCAGGAAAAAAATAAAAAATAAAATAAAAAAATCTTTATTAAAGTTGGACTAGGTGATCTTAGAGTTCTTTTCCAAACTGAATGATTCTATGAATATTGAAGAAAAGGCAAATCTTAGCTTGCTTTTAATTCGTTTGACTTTCTCAGATTAGTAAAAGGAAACATAGTATCTTCTAAGTCATCCACAGATAATTCAGAGATGTACATAGATGTGCTGAATAAATCAACATTGTCTTGCATAAAGCTTGAGGTTAGCTTCTGAATTAGACATAAGTACCATCAGTAGAGGCCAGTTACTGTTAACGATTCAAAGAGCGAAATAGCCTGTGGACCCTGGAAATAGGAAAGATGCATTTTCTATACTATAACTAAAGCTTTGTCACATGTCAGAAATTAATCTGAATTCTTTGGGGACAATAACTTAGGTCTGTGAGGCAAAGGTATTGATTTTACATCATAAAACACAAAGCTGCGATCTCTTTGATTCTGCAGTAAGTTCAAAATCTTTTTGACTTTGCCAAACTATCCTGACTTTGCCTGTAAGTACCAATTTCTCTGTTAGCTATTGCCATTTGAGGTGCTGCTATCACATCCTAATGTTTTTGTTGTATTTTTGTGGTGTGCTTTTGCTGCTTTATTTTCCTTCTGTGCAGTAAGGAACTCTTTCATTTCTCGTTAGCACAACAGATACAGCATTCTGTTGGGAGCCTCTGCTTTCACTGCGATGAAGTTGCCCCAAAACCATTACACCTCCTGTCACTTAATGAGACGGGGGTTGTAATGGATTTACCTGGCCTACAGTTTGTGCAGTCTGTGTACAATGTGTTCCTGTAGTCTCTGGTAAAATGTACGAATTCATACTCCCAGGGGCATACAGCATACAGTATTTCAGTACAGTATTAATTTCAGTTAGAAACTAGAAATATATACATATATATTTCTAATGCGGTAAATTCCTCTGTGCTTTTGGAGAGGTAGATTGCCTGTATATGCTCCTGTTCAGGAGGAGGAGCATACTGGTGAGTGATCTGTGTTTAAAACCTTCTGAGTGGTTAAACAACTGTAAAGTCATTGTAGATAAAGGTCATTGAATGCAATTTTAAAGGTAGCCAATTCTTGCCAAGTTGCCACTTGTCACCAGTTCTTGCCACTTGCTACTGCGGAGTGCTTTTGAGCTGCCAGGAGGTTTTGGTTTAGGGGTATGTATGTTTGCCTGTCTATAGGAATGGAAATATAATACAACAGGCCGGCAGATGAAAAGCTGAGCTAGAGTGTTTCCTTGATATATATATATATATATATATATATATATATATATATATCCCTCTCCTCCCCTCCCCTTTTTTTCCCCCCTTTCCCTTCCCTTCCTTTCATTTTTTATTTTTTTCTCCTCCAGTTAAGGAACCTTCTGTTCTCTATTTCAAGTATCTTCTTCAGTTTAGGGGTGGGCGCCAGGATTAAAAAATGTGCCACTGGTGCATTTATAAAAAGACTTCTTAGAGAGTCATGCTAAGAAAGTTTGTGAGCAGCTGCTGACCAACTGATTATCAGCAGTGCTTATACTGAGAAGCAGGAAAGTGTAGAATTGATCAACAATTGTGTCCATTCTCCTAAGAAGTCGTTTATTATGCGACAGGTATTGTTAGGCTTGGCAGAAAACAAATTCTTGTACAAGTAACTACAGAACCAGTTTTCTTTACTAAGATAACGCTAGTGTAAATCTTAGTCTGCTGACGTACAACAGTGACAATACAATATATTTCATAGGGCCTTACATTCAGTTTACAATAGCAGATGCCTTTGGGTAAACAGTCTGTACTTCAAGCTTTAAGTTTGTGTATCTCTTAGATTGTTTGTATAATAAAAGACATTGGATTAACCAAGCTACTTCTTGTTAATTAGGCAAAGGCTTGCTATGCAGTCATGTAGACTTAACTGGTGCAAAAGCCAGTGGAAAAAATAAACACAAAGACTAAGGTACTGTCCAGATTATCAGTTACCTTCCCCACCATCACCACCACAAAAAAAAAAAAAAAAAGTCCTTAATTTTGTTAACTGCTTCAAAAATGTTTACCATAAGTATAAAAACTTTTTAGTGTGTGGTTTGTTAAAGTAACTATCATTGTTCACGTGCATATTTGAAGTATATAATACAACTTTCCTAAGTACAAGCATGTGACAAATAAAATAGGAACATCTACCACTTATGTGCAATATGTCCAAAATAGGCTTCCCCACACTGTTGACATGTGCTGCATTCTCCAGCACCACAAATGGTCTTACTGCCTGCAAAAAGTCTGCTGTCTTTCCTCCCTCTAGCTCTGGACAGCCTTCGTACAACTGTCAGTGTGAGTGCGCAGTCAATTGCTGGCTATGAGATTTGAGAAGGGACTTGGGACCAGCCTTTCATTTTCTTAGGAAAAAAAAAAATCTCTTGTGGAAGGGCCTGCCTGCCAAGGCTCATATTGTGCAGTGCAAGCTGCTCCTGCTTGGCTCTGGGCAGATGTAAAGGTCTGCCTGCAAACCTTCGAGTGGCCAAGACCTAAATGCTTCTTTGTAAAGAGTATGTTTACTTTATACAAACTGAAGACAAGACTCTTGAAAACTTGATTTTAATAAAAGTTAAAGGTTAGTTAGATATTTATAGGGGTGTAAGAATGGTTTATTTTATTCTACCTTTAAATGTTAAGGTTATTTGATAGAGCAAAGACAGCACAGAAATTAATGGAGTGTATACATAAAACTGGAATACTGTCAGAGCCAACTTTCTCAAGCGTTGTGAATACTGCTGACGTAAAATGAAAGAATCTTTTTCATCACTGTACTCTTGTGAGTGCCTGTGAATGTGTTGGAAAGTCAAAGTAGTAGTTCTGGATACCCTTTAGAAGGCATAGAAAAAAAGAATAGGTGCAGGTGATGTCACTTTAGTATTTGTAAATCATTTTGATAGTCTTGACTCAGAGTAGAAGTTACTGAATCTGGTGCTATCTTTCATGTAAAACAGTATGCCTGGACTCTACAGCCTTTGGGGATCTAATTTTTTCTCTGTTGTATTTTGTAGAATTGTATTATTTCCTAACATGGTGTTTGAGAGATGTTTTAAAAATAAATCGTATTGACATTTGGATTTAATTATAAATTTCAAAGATAGGAACACACAGTTTATACAGTATCTCTGCATGATGTTCATCTGACTAGTATGCAATGAAAACAAATTTTATAAAATTTACATTCTTCAAGGAGCCCAAATAAATTTTTGAGGATTTGTGTATTGATATGGAGAGGGGTCAAAAAATTGATCTGTTGAAATGAACAGCAAATTCTTAGTCCGCTGTGTAAATAAACCTGTGGGGTCTAAACAAGTTATTTGAGCTGAGGGACCTGAGCAAATTAGCTGTTCTTCACCATTTTTTTTTGGAGGATTCTGTGAAAGAAGTAGAACTACAGACAGTAGTTATAACTGCTGGATTTTAAGACATTGCTGTTTTACTGTTCGTGTCTGGCCTGTGGGATTTCACCATGTCATTCTTGCAGCTATGAATGTTCAGAAGGATTTCTGTTTAAGGTTTTGCAGAGGTGGATCGCTGCAAGATAACTGAAATAGAATCACAGAATCATCTAGGTTGGTAGAGACCTCCAAGATCACCTAGTCCAACCTCTGACCTAACACTAACAAATCCTCCACTAAACCATATCACTAAGATTGATAAGAAATACTTGATGTGTGATTTGTCTCATGATTTTTACTGCAGTTTGAGGCATCAGAAACATGTCCTTTTGTCAGAGCTCTATCATGGTAGATGCTCCAAAGGCTTGCCCGGAGAGGCAAATGGGTTTATCCAGCATGGTGTCCTATAGTATTGTTATAGACAAGCGGAAGGGGTATGGACTGGGTAAGTGAATAAGGGTGGAACTAGGCAGGGTTTCTTGGACGAAAGAGTGATGATGAGTGTTTCAAAAGCCAGCTTATGGTCAGACACTAGTGGCATTGCTCAAGATTGATATTGCAATCAAAATTCCATAACATTGTTATGGATAACATTGATGATGAGATAGAGTGCAATCCCAGAAAGCTTGTGAAATGATACTGAGTTGCAGAGGGAGCAGCTGATATGCTGAAGAGCTGCAGCTTTGAGCAGCAGGTTGGATTAGGTGACCTCCAGGTGTACCTTCCTTTTGTTTTTTGGCAGACACACTATTCAGTCAAAAAAGAGTTAGTCCTGTGGTAAGCAAGCTCTTGTCTAGAATGTCTCTCATAACCACTGTAATGGAGCATGTTCCTAATGTACAGAATTAATTCATGAAGTATTTATTCCTCAAAAGGCAATCATTTAAAACGCTTTTGCTTTACTGAAAATTTTTCTCTGTGCCTCTAAAATAACTTTGTACCTTCAGCTTTTATGCCATCCTGTGCAGACCTGTAACCTCCTTTTTTAAAGTTATAGACTCTACACACTCTTTTACATGAAATATTGTGCTAGATTCGATAAACTTTTTCTTTAGGACTATCAAGATGATTTATAGGAAAGATCCATGTGTCAGAACTACAGAAATATAGTGAGAAATGGGAGCCTTCCAATATTATGGTCTCCAGGGTGCCTCTAATGACTTACTGAACATAATCCAATGTATTGCAGTACTCTGAAGCATACTTTGTCTTCCTAATGTTACTACTTCCAATATTTATCATCAGTTCAAATGTATTTTCAAAGTCCACTCCAAGAGCCTTGTCATTTACATGAAGATTACAGTTTTCATTTATTTCAGAAGCTTCTGATCTTTATAATAATGGATGAGCTTCTTGAAACACAGATGAAAAAAATACACAAGAAGAGAGGAGAAAGATGGGAGTGGTGAAAAATCACATCCTTTCAACACTTTCTTGAAGGAAATTGATTAGACAGAGGAAGTAAGGAATTTCTTGAGGCATTGAATCAGACAGCTGGAGAGGATGAAAGGGGAACTGTTGGAAGTGCAGGTAGAGAATTCAGTTCCCCTGGAGGGAAAATTTGTTTGGCTAAACTAGGAAGAAGGAAAGACCACACACACACAAACGACACACAGAGAATGGAGAATGTTAGCCTGATCATGGAAACATGCTGAAGCTGGAGAAGGGAAAGTAAACGTACGGTTAAACAGGAGCTGGAACTTAGCATCTGCAGACCTAGCGATGTGGAAGAGTAGCAAAAAATGTTACAGAAACCCCAAAGGCACAAAAATAATCATGCTAGTGAAAGCACCTTACAGACTTAAATACTGGTGAAAAATAATAACGATTTCTGCTATTTCTTAAAACCTAGTGAAAATATGAAGATATTTTAGCAAATTAATATCATGAAAGCATGAAAGTTATTGTGGAGACACATTTCTACAGTACAAATAACAACCACAGTATCTGTGAGACCACCTTTCACAGAAGCACCACATGTGCTTTCACTGGAACATTGTTTTTACTATAATATAGATCAAAATAATAGACTGTTATTTTACATTGCAGGTGAAGTACACAAATAATCCTTTGTTATAAAGACACCAGGTTGACTCTTCTGAAGAACTAGAACTGAAATGTGTTGGATAACTGATTCTAATTGATGTAATTGTACAAGTCTAGCAATGTCTTGATATGTTGTTATCCAATTGACTTATATTATCAAACTAGATTTTAACTCCTAAATAGGCATATAACCTTCAAACTGATAACAAGAGCAATGAATTGTCGCCTTTCATACAGTCAAACTGAACAGCTAGTGACAGAGAAAAGGGAGCAGAAGAAGGGAAAGGGTAGACCTCAAGGAATAGTCCAGTGGAAAGCATAGTCCAACAATGAAGCTCTTTAGACCAAATTATTACAAGAGTAGATCTGAGCCAAGATTATCACATGTACACATCCAGTATTAATTTTTCTGGGCTGTATTGGTTTTTATTAAAAACAAAGCCTGCTGAGATACTTACCAAGCTTCTGATACCAATGGACATCCCCATGTTTCCAATGAATAAATACTTATTTTTCAAGCTTTTCCAGGCAACTTCATTAAGTTATTATATTCACTATATTAATTCTCTTACCTGTATGGGTCTTCTGTATTCAAACATTTGATTAGATGTTCATGAGAACTAACGCAATAATAGCTCAAATGTCTTTTGCAATTAGATATTAACTGGAGAGCTCTTGGGTGAGGTTCTGCTTTAGGTACAGTACCAAATCTGTACTTCTGAGACTGTACTTGAAGTTGCTGAACATATTTTTAGTGCCTGAAAGGAATTTGATTGTATTCAGTAACATTCAAAGGTCAGGCTGCACATAAGGTAATGTTTTTTTTTTGTCTAGAAAATGAAAATATTTCAGTCAAGCCTAGCCTTCCTCTGTCTTCTATGCATGTAGCTAATATATTATAGGGATTTAAAAATTAACATCCGTTAGATTTTCAAGTATACTGGATTCAAAAAAAAAAAAAAAAAAGGCAGTTAGTGTCTTTGGGAAAAATATTATCCTACAGTCTATAAATCATTTCAAAATCTGAGATTCAGCAAGATTTCAGTTTATACTGAGTCATAAGATACTGTCTACAAAGATATTCTTAAGCAGTTTTTTCATATTCTTAATTTTCCATGGGCATGATTTATTGATTGCTAGCATTGTTTTATAGTTCCTCCTTTGTGTAGGAATTCAGAAACATCACATAAATTGCTTAAAAATCTCGGGAAAACAGTAACTGAAATTTAATTCAGTGATGTCTGTCTATATGCATGGGTGCATTCTACGTGATATGTTAAAGATGTCTTTCAATGATTGTACTGTTTCCCATTATTACAAATTTAAAAAGGTTAGTACTTCTATTATATTATCTTGATTCTCCTTTTGCTAGTACACTTCATCACTGCACAAGAAGTTCAAACCCTGGATTTAAAAGAAAAGACATGTCATAAACTTCAAGTTTCAAGATTTTCTGGCATCCACGGACTCTTCTGTCTGCACAGCTGAGGAATTGCACTGGTTCTGGAGGAGTTGTTACAGATGTACACTGGCATGAGTGGAAAGAAGGAAGTTGCTTGGGAGTTCTACCCATATAGGAATTAAAAATGAATTAAAAATTAAAACTGATTATTTGAGATCAAAATTCTATGCACTTGATTGTCATGTGGAAATAGTTATCAACATTAAGAGAAGATAAGGAAGCAGGTGAGTGCAGCCAAATGCCAGTGTACTTTGCACACTTGTCATAAAGGAAATAGACCCTTGACCAAACCAAAGGCATGGCAGTTGCCTTTCTTTGTGCGCCAGGAGTGCTACACCCATCAGCATCTCTGGCAAGCAGCAGCAAGTCTAAAACAAAAATTGTAGTGGCAATTTCCTACCTTGCCTTTCTAAATTACAAAATTTACAAAATTACAAAAATTACAAGTGGCTAGTTAAAGTACTTGTTAGGAAATTAAATAAAATGGAAATAAGGATATAATGGGTCCAATATTGTGTTGATGCTTATTTTAACCAGGCTTTGTCTTCAGTAGGGCAGAATAAGACAAATAAGGGCCAAATTGGGCCCATATTCATAGAATCATGTTCAGAAAATACACCCAGCTGTTAGATGCTGGCATGTAAGGAAATGAAAGGATTAGGACGATGGTGATGATAAATCAGTATATACCCTTGTGTCTATGAGAAATCTCAAAGCAGATGTCTTAAAATGTGTTCATTTTGCCCTGAGACATGTTCAGTAACCCACACAATGGAGAAAATGACCATGAGCTATGGTGTGATGTGTTTATCCATTAAATTACTTAGCAAGGATGACAAAATAAAATGATTGAATTCTTTTATGTTCCTTTGCCCCCTCCATATATCCAACTGACATACCCTGGTTTTTTTTCAGCACCTACAGTTGTATATTGGGACATCCACTGAAGAAGAAAAAATATATAAATTTTCTTCTTAATTTGCTAGACTTATCTTCACAGAAATTGGTATTAGATCAAACACTATCTTTATTCAGTATATTATTATCTTAACTTCCTAGCAATAGGTCAGTAATCCCAGGGAAAGCTTCTTGTATTTCAAAAACATATATTTATATATATGAAAATATTTAGAGAGTTTAACTTGTATCATGTAATTTTTGGATGTCTCTGTATTATGTATATATTTCAAATGCTTTTACTTAGCTAGACTTTTGGAGGATATTTGTAGTCTCTACATGATATTAAAAGGCTTTTGTCTGGAGACTGCAAAGGCTCAAGTGTGTCTCACTTTTATTTTGGCTTTTAGATACCTGACTATGATTATACAAAATTATGAAATAAAAAAGGTGTTTTTTTCCACTAGCTTTTTAATGAAGAAGTTTCTTAATGAAGAAAACTTGTAGAAGTTTTGAGTGGTAGAAAAGATAAAGCAAGAAAACTGGGCATTTTATTCCTTTTCAAACCCATTATTTCTGTTAATAAACAGACTGTAACAAGAGGAAACTCTAACACAAGTAATAATGCAGCATGTAATCACCTACAAGAAATCCAATCTTTTGAGTAAATAGTGAAATTAATGTTAATAATCAATTCTCTAATGATCACAGTGATGCACAATGTCATTAAAGGCAGGGCAACTGTGAAATGCAAACCACCAAAACTGAGAATCATTGATAATATGAGTAAACAGGGAAAAGAGCAAAAGTGGACTAAGAGAGGCATATACTTTGGGTACTCTTCAAAGAAGGATGCCAGATAGAGTAGGACATGCTTCATCCTCGCCAGTCCTTTCACAAAGGGAACAGAAGTAGCTGCTAGGAGTAGCTTGTGGGAGGAGCAAAGGAAACTTCTCCAACTTTAAGTAGAGAAAAAGTAAATCTGGGTGCCAACATGTCTTACGTTCTTCAGTCATACCTTTCAAGCATTTACAAATTTTAGCTGCCTTTTGTCTTAATGGTCCTTCAAAAGGACCATTGCCAAGAACCGCTTTAAAATCCACTAAATATAAGTAAAAATGTCAAGTCATTTTCTTCTGCTTCTGTCTCTTCTATAGTAAGTAATAATGATAATAATAAGTTGTTTTTAAGACGTTTGCTTCCTTTGTTTAGACTTTTTGGTGTATCTGAGGAGCTTGCTGCTGAACTGTTACATTCTGTGCATTTAACTTTCCAGGGTGGAGGAAAGCTAACAATCAAGATATACTAGTTGGGCATGTGTTCAGTGTGTGCACTCTAGATTCAATATCTGAGAATTATGCACAAAGAGCTATGCAATTGCTCATCCTGGGAAGCTATAATAACTTGAGTCTTTGTTCACTCTTTTTTTTTTCCCCCCATATATATCCTATTTATTTCCCTATTATCCCATTTATTTCCATATATTTCATTGATATATTTCCCATGTATGGGAATGTGAGACCTGTTGAAGCTGCAGTCTCTTTTCCTCCAGAGCATGTAAAACCCTCTCTCCTGTTAGATGTTGCCCAAACTCACCGAACATCCCTGGTATTTTGCACACTCACAAAAGAGCTGTGAGGGTAGCAGCAATCATCACCAATTCTCAAAGAAAGACATTTAATCTTCTAAAATTTATTTAAGCTTCTTAAAATGATAGGATGCTGGGCAAACTAATATGGCTGTTAGTGATCCCAGCAGATTCCGGTTTCTGCAGATTTTGTTTCTCTGACAAAGCATTTGTTTATTGCGACCAACCTGTCTTTCTTAAAACATCACTTCTAGAAATATTTAAAAAAAAAAACAAGAAAAAAAAAAGGAAGGGGTGGGCGTGGGGAGTAATGAAAACAGATTTTCCACCAGGAAGCAGATTATGTTCTTAGACCTCTTTCCTTGCCTTGCATGTATTACCTGTTTGCTGCAACTTACAGAACTTATTTGAATTCCCACTGTTTTGTTTCATTCAACTTTCTTTTAAGGGCACAGGAAAAGTACTTTATATGCAAAGACAAGAATTCATTGTTAACAGTCATCATTGCAGCTTGACTAATAATAGTAGTATTTTTCTCACAATTATAATAGTAGTATTTTTCTCACAATTATAATAGTAGTATTTTGCTTGCAGTTATGTGCAGCTAATGTACACAGAAACCCTGTAGTACCTATTCTTTTTCTCAAGTATTATGTGACCCTGCTATTGCCCCTCTGGGTCCTAGGGTTAAAGGCTTTAGTGTATGGTAAGGATGTGAGGCTTGGCACAAGATCAGCATGCTGTGTCTTTGTTCTGGGGTAATTGATACTTCATTCTTTACAAATAATTGCTGGCTCCTGCAATTAGTTACAAAAGTGCATATAGTAATGAGCATTATGTCACACAATTGCACAGTGCTAAGCAGATGATGAGAGAAACTACGATAACGGTCACCAGGTTACTAGATAATTTCTGTTACAAGAAAACAAGTGAAAGCAAAGTAAAAATAAGACAAGTCCAGAGAAAAACAAAGCCTAAGAAGCCTTAGGGCTTGAGCTGTCTGCGTGATTACCAGATATGCTGCCTGGTGCAGGCAAGGCCATCACTTTGTATCTACTGCTCTACAAGACTTCAGGTGTTTTAAGTGACTCAGCTGGCACAATCTTCAAAGTGTTTCTCCTTGTGGTGCCTGAATCCACCCCAGCTGTCAATGAGGGTGGTGCCAGTGATGCTTGCTGGGGACACAGGGCCTTGGTCTCCAGGGAGGAGTTTGTCACTGGTGTGCCTGGGCCTCAGCTCTCCTCCTTCCTCTGGTAAGCACTTGCAATTTTTTCTCCTATTTGTGGGTATGTTGTTTGCTGGAACTGGTTACAGACAATTTTAGCCAAAGGATCAGAGCCCATTTTCTTTGTGTTTTCACCTAGGAGGATTGGCACTCATTGGAGATCATTTCATTTTAGTATTATGAGGTATGACCATACCGTTTTAATCTAGTAGGCTCTGTGCATTTGGGCATGCTTGCAGGGAGAGATGAAGGTAAAGAGGATGCCCAAAACACGTGGCATCTGTGAAACAGAATATCATCCATCCCTTCTGCAGAGAGATGGGAGATGTGAAAGTTAGGCATCCTCTTTTTATTTATTTATTTATTTATTTATTTATTCCTGATGCTGTTACTTCTGAAGTCTTTGCATTGCTTTACTTGTTGCATTACTGGCTATTAAGTAGTGCTTCTTAACACAGCAGACTTCACTATTGTAGCTAGCACTACTTGCCACTCCTTTGGAAAGTAAGTTTCCTAAGGAAAAACCCTATTTAAGAAGGTACCTATTTAAAATTAGTTTGTGTTTTCAACGTTGCAAGAGTTTCTCTCTTTCTGAGGAAGTGATGATTATTTATGCAAACAGTCAAAAGAAAGGTCCCTCACAAAAGACAAGGTGTATCAATAGAGGTGTGCATATGGCTCTCTGTTCGCTTAGCTCATCTGCTGCACTTGTCGTACACACGTTCTGATCCATAAATCAGGCAGTGATATCAGCGTGGTGCTATACTGTACTGAGCTTGCCAGCCCAATCATTTATGTCTTGCAGTAGTAAAAGCTTTTTTCTTTTTTCTTTCTGCTTTCTGTCTGTTGTTTTTATTGCATTAAAATTTACTTTAATCTAGTTACTGTCATGATGTTTGCAACCTGGACAGAAACAGCGTATTACCTGGTTTATCCCAACTGTTTTTCCAATTCTGCTGTGTAACTATGCAGCCAATTTTGATATGGGCTAAGTGTGCCATAATTGTACAAAATAATTCTCCTTAAGAAATTCATTTATCAGGGGCCTGGGAAATGTTGAGATAACAGGCAAGTAGTGAAGAGGCGCTTGTATAAAGGATGAAGAACAGATACCTGTCAGTAAATTTGGTGCTATGACTCAGCCAAAAAAAGATGTCTCTGCTGAGATTTTTTAGTGTAAAAAGTCATTGAAATGATTGAGATAATATATTTTATGTTTTGATAATATAGCTTTTAGGTGAAGGATTCAGAAACTGGGAAATAGTACACATGCTCAACTCAGTTCTATTTAACTTTTGTTGTAGTTTAAGACCATGACATGTGACAGATAATGAAGAACTAGGCAGTGTTAGAAAGACTTTTTGAATAAGAACTTCAAATGTAGTCCTCTTGCTGTTTGGTTATCAGACTACCTAGGCACGTTATAAATAGCAAAAATAGATTGTTAGATACATTCAATAGGAAAGAGAGGAGGCAGGACAGGGAAGTAATAACTTAAATGAGATACTGATCATATTTCCATCAGCAGAAAATGACTCATGATTCATAAAAGCCTTCTTTATACTAGAATACATTGTTTAGAATTTTGTTTAAAAATTAAACAGAACATCTAACTTCTCAGCAGCTGCAACTTCCTGGCCTGATTTCCAAGGGACATTCTATAAATAAAACATATATTTCAAAGCACAAGTTTTCTTCAGAAGAGCCTATAGGCAACTTTAGTAGGATATTAATTTGCAGTACAGCCTTATTAATTTGCCAACTGAACAATTCTTTTGCAAGGGAAGTGTTGAATAGGAAGTGTGTTTTGAGTTGGCAAGTCAGAATCAGGCACCTTGCAAAAACAAATGTCCAAAGGAAAAGAATCTCCGCAAAATCTAAAGCAGAATTTATTCCAAGATTGCCATTCTGAATAACAGTGTACAACAGCAGCACAGTGAGATCTCAGTCAACTCATCACCGGTTAGTAATCCTCCAAATAAAGGTTTAAATTTCAAAGTAAACCTTTATGCACAGCTTTCAAAGCTTTGCAAATTAACAAGAAAAAATACAGTGCACAGTTCAATATGATCTATGGAGAAAAAGGAATGCTAGAAGATAATCCCTCTGTCACTTTCTTTTCAGGAGTGGTATCTTAAGAGCTGCCTTAGAGCCAACAGAGGCAGAAAGTTGACACATCACACAGTGCTTGTTGGCAGCCTGTTTTAATGTAGGGACAGAGGACCAAACCCCCATGATATTTCTCTGTGACCTGTATGTGTATGCAAGTATTTTATTACTTGATTGTTTTAATTACATATGTTTAGCCTGAACAATGTATGAGACCTGGTATGCCTCCTAGCTTTAATAATGACTATATCTGTACTATTTAATAAACTGGCCAATTACAATTCCCTGGCACTGTGGCCAAGAGGCACAACATGGTGAGGCCTGTGTCTGTGAACTTAAACTAACATCCTTCCTCGTGCCCCCTGCCCCCCAAATGAGGTGACTACATCCAGGCCTCTTTGTGAGCAGTGCCTCATATGAGCTATCCCCTGAACCAAGGCCAAGCATTGACTGGGAGAGCATGCATTCAAACGAGCCGTAACCATGCCAGGGAACGTGCTAAGAGCAAGATGGTACAGATGATGTGGCCCAGAACTCAGTCTGTATCCTGGCCTTGTTCTGTTTACTGGAATAGACAGAGCACATAGCCAAAGAGGTCAGGATTAAGAGCGCAGTGCTTAAATGTTTTAGCACACTAGGGACATTTGCCCTGTTGGCCTTGGCAATGTTTTCTCATGCACTGCTTCTGTGCATATGCTCATTTCTTTCCCCTCCTCCCTTCTCCCCGACTGCTCCCTACCTTTGCATGCACATCCGAGAGAGATGAGCTGAGTGCAAAGCCTGCAAGTCTACTTGGTCCTTGTCCTGTCCTCTAATGACTGGAAACATTTCTTGAATTTAAATCTGTACAGCCATATGAAGGCCAGGCACATCTGGTTTGAGAGCCCCAGTCACAGACTTGGAATGAAGGACTGAGACTCTACCATCCTTTAAAGAATAATGTTCCCAGGAATGTACAGGACTGCAAAAGGCTCCCTGCTGCCCTGCCAAGGAGCCTGCAATAGTGTGTGTACTCCTGTGAACTTCTGCAGAAATCACATAGTTTAATTTTGACTTGGTTTGCTTCCAAGGGAATACAGAGCTTTAACCCAGGCCACCCTGTGTTACACACCAGTGACTTTCCCACTGATGGGCAGGCAGTATGTACTTCTGGGGTACAAACACAAGCTATGGGCAAAAGCGGAGAACTTTGTTAGAGTGGAATAATTATTACAAGTAATATCAAAACAAAATACTTTCTCTTGTTAACATGGCACCAGTGTGGGTAGTAACACCATCACAGAAAAGGCAGTAATAGAAGGTGATTTTTACTGTAGAGTGACTAAGGTGAAAGTCAATCTTCCTCTCAATAGAATTTTGTTGGTTTTATGTAGGTGAATTCATAATTTGAATAACGCTCTGGTGATCTACAGATTTGTGCCCTGCTGCCTTCCAGCAAGGTGAGAGATCCCCAGTGCTTGCAATGTTCTTCAAAATGCTGTATAAGACCTTAAATCACTGATGTGTTTAAAAACCTTCTCAACAATGTATTTGTCTGTGTCTGTGGTTGTGGAACCTTAATGGAATGGTAAAAAAATATTTTCAGGGTGTCCTGGGCCAGACCTTGAAGGCTGACAGTACAGATTGATTTGAGACAGAAATCCTATGGGCACAGATTGGTTTAAGACATTCAACCTAAGAGTATCATTTAGAGGAACTGTTGGTAAAGCGTGTGTGTACTTGGTGCTTATTTTGTCCTTTTTATAGTTTATAGAGTGATTAGACAGAAAGAAGTCGCGCTCTTAACAGAACACTGATGAGTTGGCTTCACAAGTCAAAATACAGAACAGGGATCTGAAAAGCTAGAAAACACAAAAACGTGGTTATAAAACTATGCATGGAGGAGGAGGCATGCAACTTCATAAACTCCAGCATAGGAGAGCTGATCCAGCTCATGTTGAAATCAATGACAAACTGTCAACTGGCTTTGAGCCAAGAACTGGTTTAAAATCAGGATAACAGGAGAATCTCCTTTTTATTTGCCTGTTTAAGCCTTTGTGTGTGTATGTTTATTATTTTGCTCATTCTAAATGCTATTACTTCCATTCTAAGATATTTTTTTTTCCAGGGTCAGAGATGTCTTACATTTCTCAAGTGTAATTCATTTCCAATAAAACACTCCATGTTCCATATCAACCATTAACATTTCCAGACTGTAAACCTGACAAGTTTAACAGATTTATTCTTGTTTTCTATTAACGTTAAACTAAGATTGTAAGGTTAACATTTGGTGTGGACACTCTTTATGTCTACAGCTTTGTTCTGTGGTGAAATTAGCTGCCAAAATAAATCAGGAAAGGCAACTCTTTCTTGAAGTGACTTAGGTTTGAACAACTGTAATTTTAACATTCAATATGCACAAAGGAAAAGGGCTCAAAATATAAAATCTATTAGTAGCGGAATATGTGAAAATTTAATAACTCCTGACTAGAAATTCACTGGAGAATAAGTGACTACCTCAGAAAACAGAGGTACAGGAAAACTATTAAAAAAAAAAAAAAAAAAAAAAAAGAAAGAAAGGTGAGATTGAGGCTAGCACATGTTGCCATTAACAGCTTCATGATGAGTATGATGCCAGGAGCAGGACTTGACTGTGAACATGAGCATCTACAGTCTTGAGAAGCATTATAGGCTGGAACTCTGGGTGACGGCGGCTCACAGGTTCCCTACCTGAGTCATGGACAGAGAAGAAGGAATTCCTACTTCTTGGTATCACTAGAGGGGAGGTGGAAGTCTCTCATCATTTTGTTATTGTAATATTGAGTCAGTGTGGAAATGGTTCAGACCATTGCCTTAGTCCAACAGAGCACTGGTCAGGAGCTTATGTACAGGAAAGCTGGCACTGAAGGGCCGCCTTGTGTGCTGACCAGTGACAAATGGACTCCTTTTTACTTGCCTGATCAGAAGTTCTGGTTGTATCTATGGGACATTAACAAAACCTCCCTTAAATATGCAAGCAAAGAAAACCCCTTGTTCTTCTAATCCTGTTTAATGACTGAAACTCTGTTTTAAGTATTTACAGTAAACTATGTTTGGATTCTCTGTGGATAAACAACTTAAAGTAAAGCTTATGCCCATACGACAAATACAGAATCTTATTCGTTGTTTCAGCATAGGACAAATGCAGCTTACTATGAAAATCACTTTAAGGTGTGTGTGTTGCTGTTGTTGTTTTTTAATAACAATAAGATAAAAAGTAAGCTAGAAATACATCTGTAGATTCATAGCAGGAACAAAAACAAGGGGCCATGAAGATGATCAGAGGACTGGAGCACCTTTACTGTGAAGAAAGGCTGAGAGAGCTCGAGCTGTTCAGCCTGAAGAAGAGAAGGCTCTGGGGTGACCTCATTGCAGCTTTTGAACACTTAAAGGGGTCTTATAAAAAAAAAGATGGAGAGCAACTTTTTGCTCAGTCAGATAATGACAGGGCAAGGAGGAATGGTTTTAAACTGAAAGAGGGAGATTTAAATTAGAGGTTAGGAGGAAATTCTTCACTCAGGGTGGTGAGGCATGGGAACAGGTTGCCCAGAGAGGTTGTGGATGCCCCTTCCCTGGAGGTGTTCAGGGCCAGGAAGGATGGGGTTTTGGGCAACCTGGTGTAGTGGGTGGCATCCCTGCCCATGGCAGGGTGGTTGGAACGAGATGATCTTTAAGGTCTCTTCCAACCCGAGACATTTTAGGATGCTATGAACATGGAACATAGGGTTTTGATCCAGGGTACAAGTACAATATGACCAAACTAGCCAGTTCTAGATATCTTAACACACGGACTGGTTGGCTGCCTATATGTGTAATGTGTTGTATTTCCTACTTAACTCCCGTCACTTAAATTTCTGTTGATATGATGAAAAACTTTCAAGTCATTTTGAAAACTGATTTTAGTGCAGCTTGACTCATAGAGGTATTACTTAAAGTTCTCTACAACACTCAAAATGTAAAGAAGGGGTTGTCAGATACTGGGAACATGTAACAGAGCTTTTTAAAGAAGTGGGAACTTGACATGAGCTTTAAAATTAATTCAAAACACTTAATTCCACCTCCTCAGGCATAACTAGAGAGATGGAAAAGAAATGGTAATGTGAAAAGGAAATAAAGTGACTTTGCCAGAAAAATCTATAGCCAAAGAAAGTGGTCTTTTTTAGATGGAAGTAATTTGGCAGAGAGATGTTGAAAATAGTAAGGTGGATCCACGTGGTCTCACCTTTGGATCTCATGACTGCAGCTTCGTTTTGTGTCTAAACTTAAAGCAATCAGTCGCATACCATACTCAGATACAGCAGAAGCACCACCTTGGATGTAAAAAACTCATGACTGAAGCATATATTTGCCTGAACAGAAGGATGAGTCTTGCTTATTGTCTATTGTCTAAGCCAGATAAGAAAAAGAGCATCTATATATATAGGTAAGAACAGATAGATTCGTTTTTTCTTCTTATACATTAAGCTGATCCTATCTAAGCAAAACATGAAATTGGTTCCAGAAAGCATATAGTATGAGGTTGTATATATCTTAGTAGAGTATGTTTAATTGGGTTCAGCACTGTCATAAGCTGACAGTACAGATTTCTTGTCTAGAGCCAATTAATGTTCACTGAAGATGTAGTAAGGACCCTTATAGGCCTGAAAAATGGGATTGCTGAGGGACCCTCCAAACCAATATATGTGTGTTTCTGCTGGAATAAGTAAACTGTAACTTTAGGTATATGGGAACACTTGATGTGCTGCATAGATCAGCTCATGGAATGTCAGCTAAAACCTCCCAACAGTGATTATCCATCTTGTCAGCTTCCAACCCAGGTGAAAAAAATAAAAATAAAAATCTGCCAACTACAGTCTTTTATTGAGAGGAGTTTGATGCTAACTTGTGGTGAACATTGTCCTTTCAGTTTCCACTGTGTTTTTCTCATATTCATAGTTTTTCAAGTATTCTAGAAGTTTTACTACCTTGGTAGCTGAGTTATGGATAATTCATTGCACTATTTTTAGTGGTTTCTTTGCCCTCAATATGTATACAAAAATGAATCTATGGAGATGTATGGGTATGCATGAGAACTATTACTATCTTTTAAGTACCAGTAGCAGTGCTTTTCTCATGGTCCATTAAGGAATTCAGGTCCTGACAACTTCACCTGAAATGGTGAGTAGCCAAATTCAATATACTTTCTTTTTCCCCCACCTGGAGGTAATTCTTTATTGACTAAGAGGCTGCTGTCACTACCTGCATTAGGCATCAGCTGATAAGTTTAAAACAATAGATTAATTTCAATCCTAGGAGCTACTATCAACTCATCTTTTGTATAAGAGATGAAGTGTTTTGAATGAATATGAAAATGCTAAATACAGAAATATTTAAAAACGAACATAACTGTTTTTTAGAGATGTGTTAAATACTAAAGATAAATGTGGAGGGTCTCAAAAAATCTTAGTATTGCATGTAGCATTTACAGAGCAGGGTCACAGGGCGACTACTTTATTCCATCTTTTTCTTTTACACAAACTGGCAGTGTTTTTAAAACAGCTCTTTCGCATCAGCTCTGTCCATAATTGTTCTGTCTTGGCTGACTAGTACTATTTGCTGAAATACCACTTCTTATCTTCCATCTCTTCTCTGGCTGTTATCCACTTTTCAGCTACTCCTCTGCATCTTCTGACGTGTGGGACTTCTTTGGGAGACAATTTATAGTGCTTTAGATAGTCTTTGAGTGCTGCCTGCTTTTTTTTTTTTTTTTTTTAAGTAGCATGTCCCACAATTGCATTTGTAAGGAGCATTCAAATTTCTCATGAATAACTGAAAATGGTTCTCAATGTGTTTAAGCTATGTGGCAGTGATGAAGGAATAAGGTTATTTGGAACTGTAGTTCCTAAGACATTAATTACTTACTATTTTCTTCTGATATGATGGAAGTTGTTCCCTGCTTGCATTTCAAACTTGTATGCCTTGCTTTTTTAGTGTCACCAGTCAATGATACTAAGAACAAGAAATGTTTCATATTGTCTTTTGCAAGTAAATGGTATAGAGATGTCTTCTTATGAGGAATGATAGAGGAAAGTATGGAATTGTTGTAATCTTTATTCTTTTATTTTTCATTAAAAAAAAAAACACAAACACTGTTTTTAATAAGAACCTGAATTACTCGTTGTATGTAGCACATCAAGGCTTTTATGATCTTCAGAACATGGAATGCGTTTTGTTCCAGCTGAAGTCACATACCAGAGTGATGAGGATCAGAAACCCTAGAGAGGCAGGAAGATGGATGTCCTATAAGGTTAAATTATTTTCTTCTTCATGTTGACATATTCTGTAGAATATACCATGATGTGACATTAACTCCAACTCTCACTTTTAAGAGTAAAATAAAAACACTATTCAGGCTGTATTCTTATTGTCCTTTGTTTTAATTTCTAGCTTTACATGTGTCGTAAAACTCAACAAGACGATTTCTGTTGTGAGGCCTAAATACAACTTTATCATAGTGTATTAAAAACATGATGACGGTTATTTGGTTAGCCACCAGTTTCCTTTCTCATGCTCACAGTCTCAGATTACTAAACTATCATCTGGCATTCTCAGACATGCTAACTAATTGCCCTGTAGTAGACAAATAAAGAGCACATTTGCAAGTAATGTGTGGGACGTACTAACTAATGTCAATTCATGTGTTGCCTGGATACAGGTTTTATTTGAGTTTAGGATTATTTAGTTAACTTCTTAATTGTCAAGTACAGAGAATTGAAGCATACAGTCCAAAGTCTAGCCAATGGAAAAACTCAATAGACTGTAATGGACTTTGGCTCAGACTTCTACTGCTATGGTCATCAACAGTATGGTAGTTGCAACATAAAAAAATGAAAATTAAAAGGGGCTTAGATGATGTTGGAGGTGCCCATATGGAGGGGGAGGTTGCACATCAGGTTAAAGGAAATCCATTTGTAAAGACTATTGTTCAATGTGTTTCAGATAAAAAGGAAAAAGAAATGTTGAACAGCCACTTAAGTGAACATCGTGTGGCTGTCTAATGGGCAAAGCACAAAGGTCCCGTGGAAGGAGAACTATATGTGGTAGTGGGTAGTGATATCTGTCTGCTTTATAATGGTCCTTCTTATCTGTTTTGGGAGATGGAAGTTGCAGGAAATCATTGGTGTTTAATATTAGTGTATACTGTTCAACGTTCAATGAAAACAGAGAGAAGAAAGTACAGAGGATGTATAAGTAACTTTTAAAAGTGAGTCATAGCTCCCTCTTCATAAAGTTGTAGAGACACACAGTGTAGAAATGTGTCTGAGTTAACTGCGAACGATGGCTGGGGCTGAGGAAAGGCTTCTGCAGGTGTTTGGATTTAGAGATGTTGATCTGGTAAGGAGAAAACTCTTCATTCGTTTGTCTTCAATCTATGGGTAACTTCTACTCAAGAGGAGAACAACTAGAACAATCTAGTAAAATTGCCTGATTTAACAAAGCTGAAATATGAATGTATCATTAGGCTACATTAGGCTGGCTGTGCAAGATGAGATGGGGTTCATCACATTGATTATTTTTTCCAAACTCAGCAGAGGGACAAAAACTCCATAAAACTTTAAACATGTGCTATCTACTCTAACATCCTCTTAAAAAGGGCAAGGGTACATGAAAACACCATAATAGTAATATATGTTTTATTATGATTGTCTGCCATAACTGTTTTGTGGTGAAACAAGAGGTTTTAGTGTAAAGCTTCCAATTTCAGCATCATCATGACTAATAAGGAAGGATCAAATTTCCCAGCATATTACTCTGTATGGAAAGGAGAGAGATGGCAATGGACACTGAACCCACCCAAGAGCACTGAAAATTAAAATGGTGATGAATGTCTGGTAAAAACATTAATGCAGAAAACAAGATCATCCGCAGGAGATGGGAGGCATAGGAGATATTGCTGCTTACTTCCATGAGGGAGATGCAGAGATGAGGGCTGAGAACCAACAGGCACACAGCTGGTGCCCTCTGTTCTTTGGGACTAGAGGCTGAGGCAACCCAGAGTAAAGTGAGCTTCCGCTCTTCTCTGGAGACGTGACTGATGGCATGCTGCCTTCCTGGCAGGTGTTTGTGCTCATACTTGTGGGTGCAGAGACTTTATCACTGCTTGGTCTCCTTTGAATCTGCAGCATGCATTTTTGTTGGGAAACAAAACATTTTGTTGGGAATGTTGTATGTGGCATAGATAGGTGTGAACTGCCTTGTCTGAAACAGAGCCATCTGATGGGATGTAAGGTTGCTCTAACTGTTTCCAAAAACTTTTTTTTTTTTTCCCAGAGGTGATGGTTTACTGACTATGAATACTTTCAAAGACCTGCTTAAACAAAAGCTGTGAACCTAAATCAGTCTGCTCTATTAGAAGCTGGAGGTCTGTATTTGCTGTACTGAATGGAATTTTCTACTGTCCTAATCTGACTGGAACGGAAAGTAAGATAAAATTTGCACATTTAAATTGCATGCTGAAATGGAGGTGGGAAGGGGATGAGAGGAAGGGGGAGCCCACACCTTTTCCAGCAATTAGATTAGCTATGGAAACACATTTATACATAGGTTGAACACCACCTCTTTTCTCTTTGCTTTCACACTGAATCCCTTCTGATTTGTTGCAAAGGGAGGGTTGACTCCTCTGCAATGGTGATGTGGTGGATTTGATTCACAGGCTGACAGAGTTAAGGTGTTTCTTGTACCACAGCTTAATAAGAAAAAAAACTGAGGATGTTTATTTGAGTGTTATTTACCAGACTTTGTTTATATGAGTACCAAATCCATCCAATCCATCGGATTTTTTGAGATTACATGCAGCTGAAATACTAAAGACCTGTCTTTCAGACAGATTTCCTCTACTTCAGCACAATTGGTCCCTACATCAGCTTTTACAGACTTATGGTAGCTACTTTACAGTTCCTTAGTCCTTCAGAAAAGCTGATCCAAGTTTTATAATCTCTCTCTTTTTTTTTTTTTTTTAATAGATGATTTTTCAGAAGCCAGGAGTTTCTCTCTAGAATCTCTTTCTTGCCTCATTATTTCCTGGCAATTTTGAGCTGATTCTTTGTGTCCTATTCCAGGAGTCTGGAATGCTACAATATTTTTCATTCAGTGTTTGAGGAAGAACTCTGTCTGTCATGTAAAAGCTTGTGTCCTGTTCAAAAAGTTCATAATAATTTATTTAATATTCTAACGCACCGGTCTTTGACTTAAAACAATGTATCTGGTGTTTTTGTAACAGCAATGGTATGAAGATTTAAGGGGAAGTAAGGTGTTTGAGGATATATTGCCTCCCCTTCTATAACTTGCTTCTTTTTAGAAAGAAAAATTAAAAGAAAATTGCTTACAGTGTTGCCTTGTGCAGGTATCCCACAGTAACTGGAAGAATATATTTTTAATAAAATATTTTAGGAGAGTGCCCAATAATTCCTGAAAGCCATTTCCTGTCAGAAGTCCTCTTTCTCACCTTTCATTAGCCCTTCTGAGCTCACTGGGGGGAATGAATTACTCTTTAATTTTAATTCTCCATGAGTGGTATGTAGCATACTGTAAGGATCAACATCAGGATGCAGGATGTAGCACACGATCCTGGAGGCCAGTACATCCAAGACACAGGTTGGTAAGAGAAAAAACAAGTCCCTAAACCCTCCTACCATCATCCAATGCTTCAGTTACAGCAGCCACATTGCTGACCTGTAACAGACTCTTGCAGTAACACCTAAAGCGTGCAGACATGGTACTCAGTAACATCCACTGAATACCTATATAAGATCAGTGCAACTGGCCTTGTTCACCATCACGTAAAATAGAAAGTACTACATTCGATACACTTTTTAGAACCACTGCATGCTAGATGTTTTGTTGCAAAAAATGCATACTTTCTTTGTCACAGCTTGACACTATGGAAGAGGTGTTAAGATCTTCCTTCTTTGCTACGAAGAAAGTTTACAAAATGAAAGTGCTCCACAAAAATAGCTCTCCAATCTGCTTTTCCTCTGGGATTTGGCCTTGAAACTCCAAATTTAATATGTTGAACAAAATAATGCTGTAACTTGGAAAAAGAAAAAATCTCTACTCTTAAAAATAAATACCTTTTTTTTAAAAAATCTGCCTCTCACTCCCTCTCCTTCACGAAAAGCCCTCTGGAAAAAATCAAAAAGAAAATACTATGCTCATTTCAGGCTGCAAGCTAGACAACCCCTTTGCTTTTTATTTTGGTTAGAAGTTTGGACTCCCTCACTCCACAACTAACCTGAACAAATATTATGCCTTAGATGACTTCAAGAGAACAAATTCCAAAACAAGCAAAGAAACAATAGACAACAAATCTTTTTCTCATGGAAAAAAATAGGTGGCTAATTGTCCTTCTAAGAATGATAGATAATCATTTGCAAGCATTTTTTCAACAAACAAAAGTACAATTTATATGGTTTAAGTTGGGAAGGAAAAAAAAAAAAAAAACAACCACAACTCATACACAGTAGTTTTGAACTAGCTTCAGCCCCACTGTGCTGTGTACACAGTGTAATAATATCCTTAGCAAAACAAGGAATCGTTTATACAACCCCATGCTACATAGAAACCCTGTAAATACTGGAATTTTACATAATGTAAAAGTGTCACGCTTTAGAGAGGGTATTACATACTTTTGCTACCAGGAATGAAATTTTGTGGTTAGTAAAAATATTCATCTATAGACCTGTTGCTGGTGTTGAGCAATGCTGAATTTTAGAATACTTGTTTAAGTTCAGACCCTTGCATATCTCCTGCTAAGCAAAACTCACAGAGTCAGAGCAGTAATTCCATGTGTGGTGACCTTTTCAATTCCTTGTGATGATCCCCTGGTACAGACACAGAAAACTCCTGCTGATTTATTGCTTCCTTCAAAAGGGAAGGAAAGGAAATAAAAGGCCCAATTAGAGTAAGAGCTCTCAAAATCTGATTAAACTTTGACTGTGGTGGATGGTTTCCCTGGTAGCCCCAAGGCACAGCTCACACTGTCTCTCTGAATGAAGATTGAAAAGTGTATCCCCTGAACTCCTGGAGGGAGTGCAGTCACCTGCACTTTCAGAAGCTTTTGCACAGTGATCCAGCCTGGCACTGGATATGACTAAGAGTTTCTTGCAGGTAGTGACTGCTTACAAGTTTTCCTGTTACTCTAGGGAGCACCAGTCTTTTTAAATGCATCAAGGGTGAAAAGAACTTGGAGGACAAAAAGGTGGCATGCTAATCAGACCTGGTGTTCATGGCAAGTGCTATGGCTGGCAAAGAACATTTTCAGGACTTTTCCAACTTTCTTAAATCTGCAGGTCTCTTGTCGCTTTTGGGTGGGAACCATCTATGGTTAAGAAATTCTGCAGGAAAGCTTGTGCTCTTTATCTGTCCCCAAGATCTGACTAGAAACCAGAGATTTACTGGTTGTCTCAAACAGAATAGCTGGTAGGCTAAGGAGGATTGGATCCACATGCCTGGGAACTCGTGTGTGTGCACTGCAAAACCCCACTGCTGGAAAAGATGCCAAGAATGAGGTCTCCATAAGGAGAATGTACTTGACGGTGGATTTACCTGGATGCATGCAGGTAGGCATGCATCCATTTTACTCACAGTTTGAGTTCTCCAGGCACAAGATGGTTCAGGGGATATTTAGTTAAGCTTGTGTGTTGCTGTGTAGGTCAGAATACTCATTAGCTGGTCCCCGGGATTACATTAACATTGCTGCCCTTTGGGACTGTGGCTGGCTTGTCTCCAGCAGGTGCAGACAGCAGAGCAAACATATAACCATCTTACACTAACTAGAGTGATCAGCTCATAGGAGAGGGAATCTGCAATCCTGTTAAGTCCATAAACAGCACAGAGGCACAGATGTTCAGCACATCTGAAAATCCTGGTACTTACTCAGATGTTTTACTATGAATCTAGGTGCCTCATTCTGGACTTCCTGCCCCTGCTTATGTTATCTCTATTTCTCACCGGGCTATCTTCACTGTTATTCCTGAGTAGATTTTTCCATTTATCTTTTACTAGAGCTTTTTGCCTGATATTTAACCCAAAACAACTCTGGTAATGCAATGGAAGAAGAGTTCTTCACTGTTCCCAAGGGAATATTCTCTTCCCACAACTGTAACAAGATGCTTCTGAGGAAAAACTCAAAATAATAATTTAATTTGACACAGCCTTGCACTACACTTTCCTACCGAGCACCCTGGCTAATACCACTCTTCTGTCTTCCCCTTCCTCCCTGCAATGATCTGCATCCTGTGAATTTTTGTGATTTTTGAAATCTTTTCCATCCTGATCCTAAGAGTGAACTTGCATGAAGTATGAAAATGATAAACACATTGTGGAGTCTCAATACAAAATGTTGCAAAATCAGCATGATCTGTTCGGTAGTTTTTTTTGTTGTTGTTGTTGTTTGTTGTTGTTGTTGTTGTTTTTTAATATTAAAAATCTAGAGTTTTATATAAAACCAAAGAATAACAGCCCAATTAAAATTGATTTTTGTTATGCTATTTTTTGAGGTTATTTGTCCCTATCTTTAGGAAGAGAATGAGTGGTGAACCCAGGTAGTAAGAAACATAGGGCACATTCACATTATACATTAGGAACTGAATACAGAAACAGAGATTTTTTTTCCTCTTCCATGAGATGTTTGGAATGCAGGGAGGCAGCGCAAGCTGCTTTTGACACACTGCTGCCTTAATAAACATAAATACAGAGAGATTCTAGGCTTTGGGTCTGGTCCTGTATTGTTCTGGTGTCCAAATGCCAAGTACTGTCCCATGCCCACAGAGCCTGAAAGGGAGATCTTCATCATGTGGTAGTATCCAGTATCCAGTCTCTAGACATCGAGTGTTCATATCCATGCATGACAGAGAATGTATGTGGGGAAATGTCTTGTGGCTAATGCTTCATTTGTTTGTTTCTACCCTTATTTGCAGTGGTTCTGTGTTACTTTAAGAAGACTGTGAGATGTAATCACTGCAGGAGGTGATTTTCCTTTGGTAGCTTCTGCCCCATGGAGCTGCTGAGCTTGCTCAAAAGGCACCAGCTTCCAGACATGGCTGTGTGTGGCAGACCAAGGCAGTACCAGAAGGAGAGAGGAAGCCTGAAGATCATTCAGAGACATGATGTGATATCCAGACCTCACAGGTGTTGGAAAAGGACTTCCTGAAAATCACAGAGGACTGGACAGTGTTCACTGCAAATCAAGGACATATAAAATCACACTTGGAAGAAGGGCTCTGCCTGCCAGAAAACAGCCATTTACTCATGTTTTTAATGTCCATCTCACTTTACCTTGTCACTTTGTGTGTTTGGAAGCTGCCTATATTATTGGAAAATAAAAATGAAAAATAGAAGTTATATTCTACAAGGAGAAAACCTATTAAGAACTTGGTTGCCTGTGAAGAGACAGAAGGGAACCTCTGTACCTTCCACTGTTGGAGAAAGTACAGGCAGAGACATATTAAGGCTCTGTTTAATCACAGTCATATCACACCACTGATGGACTCATTTAAGCTGCTGCGGGTAAGGGTTTTTAATAGTTCTTAAGTTGCATGCAAGAGTTCCAGGCAGTTTTTAAAATTGTCCCACCTGTGAAATCAATTTGCTTGATTTTTTTTTTTTTTTCTTCTATCCAGTAAAATTAGTAATAAAAACTCTTAGGGCTGTTAATCACAGGATGCTCACACCTGTTTTGCTAGTACCTTGGCCTACTTAATGAAGTAGGAGCAGGAGGAGCAGCCTTGGCTTTGTGAGTAACCATGTTTCCCCTCCTAGAGTCTAACTGAGGCTATCCTGAACTGACTCACGGGGAACTAACTACAGGAATATATGGTTTCTACCCAACACTTTACAGATGACAGCAAAATCAAGTCCAGTACTGATGAGCTAGGGCTGATGTTTTTTCAGCACTGGAATGAGAATCTAAGTATGTATTTAACATTTGACTAAGAGACTCAATTCAGTAGATATGAGGTCTATGATAGCCCTTACTTGCTGTGCCACTTTGAGAATGGCTTAGTTTTTCTCTATTTTGATTTTTTCCGCTGCTGAATAAGAACAATATTCTCTCAGTATAAAGTGCTTTGATAACATCCAAATGGAATTTCTGTAAGCACGTTATAAGTTTGTGTTATTGGACTTTGAATTTTACTCTTGGGAAAGTGCATTAATTATGTAAGGCAGACCAAAGTTTAGCAATGCTAATGGAGCTCAACTATTTAAAAAAGAAACCCTGAGAGGTATCTTGAGACTCTGGGTTGTTGCTTCTGTACATTTGAGCTGGCTCAGAAATGGCAAAAGAAATTCGTTGTGCTCTTCAAGTGCTGGGCTGACCATCATATGCTCTTGGGTGGGCAATGTTAAGAGTGGGTAAGTGGATGTGGACATTGTCACTTCTTGAAAGAGTGAGGTGTCAAGTCTCTCTCCTCTGTGTTGAATGTGCCTACGCTTATTTCTGCCTTTGGCTTGTAAGCCATGTGGGAGCAAGACCAAGCGGATCATTCTAGCAATTTTTAAAAGATACTGATAGGGATGTTTGCTAAGGCAAGTAGAGAGGTAGCACTAGTTTTCTACCTGCCATTTAGCAGAGGATGGTTGTACCTGTTAGCTGAAGGAGATCTGGAGACCTGGACATGTCTCTCCAACAGTACCCAGGGAATGTTCAGGAGGACCAAGAAAGATAGTCAAAATTGTCAGTATCATTTTCAAATGTTGGACATCAATTAATTTTTATTTCTAAACCTAAAAAGTTTTGGTAGAACTAACATCATATAAATCCTAAGTCTGGACTAGCTTAGGAATAGATTTTATAGGAAATATTCACTCTTAAGCTAGTATTTGGATTCTTTTTATAGTAAACAGAGAAGGATAGAGGAAAGCACTTAGTACTAGGGCTGGCTAATTTGATTGATTTTTAGATACTTGTTTAAGGACGAAATTAATCACACCTTAAAAACATTTTTCACTGAGAAGTCTAAGTAAGTGGGTCAAATATAGGCATATACGTTTGTACAGATGTACCACAATGCAGATTGTAGTTGATAGGGGTTTTGTATAGTGTCTTTCTACAGTTCAACCTTTCAGACAGAAATCTCTCTCTCTACCTCTCTTTCTCGACTGAAGAGCTGTTTTCTGAATATTGACTATGAAATAAAATATTGCATATAAAATTACTGGGGGGAAGCAAATTAAAAGCTATTAAAATGACTCTTTAACATCAAATAGAAATTGTGCCTTCTCAAAATATATTGCGTTAATGGATATTCTAAAAAGGAAGTGCTTTTGTTAAGCTTAAACAAGTAGTTTTCAACAGATATTCTTCTACAACTTCTTTCCTGTTAACAAGGAAAAACACAATAGAGTTTAAGAATTGTATAGCAGATGTTAGACTGCTGTGTGTTCTGTACCTATGTTATAGGTCAACACAAAGTGGATATAATTGTGGGTTTTGTTAATTTTATATTTAAAATGATCTTAAAAATTTCGAACAGTTCAACAAATTGGGTGTTTTTCAGTGGTTCTCTACTATGCAAGTGAACACTTTTTAAGTGCAACCTTCTGCACACACACACATTTATATATTTATCAACACTAATTTATACTACTTCTACCTAGAAAACTTTACTTTTCTTCCTCACATACCTCAGATACCAAAGACAATAAGATACTGAAAAAAGTTTTTTTTTTTTTTTTTTTTTTTTTTTTTTTTTTTAGTGGTAGTTTGTTTATGTGAATGTTTCTAGGATTACATCAGGACACACTCGCTCCAGGGCAATCACAGCAACTCTGTTGAGTTTTCTAACTCTTAAATGTTTGATTTTGTGGCCTTAATTTTGTTTAATGTCAGTTCTGTAAGTAATATACATCCTGCTGAAAGTCTGAGTGCTTGCTGAGTAGCTACCACACGCAAGTTCCTGGCCAGTGAGTGAATGAGCCATTTCTTTTCAATGCTCCGAACTCCTTCAGGCTCCTACTCCTTTGCTCCCAAGGCAACGTGGCTGGCTCGCAAGCTGGTAGTCTCTGTCTCCCTGTGGTGCTCCAGTCAGCTGAGGTTAGATTTGAGCAAGAATTTATATTTTGTAAAAAGCAGAGAGGTAATTTTTTAGTGTTTTTCAAAAAAAAAAAAAAAAGTAAAATGTGAAATAGTTTGGCTTTTGTTACTTGTGGATCCAGGTTAAAAGCCCAGAAGGTGCTACATATTGCTGTGGTAAGCTTCTGACTCAAACTGAGAGGCTTCCTTCACCACCCCTGTACCAGTATTGTGGCTTTACCACCATCCTAGTTGGGAACAGGCACTATGACTGATTTGTATACACTGTTTAGTCTCCACTTTTTCCTTTCTGGTTTCTTTTACTGCTCATCTGTGCTCTGTTTCTGACAGCTGAGACATTTGTACATGAGTTGCCTGCTGTTTCAGGAGATTCAGCATGATAGGTGGAGTTGGTCCTGGCTGAAGAGAAGGCCTCTGCATGGCATCCCTGCTGTGGTGGAGCTCTTACGGGGGCTGTTCATTCCTCTTAGGAATAGGAAGAAGGAAAATGCCCTGACAGCCACAAATCCATTCATCTTGATATCAAAGGCCAATTACATTGGTCAAGTATGATTTACCCTTGGTAAATCTATGCTGACTGTTCCCAGTCACTTTTTTCTTTCATTTATCTGTGAATGACTTCCAAGAAGACTTCATGATTTTTTTTTTTTTTTCTGGGGACTGAAGCAAAGCTGACCAGCCTGTAGTTCCCCATTTTTTTTTCTTTCAGTCTTTTTTTGAAGATGGGTAGAAAGTCTGCTTTCCTCTAAGCATTAGGACTTCTCCTGATCTCCATGACCATTCAAAGTTAATAGAGTAGTCTCACTATGACATTGGCCAGCTACCTCAGCACCCTTAGATGCAGCCATTCTGGTCTCATGAACTGGGTTGGGTTGAGTTCTTGCAATTATTCCCTGACTTTTTTTACATCCACTGTTTATATTTCCTTTCTTCCTCGAGCTGCACCTCGAGGCCTGTAGAGACCTGGAAGACCTTGTTAGTAGAGACTGGGTCAAAAAAGACTGGGTCAAAAAAGGCAGCGGGAACTTCTAGTCTGCCTACTGTCACTGAATCACCTTTTCCTTTCAGTAATAAGCCCACATTTTCTGTGTTCAGCCTTTGACTTTGGCAACTACATTCCCCAGAGTTTTCTCTAGAAAGTCTAGTTCTTTTTGAGCTAGACTTTCCCTCTAATTGTAGCTGTTGAAGTCTCAAAATCTTTATGTTCAGAGTCTTTTTGAGTACTTTATTTTGGAGTCTGAACAATTCTTTTAACTTACTTTTGTGTATGTATATGTAAAAAATTGATATGCTTTCTCACAGCAACATTCTGAATTGATTGAAAGTGATTTCACAACCTTGGCTATAAATGTCATGAAAGTATTTACACTGCAAATATGTTCTTATGGTACGCCTATTCTAGAGACACAATCCAAATTCTGCCTATGGAAAAACTTGAGATGCTTTCCAGAAGGAAGTTGTTTGTAACTGTAAGTTTCAATGTGAGCATTCAAACAATACAAAATATAAAACACTTTCAAAACAAAAGATGTTTTAGTTGTTTTTAAAGATGGCATGTAGAGTTCTCATGTACGTATTTGGTAAAACACATATCATGTCTTCCCATATATTCATACAGTACTTAGCCTGGTAAGATATTATTCCATTTAATGAATTTGCTCCTCCCATATACCCAGAATTATTTCACCACTGTGTATGTAGGCACCTGTTCTAAATTGTTTTCAATGACCCTAATTAGGCTTATTTAAAATTCTAAATTGTTGCTTTCTGCCTTTATTTAGAATCAGATTCCCTTTTTTGTTTTGTTTTCAGAAATTACAGGGGTTGTAAACAAAGATCCATGCGTTAACAATTGCTATGGTAGCTATAAGCAATATGCATTACTTCCATGATGTTCTTCCGGTTGCAAGAAATTTGTTTCTATGCCTGTCTCAGTACTTTGCTGTGTGAAGTTAAAATTTTAAACTAACTGCTTATTACTAAATCATTGCTAAAAGATTAGAGTAATAACTACCTTCTTAATGGTTTAAGAGTGCAGCCAAAACTAACAAACCACTTCACTATAGGAAAACTTGTACACTTTGATATACACCATAAAAAAAGTTATCAACTTTTTTTTTTTTTCCTTTAAAATGGGCTTTGGGTTTTGACTTTTTAAAAGATGCTAGGCTGAAAAACATCCTGTCTTTCCTTTTCGTGGATACTTGTGTATGTGAGTGAGTACATCTTCCAAAACATATGAAGTCCATATTCACTGACAGAAAAGAATCATATCTTTAGTACTGGCCACTCATTTAGTCAACCTGACCTTTGGCATGCAGCTCTCTTCTTGGAGTTGAGAGCAAATATGGAATGGGAATCAATGAACTCAAGTTTTGATCATCCATTCAACTGAAAGGAGAGCGTACTGTACATGAGCCCCATTTCAGACTGTGGAAATTCAGCTTTCAACACTTTAAGGGCTAGAGACCTGCTTTGGCACTGGCAGGGCATTATGGTCCTTCCTTTCCTCTGCATTCCTCTGGTTTCCTTCCTCCATTTCTGTTGGTGAAGGAGGAACTGAGGCTCAGCACAGAGGGCCCTTCGAGTGTAAGGAACGTGGTCTGCAATGCTCAGCCAAGTATAAACTACAAAGATACAACTCTCCTTTAATCTCTAAATTTTCAGCCAGCAGCATTTTATTCCATACAACTTTAGTGTCCAACATGATGCAGACCTATTCTTTAGGGGAGTGTGGAGGTCGTACCACAGAACTACTGATAGTGCTAAAAACTTACCAGAATTATATAGCACCCATCTGTTGTTACAATACTGTGAATGACTGTGTGAGGCTCAAGACAATTGAACCAAACTCCCTGTGTAAGCAGAACTTTCTGACAGAGTTAGCAGTAGTTTTATCACCACCCTGATTAAAGAAACATTATCTTAGTAAATGTTTCTTGTCTGATAGCACCAGTTTATAATGTTGGTTCACTCAGTATCAAAGTGCTTTAATGTTCACTCAAACTCATTGATGAGGAAGAATGCTAGGAAGCAAAATAAGTGGCCAAACAAGTGTGTGCTGAAGGTACTTAATATCTTAGTTTCATTTTATTATCAATAGTCAGCACTCAATAATGGGTTATGCATATTTCAAATCCAAATGACTAATTGGTAAGTTATTCATTCTGATTGTCTCCAATTTCATTTCACTTAACAGACGTGATTGCCAGATTCCAGGAACATAACTTGCAACCAACTAACTAATACTGTGGAAGAGTTACTACTGAGAAATTTGCTTAGGGATAAGAAATACATTGTAGTTTCGTACAGAGGCCATTTTTTGCATGACATGGTTATAATAACCCACTTTGGTGGCAGCAATAATCCCCAGCGGAATACAGAATATTATTATCTTTTTGTTAGCCTCCTGGTTTTATAATTAATTTTAAAAAATTAATCCCTGCATAGTTGTTTTCCAAGGAAGAACATTATTTCACAGAATGATCTAAGATGTTTGTTTCACAGAAGATTTTTCTGCATTTTACTTATGTTTCTTTTTTCTCATTTCAGTCATGGAGATCACTGAATCAGGCTTTTGTGAAAACTGACAGCATGTGGTGATTTAACCTTTTGTATTCCATGATTTGTGTATCTTTCCTACCATCTGACAACTATAAGGCACAGTGTTCCTTCAGTTTATTCATGAAAAAAGTTTACACATTTTTGTGTAACGTATGTAACATGTAATGTATGTAATGTTACACGTTTTTGTGTAACATATGTCTTTTTGTTGTTTTGATTTTAAGTGAATGTACTTATAGAAACCTGATTTTGAAAATCAAGATGTTTATATCCTTACATTATAGAGAATTATTAAAAATAAATGCTTCCTGTATTCATTATGGCTTAGAGATAAAAACAACTAGGTGAATTACTGCCAGTGAAATACTCCAGCTTTAACAAAGGTTTTCTCTAATGATGATAGTAATTACAGCTGAGTATGTTCCAGGACTTCAAATTCTCAGGCACACATTTCATCCATGCTGTCACTTGAGATATTTAGATTTCAGATTTTTAAGATGATATAGCTGACCATGTATTTTTTCATGGTGATTGGAACAAGTAAATATGAGATCAAAGCACTTTGTTACCATCTCAAGATGCTGACAAATAGCAACATCAGAATGGTGTGGAACAGATGGATGTTCTCATTTGTTTACCAGGTGAGTAATTTCTCTCCAAATGGAAGGCTTCCAGCTCAGCTTTGTGGCAGAGCAGCATAGTGTAGTGTGAAGTGTAGAATATTATGTCTTAATCTACTTTCAACTTAGTTTACAGGGTTGGGGAATAACCAGTTAATGATCAAGAAAATGAGACGATCACCTATACAGAGGGAAGGAAGCCAGGTATCTGAGGGTATCAGAGTTTGTGAGAAACTTTGTGATATACTGTCTCTAGTAATATTGCCACTGAGAGATTTGGCTATAGTTTATTGACTTATTTTGTTAAATTAATACTATTTTGAGATGATAATGTTTCACAGAAAAATGCATCTGGTTTGGGGGTAGAGGGTAAGAGTTCTTACAAGTTTGTTCTTTTTATGGATGGCATTATTATAGTAAGTTCTCTCTGGTTTTATTTTCTTATTTCAAATCTCATGGAGTAAAACCAACTCTGCCTGTGGGCTTTTTACACTGGACTTGTTACCAAAGTAATTAAACACAGGGCACTGCAGTTCAATTCCTGTCTGTTAAAGTTTAATCCTCAGCCACTTTGTTCTCTTACATGCTTTGGACTACTGATACCATAAAGCTACAAGGCATCTGTTAAAATTAAATTGTAACAGACTGATATAATGTGTCTGAAACACCATGCAGAGTTAAGACCTATAGTCTGTTAGCGTGAATAATTACTACCTTGGGGAATTCAAATGTCTGCTCCACAGCACCAGCCTTAGCTCTGTTGCAGGCTTGCAGAGGTTATGGGCAGGCTGAGCTGCTCCACAAGATGCTCTTGGAAATCGCTGTACTTTTATGAAAGCCTCAGCTGGCACTGTTTTGTATGTTATTGTTAAAACAAACAAGCAAACCCAAATTCTGCAAATCTAGGAATAATCTGAAATATGAAAGTGGAGAAATATGAAAGATTGGAGTCCAAAATCTCAGCAAAGAATTCAGGTTCAGAACCAAGCTGCTGAATGAGGACGTCTTACAAAGGTAATATATCAAAAACTCTGGCTGTGTATACAAAAAGATACACTGAAAATGAAATCCAGTGAGGATTACAGTAGTAGATATTGTACTACACTGGTACCCAGATTCTTAAAGAACTCAGTTCATAAAGTATTAAACTGAGCAAAATATGGTAGTATCTTTACAGCTTTAGCAGCAGCAAAGATATTGAAGGTATACAAGGCATTGGACAATACTAACTACAGTGAACTGAGATGTTGTGCAAGATGGGCTGTTTAGAACCATACAGCTTCCTCTTGTGCTGAAAGATCTATTTGTTTCAGGACTTCAGAATACAGTTTAGTTTCCTGTTTCTAAAGCCTGAACTTATTAGAAGGAAAGCCCTGCCTTCCAGAGTGCTCCAAAAGAAAGCAAATGTTAATTTTATATATATATATATATATATTTATTTATTTTTTCTTGCTTAGAATGATTTAACATGGAAACCTAACTTATTGGGACTATACTAATCTTCCTCCCAAAGCGTCAACTTTGGACTGTGCTGCATGGCACTGATGCCAGTACTGAACAGATATCGTATCCAGGCAGTTTGAATGTTTGCTTTGCTTTGATTTCCAAAACTTGGTCAGGAATAGCTAGCACATCAGCATACACATGTGCCAGATCTACAGGAGGGTGACAGGACTCTCTGACTAGTTTTGTAGCAGGGTTATTTGGTAAGGTTGTGGGGTGGGTTTTTTTTTTTTGTTGATTGGTGGGTTGGTTTTTGTTTGCTTGCTTGCTTACTTGTTTTCCCCCTGCAAACTACTGTAGCAGGATAATCCTTGTACTATCAAAAACAGCTTTGAGTGGTAGTGAACTTACCAAGAGCCTGATAATCAAAAATGGTACCACTGAGAGTTGTTTGTTTGCTGTTATCAGTGTAAACAGTTTCTTTTAAAAGTGAATCCAAATATCCAAGCCCTCTCGGGAATGGAACAGCATGTGTCTTTAAGGAGAAATATAGGGTCCTGTTTCCCAGATTTTGGTCTGAAACAGAACTTTGAACTGCACTCTGGCCTCAAAAGAGCAGGAAAAGACTAGTGGTATTATTCTTAGAAAGAGATAAAGGACTAGTGGTATAAGTTTTAGAAAGAGATTTTTTTGTGTGTGTGTGTGTGTAAGTGCTGGATTCAAATGAGTTGTTTGTACCTGGAGGTTTTCCTTCTAAACTCAATTGAAAGGTACTAACCTAACCCAAAGAAAAATGGAGAGTAGGGTTGCGCAATGGGATGAGTTTCTCTATTCTTTTGTTTGTTTTATGGAATGAAGCGTGATTATTTAATTTAGAATCCATTTTGTAGAGTTATTAGGCATACTGGTAAGAAAATAGGGATGTGAAAAGATGTGAAAACCAAGGCTGTGGGACAGAGTATGGGAAAGGGCATTGTTTAAAGTTGAGACAAGAAATAAAGTTATAAGATGCACCCCAACAGTTCTGCAGTGGCAGAATTATGCTAAGTGCATCAGGCTCACTGAAACATGACAAAAAGCTCTTTAAGTTGTGTGACTTTTTACAAAAGGCTGCTTGAAGTATCTGAGGAAGTAGCCAGAAGTAGAGTAATACAATGAGTCTCTTATAACTACCAGCCAGGTTGATTTTGTATGCATTGTGTATTGTAGTTATCATCTACAGGACAGAATGTTAAGCTAAACAGCTTATTGAAAGTGAGGTGGCAAGTGTCATGAAATAGCATATGCAATAATTCTGATATGCACTGCCACTTTTATGAGCCTTGTGCATATCAAGAAATCCAAACGAAACAAAGATATTTTCGTAGTAAAATAATTGAGAATAAGGAAGGCCTGCTAATTTCATCTGGGATTGCTGGTACAAACTGAAGACACAAGCATCCTGATGTTAAAGGGAAAAGTAACTAATTGTTGAGCAGGACATTAATGAATAAGAACATATATATATATATATATATGTGTGTATATATATATATATTTGTTTTGTTTTGCTTTCCACACAGCTTTGGAAAACATAAAAGCAGATTCCTAAGACAAAGGACACAAACTGGTACTCCCAGAAGAAACGTGAAATATTAAAAGTGACTTTTTAATGCTTCAGCTCAGTTTGAGAGGAGATTAGTTTCTAAGTAGATAACCTGCTAGTCTTAATAAACTGGACTCCTCCTTTGTGTTGTTTTCTGCTGCCACGCTTTATTATTTCTGTGTTCATGGCAAAATTTTGAGAAATAGAAATGATGTTACTGACAAACTGAATTGTTTCTGTTTAAGAACAGACGTTTTTTATACGACATTTATTAAGAACTATGGATTTTTGAATACTTGTTTAGGAAAATTTAAAACAGCACATTAGCACATTAAAATGTGTTTATCTCAGTAGAAACTAGTTTTCAAGAACCTCATACATTTATTAATATATAATGAATTTAGTTGCATGATATAACCAGTATTTTCAAGTTATTCAAATGAAGTCTGGGGAGAAGAAATACTTCCTGAAATAACCCCCACAATATCTAAGCATCTTTTGTTTATAGATAATATCTTCCTATCTCTTCCAATAATAAAGATACCACAATAAAATTTACATAATAAAAATACATCTTTTTGTTTTGCTTTTCCTATAAGACAGAAGCAAAGTATGGAGGAAACTCAGTCAATCATCCTAAAGATTTAGCAGGCCCATATGAACAGAGGGAGAGTAAATAAAATACCAGTGGGGATTTATCATCGTTGGCTGGGCTTTATCTGTCAAGATATACTCCCTGCCATGAGTCTGGTTAATGCACCTTGCAGCTTGGTCCCTGCATCTAGACTGAATTCTGGTGGATGTCAGCTCTCAGTACCATGGCAGAAGGTAGCTAAATACAAATGCCGACTTTTGAAGGTGTTGTGCTGTACCAGAAAACATTTCAGGTCAATTGAATAAAACAACAGTGTTCATTTTTGGTTAAAAATAAGTAAAGAAGTTTTCTTTTGGTTTTCCTGTAAAGTTGTTTGTTTTAAAATTACTTTCACTGCAGATTATTTCAGTTTTGAGGATGCAACATTTTTTTGTTAAAGGAGTTATTCCCTAAGCCTGTTTGGTTCCTGAAATGGTAATCATCTCAAAAAGTAATTCTGTCTCTGGTAAGTGAGAGGTCCAGTAATACGTCTTAGGTAACATAGATAGTGGGTACAGTTTGTGTAAGCACAAGAATGATGGCTTTTATGAATTGCAACTGACATGAGCTTCATAGGTGACAAATCCAAGAACGCATCAGTCTGATAACCTGCTGGAAACTATTGATAAAATGGGAGGGTGGTTAGATGTTGTACTGTTTTTTTTTTGTTTTGTTTTGTTTTTTGTATGATAGGTGTGGATTTAAACTTATTTTGACTATAAACTACAAGTCTTGGCTGACTAAGCTTAATTCCAGTGAGAACAGCTAGCTCTGAGAAAATAAACAAAAAAGACAGTACTTGTTCTCTAGTTCTAACTAGTAGGACCAAAATAAGGGTTAATATTAAATGAGATCTTCAGCCATGAGGTAAACAGAAATGAATATGGCCGTGTCATAAGGAACATCTTAGTTATATTTGTGAAGCCAAAATAGGAACCTGCTGGAAATGCTAACTCATCTTCTAGTGACTGTCTTACAGTTTTCAGCAGAACAGGTGGTTAAAGCCCACTTGCAAGATGTATCATGAGAGTAATTTATAATGTCTGTGTAGTGTTTATCAGAATATAAATATATGAAAGATAAAATGTGCATACAAAAGATAAAACACAAAGACAGTTAAGTAAGCTGTGCTGCCTAAAAGTTAAACATCTTCAAAGAGAAGTATTGTAAGGCAAGCAATTTCAGACAACAACAGACAATTGTCAACTCTATAAAATAGTTTTAGGTGTTGGCATCTCTCATCCTATTGCATTGACTTTCACAAGTCTAACTAGCAGCTTATATGCTAATGTAACTTCAGCAGTTAATTGAGAAAGATGAAGAAAACCAGGTCAGCTGATTGTTCCAGCCGTTTGGGCTGAGAGGTGCCATATGGAAAGGACTTAAATCTATTACAAGAGAGAAAAGTGAAATACATGCATGTGTGATTGTTTGTGTTTTCTGGGGAGAAGGGGTTTTGCTTTCTCTTTTGCTCCCCTCCCCTCCAATTCTTTAATGTTTTATTCATTCTAGGAAGATGCCAGAACATATATGGATTTTTATTTATTTATTTTTTTTAAGTTAATTTTGACCAGTCATCAGTGCTTAGTACGAGATGGACGATGATGGCTTTGGCTAAATTATGAGCCCTTTTGCTTGAAGCTCTGGCTCCACAGGTGATCACCATCTGATGTCAGCAGAAAAGGAGAAACTTCGTATACTGATCAGTGGTCATTGCTTCTTCCTTCTCTTGGGAAACTCAACTTTTCAGGAAACGCAGGTACAGGTATTGCTCACGAAATGTTTGTGGAATGTTGACAGGAAAGTCAGGTGCTGTTTTATGTTGATATTTCCTTACTGTTTAAACCTGTGAGCAGGTTTCAGTTGAGTTACTTGCACTTCTTGGCTCAGAAAGTCTGGATAGCAGTCCAGGTGCCACACAGATGGTGAGTTTGATCTTTTAATATGTGCTCTTAAAATCCTGATGGTACTATTAAAGCTATTGTTTGTCTTACCTCAAGAGGACAATAAATTCTTTTTCAGGACTAGGAAAAAAACAAACAAAACAAAAATCAAAAAACAGTAAACTTGAAGTGTTGTTGTGCTATGTGAAGTGTAAGGCTGATTCTAGAGAACAGTGTTCAAAAGTTTTTTTGTTGTTGTTTTGTTTTGTTTGTTTGTTTTTTAAATCTTATTCCTGATGTGTGCGCTATTCAGGTCTTTTGCAGAGGGTTCATTTTGTCTTCCATTACATTATTTGCTGGAATGGCTTTAAGGCTGGTAAGAATGCTAATGAAAAGTAAGTAGTTGAGATATCTTTCACATATGGGTGAATTTATCATTTGCTTTCTTTCTCAGATGGTTCCACCCTAGTCTCTTGGGGAATATCTGCCTATTCTTGGTAGTCTGAAAATTAGGGAAAAATTGAATTTTTTCCTCTGTGACTAGAAACGTTTTCATGCATATTTCTGTAGCTTGGGAATACAACCAGGTTTGAAGCAATCTTTGGGTGATACCAATTGAACAGTGGTCAGGATAGCTTTCTTTTATTTAAACTTGACTATAGTTGGTAATTGGTCTTCACGTTTGACTGCCAGATTACTTCCCTCCCCCCTTCCCCCCCAGTCATGTCTCTGCCATCTGAGAATCTGACTGCTCTAGGCCTTCTTGTTAGTTGAAGATAGTTGGTTATTAGCTGAAGTATTAAGTCATTCAGTTTGCTAACTCTGAAATTTTCAGTGGACTCTGAGATTTTTCAGTCTTGTTCTGAGAGCTCCTATGTAATTTCATAATTGACTATGCTTCTGCATACTAGTTTAGGATAGAAATGTTAAAGCTGGTATTTCTTTGATTTAAGGGAACCTATGAGCATCTGTGAACATTGGAAAATTTCTTCTGATCTCGTGTTTGTTTGTTTGTTTTACTTAAGATATTGTCAGCAATATTTATGGGGGTTATTAGTCCCTATGGGTTTAAGGGCATATCAAATATGCCCAGAGCACAGGATAAATGTGTGTTTGTCATCACCTGAACCTGAAGAACAGGTATGGTAATGATGAATGAAAGTGCACAAATGAAATTATGCTTTAAAATGCTTCTTGGATCAGAGCTTGAAAACTGGAACTATGCTTAACACTCAGCTATGCAGGCATTTCTTCATTATTATGGTGCATAGTCAATATAGCCATCAGAAAGTGTACGTATAGGTATCTGTGAGTCCAGCAGTACAGGATGCAGCATCCCATGAATTGTCATTGCTTTTCAAAGAACAAAACTTGTCACTTTTGACAGACAGTCTTCACTTTATAAAACTCAGAGTGTAGAAAAAAGTGTGGAACAGGATCTTTGAAGTGCACGGCTCTAGCTAGTTTTTTTTCTTTGTTTGCTCATTCAAAATATAATTCTAAATGATGCCATAATTTCATTTTACATTATATAGAAAAAATAATGGTAAAAAACTTTTGCTGATAATTAAAATAAGCAAACAGATATGATCTGTGATGGAAACCCCAGAACTTCTGAGTTGAGAATTGTCTGATTTAAAGCTTTCTGTTGGCTTCCGCCTAGGAAAGGGGATGGTAAAGAGTCCTAAATGTAACTCTTACCCCCAGGCTTTGCTTATGACTGTATCTAGCTCTGACTTGCACAGAACCATAAATATAAAGCCCATTAAATACGAAGACCTACAACTGGATCCATGAAATCAGTTGCATGCAAAAAGTCAATGGTGCTTAACTGTCAATTTTGATCATGGGATGGAGGCCAATATTTTTTCTTTAAGTATTATATAAGTGCACTTTCAGAAACCTCCCTGTCTGCATTTTGGAACTGAGTAGGGTCCTATTTTAATTTTCAGATGGAGTGGAATTATTTCAGGAGGACCTCTATTCTGGCTTTTGATTTAGCTCAAGAGGCTGCAGACTCAAGCCAATGGCATTTCTCTGTATGTCTGTAAAAGAGTAACTTCCAAACATCACATCTGATTGCTTGCAAAACTTTAGGGAAAGTTGCAAGCTTTGATAGCCAGAACCTTGTTGATTTCACAGAAAAGTGCTAAGAGAAAATGGGAGACACATGGAGCTTCTGTTCTCTCTCAAGTACAGCTGTAATTTGTCTCATTAAATCAAAGACCTGATTAACGGCCCCACTATAACAAAGGAGAAATGCTGACTGCTTCTCATAGTAGTTTAAAGTGTTGTTATTCCAATTAACTGCCTCCTGGAAAAGTATAGATGGTGGGAGATGGAGGGAGAAAATGGGAGATGCTAGGAAGTGTGGAACAGTAGTTTGGGGAGCGTTAGAATATCCTTCCTAGTAAAGAGAGAGAAAACAGTTCAAATGCCAGCAGGGAATGAAAGAGTGAATGAGTGTGCAGAGCCAAGGTAAGAGAGAAGTGTTATAGGACAAAAATGGGTAGCACAAAAGGTAGTTTCTCTGGCCCTTGTGGACCAGAGAAATGTGGAGGTTCAGCTTTCAGGAAGGAAGAAATATGGGGTGAGGTTCATGTAAGGAGGCTGTAAGGTGCAGAGCATGTTGGTGGTCTGAAATGTGGGAAGTTTCTATAAGGTGCACTTGAAGGATGCTGTGCTGGTGATGAGGAGGAGCTGTGCTGCCCTGGGGGAACTCACTGCTGAAATTGGACAGTGCAAGGGAATGGGGAGAAATTCTGCCATCTTCGCTGGGGCAGCAGAAGAGACAACAATGTGGAAGGCAGAGAATCTTTGGGAGGGAAGAAGGAGGCTTTGTAAAAAATCTGATCTGAACTGATGGGAAACTGTGGAGGAGAGACTTGGGAGGAAAGCAAGAAACCTCTATGGCATGTTGCAAGCTCAGCTTACAGAAGCTACAGAGTGTATGACCCTCTCGTTAACTTCATTTCACAATGTTCCCTGCATGCTTTGTGCAGCTTCCAAGTAACACATGACATCAGCAATCTTAATAAAAACCACCTGCTTGGTACTTTTTATGTTCAACTCTGTAAACTTTCTTAGTCCAAAATATCCAGTGCTATCAGTAACAGGAGTATAATTAGTTTTCTCTAAATTTGCTGAACTTTGTTAAATGGGTTCTTTCCTTAAGGAGAGAAATGTGAATTTATGCACTTTAGCTCTACGTATTTGAAAATCATCTTTTGGCTGTACAGCCTTTTACACTGAAATACACCTAGTCTACTTCTACCAGGTTTACGGCCTGTGTTTCAAGGATGAATGAATGGCCCCTGTGCACCCGGGAAGTATAGGGTGTAAATGGCCATTGATCTAATGGGAAGAATGTTCAACACACCTAAGAAGATCTCTTTAAACTTCAGGTGGCCTGGAGTCTTTCAAGTCATACAAGAAACTATGTTTGTACATCCTTCAGCACAAGGAAGAAGTTGCTGTGAGCCAGAGGCAATTAATATCAGCAGTTAAAGCAACTGGTTCAAGAAAAAATTGCTTAGCTCTCCGCTATTGTGTTCCAAGACAACAAAGGTTGTAATGATCCTGTCTGTTAAATATTAGTTTAGTACCCCTCAAATACATAACACAGTATAAGAAGGATCACTTTTTTTTTTTTCCCCTGGTTTACTTTGACAAGCTTGTTCCTTTTTTTTTTTTTTTTTTAATTTTGACCAAAGTTTACAAAGTTCTCAGGAGAAAATAGATGTGCTCTTCTGCAGGGGCCTGTGTGTTTTTGAGGAGTCTGAGTTTTCATTACAGAGCCACAGCCAGAAGTCAGAGCTCCTTCCTGTGGCTCCCTTCCTTTCCAGTTTAATCTTTTACTAATAACTAAAGAGAGCTTTCCTCAAGGTAGATTCACTGTTTTAAGTGAATGGAGCCATTGGTAGGAGCCTTCTGAACAACTTTTTGCCTTACCACAAAAGATTCATGCATAAGTCTGGTTTCTGAAAATTTATTTTAGGACAGGGAAGAAGGTCATGACCCTGAGATTTTAATGTTTAAGTCAACAGAATATCTTTGTGATCTAGCTAGGACAAATGGAAGGTCATTGGGCAGCACTAGTCGTGTTGCTAATTTTCCAGAGTGCATTTTTCTGAACTTGGAAGAAAAAGATTTGCCTGAAGGGATACATAACTATGGGGGCACGTGAACAACTTTTTAACTTGAAAGTTCTGTTTATTAAGAGACAGAAATAAAATAAGTGGCTTTCCATAGAGATTGGTGGTGAGAAGAAGGCCTGAGGCTGACCTAAGTGCACTTCCCAGTAGGGCCTGTGGCACGGCAGGGAAGCCTTGAAATCTGCTGCCAGAGCTTGAGGCCTCAAGTAACACAGCCCTCGTGCCATCTTGTGCTGTCAGTGAAGGCCAAGGACCTGTCATGCTGCCTTTGCAGTCATTGTAGGAGTCAAGCTTAACATGTGGGGCTCAGTCTGGAAGTTAAAAGCGGATGAGATGCTGTTTCCCCAGTCTCCCTTGAACCACGTGCAGTGTGGGAACAATGTCTCTGTCCTTGAGTGAGGATTTCTAGTTCAAGTCTTTTGGAAAGAAATGGAGTAAACTGATTTTCATTTGCACTTAGTTTGTAATCGATGCTGCCTGCCTTTGCTGCCATCGTATAATCTCCAGTGTCTTTCAGGTTCTGTTGAGGACAGACCATGAGGGCATTATGACACCTAGTACAAAGCAACAAAATTATTATAGATGAACATGTACATATATAAATGCCTCAGACTTTATAATCTACTTTTTCCACTTCCCCCACCCCTTCCTTTTTTTCACATTGACATGTGGGTAGCAGTAGTGTAGAACAGAGATGTATATTTTTGTCTGTTCAGGACATGAGAAAGGGCACAGAGCTTTCTGTTTCAGCAGCTGTTCTCAGAAGCCAGCATGCTAACTGCATTTATTTATTAGTGGGTTGTTTTGGATAGGATTTTTTTTTCCCAGAGTAACTTGTTGCAGTTCTGCTGTAATCAGTGGACATGCTTTCACTTTCTTACACCAACAAAGCAATTGACCCAAGAGAATTTCTTGGATTATTCTCCTTTGACCTTCAGATTCCCCAGGTTAAGTGTTTTGTTTGTTTGTTTGTTTGTTTGTTTTCCTACATGGCTCCTCCATTATCATCTAGCTCTGAATGCATCCTCTTGGTATGTGGAATAGCAGAAGTATACATCCCGTGTTTTCTGAGGACATGGAATGTAACTTTCAGAAATGAATTTGTTGCTCCTCTAATCCAGAAGCTGTTGAAATAATTACATCTGGGTGAAAAATGAAAATATATTACAGTCAAAGAAAAATTGCAGATTCTTTTTACACCAATCACAGTTTCTAATGCTTCTGTAATTTTCACTTACGTGTATGTGAATTTATTAGTAATCTAATGAAATGTATAAATTTGCCTGTCTGAACTCCTAGGTAGAAGCTATCTGAAAGTTTCCTAAATTGTTCAAATATTCAGACCTAACCTTATTTTTCTGTGATGTATACATATATATATTGAATTTGTGTATCTTCACTTCTCTAATTTCCAGTAGTTCATCCACCTGAAAACAGCATCTTTCTCTGCAAAGGTTTACTCACAGCAAGAGCAGCTGTGTCTCTTCTGAACAGCAGAAGAAATGTTACGCCTGTGTTAAGAAAGCTCAAGTTGAAGCCTGACTCTCCTTCTCCCTTCCTGTTCAAATAGTGACTTCTTGATTATTTTTTTTTTCCTGTTTACAAGTCATTCTGGTGCACCCCTATTTCCAAATTTCTGTGTTATTATCAGGAGTAATGGGTCCTTCTGAAAGGGGGGGGGAAGGGGGAGTGTGAAACCTTGGCCCTCTTCTTTCCAGCTGTTCAGGCCTTAAGACAAAAATGTCATGTACATTGCAACAAATTTTGAAAGCTAGTAACAGTGAAAAAATGTCATCAGAAGCTGTGCAGAAATACACAAGTGGAAATGACAACTTGAGGACTGATAGTGTTTTCTGACTCTTCTGGTGCTTTCTTTGTTTGTGGCATCTACTAGCACAGGATGGAGAAAGAGCTGGGGTCAATATACGCACCTCACAGCAGTTGGGGCTGTGCTGTTACCAGACCTCTCTGCTTTTAAGACTCCAGAGATAAGGTGGGGAAGAAAAGCATTAACTAGTGTATGAGTATATACTATATACCACTATATACCCACCTGTAAAATGGATACTTAAATGTGCCAACTTTCAGGAGTGGTATAGTAGCTCCTAAAATTACTCATGAATCTCATAGGGATGGTATGTGTCCTGGGGTCAAGTCTGCCAGAACAAGAGATCTTCTACTTGCTGTGTGATTTTAGCAAATACAGTTATTTGTGCTCTGCTTCCCCTTCATAACAGGTTTGTTGCGTAAAAACTTTAATAAAAAAAAAAAAGTCACAAATCTACATAAACATGCTCAAGACAATAGACTCTGAGGCTGTAAACACGTTTGTGACCTTATTAAGATGAAGAAGTTTTTGGAATGAGAAGAGGAAAAGCCTGTGATCTAATGAATACAGTTAGAGTAATAACAAAGGAAAACAGGAAAAAAATACCATCAACATAATTATTTTGGAAGTCTCACTTCTCTGTCCTACCCACTGCTGTGTCTTTATGACACCCTTTATTTCAGGATAGAATCCATGGTTCAGCGTAACTCAAATCCAGAAGTGTCATAACGCTGGAAAAAAATTGTATGCAATTAAAATGAACAAAACTGCACAAAATGAATTTTGCAATCCAGAGTTGTTATAAAATGGATGTCAATAAAAGCACTTCTGAGTATTATCAAAATGGCTCTTCCTAAAAGGATCATAGGTATGATGATTATTTGTTCAACTTATTTCCCATCAGTGTAGAAAGATGAATATATATATATGTATATAATGTTCTGTGGTTTTAGTAATTTAGTGTTGTTCTTTTCACTAATTAACAAGCAACTTCATACTACTTGTGATGAAGGTAGCATATGTAAGAAAAACTGAAAGAGAAGGAGTTTGGGGCAGCTTGTGTACATCAGCATTTGTTTAAATTAATAAACCTGCTGTTTTTTCAGCCCAGTTCCCTATTTTCCCTCTTTTCTCCCCAGAGAAAAATTCATGCTTCCTAACCCCCTGTGGGAAAGGGGTAGATGATGTCATTCTAGTGGCCAGATGGTCAGTTCACAAAATCCACTATCTCAGTCTTAACAGCATCAGAAAAGAAGCTCAGTCCTGAGCAGCCTGAAGGACAGCCCTGTGTGGCCAGTGAGGATGGATGCACACTGCTAGAGGTTTTTTCAGAAGTTGACCTGAAACTTCACAGACAACACTTGTTTTATAGAGAGCTGTTCATCTGACAGCTCTAGTTAAGTGGTGGCTTCTCCACTCTTCCTGATATACCAGCAAAAGGGATCTGAATAACCCCAACAGGGTGTACAGCTGATGCAGGGCCATACTTTTGCCCTAGCCTCTATAAATCTTTTGTGTACATAGGGCAAGAAAAAAAAATTAAATGCAACAAAAATGAAATGGAACAAAAGGAAATTTCTTTTAATTGAATCAGAGACACTGGTGGAAAAGTGATTTACGTCTACTTTACTGTGATGCAGTGGGAAGATGTTCTTACTGTTCAAGTCCACTTCATTCTAGCTTTTTTCCTTAGATACTGAATTATGCCTTTAGCTTTGTGTACTTCAGCTCTGTTTCACTGACATCAACCTTGTGCTGTTGCTGTTATTTTGCAGGCATAAAGTTTGGCTCACTGTATTTTCCCAGGCCTGAATTTAGCAAAGGCTTTTCCTCTTTTAAAAATCACTAAAGTGTGCTGGTGTGAAGATGCTTTGGAAAGAATGGCTTTTTCAAATCTTTTTTAGTCTATTGCCAAATTAAATATCTTTATAAAGGGCTTTGCAGGTTTTAATTATGTTTCTACAAAATCACTGAAATAAAGTACTAGTTTTGTGCATTTCCACACTTTTCGAAAAGGAAAGAGTGCTTATGGATCAACTGCAGAACTTAACATGTTTGTTCAAAAATATTTATATCATAAAATAATCCAAATCCTGCAATCCAAATCTACATTTAATGAGTGTACAATGTGTCTTCTAGTTTGTTTCTGCTGCTGGTGGTTTGTGACCGAAGTAAAGATTCACTTAAGTTGTAAATGAAATATAGCCCTGAAAGTATAGGTGACAAGGCAGTGCTAGATTTAATTCCCATTGCATGACTCACTTCATTTTCACATGTCTCTTTACACTTGATTGGATATACTGATATTTTAAATACGTTACAAATTTAATCAGAGGCATCAAATAGGATACTCAATTTTTAAATTACATCCAGGAAAACATCTGGGACTATAGAGTGGGAATTATTCTTGCATAAAAGATAGTTTCTATACTTTACTAGATTAATTGAATAAACAAAGTAATATTGAAGCTCCTCAGAAGTTTATACAGAAGGTGAACTCATGACATTTCCCAGATAGCAAAACAATGCATTGATCTTGAATAGACTTGTATGTTTTAATAACTTCAATGGATTGCTCCATTGGACTTTTTCCTCTGTAGTTTGAGAGTGCTCAGATGAGATCAAGAGGGGACTACTCTCATCTGAAAAATCATCTGGTAACAGGTTTGGGGGCTAAAAATTCAGTCTTGAAAGTTTTATTTACACAAGTATGTCTATTACCCTTTAAGAACTATATCTTAGAAAGTATTAGTCTCTTGAAGTGAAGTTGTTAATACAGTTATTGCTTTACCAAGATATAATACCCTGAAGGTATCTGACGCAATGTTGTTTTGCTTCCTATATAGTATATTTTCTGTCTCTGGTTTACAAAATGTACTTTTTTCTTGAAACCAAGCTCCAAGACATTACTTATTGTTTCTCCAGATTCCTTCCATATGGAAGACATGCTAGAGTATGATAAAGGTACACAAATCATGAGGATTAGTCCAATATTCTTTTGAGGTGACTAGCTAATTTCAGATAGCTCAGAAATGGCCTTCTCCACAGTTAAATCTATATCATGGTTACTTTTCTATTTTTTTATTTTTGTTTTTTAATTTAAGATTTAGACTTAAAAAGTAGAGACTGAAGATCTTAAAATCAATCATCAGCATAATGAATATATATAATTTTCTTTCTTACTATGCTTGGGATCTGCACAGTTACATTTATGTGTGAGAATACAATTAGAACAAAATCTGTAAATAGAAAATCTTATATTTGACCTTGCTTGCGAAACAGATTATCACACTAAGAGAGTTACAGTACACACATTTCTTAACAACTTCCTTAGCTTTACCAAAACCAAAATCCAAGCATACCCTATTTGTCAATACATCTAATTAGGACTGTTTGAAACTTGCTGTAGAGGCCCTTTCTGGATTTATTTATTTATTTATCATGGTTCTGGAAATAATTTACGCTATTTCAGCTTTGGTGTCAATGAAGCGTAAATAGGGGAATAAATAACAAGTACTCAGCTGAAATAAATAACTAGTAAGAGAAGGTTTCTTGTCACATAGGTCATTGTGACAACCTGTGTCCTGGGCAGTTTCAATGAAAGCCTGCACTGATACTTCTGATGGAGTACTCCAGCAATACCCAGATGCAGTAAAAAGAAATACTAAGTTCTTAAGTTGAGACACGTGAAATGATTGCTACTCAGGAGCTGGTAACCTGGAGCTACCGTTTACCTGTTCTTTCGTTATTAGGATCAGGTTAATGGATGGTGAAAGAATTCAGGATTTTGGTAAAAGGAAGGCTATTTCTGCAGAATTAACAGGCAAACGGTGAAGCACTCTTCCATAATATGGAAGAGTAATAATATGGATATGGTTTAGTAGAGGACTTGTTAGTATTAGGTCAGAGGTTGGACCAGGTGATCTTGGAGGTCTCTTCCAACCTAGATGATTCTGTGATTAAAATCCTACTGAAATCAGGAGATTAGCAGAACTGAAACCAGTTATGAAACCCAGGATGCAGAAACATTTTAACTTACAAGACAGTTAGTTTGTAAATTCATGTTGGTCTTTATCTTCTTCCATGTTTCAAGGCATTCTCTGAGAAACCTTGCTTTAGCCTAAGCTGCAAGATATATTTTGAAACAGGTCGGTCCTTCATTTAATTTGATACAGAGATATTCAAACCTATTGCATTCAGCTCTGATTGAATAGAAGGTATAATTTTAAAAGTTACTTATTATTTCAGCCCACCTTGTTTAGCACTGAAGAACAAACTAAGAAAAAATCAATTTTCCATCAGGTGTGAAGCATTCTGGCTTTTTTTTTTTAAACTCAGACATAAATGAAAGACTTCTCTGAGTATTTCAGTGCCCAAAAGGTGGAAAGTATTTGAAAACCAGAGATTTGAAAAATTTATAAACAAGTTTCTTCTGCTATTCTGATCTGCCATTGAGACTCAGGGCCAATATTTTGCCTTTCTTCCTTTTTGGTTAAGAAAAAATGTTTAAAACTACATTATTCATATATAAGGCTGCAAGGAAATGAGCCTGAATGAATAAATTGAACAGATGTGTCACTTTCTATTATGCAGATAGAATAAATAACTATGTTTTATGCAAGTACTATCAAATTACTAACTACACAATGCCAAAATAGTCTTGCACAAGCAGGCAGGCTCTCAGCACCCATAGTAAGCTCAGCAGCTGTAAACCTGACTCTATGGATATGTGCTGATTTCATGCTGAACAGTTTGAGCTCTGTGTCTTTGGATTATGAAGAATAACACAGTTTAGTCTTTTGGATCTTCAGATATTTAGTTTAGTTTAGTCTCCAATAACCTGCTTGTGATGATATAATGTAAAAAAGCTGTTGTTGTTTTCACTTTAAGAAGAAAGTGAGTATCATCAGATATATTTGTTTCAGTTTGTGCTTAATTTTCTGTTTTACAGAGGATTTTTTGGTGGTGGAAGTTTGCTTTTAAAACAGGAGAAGTCAGAAACAATCCCCATGTCTAGTTTAGAGAGAGATGAGCAATGAAAAATAAATTCATTGAAGTCTGCTTAAGGACCTGGTTAAAATTCTGGCTTTCTCTAACAGTAGGGAATGTGTTCTGTTACTTGCTTTCTTGGATTAGATCTAACAAATCTGTCAAAGTAAAAATACAAGTTATTTCCTTCTTGTATTTGTGATAGAGGCTGTACTAAAGCTCATAATGAATTTGTGCCTCAAAAAACATTCTTGCTAGAGTTGCAGTGTTTAAGGTGATAGGAGAAGCCTAAAGTCTTGTCTGCTTCTGGAAACATAAGTATCTCATTGCATTTTTTTTTTTTTTTAAAGTTTAGGTGTGACAGACCTAGGCTACAGGGAAAATTCTCTCTAAGTTAATTACGTTCTGTCTTTCCAATTGTCTGCAGTTAGACACAGTCATTTCCTTTTCTTCCAGACTCATTTCTTGCTCTAACTTTTCTGTGAAATGTTAAACAGATGCTTTTTTAAGATCCAGAGGTAGATATATTCACAACACAGGTAAAGCAATTCTTGTGAACACTCTGTACTCTAGATTTTTTTTTTTTTTTTTTTTTTTCCACAGAAAACCTTAAAGTATTCCTTAGGCGTTTGTCACAAAATTCAACATTCTTTTGGAGAAGGTGTAAACATCCTTCAGTCCATTGGGTCTTTCACATCTGAAAAACTACCTTCAAAAGAGTTGGAAAGACTCATTTAACAGACAAATCACTTTGACAATTTTTGTTAAGAAAGATACAGAAGTTAAGAGCGTTATTTCTGTACACTGAAATGTTACTGAAATGGGAGGAGCTACTGAAATGGCAGGAGCTGACTGTGGACCTTGTTAAAAGTATCAATGTAAAATCAGGCATTTCAGAGTGAACTATAATAGATGTAAGTAGGTTGTATACAACTGGGAATATGCATTCTCTGCAAGTCTGCGCTTGTTATTATGGCATGACCTAGCTTTGACTCTGCATTGTCAATTAAAAGAAGAACTAAGTCAAGTGGAAGAGGCTATATCTGTGTATGTAGAAATTGCCCATTCTTTCACTGTAGATTTCAAAATACTAACAATCATTGAGGATTAAATAACAACACTATATGAAGCCTGCAAAATGAAGCATCCACAAACAAATTCCCTGCATCTACACTCCCATCTACACAGTTTTAATTCACCTTCTTTGCCATATATGAGACCTTTTTTAACTGTGATCCTATAGCATTCTTGTGACAGGATCCCTCCTCCATTTTGTATATAAAATGGATGCTCATCTAGTAATCCTGTATTAACTTCATTGTTTGGCCTCTTGTACACCATTAAAGCCCTGTCTGAGGAGAGAATTTATTTCTACTCTTACTTTTTGGCAGTGACTGTTATCAAGTGTCTGAGCAATGCATAGGCTTTCTTTTATATTCACCCTGAACTTGTGATGTAAGAGGTTGATATCATTAGCTTTTTATACACAGGAAAATGAAGCCCATACAGAATTAAGTTGAAACTACATACTAATTTTTGATACCTACTATGGGAAGCCTAATCTTTTATTTTTCCTCCCGTTCCTAGCTCTCCAGTATGAGTTACAGCTAGGATTTCTGCAGAATCATAAGTTTGACATCTGTAAAAACCAAAGCACAGTACTAAAGACTACTACTAAAATTATATATTTTTAATGATTACTCAGCCTTTGACAGAGGCAGGCTTAAAATCCAGTTCTCTAGTCAGCTTTCACCTGCCACAAGAAGAGTTTTCCTTTTCTTCTTGTAGAACTCTTTATTTTGATACCAGACCCGGCCAAGAAACAATGTTCCAAATATATGAATATTTTCTTGAGCTCTAGGAATTTTTTCTTTCAAATCCAATCTGATATATCTTCCCTCCATCTTTCTCCTTAGCACCCAACAACTGCTTTTTTTACCCAACCAAAAGTAATTTCAGCAATATTTCATTTCGGTAAGCAGAGACTGTTTCCACAGCACAAACAGTTCAGTGTTTCAGAAGCAAATTATATTCTGCTTCTTCCCTGGCTCTCTGACAGGCCAAAGCAAAATGGAGGAATTATTGAAACACCAGAAATTCTTTCTTCTTAGTGGTCTACTCAATCTCATGGAAAACAAGTTTTCCCCAGCCAGCCCCACTGTCTTTTCTCTCCTTTGTCCTAGCTGTCTGTCCTTCTCCAATCCTCTCTTTTTCTGCCCCAAAGTCTCTTGTCAGTGTTGCATTCAGAGATTACTTGCAGGGTTGGAATGTGGGGAATAAAGAACACAGAGGACATTTAGATCCCCATCCTCCAGCAAGTAGAAATACTGGCCATAAGCTCTGTACTGATATCTCTGGGGGAGTTTACACTGAAAAATTGAAGAAAATTCTGCTAAATGTATGCAATCTATTTTTTTTTAATGCTTGTGACATGTTTCAATTAGACTTTGGTTCACGGAGATGAAATGTTGTCTTCTAACATAAGACCACCACCTTCCAAAAGTTCAAAAGTTCAGTGTTTCAAAATTTGATTCATGCTTCACAGTATCAAAATGACCTGAGAAATTCGTACCTGAATCCGTCTGAAACCTTTAACCCTGGGGGGGGGAGGGGGGGTATGACGTGGGTCAAATAACAGCAGATATTTTCCTGACTTTGTGTTTAGAAATGACCAAACAATTTTGGCTGAAAATTTCCAAACAAATTCAGCCTGATGTGTACAGTCAACATGGGAACTTTAGTCTTGGTGGCTTCAGTTCATTACAGTTTTCCTGGACTTCAAACAAGATCATATAAATCGGAAGCATTATGCAATCTTAATCTTCCCCAAACCATAGTGGATCATGCAAGAGCAAGTTTTAGTGGTACTTGGTTTCTTCCTTCACCCCTACAAATGGCCCCTTTCAGAGATGTGATCTCCGTAAATTTGACATTAGCAAATACGAAGGTGACAGAGACAGATTTTCACCCCGATAAGAAGACTTTGCTCTATTTTTATAAAAAGTCTGGGGAAATGTCCCTAGTGATAGATGTGAATAATTCAGTGATATAATCTGCAGATTTTATAATCTACAGGCATCAGTGTCTAGTACTTCTTCCCTTCTTCATTCCCCCTCAACACACACACGCACCAGGTGTAGATAGAATTCCCAAATAAAGCAACCATTGAGATTTGTTTTCTAAAACAAATCTATGGATTAGCCAAAACAGGCCTCAGGCACAGATATTAAAAGCAAAGTGAAAAACTTGAAGTTATGGCTGAGTTATAGGGTTACTGTTACAGGGACTGTATTTATCTTGATATTATTAGCATGTGGTTCAAAATGGTACTGATTTGATTTCATGCATATATAGTGTGGTACCCAATGAGTATTCACTTATCTTGATATCAGCTTTGTATTTGTCCTACAGATAAGTGAAGGCATAGTTAACCTGGATTAAAACTGCAATAAAACAAGCTTTTTGGATTTTAACTAAGTAAATAGGTGGACTGAGGTTCAGATTCTCCTACAGGGTTCATTTTCTACTGTAAACTTAGTTTAAAATTCAGATTTCACTGCTGTTTAAAACCAAGGCATCCAGCCTGAGTTAAGCGCACACAGGACAGGTTTCCCTCCAGCAAAGACAGGTTATGAAGCATATCCCATATCATATGACTGCAGTCTTGGAAAACTATTAATTTGGAGAGTTAGTAAAAGAAGTTGCCAAAATTCACAGTCTCCTCTGAAGCGATCAGAAAAATAAGGTCTCAGCCCTGAACACTGTAGGCTGTTGACTTGTCTCAGATGCTCCATTTTGTTTTCTAACGTTCCCACAGGCTATCGCAGTATTTCTTTTTTCTTCCTCCTCTGTTTAGTTCAGATATTCTGGGACTTTCCTTGAACACACCTGCTGTAAGAAAAGCATTCAAGGCAACTCTGTGAAATGTTGATGTAGTCATTTTTCAATTAATTATTTATGTTAACAGACGCTGAGCTTTCTAAATTCATTTCCAGGAACCTGTCCTATTTTCCCAGAGTGCCAAATTCAGTGAGCCATCTCTGAAAATCAAGAGAGATGAACCAAGTTTCAGGCTCTGCCACTGCTCTGGTAGAAGACTTTGAGCCAGGCAACTTTTGTCTCAGTTCTCTCACTTGCAAACTGCAGATAATGCTATTTTTTACCCAGCTGTGTTAAAGCACCTGAAAGTCTAGATGCAAAATATTATATTCAATACAAAACGTCCCTCGCTGCATAGTGAAGAAGTACATCTTGCAAAGATTTATGGTTTATAAACAATTCTGAAGTCTCTGCAAGGTACTGTTTGGAGTACTGGAAGTCTATTATTAATACTTACTTATTCTGGGCTTTTCTGATACAGGCCATATTTTGCTGTGAGTTTTGCTGATGCCTCCCACATGTTGGAAGACAGTTGGGGCACGTCTGCTTTTCACGGTTATGTCCTGAAATCCATTGTTTATGAATCAAAAATTAAACAACAGCAACAAAACTACTATCTCAAAAAAAAAAAGAAAAAGCACACTGATGGAATTCTCAACTGATATAGAATAACATTTTGTAAAATCAATTCCTTCTAGGTGATGACAGATTTCGAAGATTAAAAGTAAATACAAATAGTATAATTCCACTTCCAATTCTGCAATTCTTCCCATAGTAATAGACTGATTCTTCTTTTTTTTTTTTTTTTTTTTAAGCTCCTTGGCCTACTTCTGAGTTGTGCTGAACATCCGCTGCTTCCAAGGAATGCAAGAGTGGTACACGCTCATTAACTCTGAGCTCAGCATCTTGAGCATAAAGCTTTGTTATGTAGCCATGGATTAATTATAAATTATGATAAGAATGTTGAGTTGGTCTATGTGTTTTGTTCTATTTTAATTATGACTCATTGAATGATTTTTATGACCATTATTTAATGCAGACTTTTCTTCTAAACAGTTGTACCACCAACCACTGTCTATGCAATAGGGCAGGATATCAATGACAACAGTTTACTCTATTCCTGGGTGTTTTCTGAATTGACACAAGTAGACACAGCCTAATGCATTAGGCCTGAATTGAGTCCTTTCTCATTTGTGGTTCTTCTGGGTAAATTCCTGTAGAAGGGAAGAAACTCTTTATGTTAAGAGATTTCTTTACATCCCACCCTGCATAGAGGATTGTGAGAGATTAGCTGTAAATTACTGATAATATGAGGATTTTATGGTAATGGGTAGCAAGTTATTGTCCTGCAAGATGGTTTGGTTTACCAAGAGTTAGTACTATTTCACATTCAGAGGCTTTACTTGATCCAATCCATAACTGGGGCCTGACTTGCAAAGCTTTTAGTTCAAGAGTTGAATTTCACTGATGTGGAATCCAGGTACGCTATACACTGTTATGCAGTACCCTCCCCTTTTTGTTTAAACCTGGTCTGAGTTTGGGGCTTTTTAGAAGCAGATAAAATCAAGTATGTTCTGCGTAGATTTATTTTTCATAGCTCAGATAAATACTCTACATATATTACTGTTGCTGAGCTACATTGCAATGGAAGCTTTAGAAACCACAAGATGAGTCAGTTAAACTCATCACAATTTCTTTCTAGGTAAAAGTGATGTACATTCAAAGAGTTTACTGTCTTTGTTAGAAAGTAAAACATTTTCCAATTTGTATATAATTACTAATGCAAGTAAAATTATATCTAATTTGACAGTTAAGTTAAAATAATGGGAAATTAATTCTGTGAGGGGAAATAAGGCTATCTATTCTATTATTTCAAAAAAAAAGCGTAGGAAAGGTATAGAAATTTTGTGCACTAAAGTGTCAGATGTTATTTAAATAGAGCTAAAAACTTTTTTTTTTTTTTTGAGTTACGTTTTATGGACTTTGCTATTTTTCACAGACTTTAATTCAATTCTATGCAGAGAGCAGAAGGCAGGACTGCGGGGAATTCAAGTGAAGCCAGCCACAAACTGGAGCTGTTGAGAGACAGCAAAAAGCTTATGAAAATGATAATCTCAAGTGTCTTCTGCCATTTCAGGTTAATCAGATTGAACAGTCTGGTGCTGCTGAAATTGAACTATAAGCCAGGTCATATCTCAGATCTCTGTCCCCTTCTACCTTGTGGTTTCATGGAAGTCTGTAACCATCAAACAAACCTACAGTTCACCTTGTAACTTTTAACAGATACGCCTGTGGTCCTTTTCTGTTAACAGAGGGAGATATTGGCATTGCAGCAGGGCTCTGTTCCTCTGCTGGTTTTTGGGAGCTCTTTGGAGGTGCTTTGGAAAGTTGAGCTCAATTGAAAGGTGTGCTAAAGGTTATGAATTCTCACTCCTTCTCAAGATTGGCCAAATTCTTCTCCAGGTTGCAGAAAACTATCATTCCATGTAGCAAGAAGTGGTAGTACTTTGAAGGCTAAGCATACCTTTACTTCTTTTGTAGAATAAGTTTAGCAGAGCTGCAGCGAAGTCTCACTGATGGTACATGTTAAGGAGGGAGCCTCCCTCTAGCTGAGTCTGTGGGAGCTGCACTAGCCTCTTGTCTGCTGGAGACAGCTATTTGGACATCTAACATGCTATTAAAAAGCCCATGAACACATTTTATATGTTTTAGAGCTTTTTAAGTGTTATAACAACTTCACACAGTATGAACGAACATAGTTGTAATTCTAGCTGGAGTTGAGCTCATTCAGCTGGACTAGTATAATCCACAGCTCTCATTGTTCTCAGCTTTGGAAATTCAGAACATCCATTAAGTGCCAAAAACCTAAGGATACCTCTTACGTTGATACTTAGTTGGACTGGTGGATGCCCTGTAGTAGCTGTGTGTTGCTTCTGTGCATCTGGACTTGTGCACGTCAGTTCACTGGATTCACAGTATGGCACTGCGATGCTACAAACTTGGCTGCTGCATCAGCACATTGTTGCGTGGGTGGAGAGGCTTCAGCTCTCTCTTTGTAATGCTTATATGGGCTTGATTGCTGTTGATGGTGAGTTACATGAAAGGAGCACTGCAGATTCAGAGTCTCTACTGCATCTGCCTTACAGTGATCTAGACCAAAATGTTCAATAGCATGTGGCAGCCACCAATCATCCTGTGTTTTGTCAGCATGCATATTTGCAAAATTAGAGGAAGACTTCCTGCTGTGGACTAATACTTTGAAACAATGGTCACTACTGAACTTTCACTGAATATTAATTTCTGCTGTGACTTTGTTAACATACTTAGCAAAAGGTGACCATGCTACCTTGAGCTATTGATTGTAATGTAGATCTGCTGCTGCTTAGCTTTGTCAGCTTTTCCTGTAAAAAATGCCTGATATGCATTTCAGTGTCATGATGAGGGCGTGTGAATTGCGCTTTGTATAAAGGCAGGTGCTTTCATTTGACTTTCAGGATAAAGCCTGCTGGCGGTAACTCTTAGCAATTTACTGTCAAATGTGCTTTTTCTTGTTTAAACTATTCTACAATGTTGATTAGATTAAAGGTCAAATTTAGCGGTCTCTTCCCATAAACTGGGGTAAGGCTTTCTGATATGAACAAGATTGTTTGGATGTAGCTAGAGGAAGAATTGGATCCTATAATCTTGCTCAAGAGAGAAGTCAAAAGGTTGAAGTCCACTTAAGGATTCATGTTATCGTCAGAAACGCAAATAAAGGAGGTGGGAGTCACGAGGCTGAATGATGAATGACAGGACAGCATCCTGGCTACTCCCAAGTGATGGTATGTGGAAATCCTAGAGGGTACTTTCAGGCACCAAATCTAGGGGTATCTTAAATTAGTTAGCTCACCAAACTAGTGAGTTAAACAAGCAGCTCTCCACAGTGTGTGGGATCAGAGCATTGTGAAGTCTTATCAAGATACTTCTTGAGCACCAGCCTGGGAGAGGGCAAATAAGGCATCATGTATATGTACCCAAGAAACTTGCTGTGCAAGTCCTGTACCATTTTCCCATGCAGTAGTTCCATTGACTACAGTCCCAAAATGCATGATTTACATTTAAGCATCATCAAGCATTACGTGTCATTGTTCCACTGTATTTTATGTTGAAGAGTATTAAAACTACAATATTGTAGGTTCAATTAATAACTGAAACTTCATCATGTGTTAGTAGTAGGCATCACATATTTCCTTATTATTTGTCGTCTTAGAGAACCTGTGACAGTGAAGTCAGTAGATCTATATTTTTATTAAACTTGCAGAGATATTTGGAAAAAATCCTTTTAAATGACAGGACACTTCAGTTACAGTCATGGCTTGAGGAACAGTGAAATAACCTTTGAAATCTGGTTCACTTGGACAGCTTGTAATGAAAGACTTTTTGTCAGTAAGCATTATATATCTGATAAGACTCTGACTTGAAATGTATGCGAAACCGAAATGAGCTGGTGTCCCTATTGATCATTGCGTACATGGTCGATACAAACTACCAAATTAATGGATTGCAAAATAATATGCTCTTGGCAGTAGTACTCCAAATTCACTATAGCTTGATCATTATAGGAAAGCACAGAGCTGTGCAATAAAATTAACACTGGTTGCACTCAGCTCCTAAGAAAGGGTTATGAAATCTGAAGAAAGATTTAAAGTGTTTTTTGTTTGTTTGTTTTTTAAGGAGTGTTGAAATTCTCATTCCTGTGCCTTTTTATTTGTGCACTTCACCTCTGTGGGAGTAGCAGCTAAGGAAGGGCAGCTGAAGCCCAACGGATTAATGAAAGGGAGGGAGAGGCAATTCCCTTTTCTCTTTGAGTGCGTCGGTGTCTTTCCTCAAAGTGTGTGATGAATGTGAAAGCTATAAAGAGTAAGTGAGAAGCTAAGAAGCTGGGACTTGAGAGAAAGAGTTACTTCCCAAAAGGACAGTAAAAGCAGGAATGCAGCGTCAGTGAAACTGCTGCGAGCAAAGAACAGAATAGAAGTGAGTTACTTTTTTTTTTTTTGGTGAAGATACAAAATAAAAGCAGGGCCCCATTGGTAAAAGCAGGACAGTGGACTTAAAATTGGAAAAATAAAAGAAATAAAAGCAAGCCAGGGGCTACATCCTTTCCATAAACTTCATATGTTCTTTCAGCCATTTTTGAAGTGATTTTTGCTCCAATAAAACAATAGTCCAAAGGACTGAAGGCTTTTCCATATTAGTGGAAGCTTCACTGAAGTTAAAAGAAATTCAGTATGAAATTCTTACTTAATGACTCATCATATTTGGTCATTTCATTAGCCCCCAAGAGGAGGGAAAATCTGTGAGTCTGCTTGTTGTCATCTTTTAGTCTCCTAAAATGAGTAGGGATTTTTTTACTTATCTAGTTCTACAAAAGATAGTGGCCATATCATGCTTCAGTGTGCAACCTGAAACTCTGATTTATACACTCAGTTCTGAGTGAAAGGCACTGGCAGTACTGCTGTTCCTTTAGTTCCTGGATTCTTGCTGCTTTCCTACTGGCTGCTAAAAATTGAGCTGGGGTGAAGAACTTGGTTTGCAGTGACTGTCCAGATAGCTGAAGACACCACAACGGCAAAAAAAAGAGTGTCAGTCCCGTCCAGGCCTGGGACCTGCACCAATGATGCTCCCTCAGCAGGGTCCAGACTAGTTAATGTCCCAGGGTGGAATTTGTGGGAGGGATATCTTTTTATTTTTTTGTTTATTTGTTTGTTGCACCTCGAATAATGAGAAGAGGACGTAAAAAGATAAATCAAGCACAGAAGTGCATAAAAACCAAATTAGGTTTCCCTTAATTCCCAACCCTTTTCAACCACAGTTGCAGTGATCCTTGCATAGCAATGTTAACTGGTTTCCTCGTGCCTGCAGGCATGTTACCTCTGCAATTTACTCTTTAAGAATGGAAGTTTGAGTTTGCTGAGAGATGGACTCCCAGTTCCAGGAAGAAGTCTTCATGTTCTCCCAGCCCAAAGGTTAAGGCTCTAATCCATCCCCTGGAGCTAAAACAAAACAATGATAAAACTTTCCCATTACTTACAGAACATAATTGTTGTCAGAATATTTTGAAATGAATAAAGGTTACAGTTAAAAGTTTCCATTCACTTCTCTTCCCTATTGGCGTGGTTGCTGCCATTGTTCTGATTTTGTGAGTACAAAATGATTCTGTAAAAACATCTTATGTCATGACACTAAACGATTACTGCTATTCACAGCTTGGGGAAACACCATCCTCCTCCTCCCTGGCATGGTGATAGTAGTCACTGCATCTGGACTTATTGCCAGTTCTTTGTTAAGTTCCATTCAGAGTAGCTAAAAGTGCCCTATCTACCCACAAAGGGTGAAGAGTGCACGAATATGTGTACACACAAAAGTTTCTCGTGGGTTCCCTCTGTCTGTTACTTTGAGTGAAAACTGAATTTATAAGATCAATTTAAAGAAATTATAGAAGAAATTACTTCTTAGATGGTGTCTAAACATTGTTCCAAGTGTCTCTGGATTACAGTTTCATGTAAGAACTTTTCTTTCTTTTTCCTCTATTCAGATTTTGCTGTCTTTTGTATCATGGTGCTAAAAATACCGAGGAAGTCATTGAACTTCTGGGCCTGAGGAGGAAGTGAACTCTACTGTAAAGATGCAGAGGAATATCAAAGTTCCTGCATTCTCAAGCATACACCAGGTCATTAAGAGGATAGTAGCAGTAGATGGTAGTCTAGCAAGTAGCCTAATTAGTAGATCAACAGTCTCCAGATTCCAGGGCTTTGTGTACCAAAATCATAGTTTGGCAAAAAGCGCTCTCATAAGCCAAAACTTCTGCTGCACTTCTTTCATGTACCCATCCTTGCCTTTTTGTGGATTTATTGACTTGTAAAGATTGAGTTTAATTTTAAATAGAGAAAGGAGGAACAAAGATTTAGAAAATGGGTTGGTTTGTATTCTGTAGGACTGACAAAGCCCGCTCAGAACATAATTTCTCTTTGATTTTGGTGAGCAGTTTTGCTGGCTGTAGAACTGACTCAGCCTTGAATCTTTGTGTAAAATTGCCTTTCAGGAATACTTTCTTTTTTTTTCCTTTTTTTCTTTTTTTTCAAAGAGGTGTTTTTAATACTGTGTGGTTTAGTCAGAATAATGGAAAATTTGAGTATCTGTCAGTGTGCAAAGGATATGTGTAGCTGTCTTGGTCCAAGAGCATAAACTGCCAATTTAAGACAGTACAGATAACATGATATCTTTTACTGAACAAAGAATAATTCTTCTAATCTTTAATAATACATCCAGAAGAGGAATTTCTGGGTCCTGAAGCTTAAATGCTCTAAAATATTCTCATTCCAATAAAAAGTATCACATCTACCTTGTCTACTTAAACACATGTTCAAAATGATGGATTGGTGGCTATTTTGGGTGCATTTTTACTGTGGTGTTATTTTAAGTCTCATTCAACTTACGCAACTGTTTGCAAAGTTATAAACATGCAGCCTTTATATGCCAAACTGAATCACAATCCCCCTTCTCTCTTTGCTCTCGTCACACTTTCAAAAGAAGTATAGTTTAAACAGAGTGCTGTATGAATGTATTCTTGGTTTATTTTTATTATATTTTACTTTATTTTTGTCAGCTATAATACTTTTGTCAGCTAAAATACTTTCAAGAAATGAACACAGCTTTTGATGAATTTCATGGGGGGAAAACCAGGTAGAAAATAGATATAGGCCTCTATAAAGCAATTATTATTGACAGTGTGATATCTGGAGATATACTACGGTCATTTTTGTATAGAGGAAAGACTGTTAACAATCACTACAATTATCAATCACAATGTGATTGATAACATTTGCAGGTGCCAACACTTTAATTGCAGTCTTTTTATTGTTTGCATTGCAGTTAGCTGGATCTGTAGGGATGTATAATAATACATCTAGCCCACAGAGCTTACTGTGATTGCACGTGACCTACAAGCTTGTTCCACCTTGAGTAGAAGCTCAGGGCATGAGGAAATAAAAGGAGCAGGAATAAAACAGAAATAACTATTGTAGAAGGTTAGTACCTTGGTTTGTACCTTGATGATTTTACATGGCAGTATTTCCAGGGATCGGGTCTTCAAAGGCAGTTAGATGCTTAAATGCAGTTACAGATTAGTTACCTGTTATCTGGTCTTTCATCCTCGAATAGCCTCACTGAAGTAAGAGGATAATATTGCCTTCTGAATAGAAATGGAATAAAAATAGGAGTTCTCTCCCTAAGAAATTTAAATAAAATACTAAAATTCTCTCCCTGAGGACCTAGCTGACAAATGTGTGACATGCAGGTCAGTGCCTAGTGTTACCGTTTGGAGGAATAGATAGTAAAATAGAGGATGTGTTCACCTTAGCTAACTTGGATTCATAGAGAGCTTGCACAAAGGATGCAAATTGGTCTCCATTACACTAACTTCATTGTCATAAGCAGAACTACTACTGCAATTTCTCTTAAGATCTCACTGGGGGAGAAGTTTGAAACTGCTGCCAGGTCTTCCTTGGAGCACTACTAGATAGGGTCTGTCCAGGAGATGTACAGTATCAGAACGTCTCCCCCCCAAGCCTGACCTCTTTGTGGGCTATGGCATCTGGCTCTGGGCCTTCTGGAAGAGCAAAGCTTGCAATGAGCTTTCGTCAATTCATGATCACAAAAGACACAGCAACTCTGCTAAGAACCTTTATAAGGTGTCTTATTTTCTTTCATCTGAAAATCTCAGAGTAGATCTGAAGTTTCTTCTGGGAAAAAATAAAAAAATAAAAAGCTGTTTTCCTGCTGAAGGAGAAAACAGAATTGTGAAGTCTGAGTGTTTACTATGTTGACTACGAACAGGAAGTTAGAGAGAGGCAACCTGCAGGTAGATTTTTTTCTTTTTCCAATTTTCAATGAAAATGTTAGCAACTCTGCTCCAGGAGCCTTGTGCATCCAGAAAGGTTCAGACACACTGCACTCTTTTCTTTGCTCTTTGATAATGAACTTCTGAAGTATTCTGGTTTAAAAGTGCTTGAATAGGGAGAGATGTGTACTTCTAATTACTTTCTGGTGAATTCTGTAGCAGCAATTAATCTTTGACATCCTCAGGAGGTGTTTCGAAGTGTAATATGCAATGATCCCGTAGTGTACCTCTGTGGGATAACAGTGCATGTGTTGCTATGCAGGAGCCATTTCTAGGAAGCAAAGAAGAGTCAGAAGCTGTGAGCAGTAGAGGAAGCCTGCAGCAAAGATGAAATTCAGGCAAAAAATCAGGAACAGTCCAGGAACAGCCACATATGTCAAAAGTCTGTTAATGTCTGCAAGAGAGCCTGAAGTTAGTAACTGGGCAAACCCCAACTAAAGCTGAGATCAGGTACGGCAGGAGTAAAGTGGGACATCAACTATCAGTTTCAGCATTCCTGCTCATAGCAGAGAAGAAAGAGCTTAACTGCTGAGCAAGAAGCCAAGTTTGGGATGTGTAAGGAAAAACAACAACTGCCACAAAACTTCTAGTTTTGTGATTATCATCTGTACTGCTTGCTTCTGGTCTTCTTTAGGTGAGGAACCTGTAGGGCACCCCTGCATCTGTGAGGAGGGAGCAGACGCTGCAGCCAGATTTCAGTTTGGCAGCCTGAACGTGTGCAAGTTCTGTGAGACTGGGGAAGGATGTCTGTCTGTAAAACCAGCTACTTCCACCTACATTTATTCTGGCTCCTCTCAGTTATCCACTTCTAGATAAGTTCTTTTAAACATGGTGCCAAAACAGCAAGGTGCCGGTCAATTTTTGCAAGCTGCCTGAATGACTCACCTCATTTCTCAGATTACTGACTAAATATATATTAAAAAAAAAAAAAAAAAAAGTCTAGTGGGATTGAAAGCATTTGGCAAGTCTTCCTGCAGAGCAATTCTTTGACAGTGGCTGTCAAGACAGATGTATGATGGGCTCTGCTAAATGCCAGAAGGTGTAACAGCAGTTAGGCCTACTGTGCTCGGGAGGAAGCATTGCAGCACACGCTTCCCAGGTGACAGTGCTGTGGTAACTCTGCCAGGCAGGCACGAAGTACAGGAGTCAAGGTGTGCAGCAATTTTGGAGTTTCCAGCTAAGGCTGTGGGGGCTCCCCTCACGCAGGAGGATCTGGGAGATGATCCCAGAGAATATGAGTGTGAAGTATGAGAGGCTGGTGGATCCACTGGGAAGCCTCGCTTAAAGGGAGATAAGAGTGATAGGGTCTATTAATGCACCCAGTGACCCTGGAGCACCCACAGCACCCAGTATACCACACCTGGCTCTAGAACAACTACTGCTGGGGATTCCTAGCCTATGTGAGCAAACCTCATTGTTTCTGTGGGACCTGAGCAATGCTGTGAAGGGTTTTGTGAAGCCTGTCCTCAGACTGGTCATTGGAAGTGCTGGAAAGTGCCCAGATATGCTAGGCGCCCTTAAATGCAAGACTTTTTTGAGAAAATTTTTAAGACGAAAGGCAGTTCACTGGCTACCTATCACAGATCTGGCCCTGCATCTGTTTACTGCAGATGGCTCCCATCATTCCTTTTGATGAGGTGGGCCTGTAAAACATGAGTCTGAAATCATAATGGAGGTGGCTTGAGTTCAATTAGAGGGAATCGGGTTGGTGAACAAAGCTCTGTCAGTACATAAATGAAAAAGCTGACCTGGAGCTCCTTCACTGCTGACCGAACTAGCCCTTTCCTATAAAGATGTGCAGTAGAGGGCACTAGTATGTTAATTTGTATCTGGTCACGCTATTTACTAGTGAAGACCATAGTAGACAATATAGTGAGAGCTAAAGGCTAATTAATAGTATAGTGTACTATAAGAATGTGCTATTCTTTAGAGAAATAGGTTGATTACTCATAAGTGAATTATTGATTGTCATCTCTGGTGTGCAACCTTCTTCTGAACTTTGGGCTGAATTTCTAAATAAAGCTCTGTTGAGAAACAGGGATTTCAGTGAGCTGATATGAACATTTCAGCTAGCTTACATACTGAAATTGCTAATGAGCTCTCAGCGACAGGTGTGGGCACAATTCAATTAAGACAGCTGAGGGAAAGATTCTGCTAGGAAGAATGTTCTTGTACGTAATTTTAGTATAACTCTAGAGAGCAAAATACAGGACAAAAGGCTACTCAATTGTTCCAGTAAGTATGCAAAATTTACTAGCTATTAAGGATAAAGGATGTAGCTGATGGACGAGAAGTCATACCTTGCTTGATATACTTCTAAAGAAGCATCCCAACAGGAGTCTCTGAAGCTGCAAATACTTGAGTCAGGTTGCTTGGAGGAAAGCATGTCAGAAAGTTGGCTGGCTGACAGAATTGTATGATGCGAAGTCATGAGAAGTATGATACAGGTCAGTGATTCACATTCAGCGGTTCTTTGATAGCTGGATTTTCCATTGTTTCAGGATGGCCCTGAATATTTGTGAAATATTTTTGGTTTTAGGTTTGCTAGCCGATTTTGTTGTAAATGTGCCCAGGTTTCAGCAATTCTGTAATAAACATCATTTCCTACAAATAAACAAATGAGCAAATAAGGTTCCTGTTCATTATAAGTCTCTGCAAGGGCAACATTCAAAATAATCCAGACAGTTTGCTCTTAAACAGATCCTTCTTGCCCAGAATTGTAATATGCTAATCTAGGATGGGAAAGTTCCACCCCTGGCTATTGTTCATTTCTAAGAAAATGGCAATAAATAAGCTGGAGTTTAAAAAAAAAAAAATAGAGAAAAGATAGGCTGGCACCATTCTCAAGAATTAGAAGTAACTTAGTAAAACCTGGGGAAAAAAATAAGGTTGGAACTTGGTAAATTTCTATGCAAAGACACTAGAAAGGGGACATCCTTCCATCTGGATTTTTCCCACCTCTCATTGCTCTTCTTTTCTTTTGTTTACTGAAAATTTGAGTACCTTCATTTGTCTTCATAAATCTGTTAAAAACATTTAAGATTATTATACAGCACTGTGGTTTTGGCAGAGGTTAGTGTCAGAATTCGGTAAGTATTGTTCAATTTGCATCTCTGCATCATGTTATGATATCCTAGGGTCTTTTCTTTTCCCCATTTCCAGCAACTTTTTGTCCTGTTAAATTCTTAATTCTTTGTCCAGCTCAAATTCTGTGAGACGAGGTCAATGTTTCAATGAGTGATATTAAGCCCTTAGCTTCAGCATCCAGAATTCTACACTGTAAAGAGACATATTTGAGTTTCCTGTGTCAGTGTGTGTGTCCTCACATACATGTTCTCCTTTTCTGCATAATAGCTAGCTAAGAGGATTGTCATAATTCAGAGTTAAAGAGGAATGATGAAAATTTCTTTTGTAGATATAAATGAAAAATCAGACAAGGTATTTTCTGTCATATTACAACCATGATCAAACTGGCACTTAATTTTATTCAAATCCTTTGAATTCAGTGAGTCACACTTATAGCTGATATAATTTCAGGAAAAAAAAAAAACACATAAAAACGGGCAAAAAATTTTACAATTTTAATACACATTATACTAATTTTAACACAAAGGCTTTGTCCTCTGCCTGCATGAATTATGTCATCACAAACAGCAGTTCAGACACTATTTACAGCTGATTAGTGAGAAGGGCACCAGTCTGTCACTCAGGCGGGAGTGGGAGAAGAAACCTAGTGAGGACCATTTCCTGGTGTGAGGGAGTAGGAAGGAGGAATATGTATGAGTGGAGAAAATGGTGAAAGGTCTGTCTTGCCGAACTAAAAGGTCATTTGGGACCACTCTTACTGGGCATTCTTAAAGACGAAAACTCAGTTGAACAGATTTTAACATCAACATTATGGATATGTTTAAAAAAAAAAAAAAGTTATTTTTGGAAACAAAGCTAGCTTTAGGAATCTAGAATTAAAGGAATAGAGGGTGCAGTAACAGGGTGAAGAGAAGTTATAGAAATGTTCAGCCCTGGTCTTATGATCATGTTGACTTTGTCAACACTGTTTTCATTTTCATCACAGTTACTAGCAATTTGAGTAATTCATTTAATTAGTCCTTAATATGTGCATACTTTGGAATGGAAAAACATTCGCGATGGTTTAACTATGTTTGTACTTAAACTGTGATTAGCTAATAATTTTTCCTATTTATGTCCTGACTCATTTCTCTTTACTATATTAGTTATAAACAATCTCCCCTTTACATATATGAACAAAACTACAATGGGCCTCATAGTAAAAATTGTACCATGTCATTGTAGGTCTTAACACAAAAACTCATGAAGCAGAGGTGGTTAGAGAAAGGCAGCAGCATAATTTGATCTTTGTTTTGTTTTTATCACTGACTAGTATGACTACAAGGAAATCCTTTAACCTTTCATGTTCCAGCAACAAGTCAAGTTTACACAGAGTTATACCTGTCCTCAGCTATATTAAGCTTTATAAATTTCTTTAAGCTGCTTTGACCAGTTCATTTAAGTGCAAAGCATGACTGGACAAAAGTCCACTTTTAGTATTTTCCATGACTGAAATGAATATTGGGGGTGATTTAAAAAATAAAATAAAAAAAAACAGAATGAACACTATCCAGTATCCTGGAAGAATATTCTGTAAGTTCCCTGTATGCTTTATTGTCCTTACTTTCCCCAAGGAAAGAAAAGTAATATGTAATGTCAAAAAGTAGGATGTTTGGCCTATTTATTTTAGAGGAAGAAAGCAAAATGCTGAAAACTAGGACAATTCTACCAAAAGTAGGACAGCTTACTGCACATTAAGTACCTTCGGCTTATGCATATTGTATCACGCTTACTTTACACAAACAATTAGTTCCAGTGACTTCAAAGTGGGACTTCCCACATGAGTTGAGGAAGATTTATCCTACATGATAAAGCTGTAGTAGCATATGAAAATCAAACAAGGTCAGAATACATACTCATCATGAGAAGAATCTGGAGAAGAGATATAACTGGTTGAGCTCATGTTTTAAAAAGAAAAGTCACTGGCATTTAGTTTAGAGATCAAATTAGAGGAGAAAAACATAGATTAATGATGCTGGAGCAGGTTACACAGACTAACATTCAAGATCTGAGCAGCTGAACTTCAGCTCCTCATTGCTTCTTCATCAGACTTAACTTTGTTGTTGTTGTTGTTTAATACAGTAAAGAATAACTGAGTTTTAAGTGTTGTAATGGCATTCTGAGGAATCATAGAATGGTGTGGATTGGAAGGGACCTTAAAGAACATCTAGTTCCAAGTCCCCTGCCATGGGCAGGGACACCTCCCACTAGACCAGGTTGCCCAAACCCCATCCAACCTAGCCTTGAACACCTCCAAGGATGGAGCATCCACAGCTCCTTTGGACAACCTCTTCCAGTGCTTCCACCCTTCTCCCTGCCCCCCCCCCCCCCCCCAAGTGTAGAATTTCTTCCTTATATCTAATCTAAATCTACCTTCTTTTAGTTTAAAGCCATTACTCCTTGCCCACTCACTACACTCCCTGACAAAGAGTCCCTCCGCAGCTTTCCTGCAGGCCCCCCTTTAGGTATTGGAAGACTGCTATAAGGTCTCCCTGGAGCCTTCTCTTCTCCAGGCTGAATAACCTCAACTCCCTCAGCCTGTCTTCATAGGAGAGGTGCTCCAGCCCTCTGATCAATCTCATGGACCCCTCTGGACTCACTCCAGCAGGTCCATATCCTTCTTGTGCTGGGGGCCCCACTTCTTAATGTAGTCTTTAATTAGAATGTTGGTAAGAAGGGTAAATAGAAAGCTTAAAGTAAGGTAGAGTCATTAACTGAGATTTGAAGTTTGACTCATTGATACAAAAATGTTTGACCTGTTACCCTGAAGGATACAACAGGCAATGTGAAAATATCTGTCCTGAAATTGGTGCCCGTGTTATGCCTAAGTCCTGTTTATTATTCAGAGACATTATTTGGATAAAAGCCCTATGCTCTGCATCTCAGGTCCCTATCTGCAAAATGCCATAGTCAACAGAGCAATGCTGTAAGTGAAGCTATGCTATGTTTTATGCAGTATCAGGCCCTGAGGGCACTGATAGACTTTAACAGCCATGAGCAGACTCACCCGGGATCCACACCCAGGAGTTCCACTTCAGCTGGGGTCTCCATGGCCTGTCTGCCCTGTATTGCAGGGGTGGGGTGCCTTTGTCCATCCCTGCCTCTTGCTGTCCTGATTTACAGTTCATCCTCCTTGGATGGGCCTGGAGCCTAGGCTTCAGGCAGCTTGCCTCTGGCCCTGTCTCTGGGTTGGACCTCAGACTTCTGATAGGTATTTCTGTCTTCCAGACCTGGCTCATTACCTTGCCTTGTCTGGGACTGTTAATGTGGACCTGCTTTTTTCACCTCCCTGGCCTTCTCGGACTTCATGTATTGGCAAGGGTATGCATGGCCCTGGTTCCCCTCTCATGCCCCCTCACAGGGCAGCCCCACTCCTTCAGTTTCCTGATGTGTAGGCCTTTATGCAAGGATCGCCTTATCTTTGCTGTACCAAAAATTGTCCAATGCTTTGGTGTTACCTCCTGGAATTACTATTCTCTGTTATTCTCCATAGAAGGGAAAGCTTAAAGTCTGCTGACTTGCTGGCTTCTATAGTACAAAGGCCCCACCAAATACGCTCTTCTTACCCATGTTAAGAAAATGTTTAATAGGTGTCTCAACAGAGAAAATCTTCTAGGTACTATGCATAACTTAACATTATCATTTTTGTGCATGCCAAGCAACAATATCATCCCTCTCTCCTGCCTCCCCTGCCCAGAGGGACTTAAGTAGAGCTAGATGATACGAAGGCTGCTTTATGACACAACTTCTCAACCCCTTTATCACACTCCATTTAAAAATTAGCTTACGTAGGTACTTCTATGATTTTTTAGGAGTTATGCTGATATATGAAATGCCTGTGCAAAAAGTATGTGGGAGAGTGAAGGTGAGGGCATATTAGTATGCAGAAACTTAATATAACTAGTATACTACTACCTCCCTTTGAAATAAAAAGACATACATGCAAGCAGGGCCTGCTTTGCCTGTCTGTCTGAACCAGTGATATTCCAGTTTTGTTTGACTTGCCAGAAATGATGCTTTCAATTGGCAGGAAGAAAGAAACAGTATTCTTTTGCAAGATTATCTATAGATATAATTTTAAGGAGTAAATTTTCCTCCATCTGTGTCCAAAAACAAATGTAAGCATTCAAGGCACAGAAACTATGCTCTTCCTTAATCTAAGTTTAAAAGATTTAATGAAATATCCAAATGAGTTAAGAAAGGTGGTGGCTGGGAAGAGAGCTCTCAGAGGAAGGAAATGGAAGTCAGTATCTTCTGAAATATCATTTACATTTGAGAAGTGATGTAGACAAAATTAGGTTCCCCTGAAAACATCTAAGAGATTGAAAGAACAATGTAGGTCCTCTCAAAACAAACAAACAAAAACCAGAAAGGCTGACCTACAAAGGTTCTAGTTTTAATTCGAGTAAAACGGGCAGAGCTTCAAACATCAGAACTAACGAGTCTCTAAGCTAATGAAAGGGTTTTCTGCAGGAAAAGATGAAAGTGATGAAAAATGTAATTATTAATATCACCTTATCCTTTCAAGGAATGAAGGCTGATCCTAGGTTCTCCATGGGAAAATATGAACAAGATAGCTCACCGACTGAAAATACCAATGTACAAATATTTCCAAAGGCATTGAAATATAAAATGACACTTCTTTACAATCTCCTTTGTAGTAAGTGAAACTGTCTTTTTCTAACAGGAAAGTGGGGACAGACCACATATCAATTGATGAACTTAGATGCCAAATCAGATTCAGGATTTCCAGGTACTGTGCTCAAGCTATCCTTACCTTCCCCCTCCATAAATAAATAAGTAAAATTGAATCTTCATTAGATTTGAATCCCCTTATAATTTGTTCCAGCTATGCTATCTATTAATAACTGAAATTCTAAATGCTTGAATCTCTCCATAAGAATTACATGGATTTTTTTTTTTTCAGTTTTCAAGATGAAATTTGGTATTTTAGAGAGGTAGTGAATGGAAAACCCAAGTAACTTTTAATTGTTCATTATAGCTATTTGTTTAGTCAATTTTTAATGGCCCTTTTAAAATGAGTTTAACATTAGAAGATTGATCTAAATGAATTCCCTTGTTAATAAAATGCTGCTAAGCCCTAAACCATCCATTTTGTATTCTATTTTATTATGTATCATTGTAATAATATAATTGTTTTAAATGCCTGTTAAATGAATGGTAACTGAACTGAGCCAAACTGCCTACATGCTGTACTGCGGGGGGAACTGCTTGACTACAGGCAGAACAGACCCAAAGAGAACTGGAGTTTATATTAAAGACAAATAATGGGCAAACTACTTTTACAAGCTCAGCAGGAGGGGTGACCAAGTTCTCTCAAAGTGACAAAAAGTGCTGAGGAGATAGATCTGCAGCTAAGAGCATTAGTCTGCATGTAGGTCACACCAGAGCTTTGTGGACCACCTTGCTGTAAATGAAGAGACCAACTACCTCCTGCTAAAAGTCTGTTGAAAGTAGAAAGCTAGGAAAAACAGCTGGGTGCATTATGCAAACTGTATCATAACTCTCAACTTCTCCCTCCAATATAAAGAATCTCTCAAAGCTGTGAATTTTTGCTAGTCTCTCAAGCCAGAGATACTCTTTTCTTTTGTGCCTTTTTCTCCTAAGGTTTACAGAGAAATAGATAAACTCTCTCAGCTGACTTAGGTGAAATTTGAGGAGCAGCATTTTTTTTTTTTTTTTTAGCTTTTTATGTGTTTTTCTGAGTTCTTTATCTTACAGTCTTAATATTATTGTTCAATACAAGTGGAACATTACAGTCAGCTATAGAGAGTTGCTACATGGAAAACAGGCACAATGCTTTGTCACGTGGAATTGAACTGAACGTCCCTCTAGAACTCCTAGTTGAATAAATTACATTTCACTCCGAGAAAAAGATTGGGAGAGCTTAGGGGAGGAGAGATTTTTTATGGTAACTATTTTCTGAAAAGACAAAACTAGACATTACCGTAGTCTTCTAAGATTAAGTGGGAGGGTTGGAGACATTCCAGCAAAGAGGGAAACATTCATCAGTTATCAGGAGGACTAACCTTTTTCAAACGTTTGAGGAAATACAATCAAGATCAGTTCTCCTCCTCCCCACCAGCCTTGTCCTTTTAGCTAATGGGAAGGCCTCAAGGGGATTATCCCACACAATGGAGACCTGTGGGTCCAAATACTGTAATGCCCCCAAAAAATCAAAGTTAGCATAAATGTAATACAACTTTCTTCTTGCCCATGTGCTGTGGCTTCTGAGACACTGGAGCAGCTTCATTTAAAGACAAGAGTTCAAACAACTTGGATAACATGCTTTTGTGGTCTCTGAAGTGCTGTGGAAACACTGAAAGTACTTCTCTCAGAATAAAATTAAAATAGAGCTTTTCAGCTGGAGCTTTTTATGTGCAGGTGATTTTTACTTATAATTCTGTAAGAAATATTTTGATTCTGCAACTTGTCATTTGAAATTAACTAAAAAATGCATTCATTATACATGTCTATATACATCTTTCTGCAAGTGAAAGATTACTCAGTTATTTTGTTTAAATGAATTCATTCTAACCCTTGTTACTTTTGATTTCTATTCACAGTATCTCTTGCAAATAATTTCCCCTTCTTGTGATTTTCAAACATGAATGCATTCATTATGTGTTGATTAATTACTACATGTTCCAGATACAGCTATTTAGTAAGAAACAACAACAAAAAAAGACTTCATTTCAGAATGTGTGCAACTACATCAGTGCTGTGCAGTTCAACAGATGCATTGAAGTAATCTCTGATTTGGGTAGAGGTTATATAAATAAAAGTTTGCTTAAAAGTAAGGAATGTTCTTTGTTGCCAGCCCAAGTCTCCCAGTCCCCAAGTTATGTGTGATATAAAATATCATAAATAAAACATTTGTCTGCTGAATGCAATGTAATTTATTACTAAAGATATTCTCCTCTGAGCGATCCTTGCCTAACTACATTGTATATATGATCAGTGGATTTACTGAAGTGAGCAGAAATTCACCCTTAATGGGGGTTTAATTAAGTTACAAAAAAAAATTAGAGAACATGGATTACATCTTAAGCGAAATTTTGGATTACTAAAATACTCATAGGAATAGGTAGACTTCTGCAAGCTGAAGAGAAGTGTCAGGTATATCAAAATTAACATTTAGGCTCAGACACTTCAGGCTAAATCAAACATCTCATGAGGACTTTGTGAATTTTAAAAGTCAACAGAACTTTTGTTTTATTTTAATCTAGTTTTTAAAACTAGTGAGGAAACTAGTTTTCCCTTCTGACCTTTGAATGATTAGAATTTTTGGAAGAAAAATCATCATGAAATGAGTGAATAAACAACTTTTAGCTGTGACTTCAGCAATTCCATTATCTGTTAAGACATTTTTATTAGATAATTAAGCCATGCTTTCTCCAAACATTAACCTTAATGACTATGTTTGAAACCGTCGTCTGTGCCCTGACTGAGAAGTCACTCAAACCCTGAATGGATGCAATCATTTACCTGTAACCTCAGCAAATCTTTTTTTAAGAGGTTGCTTCCCACCACTAATTATCTTCATTGGGAGATTACGCAATATACATCTTGCATTTACTGTCCCTTTGTTTTCCCTCTTATAACATGAAGTTCCTTTCTAAGCAGCTGTCAATGTGTTTTCCACTATTTTAAGTGTGTCCATCCACCTTGTAGTTCCCTTCTTCCTTGATTTGGGTCTCACAGGGACTCCTTTCTGCAGATCATAGAAAAGCTTTGCATATATCTAAGAATAAAAACTATTGTCAAACATGCAAATTGTGAGCATGTGCCAAGACATCTTGCTCTTTCCTAGAATAAGGGAGAGTTTCCCATGCAGCACAGGAAGATCATTATACAGAAAGAGGAGGGATCTGTTGACAGAAACTATACTGAGAGTGTCATCAGACATGCCTTATTCCTTTTCACTTCCAGTCTCTACTCTTGCACATGACTACCTGTTCAGGATTTCACTTTCAAACAAATATTGGGTACTTGTATCCAAGAAGACAAGCAAATATGCAAAGAAAAATCTGCCTAAGTAAGTGAACACTCCTATTCAAAATTCTGTGACTAGATGAATGGGTAAGTGACAACAGTGATGAATAAATAGTGGCTGGGACTGCCAAAACACAGCATTAGAAAGTATAAATAAAGCAGTACTGAAAACAGATGGATTCATTTTAAGTTGTATCCCTTTTCAGTCAAGAGATGCTAATGAGGCAACTTCACTTTGTACCATGACCCTGATGCATTGTGTGCTAACACCAGTGAGGAGCTGGTCTGGCATGGGGTCTGAGTGCCATCATGCAGCTGCCTTTCCACAGGAGTAAGTAATTATTACCCAAACTGCAAAAAGCACGAATTTTCCTACTGAATAATGATAGAAGTTATTTGTGATAGGCAACAGAGCTATGTAATTACAATAATTAGGTATTTGTGAGTATTTGTACTGGATTCAATGCCGAAAACTAAAACATGGGGATTTGATGGGAGGTTTGAAGGGAAGGGAAAGGGCTGCTGAGATGAAGGGAAAGCTGGTGAGATTTCACAGGCACAGGAACTTCTCTATCAAATCAGCCCCATTGCCTGTTTACTTTGACGATAGCCAAAACTCAGTGAATATAGGAGACAGGTGCAGTCTGTTCAGCAATTGGCAGTGATACTGCAACTTTTTCCTAAGGAGAAAGGAGTTTCAGTTTCCAACTTTTTAAACAAATCTTAAATACAATAAAGTTATGCTTGAAATAAAGCTGCAGATTTGAAAATTATGTAAATTTGGGAAGCTCTGGTCAAAATACCCAAAATATAATGATGTGTCTGGATAAAAAGCCAAAAAGAAATGTATCTACTTGTCTGGATATGTGTATTTGGATACTGTTTCTAGAAACAAATTATAAGGCAAATAACATTCCTGGATGACAATTACTTACTCTTAAAGTTCACAGGGGAGCTTTCTGTTAGTGGGTCTCAATTTTCCTGTGGATAATTCCCCTTAGAGGCAACTGCTGCCTGCTGAGTTGTTTGGCTGTTTTGCTTTACAGCTTTATTCTTGTTTCACTGATGACTCCAACAAAATAATTTGTATTAAAAAAAAAAAAAAGAAAAAAGAAAAAAAAAGTATTATGTAGAAGTGATGTACCCAGACTATGCTGATAACAGATGAAATACCTTCTGATAGAGCTGTGTAAAGTCACTTTTCACCCACATTCTTCTTCCAGACATTGTGAAAGCTACTTCTGGCCTTTGATCCTGCTCTGGGAGGTTCATGTGTGACCTGGATATAATTATGGCCTTTGCAGTCGGCACTGGTGGGATCCGTGCCGGGACACACCTGCAAGCTGGAATGTGTCTCGCCTGTTGAAATGAGTGTTTTATAGTTACATGAAAGGCAAAGGAAATATGTAACTCTAGAAAGTAAGATTATTTTAAAGAGTAGCCAACAGAATCCAAGCTCATGATTTCTCAGACAGTTGGAAAATCAACACGTAAAACAGAAGTACTTGTAAATGCAAAGCATGACACTCCCTGCTTTCCCTTCCAGTTTTTGTATGCCACACCTTCAATATTCTTAGTTACCTTACAAGGGTGGTTGTAATGCAAAATGTTTGCATACATATATATTTTTGAAGTATATTTACCTTATAATCATTTTCTAGTGCTCTTATTGTTACTGCTAAATGAAGAATTGACCCCAATTCTCTGAATGCACTGAAGCAAGCAGCCTAATAACTTTTTTTTTATGACTAGATATATTTGCTGAAAGGAGTTTAACAACATAGTAATACTGTGTCTTTATGCTGACATTTCTTAGGTTGCCTGTTATCTAGTTGATTGGACCAACTTCCTGAATGACTTCTACTATTCTAGATAATTTCCTAATCAAATATGATCATGTATTTTTCCTTGTCCTGCAGAGGAGAAAAGCATGTATATTTTTGTTCATTTCATAGAGATTTTGAAATCAAAACCATATGATAATCCAATTTCCCATCCTTCCCTATCCCTAATTCACTTCTGTGTAGTGATTTGGAAAATGCCGGCATGCTTGCATTTTCTTAACAAGGAGACTGTATTACGAAATATATATTATTTGTTGACCAATAGTAGGGGCTTCATGAGACTGTAAAAGAGTCATATACCATGCTCATCACCACATCTGGTAAGTTTTCTCAATTGTTGTTGCAATTCTGTTGAATTAGGTGGCCCAATGGGTTTCCATCATCAAGAAGATGCTAATAGTAATATAAGTCAAGCAATTACTAAGTTTCTTGGGGATAGTCCAACCACAGGGAATATTCCTAATTTAAAAATCTCTAACTGCCACTATATATATATATATATAAATATATATATATTTATTTTTTTTCTTAAACCTTTCCAAGTTCGGATAGCAAATGCAATAATAAATTCTATTCCCTGTTGTTCGTGTTCAGGGACTGTGCCTAATCTTGGAATTACTGGCATCTGTACATCATTTCAGTGGTAAATTACAGCTGGGATATACTAACCCCAGAGTGTGAGTAAAAACTTTCTGAAATGTTGGAAGCGCCTTTGCACTTCATAGTTGATTTACAGTAATTAGCTTAGTCTTCATTTTCTTTTGGTAGTTTGTGCACAATTTGTGCTAATTTCTCAGCACTAGAGTTGATAGACCTTTTTTTTTTTTTTTTAAGAAAACATTTTGGTGAAAATTAGATTTCAACTAAACCTTATTTTATGTTAATTACCTTCCCTTGCTGATAATTTCCTCTCCTTCTTTCCCTCCTCTTCTTCATCCTCTTCAGAATTAGCAGAGGAATAATGGAAACCTGAAATATAAATTTTCATTAAACTTTTCTATGCAGACCGCATAATTTCCTGAACAGTTCAAAAATAATTTAAAATTCAAAATTGTTAACAATTTAATAACCATTATTAAAAAGATAATAATATTACTGGTTAAAATTTATGGCCTCATTTTAGATATCTTCTGCCCAGTCCTCTAATGCATTTTGTAATTGTCTAACAAGTGACTTCATATAAGAAATAGAAAGGTGCAAATTGGATCAAAATTTGTGCTACTTACCTCCATCACCTGTAAATATGGTTAGAGTAACTATACATCTGTTCAGAGCTACTCTCCTCAAAAACAATAATGAATGACTGTCATTAGAAGTTAGAAATCAACTTTATTTCTCAAAATAGATGGCTTCTAGGGTGTATGTCTGTGACATGGCTGTCCAAGGAACAGAAAAGTTAGAGCTTTAGTCAGAGAAAGACTAACATTTTAGATAGTACTATAATATTTATACACAGCAGTAATTTGGCCTTTGATTGACACATTTTATATTGTTCTGTTGGTTTGTTTAATAGCAGTTATGGATAGCTTTTTTTCATTATCAGAGACACATTTCATATTTCTATGCTTTTAACTAGGAGCAGGACAAAACAGTTGAGCCATGGAAAAGATGAATTCAATTTTCATTGGCTTCATTAAGAATATCACATGCTTAACTGAGACATCCTAATGAAATTTGGAAAAGCTTTTCCAAATTGCTTTCCTCCCTACCTTGATTTTGGAAGTCGGAAGCCTTTGGAAGCTTCTGAAGGTTTCTGAAGGCTCCTGAAACTTCTCAACAAATGTTGTTTTATAAGTGTGGACTAATATCTGGAGGATAACACTCAGGAGAAATAAACCCCAGGAGCTATTTTTAGGGGAATATCCTTATTCCATCTTTATGCATAAAAGATATATCAAATCCATATATCATCAAAATAAGTCTCTCTGAAACCTGTAGGATGCATTTGTGTAAAATGCAAGGAAGATCCCTTACTGCCATATGGAAGTCTTATGAATGCTGGGCATGGGAAAAGAGTTTAAAATATGCTTTCTTAATGTGAGAGATGAGCCTCAGAATGGTCTTTGAGAACCTCACAGAAATTAAGATTCAACTTGGATTTTCCCTTAAAGGAACCATGAAACAACTCAAAATACAGTTAAAGTGGCAGAGTTTGATAACTTAGCAGGATAATTCTGCTTGTATTTAGAAGAAAGCAAATGTCCAACTTTTTCAACTTCTTGAGGCAGCAATAAAATTCTAAATTTATTCACATCCTCCAAATACTAAGAAACTTCAGTGAAAGTTATGCTAAACAATAAGTAAACAAATAGCACCAACAGCAAAATCACACATGCGTCCTTAACAGTATATGGTAGTGCCAACCCTGGTCACACTGTGGTCATAAATTCACTGCCTTATTCAGCCTAATAAACTGTTTTTCTAAATCAGAAATATAGCTAATGTAAGCAATCAGCATGGTTTATTTTGTGTAGTGAAATGTCTAAATATCCTTGGCACTCCATCTTTGCTGAGAGCACAGTTTACTTTTACTGAAATTGTATCTGCAATGAGTTTCCATATACAATCTAGAAAGTCATATATAAACATGTATGTGTGTGTGTATAGAGAGACATGTATACAGATACATATACATACAGGTATATAAATATGCTTTGCTTGATACTGTCAAATATGCAGTTCAGTCAGCCTGCCCATATGCAGAAATTTCATACATGTATTTGCAAGAAAGGGCACTAAATATTGAAATTATATATTAAAATTTGCATGGCATATCTAATTTTTTGTTTTACACTAGAAAAATACACTTTACACTGAAAAATATATCTTTTGTGTAAAATATTAAGATACAAAATGGCAACAGTGGCCATGTGTCTGAAATGCTTGTTTTACTTCAGGTAGCCAAGAGGGATATCTTTCCTCTCTGTTTTCCCCATCATCTCATTTTCAAAACTGATTCTGCAAATAGTTACTGTTAATATCTGAAGTGTTATAATGTGAAAATACAGATTTATATTGCTGTTGTGTGTAAGCTCATTTTTAATATTGCCCTTAACATGAATTCATGTGTGGATAATTTTGATCAGCTACTTATCAAATAAGAAAAATAATAAATAATGTTATAATATCATATTTAAATGTAATTATTATAATGTTGTAATAATGTCTTTTAATTTTAAGAGTGATTGCCCAGAGAATGACAACAGCAGGTTGTAAAAGTAGCCAGGTTATATATGATCTGATGCTGCAGTCCATAACAGTTTGATGAAGGCATAATGTAGTACTTTTTTTTTTTTATTAACTATTATCCTAATGGATATATTTGTTCTGAATAAGGCAGTTCTTCCTTCATGTTAAATATTTTCAGAATCATAACTCTTATCTTAATTTGGGAAAGAAACAAAACCAAAAAGAGCACACACACACTTGAATACCAAATGAAAATTCCTTCCCTTTCTTTAGTACATTAAGGGCTATAAGTAGTCTGATGAAATAATCTTTTGGGGATGTATGCTCCAAATGTTGTGTTTAGAAGACTTTTCTTCATGACAAATGCAGGAGAAATTGATGTTTTTATTGAGCTATAAAGATATTACCTACATGTTTTTCTATAAGAGGAGTAACAGATTTTATATCTTCAGCTGACTTATCTTAATTTTGAACATTCCTTTGCAGGCATAGCTTGAGAGTAGATGTTCATATGGAACAAGTAACTGTACCAGTGACCACATATGTAGGATGCAGTAATATCTTGTTTTACTTTTGTGTTACCGCTGCCTAGTGTCACAAGCTGACTCAGTAATATTTCATGATGTGCTGTGATGTGAGACTTATTTTTACATTCTGGATGGATTTTTATGTCTTTGGAAGAAAATCTTTCTTGTACACACATTCTGCATGTGATCAAAATGAGGTACAAATATATATTCAGATCCTTCTGAATACTTCATGAACACATGTTATAAGTCAAAATAGCAAAAGGGGCTACACAAGACTATTATGCCAACCTTCTCCATCCTGATCAATATTTCAAATTACCCATGGATTCATTCTCTGAACTCTTTTAGAAAGTCTCTTGTTTTGAAGTGGGCTGACTGCGACTTTGTTAATTTAATCTTGAAAGACAACTTTCACTCTGGCGGTAAATTCCAGTTTGTTGGTTTATTCAGGGTAAATTCTTCCACCAGCCAAGGCAGAGCTTGTCACATTAGGGTGGTTTTTTTTTGGTGTTTTTTGTTGGTGGTGTTTGAAAGGTGTTTTATTTTCTCTCTCTTTTTCTTTCTTTTTTTTTTTTTTTAATTATTATTACTATTAGTATTCTTTTCTTTGGTAGTGAGACCAAAGAAGAAAGAGAGAAAAGGAAATAGGAGGGAAAAAAAGAACCTTGTCGAGTTCTGCACATTCTCTCCTGATGCTGGCATCAGCTGTGGAGGTACTGCTAGATCTTCATTAAGCACTCTCTGAGGTAGGAATCCCTCTAACTTTTTTAATTAGAAACATTTGACTCCATATTTATTTTTTTCTAAACAACAAACATAATCTATTATATTAACTTTATCTTTCCAAAGTTCATGTTCTGAAGAACTGAGTGAAGATATTAGCACATTTTTTGTGGAAGAAGAAAGTCTGGGTAAACAGGGTGGATGAAATCTGTCTTTGAAAATTATTTTCTCTGCATGTTTAAAATTACATATAGGTGCTCATCATAAAGGGAGGCAGCAGTATCTTTCTCAAGAAAGATAATAAGGCTTAGTTGCTGACATGGCAGAATGCATCTGTTAGATATTTGCACATCTTGGCTGAATCTCCTTCAGTAAAGGTAGCAGTGATGTGGACTATCCTTGTCTCTAGGGCCCCTCTTGATGAAAACATAAATTTTAGCCTTGATTTCAGGCACTGTACTGCAAAAGCAGCCTGCCAACATGCCTATGTGCTTCGCTCCCTTACAATTGTATCTGATATCATCTACCAGCTAAAATAACATCAGCTTCAAGTAGGCAGGAGAGGGAGAGGAGAGGGAAATTGTTATTTGACATGCAAATTGTAGCCTGGCTTTTTGCTAGCTTTTGTTAACAGAGCCAAGCTCAGCGTTGTAGGCTTTCTTCCACGGTCAAGGGAGAGAGAGAGGTTTCCCCAGAGGGAGATTCAGAGCAGCAGTCTGATTTAGTCACTAAATTGCTGCCTCAAGGAACACATCTCCTCCCCAGGCTTGTTGGAGAGATCACAGGAGATTAATCTCACCAGAATAAAGTTGCCCTTTGTGACTATCTCATGACATGGCATCAGTGAGATGCAATCTTTCTATTCTTTACAGAAAAGACATCAAAGCCACGTAAAGCTCAGAACACAATTCTTGGTTTCTGACCCTCTGTCTGACTGCATTTGTGTGACAACAGGCATGTACATTAACATGCTGGGTCCGTGTTTTATGAATGTCCCAAATCTGGGTTTAATAATATTTGCTTGGGCACCGAGAAAGTCTGGGAATTTGATCTTGGCATGTATTTGGAGCCAAAAATGGAGAGCAGCAAATGGGTATATGAAGGACCTGGCTGAAATTCATGCCCGTTATCCCAAATGTCATTCTGAATGTTCTCAGAGACTTTCAGACTCCTGATAAACTCAGTTGTGCCAGTATATCTGAACCTAATGCACTGGACCTGTCAGAAGCAAGTCCCAGTCAGCATATTAATTCAGTAGCTTTACAATTATGATTCTTTAAAAGATTTTTCTCTTTGTATTATAGATTTTTGTGATCTAAACTTGGAATTAACACCTACAGCAATATCAGTCTTAACAGCCTGTCTCCCATTATACATATGTGCAAGCATGCCTAGGAATACAAATGAATTACTGTTAGAGTTTCTGGAGGGATATATAACTACCAACATGCAGTAAAATATTTTTGCTAACTGGGAAATGGTGTGCAATTTCTCAGTGCTCCAGCAAAGCGTCTTCAGTTGTTCTGTAAGAAAATATAACAGTGATATCCAGGGTATGGCTGTCTGTTACCATTTTGTTTGCTCAAGTCCTACATTGCGCTGGCCTTCTACCCAGAGTAATCTTTTCAAATTCTCCTTTATCTGTTACACTACAAATAAAGGTGATGATCACATGGTCATAGATATCTATTTCAGCTTGCTAAACTACCACTTTACCTACTTTGACTCATTAATAACTACCCAATTCTGATCCATCACTGCTGGATGTTTCCTGCTTTGCAGATAACTGTTTTCTCACTTTTGAAACTTAAATACATTTTTTTTTAATGCTTTATTTCCTTCTTTTTTTTTTTTTTTTCTTTTATCAGTTGTGTTTAGATCAGTGTCAGCTATTGAATGAAACTTGTTTGGTTCAAAATTTCGTGATGAATTTCAAGTGGTCTAGATTAATTTGCAAGATTGTCTTAAGACATCTCAGATAGACTTGGGCAATTTTTTATTATGTTTTTGCTGGCTACAGTATGAAATCAAAACCACCTCACAATTCACAGTTTTGTTTGTCTTTAGGCTTAAATTCAGTGCACAGTCAGGAAAGGATGAACTCTCCATTCCAGAGAATCACTCACCTCTTTTGGATTTGTATAATAGTGGAATACAGTTCCTTTTAGCAAAACCACTGAAAATGTTCATTTCATCCTACATGGGGCTCCATTTTAAATTAATTATTTTATCATTATTGTGGCATTGTATTGTCAAAATACTCTGTTGAAATATAAATGGAATGACATTGCATTAAGCCTTCTGGAAGAAAAGCAGAATCTTGCTACCATCATAAACGCATCAGTCTAATGCATCTGAATGCAGAGAAGGAAAGGGAAAAAAAAAAGGGGAGAATGCAGAGAAGGAAAAAAAGGAAAACGTTGAAACTAAAATGCCTAAGTTCTGTTCTAATATAATCCCAGATACTCCTTATGGAATCAGCCTTTATTGAGCAACTTCATGGTTGATTCACTTCTCCTAAGAGAAAATTAATTTTGTTTGATTCAGTGTTTAGCTGTGTAAAGCAGATTTCATTTCACACTGAATTGTTTGTATTATTTTCTTTAACTCAAAATGCAAGGTGTTTTTTTTTTCTTAATAGAAAAAACATGACTTTTTTTCCATGATATATTTCATTTTCACTTTCTAAAAAAACACTTTATGTGAAAATTCCATATGCTCTAGTACTGATGATGTTCTTGTGTTTTGCATTAGCACAGTAATGTTCAAAAACTCTGGAAAGAAAATGTACATCTAATACTTCCATGATCTGTTTCTTTTTTTCAGAAAGATTTTTTGTTTGTAAAATCTGAGAGGCAAAAGCAAGGTCTCTGAGGTTTTTAGATGTACAGATTCTTGACAAGCTTTATTGTTATATTTTAGTTAATACAAAGACTCATTATAAGATAGAGGGGGAAAAAAGATGCAAAAATGAATGCTTGAGCTCAGACTATGTCAGTAAACACACTGTGAGTGAAATCCCATTGCTTTTAATAAAACAAAATTTTCTGATCTGCATTTCAGATCTCTAGAATAGATCTATAGCCAGTGCCCGTCTTTTGGTTGCTGAATCTAAGGTTTAGAGTTTTTTTCTTTAGATCTAAGAAATTACCTCTTGGCTGAAATGTCTTACATTATGGCTATGGAAAGAAAAGAAAATTCATGGAGTAGCGGTCCCTTCGGTCTCAGTCTTCTGACATACGCTGCATTCCCTCTGTGTGGATCTTATATTTTACTTTTGCCCTGCATTAAGTTAAGCCTGGTTGTCTGATATAGAGATCTAGATATTTTTTTCTACATGGTTTCATGGTTTTGAAAGTGCTCATAAACCATCAAATAGACTGCGTTTCACCCATACTTAATTTGAAGTACCAATACTTAAATGCTGCTGTGAATGGGATCTATACAGTAGTGATAACTTTAACTTGAGTGCTCCTCAGACTGAAGCTTCTCAACATATTTAGCAAACTCAAACTATACATGGAGAAAATACAAATGAAAAAAATAAAGTTACAAAGAATACCATACCAATGCAGACATTAGTTAGACTACAATTAACAGATGTCACATGGGAATTTATAGTTCATAAAAAATCAAAAAGACTTACAAGAGTAAAAACTGCAAATTGTCAGACACTGACGAAGCTTTATCAAAAAAAAAATATATTTTTTATTGAAAGAATATCAAACATGAGACAAGAAAACCCACCTATTATTCACTAGTAATATTAATAATATTTAGTAAAGACAGGAATTAACTAAATTACTGGAATACCTTATAAAGAATAAACCATGCAACTTCCATGTGCTGGCCATCAAACATTAGTGAGCAAAACAATGCCTTATGTGGTGATTTTATTTTGCACTGTATTTATGAATGAGGAATTGTTCTTTGACTTAAACTCTAATTCTTCTGTTTCATTCTCCTGTTAGTGTAGCTTTTACTTGAGGAAACAACACAATCTAAACTAATCCCTTTTGTCTCTTTTCAGCTTGATTACGGTAACGGATTTCTGTCTTCTCTGGTTGTCCTCTACGCACTTCAGTACTCCAAAATCCATTTGGGTTCCTCCTTCCCAGGTTATCAAGATGAGCAAGACTTTATTGAAGTTGTAGGATGAATGGGGATGGCCTGAGTCCAAAACTTACTTGGGCATGAAGGTTTGTTTAGCTACCAATGAGATGAAAGGTGGGTGGAGACCCTGCTCACATTGTTCTAAAACCAAGAAAAAATACTACAGAAATTGAAAGCAGTTTTTAAGGGAAAAAAACATTACTCTCTCTCTTAGGGTGAGGTATTGCTCATTAGAAGAGGTGCAACTGAAATTTTAGATATGTCCTGGAATATTCAAAGTTAACTAAAACATTTTGCGAAATTTGTCAAATCTGGCTCAGGTTCTGAGTTTGTAACAGTTCAGGCTCTAGATCACTTTGTTCTGTGTACTTTCCACATAGCATGTATGAGTATGTTCAACAACATAATAACGTAATGCAGTGCATTAGATGTAAGCATCAGTCCAGCAGCTCAGCAAATCACCTGCTGGCTGGGGGACCATGGGAACATTGCTGCTGCCTGCCTGCCTGTTGCTCCTGTTGTTGGCTGTGCTCCCACCAGGCTGTTATGTACGGACAGGAGTCACAGTTACAATCCAACTCCTATGCCCAGTCACCGTAGAAGAAGTTCATCTGGATAACTAATCTGCTCCCCACAGAGGCACCAGGTAAGAGATAAAATATGTTACATCTTCTAATTGACTGTTCACAATGTTTGTTGCTCAGAAATGGAAAATCACCCAAATCCTAGAAAACCAACTGCTAGTAAGGTAAAACTGCCTGCCTGCAAAACTACATGTGCAACTGAAACAAAGATCAAACCGAATAGTAGCAGTTGTCTATGTCTTACTGAAATCTTCTGTAGAGGTGACAAACTTATAATGAAGCAAGCTTAAGAAAGAGTATCTATGCAATTTTCAGGTGTTTAAGTAAGGGCAGACTCTGCTCTGTGTTTGTTTCAAAAACGGTTGTTCAACCACTGCTAATTAAGCATGATTCTGAGAGAAAGAACTTTAGTCCATGGTGCATCTCTGTTGTTCCCTTATTTCACAGAAGCTTTATCTTAATCTATCATTCAGTCTTTTCTCACCCTTGATCACGAAGCAAGGAAATGACCTTTGTTTGTGTTTTCTACCTCCCCGAAACTATTAATTTTGCTCTTCTGTATTTAAAGCAAACAAACAAACAAGCAAACAATAGACTCCTCCAGCAGATCTAGCGCACCATGATTACTAACAACAGTAGTGATAAATGCCTTGTTGCAGATTTGGTTAAACCAAGCCCATAAAACCATAAAAAACAGCTTGTTTAAGAGATTGCCCCTCTCACTGATATCTTTATCTGCCTTCAGATGGAGCGACCTGCCCCTTCTGGGCATTGCTGCCTCACTGGTGGACCAGCAGTTCAGATGTTGACCACATCAGCTGCCATCAGTGAATGGCTTAAGTTGAGCAGAATGGGTCATCTAACTCTTGGCTGAGCAGAGGAAGAATAATCTGGTAGAGCCACAACTGACATCAGCTACGATGCCATCCTCCAAGCCGTCCTTTAAATATGTGGAGTGGGAAGTATGTATGAGAAGTGAAGGCTACACAAGACAAGTATATCTTCTTGTGGTCTCAGGACACAGCTCCAGCAGTGGATGTCCCACAGGCAAAGTCCAAGGCTGCCTGTCATTGGGATGGAAAGGTTTTTCTCTAGCCAAAGACCAGAGAGTTACATGCCACAGAACTTGCACTGTAATTAATCGCTTGGTGACATTTCAACATGTGAGGAAAAAAAAGGAAAAAAAAAAAAAAAGTCTGTCTCTTTCACTTTAGAGTGAAAAACTGTGAAGTCTGTCTGTAAACATTCTGATCAGACATTAATTTCATAGCAGTCTCGTTTTGATGCCTGCCACTGCTGTGTCATCTGGGCTTTTTCATTCGTTCTGTGCATTTGTTATTTTAATCTTAAAATGTCTATCTGTGCAATTCAGTTGAGAGATTTCTGTTTTCAATAATATATTTGCCATAATGCTTTCCTTCCTCCTTCAGACCTCTCTGAAATCAAGCACTGCAGTCCACTGACATGTTGACAGTTTTGCATGAATTTATGAAAAAGGAGTTGGAATTGGCTGACAAAGATTTGTTTATTATTATTAAACTGACTGTGCGTCTAAGTTGCTCTTCTGAAAATAAAATTAAGAGAAGGAGAAACTGAAAAAAGTGTTTGAAATGTATGATTAAGAATATATATTATTCCTCAGTTTACAATATATAATTTTAAGAATTAAGGCTGCTGCCTTGAGGCAGAAATTCTTGCTCTAAATTGTAAGCAGGACTGCCTTAATGGTATTGTTTAATATGATGAGAGGAAGTGAAAATGGATGTTCCAATATGGGGAAAAATGTAAGTACAGAGTTGGTTGTTTAATAGATTGTGACTAAACTAATTGAGTTCCTTTTGCTTAAGAAGAAAAACAAAACAAAACAAAACAAAATCTTGGTAACAAAACAAAAAGATATCACATATAAACATATCTGCTGGATATTTTCTTATACACTTGTTTTGGTAAAAGGTTAAAATGCGTTAAGTGTAAGTGATCCAAGCATCACAGAAGTGACACCTCATCTTTTTGAAATGACACACTGTGGAATGTGCTAAGTTAGTGTATCACATAAGGCTTGTACTTCCTTTATTTGCACGTGCTCCTATTTCACATTCATATTTCCTTTAACAATTCAGCCTTGCCCATCCATTCAGTATTTGGCTTTGCACTTGCCTGGTCTGTGGTAACAACCCCAGGCCCAGCTTCCCGCAGCAGAGGCCTGGCACTCACCAAGCAAGGGCTGCATGGCACATGCCAGCTCAAACACCACACTTCCTTTTTCTGTTTTCCTGCCCAGAGAGGCCAGCCAACCAAAGATGAAATTCCTCCATTCCTGGAACATCTGGCTTAGCCTCTCAATACTCATAATTATCCTCCCATTTCCAGCTCTCTGCAGGTGCAGGGAAGTGCAGTGCAGGTTCTCTGAGAACGCAGCTCTGCAGTGGATAAGTTCACCTATAAATCTTGGGTAAATGCATGCCATATGATTTAACATACACTCATGCTTTTATAATTTTTACTAAGAAAGGACCTCACTGATAAATTGTCAGTTGGAATAATATTACATTATAAGGTTATGAAGCCTAGGGCAAAATCTCCAACTCATAATAAGCGTAGAACTGTGTATTGCAATTAAAATCTTCATTTCAGCATCTTATGCTGCCATATCACTTATGCCTTCACCATTTACCTCTATATCACTCTTCATTCACTTTTTATCCCTTCTCTCAACACAGGCTTTCATTTCTCTGTTGCTTTTTATCTTCATTCACTCTTTCCTCATCAGTCGACCACTTGCTGACTTCAACTCTCACAGTAACCCCAGGAAAATCTTCCTATGCCTTCCCTGGCAGTGAGATGTTGTTGTAGTCCACATAGTCAATTAGAGGGGCTCTGACCTGTGAATGTCGTTAGAGCCACGACCTGTTCCTTGTTTGGCTCAGCACGGCTTGCCTAAACAGATGGTGAGTAATGGCATGCAACGCCTACTTATCTTCCTGTGCCTCTCTCCATATGGTTCCTGTATTAGACCTGGAAACAAACTGAAGGAGGTAGTGTCAACACAAAATTAATTAAGCTCCACAAAGTTGCTGTTAAAAATTCTTGTGTTCTTGTACTTATTCATGAGCGGCAGTTCATACCTGAGAAAGAAATATGCAGCTCTCTTGATGTTAGCAGGGTTACACCTACCTGTACCATATCTAAATCTTACTGTGTGGTGTGTAAGTCTGTAAGCCACTTGAGCACACCCATAAGTTTCTCGTTTTCCCTCTAAAATCATCTCATGACAAGTGTGAGATCTTGCAGTATTAATATAATATCTGTAAATGTTCTGACGCTACGCAGAAGTACACAGTCTTAGAAATGGATAATGTCACTTGCTCCTCTCGTTGTTGGTAAATAATACTTATATGTATGAAACAACCTGATATTAAAATGGATGTGTTTAGATCATCTGTAGATTCAGGTATATCCTCTTTGTGGTTAAAATGGACTGATTAAAAATGTCAAAATTTCAGGATTTAGAATAACGTTCTCAAAAGGAGCCTCTAAAGCTTTAGGAGTCTGTCTGTCACTACAAGCTATAGCTTTCAGTGAGACTTAAGTTCCTAAGTACCCAAAGGCCAGAATTACTGTACAGATAGTTTTGATATATTCATTTCTCAGTTAGTCACTTGGGACCAAATCCCCAAGATGGAGCTACAACATGAGGGATGCACAAAGCCTAAAAGACAACAAATAAGAAAGTATGATCCCACAGAAGCCCAGTAAAGATATTCATGACAGAGTAGATACACCTGGTTCCCAGCCCCTGTTTCAGTGGTTGGTTTATGCATTTTAAATACATTTTTATCTTATATTTAACATTTACATTATAAATCTTATGATATATAAACCAGCCACTGGAACAGGGACTGAGATCCAGGTGTCTCTGGCCTTCAGTGGATGTTCCTGCCTCAAGGCTGCAGAACTGTACTCATTGCTTCTCTCTTTAGCACAGATTATTGTTATTATTTTTTGTAATTATTTATGCAAAGTGAAATAGATTCATCAACAGTTTTCAAGATCACCAAAATATTCCAGAGGCAGGAATTTAAAAGAAGAATTCTTCTGAAGAATAAGAAGAGAATAATTTTCTACCCAGCCCCCTGCATCTTTTGACTAGTGATTTTGGGAGCCCACTACGTGTGATTACCACGTTCAAGCTTCTGGGATACAGTTCCTCAGGTGATACAGGCAGAGAAACGTGCTTGTGAAACCTGTTGGACATGAATTAGACATGGGGAATTCAGCTCTGCTGACAATGAAAAACTCCTAGGCATACCCAGCAACATTACGCATTTGGCTTAACGCTGGAAGCAGAGCTGAAGAATTTTTGGATGTAGCTGCCTCGAGATCAACCATGTATTTTTAAAAATCTTACTAAATATTTATTTGCATCTTTAAATATCTAAGTAACTGCAGCAATTTGATTCCAGATCAATTTAGAAACTTGTGCTTCTTGCATATTATTTCAAGACTTTGCTCTTAACATTTTTTCTCCTCTAAAAGTGGCTTCCTAATGTGTCTCAGAGGGAGACTTTCATTAGTAAGTCGCTAATGAGCCTGTAACTTTGATTGCGTGTATTACATGTCAAGTGAGAATTCTTTCAATGAAATGAATTACTCTTTTGTCTAATTGGTAGGGCAAGAATTCATGCTCAACATCCCTTTATTATGAGAGATTTTGCTTGGAATACAGTAGTTAAAACAGTTTCAGCCTACATTTCTGTTTCTCAGCTATTGAAACAGAAATGTATTTTGTTTGTCTTACTAGGAAAAGAGGTTTTGGTAATATCTGTCCCATTTTCTAGGCTGCCTTGTTAAAGGGTTGTGTGCACACTTACAAATCATAAAAAAACAGAAGAAAAACAACAACAACAACAACAACAACAAAAAACTAGTGTACATAATTATTTAAAAATAATCATTGTCTGCTAACGTTTTTGGTAGCGTGAGTTCTGGGACACAAGATAAAATGGAACTAACACCAAAGACAGTATCACATGTTAGTAAATACCACATGATTTTTCAGGGTCATCACCCAGGACTGTCACGGAACAGGTTATGTTAGAGGCAAGCTGAGCATCAGCTTTGAAATTCCTGTTGATGAAACATCCTGTTTGATGAACTTGTGACCTTCTTGTGCCTTTTGCAGAGTGTTTTTGAGCATCAGAAAGAAAATAGATGAGGGGAAAGTCCAAGAGGTCTTTATAAACAAAGTAGGTGGATGCTACAGTGAAATGAAAGCCAATGGGAAGTAGGGTCTCATCCTACAAACATTTGTTGTAGGAAATTTGTTGAAATTTGCTGAGTAGTTTGTTACCTTAAAATTGTGCATATCTAGGAATGCCTGTCTGTTAACTTTTCCACTTTTTTTTTTTTAACCTAGATATCAGAAAACTAAACACCATTTGAAGTATAAAATAAATAGAGGGTCCTTTTCAGATTTGAACCAAACAGCCAAAATATTAGTAATTATTATTTTTAAAGGATCTGAATATTTGCCTTCAAAGCCAGTATTATGAAATTATACTTCACACAGCTTCAAAACTTTAACATACAATATTTCTTCAGTTATTTTTTCTGAGCCTAAATGTATGAGAGAGATAAGCTTATGGCATAATTTTCACATGCTATCAAAAGCTTAGCAAACCTGATTACTAGGACAATCATACTAGTATTATTAACTCTGATTACCACCACCACTCAAATAAATAAATAAATAAATAAATAATGTGCTTGTGATCATATCACTATATAATTTTTCTTTTAAAAATACCAAGACACTGCTAAAAATACTTGTGTTCTATATAATAAAACATGCAATATTTGCAGCAGCGCCTTCGAAAGCCAACCTGTGTGGATGACATTCAGCACATGTCAATGGAAATGAACCTGTTTTTTCCAAACCCCAGGGGACAGGGACAGCACTCCCACCCCTCAGAATGAAACACAACTTTTCTGAAGGATTCAAGTCTGCTTTCGCATACCTCATTTTCTCATAGCTCTACTTACTCTATGACTTGTTTGTATATCAAAGGTAAGCATAAAATATGCCTTGCTCCAGAAGAATATGTTTCCAAAGTATTGTTTATATACATATGCATAAGCATAAGAGATTAATTTTCTGTAGACTAGCACTATGTTTAATATTGAAGTAAGAACTTATGCAAAATGTGAACTCTCTGTTGTAATAAAATGGTATCACTCTTTTAGGACTAGTTTCCCTTCATGGACATCATTGAATACACTCAATTTTTAATAGCTTATATGTTAGTTATGAACATCCTGTGACTGACTTGCCTGCAGTTAAAGCTAGATAGAGGTTTGCATTTAAAATAGGGAAGAAATCCCTGAATATATTATCCCCAACCCTGTAAGCAGCTCCCTGGGACCAGGATGTGTTACCTTCACCAGGAATCCATTTGAGCACAGTATTCTATATATACGTACTGATAAAAAAAAAAAAGAAAAAACAACAGTAATATGTATGTACAAAATTTATAAAAGATATCTCACAAAAGGGTCTGGTCAAACACTTTCCTTCCCAAAATTAGAATTTTATTCTTTCATTACAGCATGACCATTCAGGTAAGCAAAAAATAATCCATTCATTTGTGAATGATACTTATTTTGAAATATAAAGGCTGTACTTTCTTAAATGCTTCTGATGAAACAGTAACAGACTTTTGGAAACTGAAAAGCTCACTTCTATACCACAGCAAAATCTGAATCACAGCCCAATCTTTACAATGAATTAATATTTAAATTGTTCTCCTAATAGAGTAAGCATAGTTCTTTCTGCCTACACTGTAGAGGAAGCCAACGGAAATTTTCATGTATGAATAAATTTGATGAAGGTTTTTGTCATCAGATGGATGTTCTCCACAATGTAGGACTTCATTTTTGTTCATTACGTACCTCAGTCATCCTATTATGAAGAAAACCTTGAAAATGTAAATTAAATGAAGCAGATGCAATGTGGGTGTTGTGAGCATGCCTGCACTTAACCCCAAAGTAACATTATTTACTATTTCCATGATGAAAAATGTTATAAAACTTAATCTAATACATCCAGTAACTACATTTCAATGCCACATTCACTATCAAAATCACTGAATCAGTGAGACTACTCAGGTCATGAAATCTTGTACTAGATGGTTAGAGTTACATGACAAATTTATCCTTTTCAAAACTTTAAATTGAATTTCATGTGATATTCTTTATGAATTGCCACTGAAGTCAGAAAAATGCTCATGTTTAAAAACAAGCATATTTTAAGTGCTTCTGTAGACAGACATCTATAAATGTCATGCAGCCTCCTGGTCCTCATCTAAACTTTTGAGAATTTAGAAGACCTAGAGGTAGTGTGAATTGTTCAATAATGTTTGTAAAATGATTTTTGCTCCTAACAGAGAAAAGTGTCACCACAGTCCAAATTGTTACCATCATGTATAGGTTTTAACAGCAGTGTGTTTCACAAATTAGGCAATCTTAACTTTATTCAGTAAACTAAGATTCACACAGCGGATTTATACATATAGAATTATCTACATACATTGCACAAAGTCATAAGAAGGTGATAAAAGTTTAATTACAAGGAAGAAAGAAGAAAGAAAAATAATCAAAATGTATGAATATTCACCTCAAGTATAGACCGAGAGTGATACAGGTAAAACTGGATGAACAAATCATAGAGACTGTCCATATTTTCTTTCCTCCCATCGTACTCTCCAATATGATGTGGTGTAGAATTTAATTGGTTTTCACTACTGCTCCTTTACCCCCAGTAGCATCACTTCTCACTGCAGCTTAATCACAGCATTTTTGCACAATCTGGGACTTTCCTTTTGTTGTATTTCTTTTGGGAGGACAGGCCATGTAACCTGCTATGGGATATGGCCTGTACATGTTTATTGTGGTTTCCCAGACCAACTGCAGCCCACTTACTGTAACCACAAGCCAGCAGTGGTATGAGAAGAGGCCTTAGGGAAGTGTGGACAAACTAAACAAATGGTAGTTGTCTAATCCTGGACAGACGGGAGGGACATATAGCTAGGCTAAGCAATCCTGTTATAAAATCATTCCTCTGTTCCTGAAGAACTGGTCAAGGAAGCCATTTCTTCCCATTTAGATGGGGAATCATGTTCTGCATAGGTGCTTCTTGAAAATGTCCTTTAGGTAGATTAGATAAGAGTACAACCTGCTGAACATAGTAATGAATAAAAGGCATTTTATTTTCTCCACTAAATTACCATTTAAATTTGGAGAAAAAATGGGTTGCTTTATCAAGAAATGACAGTAGAGACCATGATAACTAAGGAAGGAGTGATTCTGAGACAGACAATTAAGTCTTGGGGAACTGTTGGCTGTGCAAAACCCCTTACATCTCTTTGCGGTCCAGAGCAAGATTTTTTTTTTTAAGGTAAATCTATTTTAACTTTATCTAATTTGACATTCACTGTTATTCTCCTCCAGACCTTTCTGCAACGGTACCCATTTAACTTCACGGTTTCATCTTCTCTGAAGTCTCAAAGAAATCTCAACCTTTACCATGGAAGATTACTCTCCAGGTGGAAAATAGAAAGTTATTGCTAGGTTTACACTGTAGCACAATCTTCTGCAAGTGGTAGTTTCTTTGGTGAATGGCTGATATTGCTCCAGCAGATTTATACAATGGGATATCACTAATGGATCCATTTGGTGGATCAATTGATTTGTTTCTTAACTCTGTTATTTCTTCTGTCAGATTGCCAACTGTTTTTTTCTTTATTTTATGCTAGAACAGATGCTTCCAAGAAAACCCTTCCTGAAGTTATTTTATTTATGGTAGCAAATTCTGTCAATGGTAGCTCTTTCCACCTCAAAAACATTTGCCCAAAGGTGAGGGTTGAGAGACCTACTGATCATTGCATAGAATTTTCCCCTGCTTCAAGCATCTTTTGAACAAAATCATAACCAAGGAACGTAGTACTTTGCTTTTTAATATACCAGAGCTTTGTTTGTGGACTCTCATTCTTTTCAGAAGAACAGGAAAATGGTACTTAAATACATTGCTCTGATGACCTAACCATATGTAACAGTTTCCATTTTTTTCGGGTTATTATAAGATGTCTATTCGTTGTAAGGAATCTGACTCTGCAAGTGCTGAAAAGCCTACATTTCCCAGAACTTCAGGAGTCTTGAGCTGTTCACTGTTTGCAGGGGTACAGTCTATCCTCCCAGAAGTTCTCTTCACTAGAGAAGGAAGATAAGATATTCAGTTGCCTCTAACTATTTGTTCAACATACTGCTTAAGATGTATTTACCTGTAGACAGCCCAGTCTGGTGGAATAATATCCTGAAGCATGAACTCATTCCAACACCACTTTTTTTTTGGCAGTTCATGAAAAGTCTCCTAAATGGGCAGTGTCTCTTGTCCTCTGTGAAACTCACCTTCTGTTTGGCTCATCACCTACCACCTGGTATTGATTTTTTTTGGAGATGCCAAAATTAAATGACTGCTGCCTTTCGTTTAACAATGAAGCTTGGTAATAGGCTCAAACCACTAGTATAAGAGCTACTACAAAGCTATTCCTTTAAACTAACCTAGAATGTGTCCAGCCTAATAAATAAATAAATAAAAATGCTGCTTTTGATCTAAAGTGAGTAATTCATTGTAAGATAAAAAAATACAGATTATAGTGGTTAGATTAAAAGAATATAGATTATAGTGGCTATCCACTTTGGTCTATGTAGGGTAATACAAATTTAAAGTGGCTACGGAGCAAAAACTAAAGATAGGGAAAGTTTATTGTTCTACTTCTGCTTTTTTTTTTTTCTTTTTTTAATGACTATGTAAAGTGTCAACATTTCTGATATCAGTAAATCAAATTGTAAAGTAACAAAGTGGAGGTAAATTAAGATTTAAGTGAATGCTACTTGGTATGAAGGATGAGGTCAAATGTTTGATCTATCTGAACTGCAACTGTTGGCATGTGTTGTCATCCAGTATTGTAATATCTGTGTGCACTTTTTTGGTGCATCTAGACTTTAACATATCCAAGAGATGCATTTTATTTATAAAATGTTGAAAAAATGTTAGGAGTCATATGATTACTACTGCCTAGGCCCAGATTCTGCCTCTGGGATGTTGATGCTTTGGGAAAATGGAACCAAGCTATGTTTTTCCAGGTGTATATGGCAACCTGCTGATTGCTGTCTCATCAGAATAAACTGTAAACCTTTCTAGCTGTTCTTAATCTGGACCCTTAGCCTTAAAAAACAAAACAAAACAAAACAAAAAACTAGAAACACCAGCAGCTTTCCATTCCTCAGAGCCAAACTTTGCTAACAATATCTATGTTGTTTTCAAATCTAGCTTCAAATATAAAAATGACTAATAAATCCATATTCCATAATAGGTTGGAAGACTATTATTTAAAACCATACTCAGTTTTTACAACCCATTTCTAGTAAAAATCCCAAACGTTTCACTAATGCTACCATTTCAGAGACACATCCTAGATGATAGGCATGATACACAGATAGATACACCAATAAATAAGCAAAGGCTATAAATCTGTCTCAAATTAGTGGTTCGTGTATGTGCAAGGGGGAAGAGAGCCGGGAGAATGTGTTTTCTAATCTGTTCGCTTCCTGGCTCTTAATGTTCCGTAACTTCACAGCTGGTGATTATATTTCTCTGTGGTTTACGTTATTATGTGCTAAATGCGTTGCTTCGCGCCCTTTGCTGGCACCTGGGTCTTTAACGAGGATGGTGCGGGGGCTTGCAGCCTGCACCTGGGGCCACCTCTCCCACGGCCATTTCAGGCAGTCCAGGGGGGCGTCTCCGACCCTGGGCGAAGTTCCCCGGCGGAGCTGTGAGGCAGAGGCAGGTGGAAGGGAGGGAGGGAGGAAGGGCTGGGGTTTGGAGGGAGTCACAGCCTTGGAGCTCGCAAGGACGGTCTCCTGCTGCCTTCGGGATTCCAGTCCGGGCTTCCCACGAAAACGACAACACAAACAGCGATCATCATTCGCGAGCATTCATCTTCCTGACTTTTTTACGGCTTCGTAATTGCCCCCTCCCTGACAGGCGGATTTATGCCTTGGCCGGTGGCGGGGCGCTTCGCCGCCCGGGAGGCACCGCGGCCTCCTGCGGGGCGGCAGTGGGGGGGGGAGGGGGGACGCGGGGCGAGCCCCGGCCCCTTCCCCATCCCCGGCACACGGATCTTCCTTCCCCAGAAGCCTCCGTCCCCACGCACCGGTCCGGCCGCTCCGCAGGCGGCGACCCCCTCTTCCCCAGCAGCCTCCTGCGCAATTAGCGCCTCCGCCGCCCCCCCCGCGCCCCTTGTTGTTCTGAGCGGGTCTGGGCTCGCTTCTGGGCTTTCGGCTGCCTCCCCTCCTGGGGAGGGGAGAGGGCCTTGCATCACTTGAGTTTTCCGTGCGAAACTCAGGGGCTATCCCGGCAGCGTTCATAAGGGAAAGGCGTTCTCACTCTCTTCCTCTTTCCCTCTCCCCCTCTCAGCAGCCTCCCTCCGGGTGCCTCCTGCGGCTCTCCCGGCAGGACTCTGCAACCGCTGCCCCGGCTCCGCTGGCCTTGCATCTGCCACTTTTCGGCCTTCGCCCTTCCCCGCCGTCCGCAGCGGGCACGGCCGGGACCCCGCGGGCCGGGCGGGGACCATCCTGCGGGCAGCGCCGCCCCTGCTCGCCGGGAGCGCCCGGGGGGCATCCGATGGCCTAGAAATTAAGCAGCACTTCGGAGTTGGTACAGCTGCCTCCCCCCGCCCTCTTCCTTACACCGCTTAGGATCTCCCCGCGTCTCTCCCCCTTTTTTTCCCTTTAACTTTGCCACCCCCCTACCCCCCCCCAGCAGCCCGAGGTGGTCGCGGAGGAGGCGAGGCGCCCCCCGGCCCTTCATGCGAGGCTCGGGGAGGAGGCTCAGGGGGGTCCCCCGGCAAATGCCGGCGCTGCGGCGGGGAGCGCCCCCGGCCCGCCGCCTGCCCCCCGCGGGTCGGCACTGACCCCCACCGGGGGCTTGCTCCCACCCCAACCGGGAAAAGCCCCCGGGGCTGGAGGTCGGGCGGGGCGGCCCGTCGAGGCCATGGCCTCCGGCGGACGCTTGCCGGCGGCGGGGCGGCAGCGGGGGCCGCCCAGCACCCCGCGGGGGGGAGGCGGCTGCGGGGCGGCGGGGCCCGGGCCGGCCTCCGGGACCGAGCCTCTGCCAGGGGAGACCAGGAGCCGCCGGCAACTTTGCTCGGCCCTGCGCGCCGGCTGCCTCTGGGCACTGCTGCTGCTGCTGGCCCTGGCGGCGCGGGGGGAGCGCGGCCGGGAGCTGGCGGCGGAAGGGGGCGCGGGGCCGCGGGACTGGGTTTTTTTTTGGGGCTGGCTACCCCCCGGCGCCGTGCCTCTGGGCCTGGCGGGGGCTTTCTTCGGTGCTGGCCGCTACCTGCTGCGCGGCGGCGTGCGGCCGCGTGCGGCGGCGCTGCTGCTGGCCGCCTGCTGCGGGGGGGAAGCGGCGGCGCAGACGGCGCTGGCGGCGGGGGAGGATCGCTTGCGTTCCCTGGCCGCCGCGGGGGTGGTGCTGAGCTGCCTGGCCGCCGTGACATGGCTGGTGCTGAAGCCGAGGCAGGGCGTCCTGATGATCGCCGTGACTAGCGCGGCCAGGACCACGTCCCTCGTCGCCTTGGATAGGGTCCCGGCGTCCTGGCGGCCCTACCTGGCCTACCTGCTGGGGCTGCTCGGCATCCTCCTGGCCGGCTACGCCGACCGGCTCTGGCCCCCTCGGCGGGCCGCCCCGCTGGCGGAGCCTCCCGCCGCCCCCCCGGCCGCGGACGAAGCCCCGGTGTTCAGGCGTCGGCGGCGGTCCAGCTCCATGATCTCCGCCGAGATGTCGGGCGGCAGCAAGAGCCACCGGCGGACCTCGCTGCCCTGCATCCCCCGCGAGCAGGTAGGGTAAGGGTCGAGGGACCGCAGGGGGGAAGAAGCGGGGTCCCGGCGCGCCCTTCCGGCTGCAGCCCCCTCGGGGGGCGAGCAGGGCGCCGGCTTCTCGTAGCGGTGCGCGGAGTCCCCGACGGCCGGCCCGGGACGGCAATAGGGATAGGGACGGCGGGGAAGCGGGTGCGCCCCGGACCCAGACTGGCTTGCCCCCGGTGCCGGCGGTGAGAAGAGAGCTCGGGGTTGTTCTTGTTATACAGCCATCGGCGGGGCTCGCGTTTAATATTGCTGTTATTTTGGAACCCTGGCAGAAAGTTGAGGCGGATGGTACCCGCCTGCCTGGTGGGAACCTGCCTTCACGGCACAGCTGAGAGGTTTCGCAGCATCACCGGCAAGCCCCGCTCCTTAAAACCTGCAGTTTTCTGCAAAGGCAACTTGGCCCGATGAAACTTTGAAGGTGTGCGTGATGGGGAGCCCAGCAGCTTGTCCTCGGTGGAAGAAGTCCCTTATCAGGGCGATAGCGCGTCCTCTGAGACCGGCCCGCAGCCGTGCGGTGCTCATCTTTGTACTTTGCCTCCTGGGGCTGTTCCTGTGCCTGGAATCAATAGCTCTCGCTCAGCTATTGTTGTAGGAACCGAGCCGAGGTCCACGCGATTTATCACAACTTGCTTTACTTTAAGAGGTCGTGATTGCAACGGATCAGCGAAAACTTAGTTACCAGCCACGCAGCCTTTTAAATGCGCACCTAAAAAAAAAAAAAAAAAAAAAAAGGAATAAAAGAACCGAGCAAACCTCGTTATCTTTACTGCGTGGCTGTAGAGAGTCCTGCCACGGACACGAGGTGGGCTTAGCTCTGTACTCGAAGCACTTTCTCATTTTTTTGAGGTTTAAGGTCACCCCCCAAAAGAGTTGTTCGGTGGGTCGAGCGCAGCTGGGCGCGTTGAAAGCCCGTGCTACCCTCGCTTCGTGGTGGAGAGGGAAACCTGGGGGAAAACAAGTGGCAAGTGGTATTAAGCTTTCCTTTTCAATTAGTATTGCGAATGACTGGGAGCTGTGGTTAACTGAAGCGCATTGCCCCACACCAAAGGTTTTCTTTCAGGTCACTTGCTGGATAAGCAGTTAAGTATTTTTGAAGTAATGGCATCTAACCATTTGGTGTGGGTGGCTAGTTTGTTTCTGGAAATGGTTTGATTACATCCCTTTGTGGTTGGTTATGACATTTGCTAGAAGAGGGCCTGACAACCTTATATACTTGAGGCTTATTTTACAACAAATGTACTTATTTATTTAACATTTTTGTTTAGATAAACTAAATATTTACCACAGTGTCCAGGCAAATACAGTGTGAAAAAATAGAAGGCTGACTCAGTTCTGACTTTGTTTTAATATGAATTCAGAGAGCGAGAAGGGTGTAAGAATAATTTGTAAATACAATATCTAAGGCAAGAAATTAAAACCGTTTATACTTGATGACGCTAGATGTTTCTGGTGGTTTCTTACAATAATCACTTGTAATGTTTTAAACATATTTCCACTCGCTCTCACTCTTTAAGCAAAAGCAGTTTTCCAGTTAACATGTCTAAATGTAATTGTTCAGAGATAGGGCTCACTAGTTTGTGGTCACATCCTTCCCTCTTCTTGTGGAGGGAATTCAGATCATCCATATAGACTGGGGTGTTAGCCTGGCGATGGATAACAGGGTAGATTTTTCCCCCCCCCCCCCCCCCCCCCCCCCCCCCCCAGCTCGTGTTTCCCATAGGGACTCCAGTCAGATTTGTCCCAAGCAGCTTCGGCTTCCAAGTCGTGGAGCTGGATTGGTTCGAGCAGGCGACTGTTCAGTTTATCCACTCCAGGATTTTGGCAAATTTCTCTTTCTTTTGTTCTCACTTGGTATTAATCAATAGCGAGATCTGGTATCAATTGCGTCACTGTGTGATTAGAGATGGATGACTACTTTCAAGTTTGTGGAGACTTTTTGTCTTTTATTTTTAAGCACATTGTGGCTGTATGTATGTGGACTTCCCTCCCTAAAAGCTGTCCTTTTAAATAAATTGTAGCACCACAGAAAAACAGAGACCCTGACACAAAGCTCTGTAAGGATCCTAAAGAAATTATGGGAGACGTGGGACTCTCTTAACTTGCAGCAAACAAAGTTTGTGTTTGTAGCAAGAAATCACCTCCCTGTAGACTTAAAGAAACCATAGGTAAATGTTTCTCTTTTGGACAGTTTTTAAATTTAACTTGTTAAAAATAGAGATGAGGGCTTTATAAACAGAACCAGGCCTTCCCTCACCCCCCTGTTTTTAAAAAACATACCCTGACTGCTTCTGGTCCGAAAGATAGTTTCCGAGTATGTCTGAGAGCTGCCAATAACTTGCATCAGGAAATGGATCTACTTTATTGCTTTGAAATACATGCTTTCAGTTGCTGCTGAGTAACTTTAGGAGTTCTAGAGGTGTTTCCCGCTGCCTCTCGTGTAATTTTTCCTATTCCTGAGCACTTAGTTAAGGTTTTGTTCTTCCAGAGTGTGGTTCCCTCCCTATCTGACTGCTTGTATGAATACAAGAGCCTGCAAAAGTCAGTTTCTGATTTTTTTTATTTTTTTAGTCACACGTATCTCAGTTATAATCTAAAATTTTCCCTGCTAGAATACAAATACAAATTTATTTGGCCTTGTGGTATAAAGAGCAGTACCAGGAATTGCAAAGTAACATCACAAATAGGTGTATTAACATAGCTGAAATTAAAAGAATACAAAACTGATGTTTAAGCTACTAATAGGAATAGCTGAAAATGTCTATGTCACTATAAATTATTCCTTCTGTGGAAACATCTCATCTTAATTTCTTATCAGTTTCAAAAAGAATTTAAAAAGCAAAAGTTTCATTAAATAAACTACCACAGCCAAACACACACACATGCAGATATAACCTTATTTTGCTGCTAAAAGTGTTCTTTACTATTTTTGTTTTAATTCTCTTTTGGGGGTCTTATGTTTGTTTTCTTTTTTCTTTTTTTTTTTTTCTTCTCTCTCAACTTGAGAAAATTCTTTGGATTAAAAGCTTCCAGTTTGGCTTGTATGCATTTCTCATTGAGAAATGTGTGCTTTGTGGCACTCAGCTGTAAGAAGGATCAGGCTGCTGTCTTCCTCTGATTTCATCAATGCCAGTTGAGGATGCTCAGCTCCTGAAGGGCTTGCTCACCCAGTTTTGAAGATGACTGCAGAGAGAAATTGTGAATGGGTGGATGAGACAGACGATGAATGAATGAACAATTTTTTTTCCCCATGTAAATGCACAAGTACCACCAGGATGATACCATTTGAGTTTCTTCCTCACGTTTTTGCAAACTTTTTATAGCTTTTCCTAAATGTCTGGAGAGAAGATTGTGGTGGGAGGGTTGGAAATGTGTTCTGTGACTTGGTGTTTCCCATTAAAATATTATATGGCCCATGTATTCTAGAGCTTATGCCTCCAATCTCTGCAGGTATAAACATGTGTGTATTAAATGTGTCCAATGGTCTAAAGGGACAATTTTGCTGTGGCCAGGACAGAGTAGCCGGACAACTTAAACTGTGCAGAAGACTCTTAATTTTGCTTTTAAGCCTCGCTTATTCTTTGTTTTGTCTGGAAGGAGATGGGGCTTTCAGCTAACTTGGATTCATTAGAAGTGTGTGCTAAATGAACTAGAGCAGCTGTTTCCAGTAGTTCAATTTGCTTATCAGGAAAAAATACCTACAAAGGTAGGTATTTTTTCCTGTGGTCAGAAGATTGTCACAGGTAGAGCATACATCAGGGTTTGAAGTACTTTCTAGTTCCCAGACCAGCCTGCAACCCCCTTGGTGACGCAGCCCTTTAACCAGGAGGCTCTGGCAGGGTGCTGAGTCTTGCCCTGACCCTCTGCCCTACACCAGGATGTACGTCTGATGTTTCCAGCTGCAAGGCCAGCATGTAAACTCCCAGCTTGTCTCTGGCTCCTGGGGCAGAGAGGTTTTCTACCCATCTTCCTTTGTTTGTCTTTGCTCTTTTCCTACTGATGGGAGATTAGGGATGGGCATCTGAGCATCTGTCACTTATTTTTAACTGGTTTGGGGCTTGTAGTAGCTGTTTTGTGCTGCCACTGCTCTGTGGCATCTGTGCCACATCTTTTCCTTCCTGTTTCTTCCTTCAGCAAGTAATTTTTTTTTCAGGTGAGCAACTTTAGTTCCAGACTCCTCTGTCTTCCTCCAGTGGCAGCTAGAGGAGTCTCGCTTGGTGTGACCGCAGTTGGTGGGACTCTGTGTGGTGGCTTTGCCTGTCCCGCTCTGCCGCATGGGAAAGCTGTGAGCCGAGACCGTCATTATCACGGCCAGTCTGCGGAGCTGAGAAGACAATACTGTAACAGCTTACATGGTCAAAGATACGACTTCAGTGATAAGATCTGTGAAACGGATGAGAAAAATAAATGTATTTGTTGGTGTTTTTTTTTTTATTATTTATTTATTTCCAAGGGAAAATTGAGGCTTTATCTGTTCTTCTCATTGTTTGACAGTGAGAACATTTTAAGTGCCAGGAATACATTACTTCCCTCCCCTCTTTTCTGGCTCTCTAGCATTCTGTCCTTAAAAAAAAAAAACAACTAAAAGGTACACTTATAACCAATTTTTAGTATTATGTATGCCGCTCTTTGGTTTGAAAATAGGAGAGGTCCAAATGCAACATAAAGATATTTCAAATTTTGGAGAGGAGATAGCAGATTAAATCTAGACACTAAATGTCATAATATGTTGCTGATTAGACATGGAGCGTATTAGCATATACCTTCTTCTAATAAGCATTATTTAGCTGTAATTACTCTGATAAGATTTACTGGCGGTACCATTTAGGTCACCATAAACTGAGTAATAGTAAGTAGTTATGTCACTCAGTGACTTGCTGTAACACAACTGTGTGAAATATTCAAATAAGGCTCCAGGAAAATTCATGCAAGGATTCCAGATGTAATGTGTTTGTTTGTTTGTTTGTTTTTCATGGTTTCATTTACTCAGATCTGTTCTACCTACATGTTTTTTTTTCTCTTTCAACCCTACAAAAAATTTAAAACTGCTGATGAAACTCTCATTATTGGCCAAAATAGATTCTGAACTAATCATATAAATCAAGAAAGGGATGTTATGGCGTATTGGCAAAAAAGTAAAATACAGTAGTGACTTTCTGCTCTTTCTGAGTGAAGTGTGAAAATGCAAAGCTGTGGAACTGAAAGAAATTCTGTGTATGCTGGGTTGTCACGTTAATTAAATAAACAGCCCGAACAGTGACCCTGTGTATGAAATGTGTTTTGAGAAGCCTCTTGGGGGGTGGAGGGGAAAAACAGTGACACATGATGTTTTGGACCTTAACTGTGAGATTTATATGAATTTGTCCTGATCTGCTGTTAATGTACTTGTGTTCCAACTGTTGTTTGTTTGTTTTTCAAGAAAGGGTGACATAGCTATACCTTGTAACTTGAAGGAATATCACTTGAACTTTTTTTCTGTTAAAGGATAATTTTTATATATGTGTGTGTATGCATGTACATATATGTGTAAATATATACACAAATCCCACCCTGTAACTAGGAAGGTTGCTGGGTTCTTATGCCTGCAAACAGCAGGGCTTGAAATGGGGGTAAGCTAGCTGCATCTTAAATGGTTTTAGGATAAGAAGAAGGCTGCTGAAATTGAAGCTGCTTTGAGCTAGTTGATATGATTTACTTAGATAATCTAAGTAAAGATGTACAGCTTGTAGCATACCACTTAACAGATAAGGAAATAAATGTTATGATTCAGATAGCAAAGTGGAAGTTGAGTTTTTCTTTGGATGCTGTTTTCTTTTCTGTTTGGTTTTGAAAAAGCTTCTCAATGAATTACTAACTCCTTTCCTCAAAGTTTCTTCTGTGTTAGTTGGAGTGTCATTCAGAAATAAACACCTCTACTTTGGACTATTTTTTTTTTTTCTTTTTTAATTTGGCTTGCTACAAGTCCTGCTACGAGAACAGTAGTAGCATCAGGAGTTCTCTGCATCAGAGTAGTGAGAAATAGTGGGATAAATAAATGAAAATGGTATGTCTGCCCAAATTTAAAGGTGGGGGAGTATTGGCTTTTGAGCCGTATTGGGGAGATTAAACGGGATGGTAAGAGGAAGAACCGCTATACGCCTTTATCAGGCTTTTCCTTTTCTCAAAGAGCACTTTGAGATCGCCGTCCCCTCCCTGCGTGCCGGTGTATGCCGCTGCTGGTTCTCGTCGCTTTTTGCCACGCCGTAGGCTCGCCCCCTGCCCTGCCGGACTGCACCCCTAGAGGGCACACGAGCCCCTGCTCTGCCCAGCGGCTGCCCGAGGAGCAAAAAGCACAAAACCCAAAATCTGTCCGTGGTACTTAACCGAGTCTTTTATTTATTTATTTATTTATTTATTTATTTATTTATTTATTAACGTTTTCCTACGTATCCGAGCGAATATAGGTGCTTTTTCTTTTTATTATTATTATTTGCTTTTCGTGCCCTTTTGCTCCTGTTCGTCAGGTCTGCGGTTGCCCGGGTGGCTGAGGACTAACAGGTGGACTGCCCGACCCTTGTCGGCTTGGTAAGATGGGGGCAAGCCAAACCGGCTGCTGTAAGGGAAGGTTGTGCTTCTCTCACTGGTCTAACAACAAAAATGTAGAATCAGGTGGCATTTTTTGGCCTCTGAAAGTCCTTTACAAGCCACGAGAGTGGTTGCAAACCTCAGTACAAAGTAGCTGCCTCAAGAGTCATTGAGAATCTGGAAAAATAACTACCTCACCATTGCTTTATGTCTTGCTTTATGTGCATGATTCTTTATTTGTACATAAGATTATAAATAAAATGGGAAACACCATGCAAAGAACGAACCAGCAGAACCTGCTGATGGGACAGAAGTGCTAGGCTGGTCCTTCCGCACTGCTGCACAAGGGTGGTTTCTGAATGCCACCATGGGTGCTGCTGAACAAAAGCTGAGACATCCTGCAGGAAAAGTATTGGTAACTCGAGTCTAGCTGGTGAAATTACGTTGCTGATTTTGGAAGCTGTGAGAAAGAAGACTTTGTGTCAGCAGGCAGTGTTGGTCATTGAATATCCTTGGTGTGTTTGTGTGCCAGAGTGTTACAGTGACATGAGCTTAGTGAAGTCCTGGGTCGGAGAGCTTTGTTGGGTTTTCTTTAGCTGAAGTGAATAGTTGGGGTCCATGGATAGCCCAAACCATCTAAGAAGAAGATGGAAAGATGAGTAAAGACAGGTCTGCCAGGAGAGTATGGAATGATATTTTCTTAAAAGGAATTTTTGGGGAAAAAATCTTTAGTTTTAACTGCTAGAAAGAAGTCTGGATGGGTGTGATAGTAATACACGCTAATTGTGGAACGTGTGTTGCAGGGTATGAATGAAGCTATTTTTTAAATCACTAGACATTTGTATTTATTATTTACAGGTTTCTTATGTCAAGCAGGTTGAGAATTAAATTATTATTATTTTTTTAATCTGAAACTAGCAATGAAGAAATTTATTAGTTAGTTACTCTGTTGTGGCATGCTTTAGTGCATTTAGTGTTTTATCTGAAATGTTCTGTATGAGTCTCTGACCAGGATCTGTTGCTGCATGACTGTGTTCCCATTTTTAATATGATTGAATACTGAAAGCAGTTAGGGAAAAAATGTGTATGAGCATCAGTATAGTTAAACACACTTTTTCTTTTTCATCCTCTTGTCTCATGAAAAGTGCAAGTCTGGAAAAATATGGAACTTCCACAACAGAAATAGCTCTGACTGTGGTTGAGGTCTCCTTGTCTAATGCCCCAATCTGTTGGTGAAACGTGACTTATCTCCATCGTCTGTTTTAGTTGGTTTTGTTTTATAGATATAATTTATGTTTTGGTTTGATTTTTAAAATTATAGTCTGCATTGCTACATTTTTATGGGACTCTTGTGTGCCTAATTCTCGAGGAGTGATGCTTTTCCGACATATTCAGGATGCTTGCTAATGGTTGCTGAACTCCTGAGACAGATGCTGGTGACAGTTTAAAAAGTAACTGTGCCTCATAGAGTGGCTTGTTCTTTTAGAAATATCTCAGCCTGATTAAGAGCTGTGAAAAATATTAATATACTGATGTCAGCTGGAAAGCTGTATCATTTGCTGTGTTTTGAGGGTCAAGTCACTGATGGATGTTGGATTTCTGTTGTCGATTTTTTTGTTGCCTTTTTTTTTTTCCTGCTTTAACTAAACCTGTTTCTTAGAATAACCTGTCAGACTCTGTTTTTCCATGTTTAAATGTTAATATTGTAGGGGAACAATATTACTCATCTTTAAATCTGAACATCACTTATTTTGAGCAGTATCCTTCTCCCTGATATTTGACTATATTTGTTCATAAGCATGCTTGTGAAATGAAATCCAGATGGGGAAAGATTTGAGTGTTTGAATGACAAAGGTTATAAACAAATTATTGCACTTTAGAGTTCCAGCAGGTTGTTGATACCTTGATACATCTCTGTATGCTGAAGTTGCAGCCATGGCACCAGCAATAACTATTTTTTCCTCACCCTGAAGAACAGATACTTCTGCTAGCCTCTCCCACTTGCTCTTTCTATACAGTTTTAAATAAGCCAACATATGTTTGTTTAATGCCATGGAACATAGGCAGAACGTTAGTATGTTTTGTAACCTATGTTACATACAAATATAGATTCCCAGCAAAAATCGATACCCCAAATTTACATTAAAATGGGAATGTCAGGCAGCTGAAGAGGACAGAGTGATAGGCTGTCTGCCCTGTGGTGGTGATAATGTCATTCGGGTGACAGTCTGCAGAGAGACCCTCAGGAGCGTTATGTTTGCATATCTGATAAGTGACAAAAGAAAGTACTTGGAAAGGATGATGCAGTAGTTGAGAAGCTACATCTGAGCAATGTTTTCTCCACTTCTAATCCAGATAGACTTGCCCAAGCTTTTTGTAGCCTGCAGAGAAACACAAAACCTAGTCTATGTCCATGTATTGCCAGTTGAAATGACAGCTATAGAAAGGTGCAGACCTCTCTGCAAAAGGGCCGCACAATCATGTCTTGAGTGCATTCCCATATGGGAGGGCTAACACATAACACATAGGTGTGTTCCCATACAGAAGTCTGCATATAGGTTTTTTTTTGTTTGTTTTTTGGTTTTCTTGAGCAGATATCCATTCATTTTCTTACTCCAAAGAAAGCAATTAAAAGTAGTGTTGTTTGTGCTGCTTAGATAGGTACCTGAGACCTTGTAGCATATTTTTGTGTGCATGCATTCATGCATGCACATATATCATACACATAGATATGTGTGTGATAAGATAAAGATGTGTGTGCTTTTACATACGTATACTCAAATTAGTAAGTATTAGTATGTATTGAAATCAGAAATGGGATGATTGTGTGTGTGTGTGTGTGTGTTGTTTTTTTTCCCCCTCATGTCTCCCAGGAGTGATTGTTAAGCTATCTTAGAGGGATGGAACTGTTTATTTGACTCAGAGCACAGTCTGTAGTTTGAGTTACATATGACACTGACCTTTCTGGATATTTAATAATATTTTCTGGTGTGTCTGCAGACAGGCTTGTTTCTTAATACACCAGCCTCTGTAACCACTGCCTGACTTTTGATTTGTAACTACTTCAGGGGTGATTTTGATAAGTACCTATATACTTATGTTCTAGAAGTGTATACATTCCAATATGACAGCTGTAACTTGGTGCTTCAACTCTGGTCTAGAGGTGCAAAGCCATTGAGGTGGTTGCTTTATATGGTGTCTCTGGTACCTAGCCTGACCTGTTGCTAATTTTGGCTGTGACATGGAGCTGAGATCTGATAAGCTCCCTGTGTAGCTGGAGCCAGTGTTGTTCTCATGGGCATAAATGGGGGCTTGTTCAACATGGAGCTCTGCCTGGTTAGAATTGTGATAAGAGCAGTTGGAATAAATAAGAGACTCTTATTGCCCACCCCCCCCCCACCCCCACCCCCCCAAAAAATAGATGAGCTTTAGCTGGCAAAACTTACTCTGCTATGTATAGTGGTTGTATTATTGCTGCCGTATGCCTGTTTTGAAAGCAGCTGTGGACTAGTCAGTGTTAGTGATTTATTAAGACAGTTCTGAAAGTGAGTGACAGAAATGCTACCTCTTCAGATTTCATTCCTTGAGATTCACTGTTTTTCTGTTGACTTTTAAATTCTGTATGAGGTGAAATGTTGTAATGTAAGTTGTATGCCATTACTGGCTTTTTTTTTTTTTAACTTAATTCATATGCAACGTTCATTTTTAAATGCAGTTCCAATTGTCTACTGATTATGTAAAAGCTCACATGAATAAACATTTTCTATTAAAGGATTTGATGCTGTGTTTGTGAGGAACTGAACTGTGGGGAGGACTCAGCTAGGGACTCAGAAGTTAGAAAGGGGACAAGAGTGGGAGGAGAACCTTACTCTTGCTGGTAAAAGTTTCCTGCTCAGGTTTGCAGACCATTTTTGCTTCCTCTAACTTGTGGAGAAGCAAGCACATTCAATACTGTCCAGAAGCAGGCAGGTATAGAAATAGGTGTATGCGGTTTGAATGCTTTATTTCAGGCAGGGCTGGCTACGTACATGACTCACCACAGAGACAACCCTGAGAAGCTGTTCAGTGGCAAACAGAAATACTGTCTGTGCCATACTGATATTGAAAACTGACTTCTGAGTTGCAGAATACAAAATGCTCGTTCTTACTAAGCTTGCCATGTTTGTGTCAAGCAGTGTAATAGAGGAGCATGTGATAATAGTGCAACAAATAGGTGGATTGGGGTGCCAGCACTTCAGTACATAGTCAAGCTTAAATTCCACTTGAGGATCCAAGCCTGTTGTTTCCTCTTGGCAAGGCACCTTTGGAGTCAGATCCAGCTAATAGGAAATACTCAGCGCTAGGGCTTAACTGAAATTTAGGACATCTGAATCTAGCTTTCTGGGTACATGTGATGTGGTGAGAGAGATGGCAAAACCAAATGTTTTGTGGAGAATTCTTGAACATTTTTGAGTGAAGCAGTAACGATAGATCATCCATCTCCTTTCTCTTAAATCTATCCAATCTTTATTTCAACTTTCTCTTCTACTGTGTGTGGTGTATAAAATCTAGTCCTGAAATGTGGGATGTTCTTATTCTGGGTAGCTGGAACAGAAGTGACTATGAGAAATTCGGGGACAGAAGTGACTATGAGGCAGATTCAATATTTTTCATTCCAGTGTAGTCATTCCTGGATATAGAATTTTCTTTTCCTTTAGTGTTATATGTAGAAAAGAGAGAAGATCCTTAAGATTAACCTTAAAATATCCTGAGCTGGGGCTGTGATCTGCCATTCGAGCAGACTTTTTGGAAAGACAGAAATTAAATTCTTTAGAATTTATTATTTTCTTGGGAACTGCAGTAAATCTGCCATCAAAACTGATAAAATTCTTGGCCATGAATTAGTGCAACTCCTTAATGGGAGTCTGCAACTTCAATGTACATATTTATTTCATGTTTTGATTTGCTCTCTATATATTCTGTTCTCAAATGAAAGTGGAAACGTGATGATGAGTAAAGGCATAGATTTTTAAACTGGTCAGTATATTACAAAATAAATTGATATGCATTTAAATTTTTTTTTAAATGAAATGAGAAAAAATTATAAAGCCTGAATCCTCAGCTATTGGGAACTGTGACAAGACAGCTTCCTTTACAATCATTCAATTTACTTCTGAGAACTTGACCTAGGGGTTCCTGAGTCTTTTATTTGGTTAAGATTTTTGGAACTGAGATAAAAGTAATGATCAGATCATCTTAAGCATTCATAATAGCAAGTAAAGGAGATGAGAACTTCAGTCAGAAACCTGATAGTGTAGAAAGTTGCTTTCTATCTTTCCCATAATCTTAATGGATTGCTGTCTAAAATGGTGAATCAGTGTCTACAGGTGTAATTATGTCATATGCTCTCTGTTGAATGCTTGAATTTGCAAATGCAGATATTTTTGAAGAAACATTGTGTATTTAATTTCTTAGATGTATGAAGGATTTTTTTCAAGTGGTTATTAAATAAAAAGTAAACTTAAGAGAAGTCTCCTGATATTGATGCCCACATGCTTTAACAGCTCACTTAGTGCCACTCTTCTAAGATGTGATGAATGGTCAAATGTTGCATTTTGATCTAGGACTGTTTTCATCGATGAGCTGAGTATTCCCTTATTATTCCCTGTCTTCTAGCCCAGAAAATCTGAAACCTATTTTTCCTCATTAAAGGCAAACCAAACAAGTTGAGGGTGGGCTTTGGACACTTGATTCTGCTTCAACGTGTAAGAAAGTTGGTTAAACTTGTTTCAGTCTGTGACTGACACTGAAGAAACACTATTATTCTGCCTGGTGATAACTTTTTCTTAGTTTGTCTCACTTCTTTCAACTTGGTTCAAGAGCATCTGATTTTTGTTTGTTTGTTTGTTTGTTTGCTGTACCAGCGATATCCACCCCCGATTTTGAAAGTAAGGAGATACAATCACAGATTTCAAGAGACGATAGTTACCTTGCTCTAAATGCAAAGGCTTGAATCCAAGAATTCATTGGTGCCTTGGAGGAAATTTCCATACATCAATGACAGGCATGCTCTTGTTACAATATGTGATATGAATGTGAAGGGCTTGTAAATAGATAGAAGAATAATAGATTAAAAATGGCAGTTTCAGAAAAGTGCAAGTAAAATTTCCAATTATTTGATATCTGGCTTAAGAATGTATATTAATTGGAGAAATATAGGTTTTTCATTTGTTAACACCAAACCAAGAAATACATTTAGTTGATAACCACTGTTATTTCACCTCTCCCCCTCTTTCTGGAGTCTCTTATTTTTAACGCTATACTTTTTAAATATTTTGCTTTCCATACACTGTAGTGACCTTTCACCTTTTTGGGACTGTTTGTTCTGGGCAATGGTTGGAGTGATAGCATGGCTCTTGTGACATCAAAAACATTTTTATTGGCAGTTCTCCTGATGATGGACTCTAAAGTCTGACAGTGGTGAAGATGACTAAGTAGAGACAGATTTATGTGGAAATCTTATTAATATCCATAAAAGAGAGAAAGAAGGCATAAGAAATTTGGCTCCAAATAAACAACCAAAAAATGCTCTGTTCTTAGAAGCATTTGGCACTGCTCCATCATGCCTTTTGTGGGAACTGGCTCTTTGTCTGGCCTAATCTTGATTTTTTTTTTTTTTTTCCTTTTTAAAGATTACTAAAGACTTCCACTTTTCTCAAACTTTCTCACAGTAGAATAAAATTAATTTTCACTTTGGTAATGCATAAATCAGTTAATTATTTCAAAGACAATGTAAAACAGATGTCTTGCCTTGTTTCTCAGCAAAAATTTAACAGTAGCTTTGCTGTGGGATCTTTCACTGCCACCAAATGTCCCTAGATGTTATATATTGTTCTCATAATCAGCAATTTACAAAAAAGGGGAATTTTTTTTTCGGCTACAGAATTTGATGGCTGGAAAGAAACTGTAGCAGGGATGGGAAATCATAATTCATTTTTTTTGTTACTTGGATCTAAATTTACGCAGACTTTTTGAGAGTAAAGAGCGGGCACTGGACTTCATAGCAGAGGTCCATCTGTTCATTGTGGGATTTGTGGTTCCAAACCTTATGGTAGGTGGTTCTAGCTTAGTCGCTTTTTGATACAACTCGGTGAAAACAGAAAGGTAGCAACTAATTGGGATTCGTTTGCTTGTTCTGTCCTGTGTGTATATTCATTTTAGCCAGTCTGTAGCTCTGGGAGTCTCATTGACTCCCTTGACGTTAATGTCAATGTTCTGAAGAAGAGTGCCCAGTTTGGCACACAAAGCATGGTTATTTCACATTTGCTGTTGGCAGCAGAAGTCCCTCTATCATACTGCTGGAGAGAAAACCTCCTTCAGGCTTTAATTCAGTTCAGCCCAGTTGGTGGTGAATATTGAAACGCGTGTGCGACAACAGAGCAAGCTCAATGCCTTAATGGAAAGAGTTGCCAGCAGTCAGCTGAAAGGTTCTTCATAGTGGTTTTGGTATCAGCCTTGGGAGAGGTGCCTGTGATGCCTGGTGCATGCTAAGCTGCATGTGCTTGTCTGTGCAGCTGCAGTAAAGTTTTCTACTTAGCAAAAATAGAGATGATTTTTTTTTTTTAATAATAGTATGTTCAGGCAAAAATCTTATAAATGAAATACCTGCATGTGTTCTTTGCATGTGAGTAGAGCTTTTCATTGTGGAAATATTTTCTAATATTCTGAACATTATTTCTTCCCTGTTCTTGTTGCATATGTAATTGAAACAATTCCTGGTTTCCTTTAAATTGTTACTTTGATGAGCTAGGCATGTAACTAGTCAAGACATTGTGTTTTAGATCTTTGACTGGTCCATGTACCAGTGAGCATCTTGTACTTTTTCCATATGTGTATTATTTTTCCCAGTGAGAAGGGTATGCCAAGCTCACTCCTGATGTGAGCACATACTGATTTGAAATAGGAAGCAATGATATAGCTTTTATAGCTGGCTTAGGAGGAAGATCTTATTCTTTACTTGCTTACTTGCACTCCTTGAACATGTGTAGTTTTTAGTCCTGTTCTTAGCACTGCCTTTGAAATTGTAACCCTTTCAGAGGAAGCAACAACCAAGCCAAGAAGAAAACAGGAAAGAATCCTTATCTGGATGAGAAGATTGTATCTTATAGAAATCTTCACCATGAGCTGTTGCTTATGGACCTGGAGAGACAGCTCACATGGGCTGGTCATTGGCCCCTTTTGCTCATCTGGTGACACTATGAATTGACCAGCTGTAGGTGGGATTGATATCCTGCAGATGGCTTGTTGGCCAGGAGGTCAAATTCTTATCTCGTATCTGAAGTCCCATGGCTGTGCTCCTGTGATGGTAGCACTTACTGTGCTCTTCAAGTTCCTAAGATGGCATAGTTCTTTTTATTAACTCTTGGTAAAATTTCAGGACTGCTGTCTCCACCCATCCTCTACTTTTGCGTTTTTTTTTGTCATTTTGGAAAGCAGCAATGCTGTAAGAAAACACATTTTGCGAGGCCAGTAGGTTTTAAGTTGCTTTGTCAGATGCTTCCATACAGAGCTACAAGTACTGAAATCTGTTATTCCTTTGATATTTGAATATAAAACAGCAAATTGGTGTTCCTTCTGCTAATTTTACCTAGTGTTTTTACTGTTCTTCTCACCTTTAGAAAACCATAGAATTCTGGCCTAACCTTAAGCGGTGCATTCTGGCCTAACCTTAAGAGGTGCATTCAACTTGTGCTGAACTCGGTGGGTAATAAGAATGAAATTGGGAACAGATTAATCCCATGTCAGCTTTTATATTAAACATTGTTGTGGAAAAACTGTAGAAGCTAGTGTAAGTTCTTGCTGGCCTGAGGGTATGGGTAGAAGGTGGGCACTGAAGTTGCTAGCTCTGATTTAATAGCTCTGAGCTGCTGTGTTCTGATTGGAAGGGTTGCAGTACATCTCTGTAGGCATAGTTCTAAGATGGCATAGTTCTTTTTATTAACTCTTGGTAAAATTTCAGGACTGCTGTCTCTACCCATCCTCTACTTTTGCATTTATTTTTTATTTTTGGTCATTTTGGAAAGCAGTAATGCTGTAAGCGGTAATGCTAGGAAGCTGAGTTAGGGAAAGCATGAGAGCTGTTCCTCTTGGGTGAACTATATCTTGTTGGCCGTACTTGAGGCAATTAAAATACCAGATTGAGTGAGGTGAAGAATCAGTGCTGTATTCTTCTTCTGTCACATCTAACTTTCCCTTCTTCAGATGTGTGAATTACCTTAGGCTGGTTAGCTTCACACTCTGCAAAATGAGTGTACAGAGGTGTTTGAATAAAATTCAGTTTGAAGGGAAACATGTTTCTCAGTCTCCTGTTTGCCATGGAGGCAAAATGCATTGCATCTGGTCTCTGCTGGATGAAGTCTGGAAGTCCAGAGTTCCCTCTGAATTCTTCTTGTACTTCACAGCTCCTCCCTGCTTTGTATATACAAACAACATTCTTTGAGGGAACTGGAGAGGGCGGAAATGGCTACAAAAAACAAACAAACAAAAAATAACACCACCATATCTTTTCTGATATATCAGAAGATACCAGAATTCCTTTCTGTGTGCTCTGTGCCTGCTGCCAGCTGATTTCTTTTTCATTCTGCCTGTTTTGTAGCAAAGGAGGCTTGGTTTGGAATTAGGGAAAACCTTTCTAACAGTAATGGTGGTAAAACTCTGCGACAAGGTATCAAGGGAACTTTCATGCATGTACATGAGAGGCTCTTTTAAAATAGCTTTTTGGATGTTCTTCCAAGCAGGTCTAGATGCCTGCTTTTTCTTAGGCAAGCAGAGCTGTTGCTGCCAGTGTTCTCCACCCCTGCCGCCCACATCTGCTTGTGGGCTCTTTTCCTCCACTGCTGGCCAGCATCCTTGTGCAGTGACAGTTCTGCTCACCCTCTCAATGCCGAGCCTGACCATTAAGCCCAGTTTGTTTCACCTGGTACCCAGTACGCAATGTTAATGTTACTCTGGAGCTGGGAGTTTGCAGCCTAGGTTCCTTCCCTTGGACAAGATTACTGAAGAACAGATGAGACTTCTTGTGTTTTTGATGCCTTACCCTTCTCTAGTTCAGGAGCTGCTATGCTGTCTGGTTTGCATTATCAGGTTGTGATTGGTGGCAGTTTTTTTTTTAGTTTTCTTTTTCTTCCTTTGCAGTGATAGTGTTTGAGTCCCAGGTAGGATTCTCATTGCTCTTTGTTTTGGCCAAGATATAAGTTTATTTATTAAGTCCACTTGTTAGCTTAATGCATTTGTGGCTGCCAGAAGAGTGCTACATGGTCTAAGTGAGATGAAGTGGCTGGAAGCTGTTTGGATTTGCATGCAGCATGGTTTCTTAGCAGCCAGATGACACTTTGAAGGGCATGACACAGCACCCGAGGGCCAGACCTTTCAATCCCTGCTCACGTGAGTGAGCAGTGCTCGAGTTCGGTGAAAGCTCCCGCATGAGGAAGAGCCCGGGGATGTGTTTGTGTAGGGTACAGCACGTTCGATGTGACACCCTCTCCGCCCAACCCAGAAGTTCTTGTTTGGTTGGTTTTTTAATGTGCTCCTTGTCGGTTCGTGTTGTGTTTTTTTTTTTTTTCCTTTCTTTTTCTTTTTATTTTTTTTTCTCTTTTTTGGATTCACTTCAGCCTGCATTTACTGGATGGTTCTTAAACGGCTGCTAAAACCTCAGTTTGCCAATGGTAAAATTGCCCAATCGGCTCCAGGAGATAATCCCAGAGGAGACCTTCGAATGCATTGACTGTCCTTAGAAATAGGTTAGATGCCTCCAGGTTTTTAAAACTGTATCTACTTGCTTAGTTAAGAACTAAGTAACTGGTTAGTGTGACCAGTAATAAAAGCCCTCTTTTAAATTTGTGGTAAATCCTCTCAGAGAACTCTCTAGTTAATGCTTCTCGGCATAGAAATAAAGCAGCTGCTGTGACTGAGAGGTTTAAAGTCTCAAATCAGGAAGAGTTTCTCAGCTTGATGTACCTCAGTGGGCTTAGGCAGTGCAATTCACAGCTGGTGGACTCCAGCTTCTCTTCAGAGGCTATGAAACATGAAGAGTTTGGGCCTGAGGACTGAGTTATATATTAGGTGGGGAAGTGGCACCCTGGGGGAAGATAAGCTGTGACAAGAACTAAGATTTTCATAATTCTTCTTTAAGTCAAGAGAAAAAAAGCGTGGTGGGCTTTGGTGTATCAAACTTGAGGAATAAACCCCTTCCTTCCAATGCTGGACTCCAAAATTCATTGGTGGAAATGCTGGAGATGCTGACCTTATTGATGGCTTAAAATACCTGGTTAAAACTACTTCCAGAGACTTCTAGCTTTGAAGATGCAAAACTGAATAGCTAACTCCACATTGTATCAGAGCTCTGTCATATGTCTTGCTTCCTCCTCCTGAGCTGGGGAAGCAAAATTAAACAAAACAAAAACCCCACCAACACCAAACAACAAAACAAACAACAACCAACCAAACAACAACAAAAAAGCAAACAGGGAATGTTGCTCAGGATTAAGCTTCTCTCATTTTGGTGTTTCCAGTTGTGAGCCTTCAGTGGTTACAGGACTGTTAACTGAATTATTGCCTCAATATTTATGTCTCTCCCCCTATGCATAGGGCTCTGTATGGTCTCGGGCATCCTTAGGATCTTGGTCTCACAAGGAGGATAGTGGGGTTGTGCTGTATGTGCAGCAGTACAAGCATAAATGACAGATTTGAGGACCAGGACTATGTTACGTAGGGAACTCGTTTGCAGAATGGAAGTGTTTATATATAGAATAAGTATACATGGGTATTTTTAATTGATGTGTGGGTACCTGTAGACCTATTAATAGATGAAAATAAGTAGAGGAGAGGAAATAAAGCACCACAGCTGTGATTTATCAAGGCTGACATGTAAACAAATATTATTCTAGTAATCAGAGGAAATTCTTTGTAAAGCATGTACAAGAAAGGTATTTTAACCCACCTCAATGATTTCCTGCCTGACTGTATCCAAAGAAAATCAGACAGACTTTCCCCCTGCCCCCACAAGGGTCACTTTTAAATAACTATTTCTCTGCTCCCCTATTTCTGTTAAAGTTGGTTGTTTTTTGTTTGTTTGTTTTTGTTTGTTTCTGATTTTTTTTCTTTTCTGTTGTCAAATACTTCTTAACTCTTTTTTGATCTAGAGTCGAAAACTTCATCTAAGATGTTCACTGGGGTGGGGGAGAAGGATATGGTTCAGTATTTAATTGTATAATAAAGCCGAAGGATGCTGCCTTTTAGGCATTTGAGTGACTGGATGGCAGGATGCATAGTTGCTTTTCCAGCATGCTCTGCCAGCCTTCTGATATTGCCTTCACTGAAGTCCACAAGGATGTGCAAACTTGGTGTGTTTGTCTCTGTGCTCCACGAAGTGGTGGTGGAGATCGTGCATGTTTGTCCAATTTGTTAAATCACTTCTGAGTGTGACTCTGCCACAGCTGTTTGGGTAGAGCACCCACTTTTGTACAGCTGGTTCCAGGAGTTGCAAAGAGCACCTTTACCCTCTATACATCATAACTGTTTCAAACTCTTATGCATCTGAACTCTTAAAACTGGTATGGGGGGAGGGGGGAGGATCAGGCACTATACATCACTAGAGAAATGGAGGTAAGTGACTTGAGCAAAGTCAGCTGGAAAATGAACGGTACAACAAGGGGTTGAATCTAGCTCTTAAAGCATCCCAGACTCATCTCATCAAACTTCAGCTGCCTAAGGGCAACACTCTGGTTAGGACCCTGCTAGTCCCTAAACCTCTCTTACATTCAATTATTTTTATCTTTGCTATTAGAAAGTATGTTTCTAAGTTGGCTTAATAAGATTCCTACTTCAATTGTCTGTCAAAAACAGGAATTAAGAAAATATACCCAAGGGACTTTATTAGCTGAAATAGGGGAGAAAAGAAAAAGAAGAAAATGAAGAAAAAAAAAAGAAAGAAAAAAGTACTGTAGAAGAGATTGCTCTACTTTCTGCTGCCCAGAGAAATTTCCTAGTTCTTTTTGGCAGAAAGGCTTTGAATGTTTTCTCCTAATAAGCCTTCTTTCTCAATGTGTATTGCAAACCACAAACACACCATTTATCTGCTGGGAATGATATTAATAATTTGAAGAGTGACTAGAAATAAAAACAAATCTGGTTAATATCATCCATGACCTGACTTGATTTAAAACAAAACAAAATTAAAAAAAAAAAACGACGACAAAAAAAAATTTTAAAAAATTATTCAAATGCATGAATCTGTAGGTACTGTGGTGGCTGACAATACAAGACAGAAAAGCGTTTGCATGAAGCGTAACCTTGAGTTCCTCTCTAGCCTGTGCTAAGCATGAACGTTTGAAAAGAATGATAGATGATCGCTAACCCAAAGACTTCACACTGAGGCTTTTCATGTTTTTCTCCTGTGATCATCTTAACATTTAATGATGAGATTGATGTTTTGAAATGCCAGTTCATATTGTAAATATATTGTAAAAGACTGGTTTGTGGGGAGAGAAGAAAGAATGAGGACCAACTGCTTGTGCAGTGTTGAAATGGCTCCAGCATTTAAAAGAGTCAGAGGTCTTTGAGGGAGTCTGTGGTTAAGGGGCATTTTCTGCTGCATCACGGATGATCTGGCCTCATGGGGAGTTCTTTGGGTTCTTTCCTGATGATTAAAACCGCACTGCAAGGGGGCATGGGGATATCGGACCCCTAACCCTTTTCCCCTGGATACGACAGACCCTGCATGTACCACGTTTTGTGGCTGTCGGTCTGTGTGTCTAGCTATGTGGGCAGAGTCCTAGCAAAAATACTGTGAAAGCAGTCTTTTTGGGGTACGTTGGTTACTGAGGCTGTGTGAAAGGAGGACAGGGATGGAAAAGAGCTCAGTCTTTTCTGAGGAGTCTTTTCTCCTGTGTAGGAGCAGAAATCAGCATCATCAAGTTTCCAGCAGTCCTGGCTATCAGAGGAGGTCCCATGTGACTAGCAGCTAGCAAACGTGACGCCCATCTACAAGAAGGGCAGGAGGGTAGACCTGGGAAACTATAGGCCTATTAGTTTGACCTCAGTGCCAGGGAAGCTCATGGAGCAGATTATCTTGAGTGTCATCATGCAGCATTTGCAGGGCAACCAGGCAATCGGGCCCAGTCAGCATGGGTTTATGAAAGGCAGGTCCTGCTTGACGAACCCGATCTCCTTCTATGACAAAGTGATGCACTTAGTGGATGAGGGAAAGGCTGTGGATGTGGTCTACTTTGATTTCAGTTAGGCTTTTGACACCGTTTCCCACAGCATTCTCCTGAAGAAACTGGCTGCTCATGGCTTGCACTGGCGTATGCTTCGTAGGGTTAAAAACTGGCTGGGTAGCTGGGCCCAAAGAGTCGCGGTGAATGGAGTTAAATCCAGTTGGAGGCCGGTTACTAGTGGAGTCCCCCAGGGCTCAGTACTGGGGCCAGTTCTCTTTAATATCTTTATCGATGATCTGGATGAGGGGATCGAGTGCACCCTCAGTAATTTTGCAGATGACACCAAGTTAGGTGCATGTGTCAATCTGCTCGAGGGAAGGAAGGCTCTGCAGGAGGATCTGGATAGGCTGGACCGATGGGCTGAGGCCAACTGTATGAAGTTCAACAAGGCCAAGTGCCGGGTCCTGCACCTGGGGCACAACAACCCCAAGCAGAGCTACAGGCTGGGAGATGAGTGGTTAGAAAGCTGCCTGGCAGAGAAGGACCTGGGAGTATTGGTTGATAGTCAGCTGAATATGAGCCAGCAGTGTGCTCAGGTGGCCAAGAAGGCCAACAGCATCCTGGCTTGTATAAGAAGCAGTGTGGCCAGCAGGGCTAGGGAAGTGATTATCTCCTTGTACTCGGCTCTGATGAGGCCGCACCTCGAGTACTGTGTTCAGTTTTGGGCCCCTCACTACAAGAAGGACGTGGAGGTGCTCGAGTGTGTCCGGAGAAGGGCAACGAAGCCGGTGAGGGGTCTGGAGAAAAGTCTTATGAGCTGCGGCTGAGGGAGCTGGGATTGTTCAGCCTGGAGAAGAGAAGGCTCAGGGACAACCTTATCGCACTCTATAGATACCTTAAAGGAGGCTGTAGCGAGGTGGGGATTGGTCTATTCTCCCATGTGCCTGGTGACAGGACAAGGGGGAATGGGCTAAAGTTGTGCCAGGGGAGGTTTAGGTTGGATATTAGGAAGAACTTCTTAACTGAAAGGGTTGTTCGGCATTGGAATGGGCTGCCCAGGGAAGTGGTTGAGTCACCATCCCTGGAGGTCTTTAAAAGACGTTTAGATGTAGAGCTTAGTGATATGGTTTAGTGGAAGACTTGTTAGTGTTAGGTCAGAGGTTGGACTCAGTGATCTGGGAGGTCTCTTCCAACCTAGATGATTCTGTGATTCTGTGAAATCAGCGTGAAGGTGACAAATTACTCTTGATGTGGTAACAGGTCAGGAAATTGCAGTCGGAGATGGAATTGCTTTGGAGAACTGCATCAGTAGGGAGCTTTTATCCAGCATCTTGCATGGTTTTGGGATTAAACTTCAGTTTGGGACTCAGATTTGTCATCAGTTCTTGCCTGATCAGTTCCCAACTGCTTTGGGCAGCTTACGTTGAAGTATCTGTGATGTCCTTTATAAATGGAATTACTGTGTCATTTTCTCTATCCTTTGCTGTATTCATTTAGATCTTAAGTCAAAACCTTGGTATATGAGTCTTCTGGGGGGAGGGCCTGGCAGGGGATGCTCATGTAATGATAGTTGACATGTGGGTCTCTGGTCTTACAAGGAGTTTGTCATTGCTTGAAATTACGTAGAATAACTCTGTAAAGCAATGGCTCTCCCCAGCTCTTTAGTGAGCTAGAAAGCAGGAAGGAATTCAGTCCAGATGAGTTGCAGTCTTAACAGGCCACCAGGTTTCCAGTGCTTTGAATCATTGTCATTGCATAATGCTGCAATGTGTTAGCAGATGGAGCAGCGCCCTCAGGATAAGGCATAAGGATCTCCAATATAGGTGCTGCCTGCATGTCCTGTGTCTTCATTATCATAGGTAGGTATTAAAATAGCTTGGAGGAGCTGGAGGCCTGGCAGTAACCTTGCAGTTAACCTCTAAATCTGTCGTTTTCTCCACGCCCATTTTTTTTTTTTTTTTTACTAGTGTAGATGTCGTATTTATGCTGTTTGACTAGTGAATCCTTTCTCCTGCACCAAAGGTTCTGCAGCTGAACACTGTGATGGAGATGTGGATGGATTCTTAAGTGTAACGTATGAGCCACTTGATGCTGGTGGCATTTTCAAGACTGTAGAAAATGAACTGGAACTATTAGCTCTACCTGTTGAGCATCAAGCTGTTGATTTTGTTGCTGATACACAAGTACCTGTTCCACAATGTTTCATTTTCTGCTTTAAAACCCTGAAGTACCCTGTCACTTGTCTCACTTTATCAGATCAGGGACATAACTTTGTTCTTCTCTGCTGGTGGATTATACTGTGGATGGTCTTGAGTTTTCCTGTGTGAAGGAAGTCCTTGTGTGGTTGCTTTGGGTAGTGGTGTTGCAGCTGTGCTCGGGGCTATTACCACACAGCTTCTATTGCTTTTTCCTGAGCTGGTGGTGGTCAGATTGCTCCCAAAGGCACTAGCAGCCTGGCATGCAGGTGCTCTTGGCCGCTGGAGGGGGTGACAGCAGGGCTCTGCACACAAGCAGTTAACTGTTGCTCAGCTGCTCAGAGGTAACACCTAGTTCAGTCACCTCAGTTAACTTCGAAGCACAAGGTAGATTTCATGAAATGAATGGCCTTGTACTAAAAGCATTGCATACAAAGAAGTATTTTATATTCCAGGTGTTTTAAATTGCCTCCTTATTTATTTATTTATTTATTTTTTAAAAAGGAATACCTAATCAAAGTAACTATGAATAGCTTTGACCAAAACTGAAATTTATTTGGAATGTTTGTTTTGGGGAAAATGAAAGTAAAACTTTATTCTGCTTGATACAAATGATTTATTTCAAGAACAATTTGTAAGCACGTTACTTGATTTTACAACCTTGCAGTTTAAGAAAAGGATGAGGAGATACCTAGGAGTAGCTATAGTGGTGAAAGCATCTTGTCTGCATGGAGAGTAAGAGTTGTAGTTGGCACGGGGAAGTGTGCCAGTAGCTCAGGTGGGAGATGTGTACCTAACCAGCATGCAGAGGGCATCACTTGGGAAGTGTATGGCCATGCTGAGTTTCCTGGTGACTTTTGTTCAAGATAAGAAGTTTATTCAGTCAAGCTACAATAAAATCCTATCTTACTAAAGATAAAAAAACAAATCTGTATGTTTTTCTCTTGACATGAGCAACGAAAACAGGGTGATGAGTTTACTCAGGGAATGCAAATCTGTTTAAGTGCTCTAGGTCTTCCTTTTGAACTTGTGGCAGCTAGGCACCAACCATTTTTACATGGTCTGGGCTTGGTTGACATCCTTTGTGGTGAGAAGCAACTGAGGGGGCAGAGATCAGCTTCCTCAGCTGCCTTACGCAGGGAAGGAATGGGAAGGAATAAGCAGTAGTGTAAGTGGGTCAACAGAGGGGTTTAATTTTTCAAAGAAAGCTATCTTTTCAGCCTCACAACTCTGTAAGCTGCTAATGAATGATATTTAACATGCTGTTAGTTCTGCCTGCAACCCATGGTGAGGTGGGGGGGTACCATGGAGACTTGCAAAGTCCAGTCAGCGATTCCTGCTGAAGCCTTGCCACTGAGGAATTGCTTGCTCTGAGCAGCATGGCCAGGAGGTGTGTGCCTGTGTGTGTGCAGGGAGCCCTCCTCATCCTCCTCATCTCCAGAGCTGGTGTGAGAAGGTTCTGCAGAAGAGTCAGGGTGGGATGCAGTGAAGCCAACTTCTACTGATACTTGATCAAATATTAATTTTAGCTTTTTTTTTTTTTCTTTTCCATTCTGTAAAGTTTTGTTTTTGTTTTTGTTCTTCCTTCTCATAGTGATAAGCAATGTTGGCTTGTTGGCTTAGGTGACTTAGCAGGTCTGATTTCATTTGCTATTCAAGAGCAGTGATATGCCATACATCTTTCCCTCATGTTAAATGTCAGGGTTTGGTTTATTTTTTCCAAGCTTTTAGCCACAAAAGACTAATTCATGAAGTCATTTCTTCAGAGGGAGAGGTGAAGCTTTCTTAGTTCTTCACTGTAATGTGTTTTATATAGTCTTCTGCTTTTTATTCTGTGCAGTGGTACAAAATTGAAGGGCAAGAAACCAACAAAATGACTGCAATATCTTATGCAGTAATAGGCTCTGAAAGAAAGCACACCTACGCTGTCGCTTAAGGTTTATTTAGCCTATTAGTCTTTGAACCTTACTTTTGGTAGTCTTTCACTTTGTGCTAGATAACTGTGTTTCTTTCCCAAGCAACCACAACATTTGGGACCTTTATCACTTTTTGTATAGACTAAAATTTTCATGAATATTTAAAGCACAAGCAACTTGCTTCACTTCTTCCTTTGCCCCCACCCCCCCAGTTAGCAGCTTTTTTTGTGTGTGACAAATTGACAAATTTCTAGGCTTTTGTAGAAATTTCCTGGTTTCATGTCACTCAAAGAACAAATGATGTGTAGTGCATGGGTATAGCAATTTGGATAGTATCTAATTCAATTTGTTTCAGATGCAGAAATCGAGCAGCTTTTTTTTTTTTCCTGCTAGAGATAGAAAGAGACTGCCAACTGCTTCATTAACTCCCATCAGAGATTCAATATTATTGGTCTTGCCATCTTATATTACAATTCTAAATACAAGAGATGAATTTACTAATTTAAAAAGGGATTTGTGTAATTTCAGAGACTGTGCCTTCTGAAAAATGGTCTTGACAACCCAGTAATGCCCTAAATGTGTCAAACTGTACTCACAAACTGGACTGATTGCTACAATAAAATAGGAAAAGGCTTCAGAAATGAAAGTAATTACTGGCACACTTACAATGGGAAAGCAACTGTATTTTTAAAATTGAAGAGAAAACAACAGAAAAGAGATACTTTAAGACTAGGCATTGCAAGATGGCCATACATAGGACAAAATATACATTTGAACAGGAGTAGACATTGTGACTACCAGTGAATGAATCAGCAACATCATCTGCTTCATTCTCAGGGTGGCAGGTTATTTCTAGGAACTCATATACTGAATATGTTTATAACAAAACCCCAATTAACTCACACACCCAGTTGTATAATTGTTTCATCTCTTTGGCACGTTTGGAATAAAGGTGCTAGTACATATATTGCTTCCTTGAACAATGTTAACTCTGAACTGCTGCTTCCTGATTTTGTAACTTGCGTGTTTTCTTTGGGGTGTGTGCATGTGCCTGGGGGTATCTCTTTAAAAACTACTGTTTCAAAAGGAATACCACATATTTGGATTCTGTTGATAGGGAGTGTTACTGTGTAGATAGTGATTTATTGTACAATTAGGATGCTGTTTACTATGAAAGGAAAAAGAATTGTCCTTGATCAAGTGGACTATTTTGTCAAAGTTTTTTTTTTAGGAATACAGAAATGCCATCTCTGCCTCTGAAAACTTGTTCTTGTAGTGGCAGTATGTGTGGCTTAAATCCTCCATGTTTTCAAGAAGGTTACCATGCCATCATTGTTTAACAGCCCAAAGAAAAACGCTGGAAGTCATAAATTGTGTGCCCACCCCAAATGCCACAACTGCAACATGCAACCCAGTCGCTGCCCAGGTTTTGCTCATTGATCCTGCATCTCTCACAGGTAGGAATAGGAGACACGGTTTCTCAAGCTGCTTCATGGTAAGGAGCAGCTGCACACGTTGCACTCTGCATGGTGCATGAAGATCCAGCAGTAAATCTGTTCGTTCTGCCTTGGAGTATGTGTCTGTTGCTGTTTTGCTTGGTCCTGCTGCCACGGCAGTATATGCAGGTTTTACCACTACCTAAATTAGGGCAAAAACAGGGACCCTGTTGTTCACACTTAGCTTGTTGCTGGGGAGGGGAGGGGGGACTTTGCTGCTGCTTATTGCACGGCAGCTCTGAGTTATGGCCACGTACTGCGCTGTTTGTATTTATTCAGTGTTTTCTGTGGTGCAGAACAATCCCCGCAGGCAGGTCTGAAAGTGGATGCCCAAAAATGAATAGGCTACAGTAGAGTCATGCTGCTGTGTACAGTTATATCACTAGAGAGCTCCAGGTAAAGGATAAGAGTTGAGTATATTTGCTCCAGAGCAAAAAAAAAATAAAAATGCTTAAGCCTCACTCCCAGCCTGCACCAGTTCATCCCAGTGTGAAAGCACTGCATTTTGTCCATCACAGTGGATCTTCTACCTCTTTGCCCAACACATCTGCCAGCACTCCCCAGCCACGGTGACAGAGCCCAGCGTGACCCGGCCAGTGCTTGTGCCCCACGCCTCTGGACGTACCTGGGTTGCGGAGATTGGGCTGGCCTGTCGCACCCAGGCTGTGACTCAGCCACACTCTGTAGTCATGAGGTTTGTTATGTACCTAGCATGACTCAAATGCAGTTTCTCTTTTTTGGGTTTACTGCACAAAAAGGAAGATGGCTTGGCCGTACTGGTAGCGATCCCGCGGATGTGCTGGTAGGGGTCCCATCAGAACTTAGGGTGCTGATACAGAGTCCCAAAAATATTTTTGCAACACTCTTTCTCTCCCCCCCACCCAACTAGGAAAAAACTGTTGAAGTAAATGTGTTAAATTGTGTTCTTTTTTTAAACATGAAAAGTGGTATTTCCTTGTTTTGATGCTGTCTTTTTCCTTCCTTCCTGCTCACCTTCACCTTTTCCCCACAAATACAGATGCAGAAATTTCTGTGAAACATAGGGTACTGAAAAAATGATGAAAAACACTTGTGAAAGCAAGCACTTTCTGTAAGGTTGGGCTAGCAGTAACTCTGCTCTGTCCTCCAGAAGGATTGCTGTTGCTGGGTTGTTTCATCCCTCAGATGGCTGAGGGTGGAGGTATGTAGTGCATCTATGAAAGGGTTGTGCGTGATAAGAATGGGAGGTAGAGTGGCATAATCAACACTGTCAGAAAGTTTTTTTGTTTTGTTTTGTTTTTTTTTTTTAATGCGACTAGTGTTGTATTTCCAGCATATTGTATTCATTTTCCTTTTATTGTGGTCTGACAGTACACCCTGAGCTTAAACCAATTTTTTAATCCTGAAAACACTCTCAAGTCAAATCTGCCTGTAGGAGTTTAGGGTTGTTTCACAGCTGGAAAAAGTTACTTTTTTTCCATTAAAACAGGCATTAACTGGCTTAAAGGGACTTCAGATCTTTTTATCTTAAGAAACCTCATCAGTAATAAGAAGATCTTAAATTGTGATGGTCTACTAATCAAAACTATGATGTCTTGTTTTATGATGTTTCCATAGTGTTGAGTGTAATGAAATATTATCTATGTTAACAGAAATGGGATGTGTGTACTTAATGATTCTCAATGAAAAGAAAAAGGAATTAAATGCATATGTGAAAGCTTTAGAATCCTTTGGTGAGTTTTATTTATTGATTGCATGTTTTAAGTTTGATTGCAACAGCAATTTGCTTGAAGGGACCATGTATGCTGGATTGTTTCTGCCTTTCCTATCTACAGTTTTCTGGAAGCTATGCAGACATTGGCATGGAAATAATTCTGTAGCCTTCAGGTTCATTTTTCCTTATGAGATTTGCTGTGTACAACTCTTATGTGACAATTCAAACATCTTTCCAAAAGTGGTGTCTGAGTGCAAGCTGACTTTGGTCTTTGCAAAAGCCATAGTCAGGATGGTTTGACTTTCTGTATGAAGCACAAGTACATATGCTGCTCTGGTTACTGGATTTTAATTGCCCATTTCTTAAACTTTTTTTTTCCTTCTAAGCATCAGTTGCTCATACTCCTGTTTGCTGTGATTTCTCCCTCTATTTTTTTTTCCTCCTCCATGGGAGAGGTTTTGTGGAGCTTTTTTAAGCATAGAGGATTTAGGCAACCTTGAAATGTAGAAACAGATGAAGCTGAATATTACTTTGGCTTTTAGATATCCCCACACATGAGGTACTGTAGTATGTACTGTGTATAGATTTATATTTTATACTTTGTGTAGTGATATTCTACTGTGTAGATGCAAATCCAGACATAAGGCTCTTGCTTACTTGGGTACTTTGATATTTGGGTACTATCTTTTCCTCTGTGCTTGAGTTTGATTGCAGGTTCCAAGGTTAATTCTTTGTATGGCAACAGTTGGTCAAAGACTTTGAGGGACACGACACACTGAAGTTGGATCTTTTGGACAAGCTGTATTATGAGGAGAGGATGGATTTGTCTGGTTGGAAACGCAAAATAGTGAACCCAGAACAACTAATTTGTGCATCTCCAGTTTGTCCCATTAGCTTGTTATCCGTGTAGAAACTTTTTGATGTTAAGAACACATGGGCATTTGATGAAAGCATTCACTGGGAATCAAATGTACTCATTTTTGTTACTTTCTGAAGGGAAATTTGCAGATCTGTACATAAAAGCATTAAGCAGCATGGATTTTGAAGCAGGTTGATGGTTGGTCTGTTTTAACAAGCAGAAAATTTGATTCTGTAATTGGAAGATGCTAGTATATAATTGTGTTTGGGTGGGAGGAGGATTTGTGGATTCACTTTGATTTTGAAGCTTCACTTTGGTTTAGAAGTGTGTGCCTGTAATTAAGAATAGGATATTTTAATTTGATTTTAATTAGTTCTTTGTTCTTCAGTGAAGAAACTATTCAGCTCAGTAGTGAAACATCCCTCTTGATTGTTCATAATATTACAGTGATACCTAGAGGCTCCAAGCAAATCAAGATCACCTTGTACCTGGTGATGCGTACACGTGCTTAAGAGATGGTACCTTAATCTGATTTATTATTATTTTTTTTATAGCATAAATAAACAGCGCTATAAAGGGGCAAAGTCAAACTTCCTACTGTGATTATTGCCTTTGATCTCTAACCTTGAGATACTGCATACCTGCAGTACAGGCAGCTGGTAGAATTGGGTCTCATCAACTGGTGAAAGAAATTTATCCCCTGTTCTATTCCCATGGTGGTATCTGTCTGTGCATGGGCAGCACCAGCAGCACTGACTTGGAGGTGACGGCAGTGCCCACTGCTGGCAGCCTCTGCTGTCGGTGTCCTTTCTGGCCAGCTTCCTTTCCTTGCTGAAAAAAACAGTGCAAACCTTCCTGTTTGACAGGAGCTGTAGATCGTTAAACCCATTCTGCTTTAACTTCATAGGTGTGTTCAACTTCCTCCTTTTCTGAGGTCAGATGTGTTGTTTTCCATGTTATTTTTCTTAGAAACCCTCTCTGTGATACTGCTTACCTCCGTCCTCTCTGCTCCTGAAGACAATGTGGACTTTGGCAGAGCCCCGGCAGGGCTGTGTCCCCGGCTGCTGTGCCCACATCCCGCTCCAGCCACAGCCCCGTGCACCAGCCAGCCCTGCCCTGCCAAGGGATGGCCCCCTTTATCAGGACAGTGGCTAACCTACTGTAAGCATTTCTTGTTGGAGTGTACTGTTTGTATCTTACTAGCCACCCGTATGTCAGTGCAGACCTAAGATTTTGGTTTTGTGAATGTTTTGATGTCTGTGTATGATTTCTGAACTCTGATTGTTTTCAATTAAAGGAAAAAATATTTTGAAAAACATTGAATCAATTTAATTGTGCTGTGCATCTGATTTTTTTTTTTTTTCTGTAGGGGAAGTTTAAGGCCTTAGTTCTTTTATTGTCCTTTTCAAAGGACCTTAAATATCATATCATGAAAATTGATCACCTCCTAAAAACCTAAGGTTGTTTTAATCTGCAAAAAATTGGAATGAGTTGATGGATTTGAAAATACAAGCCACCACGTTTTCTTCTGCTGTTCCTGCTGATATTTTGATTCATGTAATAGAGGATAGGTTTTCAGTAAAAAGCCCAAAGTGTTTATTTCTAGTTCCAACTTTATAATTTGGGGTTCTTATTCTTACAACTGCAGGATCTTTCTTGAGACAGATTAAGAAAAAAATAGTGAAAATATAAATTTTGTTTCTTGGTCCTGAGAGCTAAGCTGGTTGCAGTTGCTATACCTGCATGTTTTGAGCCAATTCCTCTGGTGAGACAGAGGTATTGTAAACGTGAATGGTTGTTCATGTCCCTGTTGAACATACATTTGCAGTTGGCTTTAGCTGTGCTTAGTTTTGGAGTTCAGTAGGACTTGTGCTCTCTGATGCTTTTTTTCAGGTTGCTTTTAAATATACCTTTTGGTCATGAAGGCTTGGCTTTCTGGAGATTAATGTTGGCTACTGACACAATGATCTCTTTCCAGACGCAAGCTATTGCTTGCTTCCTTTCTCCTGCGGGGGGTGGGAAGGGGAGGTTCTTATGTGCAACCAAGCCTGTCCTCAGGTCAGTCCTAGAACATTGACTTCTGTGTCACAATCAGCATTATGGCTAGAGAAAAAATTTGTATTTACTGATTCTGTGCTTCTGAAAGAGAGACTGAAAGCATACAGATATTTGCATGCAAACTTGCAAGAATAGAAACTGTCGCAGAAGTCTATAAGCAGGAGGAGGAAGAGAATCTGCTCTTGCATTGTAAGAGGTCTTCAGAGATCCCTGCTTGTATACCCATGCATCACTGGTGGCTTTGACATCTGTGAGCTCTAAGACTGAGCCCCAGGCAGATTCTCCCAAGGAAAGTATGGCAGAAGTCTTTTGGAGCCAACCTGCTTTGCTAGGTTTCTTTGTGGGCGTCACTCTCCCTCTCTGTGTCTTTGTGCTGCTAAAGGTTGTCCCACATGAAGAAAAGCTCTTGGTGAGAGTCAAGCCTGCTGTAGAGGTTTTGTTTCATTGATGTCAACAGTGCTGCAGGTCCTTAACTCAATTCTGAATTTCAGCTGTTGGTCAGTAGATTTTATATACACGTAATCCTACTGTTCATATATATCTACTAGCTTAGTGCTGTGAAAGGTCTTGCTCTATTTGACTGTTGAAGTCTGAGCTGTTGAATGTACTTTGAAGCTTTTGGCAAATACAGAGAATAACAGAATAAGAATAGAACAGTTTTTTGCTACTTAGAGATCTGCCATCATTTATATCTTTAATATATAGCTGAAAGGTATGTTGCAAGCTCCTAGAGAGGAGATAGAATTTGCTATTGATTGTCTAGATGGCTTACTTCAGATTTACAATGCTGCTACTAGTACTGTTTAGAAAATTGCCCGTACTGACTTGGTGTTAACCCTCCTTGTGGAGCTTAAACATATATATGCTCAGCAAATGTACTAGCTGGACATTTTTACTGCCTTTGCCAAATTACTGGTTTTAGAACAGTTTTCCCCACACACTAATGGTAGCTGACCAAATGTGCTGTGTTAGGAAGGAACAGAGTTCATAAAATTTAAAGCAATCAGTATGTCATTCTGTTTTTACCCCCCTCTTTCCTTTAATGTCTCATCCGTATATGACAAGTCAAAATTTCCTTGAGAATCAAGATTCCACTGAAGTATTAAAATTATAGAAAAAATAAAATAGCAAAGAAAACAAGCAGATTCCCAGTTACACTTCGTCTAATGTGGACTACTTTATTTTTCACTATCTTATGTATTTGACTGCAAGACACCAATTTTCTGTGCATTGAAATTTAGTGGAAGTTTTTAGTAGCTGCTGTAATTCTTACTAGTTTAAAAACATTCTGCTCTCACATCACTAGCAAAAAGAGAGCACGTGGATATTAGTTCAAGGTGGCTAGTGGTCTCTGTGCCTGTGTGCTCATATGCAAGAATAATGCTGGGCAAAATGCTCTCCCATTCCCAAAACATGCACCCACATACAGATTTAGTCTGTTTCATGTCTCCTTTGAAATATAAGGGAAACAGTTTGTTGCTAGTTGGTCTGTAGGACTTCCCTCTTTTACAAAATATACATTCAGGCTGGTTCATCAATCTCTTCAGGATTCCCTAATGTCTGGCGATCTGAATCAGGGACTTTCTGTCTAGGGAATTGCAGTTTGACTTTCTGAACTTACTGTGGTGGTGGTGGCTGCGTATCAGGCCTGTGTATTTGTGGGTTTTGAGTAGAAAAATATAATGTGTTTGTGTATGTTTTGGCCAATCATGAAGTTTTTGTGTAACTCTGAATTTCAATGTTGGTGATTCTATTTGTAATCCTGTATCTTGGTTTCCACCTGTGAAATACAATTGTAGCTTGATTATTTTTTTTTGAATCAGTCTAATGTAAGACAAGACTTGAAATAATTACAATTACCATCTAGAAGAAGAAACTATTGCTGACCCTTCCCCCTACAAAAACATACCCACCCATGCGCACATGCATATACACACACACAAAACCCAAAAACTTCCAAATGTTTTTCTTGAAAAACTTGTAAATGGATTAGATAAGAAATTGAAATAGATCTCCTAAATACATGAGAGTGGCCACAGTAATTAGTGCCAACTAATTGGCACACAGTAATTACTGCCAACTGATCAAAGTAGAGAGTTTTATCATAATTTGTAGGCAAGAGTTTAGATAAATTGATTCATTAAAATACTGTAGAGTTTACTATTTTGGATGTTACTAAACACTACATTTTAGAGAATGTATGTGTAGATAACGTTTGATTTGGGGAAGATTTGCTAAGTCGACCATAAAGAAATATTTCAAGTTCAAAATCACATTTATCTTTAACAAGGCTGCAAGGGAATGACAGAAAATGGATGATGTCATCATAATAGATCATCAGGATAAATGCTATCACAAGAAGAATTGGTAACTGTTTTTGTAGATGTATAGTTTCGATGAGAACTGGTGTAACAGTGGAATAGGAAAACAGTGCATCCTATCATCTTTTGAAGCTTGCATGTTGAATAAATAAGTGGGTCTGGTTGAAAAATGGCTCTGATGCTAGGTTGAATGATGAAGCCTTTTTCAGCTTCCCAAAATTAAGATGGATTTTATAATACTGAGCTTTTAGATGTCTGTGTGGTGGTCCTGAAATTAGTCTGCTCGCCATCTGTGCTTGAGAAGTGAGTGTATGAAACTGGAGACACCTTGTTGCTTGCCTCAGCATTCCCGTGCCCTTCTTGGCATGGATCTTGAGGCTGACCAGGGTCCGGGCTCTGGCTCTGGGGTGCCATGCACCCGCAGCTCCAGGCCAAAGCTTAATGTGCTCAGCTGCACTGTTGAGGCTGTACTTTGAGGGGACTGTGGTTCCATCAGGGCATTTTTATGCTCTGGAGATCTGGATGCCAGCAACTTTGCTGTCTGCAAAATGAAGAAACAATACTGGTAGAGAAAAAAGCTTTAAGCATTACTATCTTAAAGTATGGAAGATATTTTTCCTTACTTGTACACTTGATGCATTTAGTGTGGATTGCAAAAGTTGATGGGAATCTTCTGGGAACTTACCTAGCCTGTCCTCCTTACTTAGGCTTTCTGTTTTCCATCCTTTAATTCCTCTGAGGGCTGTCCTGTCTGGCTAGACTTGCTTCAGGACCTGCTTTTGAAAAAAGTGAAGTTTTAAATGAGCTTGATGCAGGAAGAAAGGACGGAAGGACAAGTGCTCCTCTAGGAACACTCGAGACTTGCTGTTCAACTTCACACCAAGCTCTCCATGCAGCAGTGCACACCAGCTGACTTCTAGGTCAGCTGTGGTTATTTGTTTTCTTTGCATTGGAATAGGAGCTTCAGGTATAGATGAAAAGCTACGTGACTGAAGAAAAAATAAAAGGTACTCAGATTTCCCACACTCCTGTATCTGGTTTTCTTGCCAGTGGCTGTCGCGTGAGACGTTGATACTGCTACACCCAGTCCTGCACAGTTGTGCTGGTGCTGGATGTACTCCAGCTCGTTGAAGGAAATATTATTCTTTTTATCCCTTCCCTGAGGGCAAAAGTCCTTCCGTGGTCCATTTAATTACAACAGGTTATTGTGATTGAAATTTCCACTATAACAACGGGTGCCAGGAATTGCAGTGTGGTTTCTTCTAAAGCCTGACCCTATGCCTATGGATTTCACTGGCACATTTGGGTTGGTCAGGAAGCGATTTTCCCCCAGCTACACTCTTACCAGCATAATTCTGTCAACAGAAGCCCAAGTGTAGCTGCACTTACTCCAAGCATGAAAGTCCTTTTGGTGCTGTTGCTAATCCTCCTGCAGAGTCTTCTGCCAAAGTAAGCTGCATCTTGGCTAGGCAATGCCATTTACCGGTATGGCAAAAGTAAGCCATCAGATCCTTTCCAAGATGCTAAAGCAGGCACCTGACATTTTCCCGGTGTGCGGATGAGAGCTCTGGCCTCCACTGGGGAGACTTTGTGAGCTGAAGCCATAACTTGAACAACTCTTCCCCTTTGCAGCTGGGCAAATTGTCATAAAGGGGCTGTAAAATCCCCATAACTGACCTCAGGAAGATTGTGCAAACTGCGTCAGAGCTTCCAAAAGTTTACTTTGCATTTCCTTTGCCCTCACGAGTAGGAAACTAGTATGCTGAGGTGATTATATGCAGGAGAGGTTTTGTGCCATGTAGGTACATTGGCTCTGCAGTGTTGGCAGGAGATACTAGCCTCTCTTGAGCTTGTATTGTCAGGGGCTTGCTGTTATCGGTTCCTGAGCTAGCTGGTCATGTCTAGACGGTGGTGTAACAATATACCATAAATCAAGCTCGAGATCATTCCAGCCTTGCACAGGAAACCTGCCCCAGTGCTCTGTGCAACGCAAATGTCTGTAGGCATAACCAGAACCAGGCTGCACTCTGGTGGGCTGTGATGGGCCATGGTTTCAGCTCCTGCAGCATGTCAGCGGGCTATTGCTTGGAAAGAAGTTGAATGTTTTTATTTTTGCATCAATTAAATACTTTCTCTTTGAATGTTGTGACTTTGCATTTTTCAAAGGGTAGTGGTAGAGAGGACTTCAGCACCTCCTTTCCCTACTGAAGTATTGGCATCAGTCTGTTCTCCAGTGCAGTGTCACAGCATGTCCCTAACTTCTAGAGAGATCAGGTCTGCAGAAGGCATCCTGAGTCTGTCCTGACACTGTCATTCCTTGGATTTTACTCTAACATACAACATGGGTTACAGAGCTCCTTTCCTTTCAGTGCTGCACCTCATCCTAATCTGGCATGCAAAACCAAGCTGTTGAGTATCACCAAGAGTCTTGAAAATACTTGACAATAGAATTATTTTCTATCATCTGTCTGTAACTTTCTGTTTCTTTAGCATCAAATAAGAAATAACTCAAAGTGCTATGAGCTGTAATGGATCTTTAAAACAGATTTCAAACTTTGTTATTGCAGGTCCTAGAAATATATTGTGGGTTGGAAGAGGAGAAACCTTTGCATGACCGGTTCTCTAGTTAATGAAAGAACCTGTGATTATATTCAGAGTAATTTCATAATTAGCACAAAGCTACAGTGCTTTTCCTTTCTGTTTGGGCTGAAAATGCAACAGCATAAGCCTTCTCTACAGGAAAAATGACATAAAACTGAGGGTTTTCTACTTTGATTCATCCTTCTTTCACACATGCCTGAAAGGTTTTGAAATCCGATAAGGGTTCAGGCCCTGTATGGTGGCAATAAACAATTGCAAATAATACAGCCTGTGTGTATATATGTATTATATGTGTAATATGTGTACGTGTGTGTTGACTTCTTGTTTACATTTCCAATCTCCCTTTGATCTTATTATGGCTTCTGGCAAGAAAAGCAGTCAGCATGTACGGGAGTGCTGTCCTTGTTGGTGCACCACTGCATGCCTGCTCTGGCAGGAGGATCGACTGTGTGCTTGTGGGCAACCTGTGCCTATACCAGAAGACTTCTGGAGACCTAAATGGCAGAGGCCGAGAAAGCCAGCCCAGCCAGTTCTCTTCCAGCACAGCTCTTCCTTACTGCTTCCTGTTTTGTTCATTTTATCTGTTTTTCTGCTGTTTTTTTTTTCTTTTTCTAAAAGTCTGAAACATTGAGGAGCATGATTTTTTTTTTTTTCCAAAGAGCACAAGAGTTTTGATTAGGTGTAGGACCCTGTACTCCCTTTGATGGAAATCCCAGTTGGAATTTTCAAATTTCCTGTAATCTTTTTCTCAAGAAACTCTTCTGATCTTCAACCAAAATCTCTCCCTACTCATACACACCTTTCTTTTCTTATTTCAGTGCCATACTGGTGTTCTGTCCCTTGTGCTGCTCTAACACTGCCATTGGGTCCCCTCTTTCCTTCCTTCTCTTAGGGTTCCCTGTGCCACACATGCTTTACTGGGCAGGAACCTTACAGGGATGATAACATGTCACCTTTCGTCTGTTTTGTGGCAAGTGCTGATTAACACATTAAGCTCCAGTGACTTGGCCGTGCTCCCATATTTGTGCGTATGCTTGCACAAGTGCAACTCTGTGTGTGTATTCCAAATTTTTTTCAGTCTTCCTGGAAATAAATTATAATTGACTTTCCAAGTAAAAATGTGTACATTTTAATAATTTTCCCCTGTTCTCTATGCCAAGTGTATCTTGGCTCTACCCAGAGACCTGATTAAAAATGTTAAAACACACTTACCAGTGTGCAATGACTACATTTATAGCATCTGACTTGAATGTTTGTTTCATAGTCTGGGTTGTAACAATCTGATTCTCGGGCTGCCATTGACGTCACTTTAATAGGAAAATTCAAATACAACGTGTATTAGATTTTCACTATTAAGTTAACAATAAAAACTTTCTACAGATGCCTTATGTAGACAAGGCTGCTAACAGAAATATTACATTAATGAAAATCAGGCCTCCAGAAACACACACTAGCTTATTTTTTAAAAATATGTGATTTTGTTTTCCATGTTCTAGTTCACAAAAATATTTTCTTTTTAATAATGCTAGTGGTTTAGATGTTAAGTATTGGGAGGAGGCAATTGGTACCCATTTGCAGTCATGTTGCAAATCTCATAGTTTTTCCAGAGCCCTCCCAAAAGTTTTGACTGATTATTATGACAGAGTTTCTGTGCTCTGCAGTTCTGTGAATAGTGTGCACATCTCTGCTGATTATTGCTTCGCAACCTCAGACTTCCCATTCAGTTTCAGTTATATGACATGTTTATCAGTTCTTTCTTAACCTACTCAGTCATCATGCTCACTTTGTTAAAAGTTTTTCTGATTTTATCACTGTCACTGTTTGGAGGTACCAGCTCAGATCAAGACAGTGTGTGTTAGGGTTTGCACTACTTGTAGTAAATAGTTCCTGCCTCAAGGTCTGTGCAGTGTGCTGTGAGCAGATGGTGAGGGAGAAGAAATTTCATTATTCTTTTAGGGATGGAAACGTTTTGGTGTAGAGTGGGTAGGTGACTTGTCCATACTTAAATCAGAAAATCCAGGCATGGACTTAGCAAGGGAGTCAAAGATTATTTTGCCTCCCATGGTAGCATTAAATAGCACTTCTGTGACACGTGGCTTGATAAAACCTCATCTTGCAGTCATTAGTAAAACAGAGTAGTTTACTCATAGAAAATAGGCCTGGAAGGAACTTCTAAAAGGTTGATCGGTTTATTCACTTCCATTGTGGTTGGATTGATATTACCCCAAATGTTCCTAACTAATGGTTGTCTCAGCTATGCTGAGGAAGTTCCAGTGATGGGCAGTACTTGGGGAAGATGAGGAACCTGGCCCAGGGCTTCAGCATTCTTCTTCCACTACGGCTCTTCTCATGGCCAGCCAAAATCTCCCAGCATGCAAACTTCTAGTGAGCGTACAGGGCTGTTTGCTCTATCTTTTTAATGTCTAAGAGGTCTTGTGCCATGTCTCTACTAGGTCTCTTGCCTTAATAGGGTCTTCCAGCATTTACAGTTTTCTAGGCATACGCAATCAATTCTTAGTCTGCAAAACCTTGTGAAAGTTGCTTGCGGGATAGTGCTATGTAAGTGTATGTAGTTTCATTGCTTTTTGGTATGAGATGCTGATGTGGTCTTGACTGCACTTCACAGCAGCAAAGGATGATACGAAAGCAGAGTTTCTGTGCTCTGCAGTTCTGTGAATAGTGTGCAGCATCTGACTTTTGTACTGTACTCAGGGTGTGTGTGGGGGAAACAGTTTCCTCATTATTTATGTGGTCTCTGACAGGGTGGTGAATCCTATTCAAAGTTAAATCCTCATAAAAGGCCTGAAGGGTTTGGCTTAAGCTTGAGGAATTGAAGTGACTCCAGAAATACCCAAGTCATAGTTTATTAGCTTCACAGTTCCATTGCTGCCCAAACAAAATTAGTTATACTATCTTACTAAGTTACAAATTTTTGAAGGAGAATGCCTAGTTAAAATCAGATGCCTTTGTTTTGGTAATTAATAGTGCATGCAAGACTGGCCAATGCTTAACATTTGTGTATGGTCTGGACAGGTGGTACTTATCTGGGCACCCACTCTTTGAAAAAAATGAATCTCCTGATGGCCAGGATTTCAGTTACTTCTCTCTCTCTCTCTCTCTCTTTTTTTTTTTTGAATACTGCATGTGGATGGAAGCACAGCAACAGCCAGGTCAAGCATCGTGCTAAACAGGACAGGAATGTATTTCTGTCTTTTCTATTAAACCTTTTAAAGAAAAATGAGAAGAGGAGGGTAGGGGAAGAATTAGAGGTGAACAAAAACAGGTTGAAAGAAAATGAACAGGGAGGAAGCATGGAAGAAGAGAAGCAGCTTAGCTAATGACTGCACATCATCATTTTAGTTCTCCCTTTGTAGATAAATAATTACATCTCCCCTCTTACAAATGCATTTAACCAGTGGGGATGCAATAATATAAGTGCTGATTAAGCTGTTCTTGTGTGAGGAAGTGTTTCTGTGGTAGGCATCCTTTACACCAGGGGAACTGTATGAGGTGTGTTATGATTTAGCTGTTTGAAGAGAAGAATTTTCCCTCTAGGAGAAATGTATAGGGCCCATATGTACTTATATGTACTTTTTCTCTGTAAGGATACATGGTCTTGATCCTACAGATCAAGCTACCAGAAAAATGGATGTTGGGGTGGGTGAACATCATGTGCCGGGTTGCAGTGACTGGTGTAGCATGTTGAAATGTCAGCTGTTTCTTTAGGTCTCAGGGTAAGGGCCAGCTGGTGCATCTTCTCCTTGTGGGGAGCTCCACACATTCGCCAGACACCTGTTCCCAATGAATCCCCCAGAGCTCATTTCCCTACAGCCTGGAGTGGAATTAAAGAAGCCTCCACGCACATGGTTCTCTCAGTGGTGAGCACAGCAAGGGAGGTGTCCTGAGGGAGCCAGTCATTGTCCTTAGCTGGGGTAACAGAGTTCTGTGCTTCAGCATCAAGCGTGCAGGTACATCTGTGCTGGGCCCTGGGGCCTAAAAGTGGCCAGCAGCCCCAGGGTGGATGCAGACCCACTCTGGTGCCCAAGATGTCCATGCTATAAACAGTGCTGCACTGGCACCAGATTTATTTCCATGGTAGGCTTTAAACCTTCTCCATCCCGTAACCAAAATGTGGGCCCAGCCTAGCCTGGTTGCATAGCCAAGACTGTGCATCAGCGTACATCTCTTTTAGTTTCATTTTGTCTTTGTGAGCTGAAATAACAAGGCCTTTAAGACGTGACTGTGCTATGCTACTGTGGCTGAGGGATTTATATTAATTTAGCAGTTAGGCAGGTACACTACACAAATGTGTGTAAGAGGTGGCATTAAGGGCTTTGTTACGAACTTTCAGCATGTGGTAAGGACAAATGAAGGGGGCTTTCTATCTGTCCTCCCTCTACCCCCCTCTTGAGAGCCTGGGATTTCATGAGGTGTGTTTTGGATGAATGTAGACTTGAATAAACACAGTTATTTTGCTTGTCTGCCGCTAAGACGACAATGTTCCATTGATATGTTTGACAGCCTCAAGTAACTGACAATTATTTCACATGTGCAATGTTTATCTCCGTGGTATGCTGTGTGACAGCTTGGAAGTGACACCGACATTCAGTGCGAATCTCTCTATTTCCCCGATGAGCTGTCTGGGGAGCCTGCAACATTTTAAAAACACTCCCTGGTTCTTGAATTTGAACAGAGGCTCTCTATTCCAAGCCACGTTAGGTAACTTCATGTTTCATTGCCCTTTTTAATCCCCTGGGAGGACAGTATGCAAAAGTGCATCAGGAAGAGGTGACAAGGGATTTATATATTAGTACAAACTGAAACAAATGCTCTTAATTTTGGCCACATCAGTTTAGTGGATATCTTGCAAAAGCTCATACTTTTTTTTTTTTTTTTTTGAAATTGGGAAGGAGTAACAAAGTAGAAGCATCCATTAACGTGACTTATGGGTAACTACAGTGTAGGTCTTTCTACATAATGCTGCCAGTGTAGCTGAGCAGTCATCCTCTCGTTAATTTTTATTCTGTTTGCAGATTTCCATGTCAATGTGAGGATCGCTACTGGCCTAAAACACCATAGGACTTGAAATTGTTTTACAACTTTAAGAATGTGTGATCACGTGTGCTGAATTTTCTGATGATTTCTTTCATTCTTCATAGCTAAGTAGTTAAACTCTCATTTGTGCTTTATTTGAAAAGGGATGAGCTTTTATCTCAGACAGGTAATGCATATGTTGCACAGGCACTTCAAATATAACTGGCTACAAAATTACCGGAGAGGTACTGAATGCTTTTTATGAAAGAGATTAATATGCTGTAAAAGACGCATATCAAAAGGCAGACAGTCAGTTTGATGGAAGGAAGGTGGGAAAAAATCCTGTCTGTTCATTAGAGCACACTTAAAAAAAAAAAAAAAAAAAAAGCCCTTCTGTTTACCACTTACAGTAAAATGTAGAGTGATCTGTTTTCGAGTCAGATTCGCTTTCTGATTTTCATGAGTAAGCATAGTGCTTTGCATTATAAAGTCAGAGGCAAGCTGTAATACATTTGAAATCTTTTTCCCTTTACAAAGTTAATTCTTTGTTAATTCTCTAATTTTTGGCAAATTGATGGTTCATTTGTCAGTATCACCTTAATCTACAAAACAGATAGTGAGCAACTCCTTCATCTACTTTTTCTCATCTTTGTTTAGAGAAATGGAAGAAAAACGTGGTTTGCTGAGATCTTTTATGAATTTATCTATTTTGTTGTCTGTATTCTAAGCATTGCTTTTTGTGTCTGTAATGTGGTATGAAGTTTTTACTGTCAAAGGAACTTGTTAAAGCTGTAGCCATTGCCATGGTGAGATTTTCTTCTATACCGACATTTATGTTGACTGAAGAATGCAGTCTTTTTAGTAAGCCAAATGGCTAAATTGAGTGTGGTTGTGGATTTAACTTTCTGTGTCTGGCATAAAAGGAGTCTTTAAGGTCTGAATTATTCCTACCTTAAAACAAACAAACAAACAAACAAACAAGAAAAAAAACAAAAAAAAATTTGCAACTATTTAGACTGAAAATTTATTTCTCTCCTATTAGTAGCTGAGATTTATTTTTTCTGTTTTACTAGCTGGATCTTTTGTTCATGAGAATTGGCATCCTGCTGCAGTGTGGTATGTGTCCAGTAGTGAATGTGAACTTATTGTAATGTCACAGCAGAGACGGCAGCATGATTTATGACAACACTGGGCAACTGTTGAGCTTTGTGAAGCTTAGGCAGCCCACAGAGGTTCAGAGACGGGTGACCTTGGGTTTCCCTCTCCTGCTGCAGAAGTGAAACTTGGGGCTCAGCCACGATGTATGGGATTGCATAATGGTCTGGTGCTGCTCTGGGCCACCCCAGTGGTCCTGTGCTATACTGCCCCTCCTGGGCATGAGCCGAGGACCGTGTAATTCGACCTTGAATATTCCCTGGCTTCTGACTGCTGGTGACACGAGCCACTTCCAAGCAGTCTGTAAAGGCTGCTGCCGACGGCATGCCTCTGAGCAGCGGTGGTCTGCTGGGCTGCAGTAGTGATGTGTGCAGGGGGAATTGCCTCTGCAGAAGCAAATTCTCTGCTTTCATCCACTACTGCAGGGTACTGGACAGTGTGAGGACCCATGTTCTCTGCTAAGGATACAGGAGCAAGGCCAGGCACATCATTAAAAGCTACGAGGTGTGAACTGATGCTGTGTGGAAACACTGAAGTGACAAAATCCGTAGCATTCAGAATACCCGGTGTAACCAGAGGCTGTGTTACCAGGCGTAATGGCAGTTGGATGGTAAAACAACACCTACATAGCGTAACAGAGATTGTTCTGCTTTATCCCATGCTTTTCAGAACTGTAAAATTCTTGCAGTAATTCCTAGGTGGTCTCTTTATGTGTGTGGTGATGTCAACCGCTTGGAGAATTAACTTTGCTGAAGTGTGCAGCTGCTGACTCATCTGTCTAAAGTCGTCGATTCTTAATTTTCAGTGGGTAATAATTTTTCTCCCCTCATACAACAGTTGAGGAGAAAGAGCTGGTTATGAGGCTTAGCATGGGTTACCACAGCACAGGGTTTCCTTGCAGTCATTTAACATACTGCATATTTTAGTGGCTGCAATATACAGAAAGCCTCAGTTTCATGGTTCTTCTTGGAACTAGTCCAGCTTGTGCTGTGAAAGTACAATTCAGCAGAAGCCCTTTTTGAATATTTATTTATTTTTAGTATCCAAGAGTTCTGCATGTGGTATTCTGCATCCTCATGAGAAGAGTTGTAGCAGTGGTGCCTTGGCACTAACAAATGCCTTGATATCACTAGTTCTTTGCTTTTTTTTTTCTTTTGTCTTTTTTTTCTCTTTTTTTTTTTTTATTTAATCGCATAACAAAGTTAAAAGCACCCTCTGCTTTCATGCTCTTAAAATCCAGTTTTGCTCCTCTTCTCCCTCCTCCCAACACCCCCTTGGGAACGAGAAGGAATGGTGTCTCTGGCAAAGAAATAGGTAGGGTTTGGTTGGTAAGTGGAACTGATTTAATTAAATCTTCTTTTCAGCCTCATAATGGATTCATTCAAGAAGGCAAAGGAGTAGGAATGTGCTTTCTGATTCTTTTTTTTCCCTTCTCTCCCCCCAGTCAATGGGAGTAAAATAGCTTTCTAAACAAAATGCGTTTTTGATGTGATTTTCTCTTGACATTTTAAAGAATAGATTATGTTAAAATTTACTTCTAATGTTGATTTACTTGTCTCTGCCCCCCCCCCCAATATTAAAGCAACATTACTGTGTGCATAGCAGTTGCTCTAGATGCATGCCAGCATAACAGCACAGAATACAGATCTCTTTAACACCACCTGAAACTTCACAAGCATTGAGCAATATAAACTTAATACCACAGAAGTCTGTTTCCCATCCTAATTAGCTCATGGTCTTGTATTATTAGGTTTACTCTGCCAGTGCACTTTGGTTTTGTTATCTTGGCAATTGCTGATGATACTAGCGTTACTCAGAAAACTTGGATTTGAAATTTTGTTGAAATGTTTTTTTTGTTTTTGGAGCCAAAGTCTTTTGCAAGACTCATCTTTTTTTTTTTTTTTTTTTTTTTTTTTTTTTTTTTTTTTTTTTTTTTTTGAGGAGAGGTTGGGGTGGGGAATATGTTTGAAAGAGAGTTCTGAAGAAATCTAGAGAGAATGTGTGTGTGCATGGTTTTGCAGACGTACAAAGTGTGGTAGGCAGTTAAGGGACTGGCTTGAGATATGGAAGACTTGGTTCAGCTTCCTGGTCTGTGTGGTGCAGAGTGATGTGGGATGGAAAACTACTCTCTGACCTTTGAATTGGGTGGAGTAAAAACTCAATCAGTGGTTTCTTACCGCCAGGAGATTGCTCTGACTAATGGTTTGCTTTCTTGAACTGGAAAGCATGGGTTTTTCATTTTCAGAATGAAGTTGTCACACAATGATCATCAACCGTAAACGTTAGGCAGAAAACCTGGTCTTGCAACAGATGAGATGACTTGGATGAACAAATCTGAAGGTACTAAACAAAGGAGTAAGATGTATCCATGTCTTGGTGTGTAGATATATATTTCTTTGGCACTGTATAAGTTTTGTAAGCAGCTATCTAAGCTGCTTTCTATACCAGAAGCAATACGACCTCTCTGACTGAGCTGATGAATCCTGGTTCAAAAGTCAGCTCTATTGTTTTAGCTATTTGAACTAGTTCTGTGTAACACTGCATCAAGTTGAGAAGATGTACTTTTGGGTGTTAAAAGATTATGCTTTTAGTTACGTGTGTGTGTACATCCATCTTCAGAGATGAAAAATGGGTTCCAATAACTTGTGCTGGCATGCTTGCGAGAAAAGATGACTTCCCACTTAATTTGCTGCTCTTTTGCTTGCTTACTGTTGCCCCGAGAAAGGAGAGAGCTTCACTGCCTATGGATTGAGTTCAATGGAAAATTCTGCTCTCTGACTTAATGTAGTTTAAACTGAACAACCCTATGGCCATGTTATGGCTCCACTCCATCAGTATGCTGTACCTCATCCATTTCCTACACATTTGTTCTGTTGAGCATCTTTTAATGCTAGCATAATTGTTACTTAACTTCCTGTCTTCGTATTCCTGTGCAGGAATGGATGGGTCAACAGATTACACATACGTGGAGTCAACGTATATTCTGAAAAAGAATGAGAAGTCCAGAGCAAAGCAGAACAGCCTGTTCTCTTTTTTAGAATTGAGCAAGGACAATGATGTACTCAGTGTCTACCATTTAGAATAGTTTGTTCTCTAATCTACATAACTGCTTCAAAGAGGTAAAATGTGTTGTGCATAAGTAGATGTCTGACACGGTAAGTTAAACGTTGACATTGTAAGAATCCTAACTCCTGTGTAATCATCTTTGTGCAAACCCTGTGACAGCATCAGGTTAGTTGTTTCCTTAGAGATGTTGTAGATTGCCGATCTTCCTCCCTCCTACTAAGAAGTCAATGCGTATTTCCTGTTATGCAATATAGTGCCTTTCTTTCCTTGGGGAAATGGCCCTAACTGTGTAACTAGAAACTTTATAAATGCTGTAGAACAGCTGCGCTCAACACAGCAAGGACGTTGTTTACTTCTACAGTATTTATTCATGATTTCCCAAGTTCCCCCAAGTAATGGTGGCATACTTTTTTTTTTTTTTTTTTTTTGATTTTCTGAAACTCCTTTGGTGGATAATTCATCCTTCCCTATGCAACCCTGCATTCAGGAGTTTCACTACTCATTTGCAGTTGGAATACCTATTGGGGCAGCATGAGGGGCTTGGATGCAATAAAATTAATCACCGTGACAAGGTCTACATAAAAGCTGTTTAGTAAATGTTCTGATACAAGAGAATGTAAAATGAAACAGTTCCTTCCTTCCTTCATTGGTCTGAAAAGTCACTGCCCTGAAGATGAAAGCAATTGCTCATTAATTCTTAGGCATATTTAAAATAATTAAAAAGAAATAAAGAGGATGCTTCAAGAGTAGGTACTTCTTTTCTGTATACAGTGGTTCTTGCATTATGCTGTAGTATTGCAATCTGCATAGAAAAGTTTGGGCTTAATCACTGGTTTTAGCATTCAGGTTAAGAGCTACGGTGATAATTTTCTGGGAAAATTGTTAAGCATTCTTGAAGGTGAAATGGAGAAGATCTTTTTATATAACTTTTCATAAGGGTTTTTGCTATTAGAAGCAGGGGCTCCATCCCATTCTGTATCACCTTTCCAGCTGTGGTCAATAGCATTTGATGCCCCAGAGAAGGAGAAGGATCCTAACAGCACATGTGTATATGGTTAGATATTTTTTGAGGCAGCTCTGGGAACTGGGTCAATCCACTTTAACCAATCAGATTTCCAGAGGTTGCAGCATAATGGTGAGAGAGCAGTACACTAATCTACTCTCTATTCTAACGTTTAACCTGTTTAGCTACCACAATCATCTATGTGAATTTTGGTAAATGTTTCCATTGCCATTATGTAGCTGTAGTGTATTTTACTCAGCAAGCATCATTAAAAGGTATTTTCAATTAACTGTATGTAATCTGTGTTTCAGTAATGGGAGTTTAACCGATAAATTAATTTGGCCAAACTGTGCTTATGCATAGCCTAATATAATAATGCACACACGCACACATGTGCTTTCTTACTTCTGCTCTTGTCCTCTGTCTCTCTCATATTTATTACCAGGTTGGCTTGTGTTGCTTATTGGACTTAAATTCTGCAACTTGAGACTCCTGAAGATGGAAACTGTTTAGAAAAAATGTTTTCATTGAGAAAAAGAAAACAGTAAGCATGCTAGAGCTGGACTAAGTGTATGTCAATTCTTTTATAACAATCAGGAAGAAAATTAGGTGTGTTTTACTATTCTGATTGAGGGGCTACTACAGGTTGTCTTGCAAGCATGCTGTATGTTACAGTGTGTGTATTGTCATCTTATGCTACTGAGTAAAACACATTACATCATCAAGCTGCTATTGTAGTTCTAAAGTGTTCTTTCAAGCCAAATAAACCCTGTGAACCAGGCGATGAGACTTAAAACATGGTCAAGAAATAATTTGAAATCTCCATTAAAAAGTAATAGAGCAACTTTTAAAGCAATGTCTGGTATTTTTGTTTGTTTGTTTTTCTTGAAATTAATGATGATACCATTGCAGGTAAGGCATTCTAGTGAGTTTCCATGGAGATGCCCAGGAAGAGTGAAGTAGCTTAATTCTGTGGCTGCTCAGGCATTTGTTTATGGTTAGCACTGATTACATGATAGATACAAATTTGTGATTGGCTTTGGCCTGGTTCCTTTGTTCTGAGGTTACACAGACATTGTACTTTTATATATATATATATATTTTATCTAAAAAGTCTTGTAATAACAGGTTCGAATGTCTCTCCCCTTCGCCTCCTGTACTGTGATCTGAATTAACCTCTGAAATACCTTTGCATCTCCTGATATGCAGAGAATAGAAATGATTTTGAACTCAGCAAATGGATGATCACCTTCAGTAAAGCTATAGAAAGAATCACCCTATAAACTATCACTTTCATCAGGATTAGTTTGATTCTGCAGAAAAATTGCTGTTGGAGATAAAACACTCGAGAGAAGGGAAAAGGAAAAAAAAGGAAACAACAACAACAACAAAACACACCACTACCCTATCCCCAACAAATAGTTAACAGTTAGGAGACTGTTTTAAAAGAATCATTAGACTTTTTTTTATTTTATTTGAAAGGTTTTTTTCCTCCTCTTCTGGTTTCTGAGCCTTTAAGGGACTTGCAAATTACGTTTTCAAGCTTTAAAAAATGTTTATATTTTTCCCCGTAAGCATGAGAACTTGAGATATCTTTTAAAATAAACAAAACAAAAATTCTGAACTGAGTCTCTTGGATTCTCATGGAGTCTTACGATTCCAGCAGCTGGAGCTTTAGGAAAAAACACAAAGCTTGTAATTGAAGTCACCCCACCCAAATGGGTTAAATGTCTAGACTTCCATGAGATTACAATTCAAATTAAATGCAAGATACGGTAATGGGAGCAAGGTCATGAGCTGAGTTCCCATTACGCATGTTTATTCAGATGGACAAAAAATCAGTTAAGGGGGTGCAAAGGAAGTGTGCAATATTAGGATATGTGAAGTTTGGAGAAATTCTTCCTCTGCTTGTTATCATTCCCTTTCTTTCTTCTTGGTCTTTCTTTGCTTTTACATCAGGGTTGCATCTTTGATTTATAATGTTGTATTTGCCTTTCCTTCTATTTTGTAATAGAAAAGTGCAAAGATTCCCAAGCCTCTAAGCGTGAAGTGTCTTTTTTCTCTACAACTGTTTTGTCTTCTGCAAACTAAGCTTGTTCTTAAGATCTTCTGGGGATTTGGGGTGGGGTGTGGGATGTGATACCAGTTATGCCAAAGGGTCTGGAGAAGATAATATGGGTGGAATGCAGAAAGAACTGTTTCTTGCTTCAGCACCACTGGGTCCCGTGTTTGTTTTCTGTTGCAGGTATTTTGTTTCTTTTGTGTCTTCCTGGTGTTTGTTTGTTTGCTTGTTTTCTGTATATGTCATGAGCATCTGGAGGACTGATTCCAAAATACCTTCTGAGAACATTACCTGTAGGCACACTTCTGGAGCTGAATTTCCATTCAGATCATAACCCCCAGCTCTTCTCCCTCCTTCCCAGTGCCCAGGTCTGCCACAAGCTGCTCTGCAGCCCAGACTCCCAGTTTGAAACTTGCTCGCCCAGAGTGTTTGGACTGCCATGAGATGGCCCAGCTCTCTTGAGCATGCTTTGGAATAGATGCAAGCACCTTAGGCATAGCATGCTATTTCAATAAGAAATAGTCTTTAGGCCTGTTATCATAGGCAATAGTTTGTGTAATTGCAGAATAGCAGAACAAACCTGTTTTCAAGCACAGTGTAGCATTTCCCCCGCTTTTGCTGGAATGAATGATTGCTACGCTTTCAACTTCTCACTTGTCTAGTCCCTGATGAGTGGCAGGTTTAATGCCCTTCAGCTACAGAGGCACAGATCGATGTCTAACCCACTCATGAAGGCTGCCTTAAGCACTTGGTTTGCTGGGAGATTGATCTATGTTAGTAACCTGAATTAGGAGAGTTGTGTGATGTAGTTCATCTATCTAGTATCCATGTAGATTGTTTGAACAGATGCGAGTAACTTCATGGTCTTTCTTTTCCTTTGACTAAGGAATTCAGTAAAGGACTTATTTGTATACTTGGTTGTGAGTTGTCTACTTTTCTAATATTTAGGAGTTCTGCCTTTAAACTGGGAGGAGCAGTACATTAGCAATGAATGCTTAGAATATCAAAAAATCAAACCATACCAAGAAATGTTTTGTTGCTCCTATGTTGATGCTGTTGCCCTGGGGAAAAAAAAAAGTCATTTGCAAGAGTCCTCCCATCCAGTCCCTCTTGGTAATTTGGATTTTTTTTTCTGCGTTCCCTGTGGTTTCTCTTTGCCTTGAACCTTTTTGCTAGTGTGTGTGACAGACACCTCCCAAGTTGTTTCATCCCCCTGAAGTGGACCAACTGCTTAGTCTGTGGAAGGTAATTTTATACGACTTCTTTTCCTTGTGGGAAAGGAACTTTTTATTGCTTTTGTCTTTTTTTTTTTTCTTCACAGAAATGCTGGTCTAGCATGGAAAAAGGAAAAGATTTAGTATTTTGCAGTTCAGAATTGTTCCATGTTAGACATCTTAAAATGTACCTCTCTGCCTACTTGTGACTTCTGTACTTTTTAATTAAATGAACAAAGAAAGTCTGTATGTTGTCACCTGAAACTACTACATGACTAAACTTGCTGTCTATTTCCCACAAATTGCAACGTGTATAGGAGCTGCAGGTGAATCCGAGGGCAGGCTGATTAGTGCATCTTGTTAACCTTCTTCGATGCTCTGGCTTTGGGAAATAAAATACACCAGCAAATAGGTTGCAGCAATGCTCAGAAATCATAACTGGCTGTTGACCCAGTTAGCCCAACAGCAGATGACTGAAATGCAAATTGTAGCCAGTGAGTGCAGTAGAGTACTGCATGATGCAGGTAGTTTATTAGCACCTGTACTCCTCATGATCGTGTTGTGGGGTCCTTAATGAATACATTAAAAATAACTGAAAGCTCATTAGCTATTGATGTAGGAGAGAAGAACCAGAGAGCAGAGAGCGGGCTGACTTGGAGAGGTGAATACTGCGTTAAAGCGTAACATGCTTTAGATTGGTCTTAGTGGTGAAAAACAACAGCCAGCCTGTGATTAAAACCTGGCAAGGCAGTCCTATGGCTCTTTCCCCCCACTTCTTTGAGGCTGGCTCTGTTGCTCTGCCTGTCTTGCTGGCCCTTTCACTTCCCCTGTTTCGAAGTCCTGCCAGGAATAGTGCATTTTATACGATGCCAAATGTATAAATTCCTCAGACCACTTGGTCTGGGAGGAATGTGCTAATGGTGTGGCTGACTGAGTTTTAATCTGGGATGTTTTTAATTTTCAGACCATGTTAATTTATTTTAATCTGAAAATTACAAGACTCATTTCAGTTCTCCTATTTATTGCTCCTTTTAATACTTCTTATTCACTTTTTTTTTTAAAATAAAAATATTAAGTCTTTGCAGTCTCCAGTCAGACCTCCTTTCTCCATCCTTGATAACTGATAAAGGAGCTGTGTAATGCAGTAGACTGCGTGTCCCCTTGAGATATCAAGATCAATGCATGTATTCTGGTTGGTTTGGGTCACACGTGATTTTTATTCCAGCAGCTGTGTACTAAACATCCAACAGGGGCTCATCTCCAGATTGTTAGCACCTATTCAGAAATGCTCAATTCTCTCTGGGATCTGATTTCTTGTTGTTGGTTGTTTTTCTTTTTTATGTTTTATGGCCCTCCTCACTGGAAAAAGAAGGTAAACTCCAGGCTGAGGGGGGTGACTGAGCACGCTGTGATATTTTTGTTTCTCATTGACATAAGGTCTAGTTTTGGAAATTTCCTTCTGGTCTGTTCAAAAATTCTTTTCACATTAGTGTCATAGACATCACCTATTATCGTGACAGTATGTACTTTTACCATGAAGCAATTGACTTTGCTGACTGAAACCAGTGTCTTCAGGTCTAGTTTCTTGTCCAGTGTCAAAATGAACTGGAGATAATAGTTATTTGTGGGTGTCCCTCCCAGGCAAATACTTTCATCTCTGGAAAAGCTCTTGAACATTTTGAAGTTCTGTTCCCTGTTCTTACATAGTTTTTGCCTGTGTTCACTCATTTCATGTAAATGCATTTGCTTTTGTAATTGTGGTTTATTCCCAGTAGCTTTTTTTTAGTTTCTGCCTGATGTAACAGGAAAGTAGGACTGTGACAGAACTTCCACTGTGATGCCATTAGCAGGTCTGTGATGCAACTACACCAGTCAAGAGGGAAGAGTCAATCAGAGAGTGCATTTATTAAAATGCTGAAAACCTGGACTCTTGGATGGCTGTGCCAGGCTGAGCAAACCATGGCAGGCTGAGCAAACCCACTGTTCCAGCAGCTATGGAGGCATGGTCCTGAACTGGGAGCTGCCATCTGAACATCAGGGTTGGTGGATGTTCAGATAGCTATATATGCAGCACCCAACCCAAAAATAGGAACATCAGTAAACTTATTGCCGTCTTCCAGAGGTGGTATCAGCACAGACAGTCAATACCTGGAATTAGGACAGGCTTCTAGAGTAGGTGCAATTCAAGGAGCTTCACAGAAGTGGGATGAATAAATCTTTGGTTCCTACATGTCATTTTGACTTTTTTGTCCTGCCTTACTTCTATTGCAGATGTAGTTGAAGTGGGGACTTTTTTCTTTTTCTTTCTTTTTTATTTTATTTTATTTATTTATTTATTTTAGCAGGCTCTTTTCCAGCTCTTCATATAGTCTCTGTTTAAATTCTTTCTTAGAAACTAGATGATCTTTTGCCATTTTTAGCTTTCACAGACTGCTGACTAGTTGTTGATGTAGAGACTGCCTGCTGGGTGCCAGTACAGGCTTCATATTGGCTGTTGGAGAGAGACAAGCTCTGCTTTGTTCTGTGCTTTTTCAAACTTTACCACCAATATGGTGGGCAGATGGCAGAAACATGAGCGCTGTGTAAATGAAACCACGGTGCTTGCTGTGAGAAGGCCGAGGGATGTAGAGCCGATGGCCTGAGAGGAGGGCTGGCTTGCTGAAGGGCAGAGAATGCGTGGCATCCCGGCATGTACAGGAAAGGGGGATGTGTCTGTCATTTTTTTTTTCCAAAAATTTCTGAAAGTGAGTGATTGTGACAGAAACTGACCCAAACTGCCACAGATAATGTAATGAAAAGCAGGGCTGCCACCAAGCCTCTGTTTATGCTGTGAGAGGGGGAGGAAAAGATGAAATTTACATTACTTTCCTCTGTACTGACATATTCTGTTCTCGTAAAGATAGTCTTGATGAGGTCAGTGTAATAGGCGAGTAAAACAATGCTGCCTGTGCTTTTGTCCTGCAGAAATTGCATGTTTACAATACATGAAGGATTTAGTACAGCACGTTGTGACCTTGCATGTTAGGTAATTATGTAAATGCCTCCACAGCGCCTGTCTAAATGAATTTCTGTGCTGGTGGAACTCTGTGGATGGGCGAATTCATGCTAATATTCATCAGGTGCCAGCTCGAAAGGAGAAACATCATTGGCAGTAGGGCAGGACAGCCAGAATGTTTGGAGGAAACTTCAGCTGTACACTCATCTCAGTTACAATTGTCCCACTGCCAGGTTGTACAACTTTGGTGGTCAGAGTAGGCTTTCATGTCTTCTTCCTCACTAGAAAAGTCTAAGATGACTAGTCCATGCATAGTATACATAAACATTGGAGTGGTAGTGGCTAGGAGGAGTACACAAGTTAGTGCCTTTTTTTTTCTTCAGAGATTTCAGGCCACCCTCTTGCCTCTGGAGGCTGGGAGCATATGTGTCTCAAGAATTAGCTCAAGTAAAGCTAAGAATAAACTCCCTGAGTGCTCACAATAGCACTCTCAAAAATCAGCATCGCTCAACTGGCAACAGTGTTAGAGCAATACCAGTCTTACACTTTTGCATGTGGGGAAAAGGGCTGGTAAGGTTTGGTATGGCAGAGCAGCCTGGTGACCACTCTTGACTGGCCATTGACCTTCTGAACTGGGAAGTAAGAGTGAAGGGTTTTTTATACTAGGACCTTAAATTCTTGGTGGTCAAGTATGCTGACCTACAGCAAATACCTTATCATCCAGAAGCAAGACAATTTGGTTGAAAAATTTGCTGATAAATGCTCTTCAGGTGATTGTTTTGATTGCAGGGTTTTTGTTTGTTTGTTTTGTTTTTCTGGCTTTTCCTTTCTGTTTAGGCATCTAGACCTAAAAGCTGAAACTGGAACAAGGTCACAGGGTTAACAAAGTCTAAGTCAATTACTTTCTTTGTTGTATGACCGTCTTTGTTCTTTATTTTCCTCCTTACCTAAGTTAGATCAAGGTGAAATCAAAGTGGAAAAGGTGTTGTCATAATTTATTATCTACTTAAAGACAAACATGGAATAATCCCATCCCACTCTTTCCCCAGGCGCGTGCGTGCGCACACACACACACACACAAAAAAAAGTTGGGTCAAGTTAGTAGGATTGTTTTACCTTTCCCATTGTGTGTGCTCCTCTGCATGGAACTTCATGCTGTATTACAGCAATTTACACTGCAACAGAAAGTGTTCAGAAGCCTTGTTTTGAGTAAATGTTTAACTTTTGATTAATGCTGTATTGTTCTAGCCAGAAAGCAGTACAAACATGTCACCATTTGGTGCCTTTCCAGCATGCACGTCTTGTTCCTCTGTGATGATTTCACTAAACTTGAATGAAATCAAGGTACATCAGGTACTCATCTGAAAGATAGAAATGGAATTCAGCCAGCACTCTTCAGAGTCAGGTTCATCCTTGGTGTAAGGTTTTCATTACCTGCGGAGGAATTAACTTGTCCTGTTACAGATCTCCTCTGGTTTGTTGTGTTTGAAAACAGTCCCGTTTTTCTGGTTGTGGTCCACTGGTCTGTCTCTTGTCCATAATCCTGTGATGAGTGGAGATAGCATTATGCTGTTTTCTCTGCTGGACAGATAAGCCTAGTAAATGGAGTTTCTAGGTGATGCTACACATAAAGTATTGCTTTGGTAGTCAAAGGCCGAGATGGGCTGTTTTGAATTGCAAGCTCCCCTGAAGGTGTGGGGAAGGAGATCTGACCAAGCAGATCAGCAGAACTGAGTTACATTTGGAGAGTAGACAGGAAACATAAGGATGCTTCAGAGACCATAAAATAGAGATACTATTTCAGAAAAGGGAAGAGCAGCTGACTATAAAAATACTTTAAATATAGTCCAAGTGAAAAACAAAAGACAGGCTATATGCATATTTACAAAAAGGAGAAAAATAAACCACCAGGCATCTTGTCTTTTGGAACATTTCACTGTAGGTGGAAAACACTGTTATCCTCCATGTCTGTCAAAATTTCCCATGACAAACTTAATTAAAAGAAGCCAGCAACTGTGTGCCCAAAAGTACATTCTAGACCTGGCAGCAGATGTGTGAGAATAGCTCTGGTACAGAGGTTTCTGCCACTGTCTTTCCCTCTCCTTTCCCTTTCTGATGTTGGGCTCTTTCTCTGTTTTCTGGAAGGAGACTTGGGAACTAAGTATGTTCACGGGCACAAGTCAGAGTAACCCCTTAGAGCAAATAGCTCAATAATGAGGCACAGACATGAGCGCTCCTAAAAATGTACAGATCTATGATTTAAGCCAAAGCTATTGAGTTTGTTTAAACAAGGCCCCTGAATGTGAAAAGAAAAACTATTTCTGGCTGACCATTGTGCAGTAACAGTGGCCATGGCAGAATTGAGCCCTCTCCAAAAGAGGGTTGGGCTCGCTGACATTAAAGATGGGAACCCACAGCATATTCAATCTGTGCAGAACAAATAATGTAGAAAAATTAATTTTGGAAATCCCAACAAAAATTTACCTTAGTGACTTGTTTTTATATTACTGGGTGTTTTTTTTTTTTCTATAAGCCAGTGAAATAGCACTTCAGGGGTAATTTTTGTAAAGGTATTACTGTTATTATTTTGTCAAATGCAAATTTCAGCAGCATCAAAACATTTTTTTAAACAAAACTACAGAACTGTCTAGAAGGGATGCTCAAGAACTTCTTTTGCTCAAGAAGTTGAATCAGGCAAAATATTTTATACCTTGCATTTTCCTGGGAATTTGATGAATAACCCATGTTACTAATCCTGACCTTACACTTCTGCAGCAGTCTAAATACAAGTAGAACAGGGTGCTCTTTTAAGATTTTTTTTTACCTCCTGAAAGCAGGGCCATGTAAGCATCTGTAACACATATGATTACAGTGTAATGAAAAATTTCTCATGCTCCTTGCTGTTCTTCAGTCAGCTGATAGAGGTTGGAAGGGGGGTGGATTTATCTAGCTGTTGCATCACCAGAAGGTGGCTACTGCAGGTGTAACTTTTCAGTACACAGGCTGAATGCATTTTGTATCTGAATTTGTGTAGTGATTTGTTGATGGACTGAGTTACTGCAGGCTTTCTTACTAATGTAATAAATCAATGTTGTTTATGATCCTAACTGGTGGTCCTCTCTTTCTTAGTATGTTAAGTGCTTTTTATACTTCATTTGTGCTTCTGTATGAAAAAACCTTTAAAACCTTTTTAGGTTTGATCAAATGAGCATCCTGTATTGCTTAAAGAAAAAGCCTCCCCCCAGCCTTATCCACACTTTTTTTTTCCTGTGATATTAGTATATCACAGAATGAATAAGGTTGGAAGAGATCTGTGGAGGCCATCTGGTCCAACAAGCTGCTCAAGCAGGGCCACCCACAGCAGGTTTCCCAGGACCACATCCAGGTGGCTTTTGAAGATCTCCAAGGAGGGAGGCTCCACAGCCTCTCTGAGCAGCCTGTGCTCCAACACCCACATAGCACAGAAGGGTTGCCTGGTGTTTAAGCGGAACCTCTTGTGTTCCAGTTTGTGCTCATTGCCTCCTGTCCTGTCTCTGGGCACCACTGGAAAGAGCGTGGCTGTGTGCTCCTTACACCCTCCTTTATTAATGCATTATCCATTTCAGAGTTGCTCTTTTTTTCTTAGAAGCAAGAGGCCATCATCATTAGATGATGACACTACTTGAAAAAAATATATATCTTCAGAATGTTGTATACTAAACTACATCTTAAAAATACTCTATGGGACAGTACATGAACAGATCAGTATCTTTGTGAAAACCTCAGAAACAACCATTGGAAAATAATGGAGTTATATCTGGAAATTAATGTTTCTTTAGGAAGAAAAACATTATGTGCTGAAGCATAAGGTAATTAACTTGTATGTGTATTTTCCATTTCAAGTCAGCATGGGTCTGGTCATAGTCGTCGTTTTCCTGTCTGGGTTTGGATTACCAGCCGTGACAGCTTTCACTGTTTGGGAATTCCCAACAAGACAAGCTCCTCAATCCCATGCTCTTGTAATGGAAACCAGGCTTGGTTTTGTTGTGGGAATGAGCATATAGATGCACAAAGAAGAATGCATATGTGTGAAAGAGATTTATGGCTCAAGTCTGGGCCAAGATGTCCCCAAGAACTTCGGATGCATTACCAAAGCTGCTGGTCTTCCTCTCACTGCAAATGCCAGCTGTGACTCTTTAATCTAGTATTTATTAACAAAAGTGTGCTAACTACAACTAATCAACAACCAAGGCACTTAGCTCTTCCCACCTTACAGCAACCCACCTTACCAAACAAAACAAATTTCTTGTGCCAATTCATTCTCTCTGCGGAGAGAGCTGAAGAACTAACAATGATAGTTATAATACCTTTGTGGGGAATGTGCAGGTGATGAACCTGGTATAAGTGCCTGTTTCTTAAAATTGCCTTTTTTCTACTTTAGAACTGTCGATGCTTTTCATTTTTTACCATGCTTCATCATCTCTGAAAGTTGTGTACCGTTCTCATGTATGGCCCTGTAAGCATGTTTCTAGGCAAACAGGACTGGTCCTTTAATAATTTTTCTAGCTGGAAGAACAACAGTGAAAGAGAGCTACAGCTTCGCATACGTGGTTTCTGCAATTAAAGGCTGCAGCTGTTCTACTTTTTTTTTGTCTTTGTGACGCAAATCAAAGTGCAGCAATGGTATTGCCTAAGGGAAGAGAGAAAGCTACTTGCTGGCTTCCCTGTGCTGATAATTAAGCAGTGAAGACAAGAAACTGGGGCAAAGGAAAGTTCAAAAGCAGAATCTGAATATTATAAATGACTGGAGATATGCACGTGCCTCTTCTTCAGTGCAAAGGGAAATAATTCTGTGTGACTGTCAGAAAAAATAATCAGTTACCAAAAGAAAAATATGTAGGACTGTAAATTTTCTGTCACTGAAAGGACTTCTGACATGTACAGTAGTTCATCTACGTATTTCCAAATAGGTTGCAGTCAGCCCCATTTTAAACAGGATTAATTTTTTACATAGTGACATCTTAAGAAGCCTGATTTCTGTCACTTACTCATTGGATTTTTTTCATTTACTTTTTCATATGTTTCAAGGTCAGCCTGAATTATATGATCCTATGTAGTATCCTTGTGCTCTTTTTTTCTTGTGTAGCTCTCAGAATGCCCTTATAGAAGGAAATCATAAGGAAACAGAGGTACGGCAATACATTAGAAAGCAGATCTACAGAAGTAGTGGAGGTCACACAGCAGTCAGAGGGTAGAGTTCAGATGTGCTGAATCAGAACCTATTTATTGCTTTTTATGTTAACTTTTAAGATGATTTGAGTGGTCATTCCACGTTTGTCCATCTGTTTGCTTATGTTGTCTAAACCAAACTTCATAGGTGTTTTATTAGATAAATTTTGTGGGTTTGATATGAGACTAGGAGGAAGCTAGAGCTTCATTCTAGAACTAAAAGTGCCTGAACAGCGAATGCAAACTTCTGCCAGGTGAGCTAGTGAAGTCCTTTCTGGTGGTTATTGCTTTCTACATGCCCCAGCTCTGGCAGCAGGTGGCTTCGTGAGAGAGGAGGACTAAGATATCCAAGGATCTCCCGTGTTCTTGTGTCTCATGTGAACACTGTCCATTCCTGCTTAGTTGCTAGCCTCAGCTGCCTCTCATTTCCGTTCCCTCACCCTGAGCAAGTGGGGGCAGAAGTCTATTTTTCTGCCCCTGACCATCATACTCCTTCTGAATGCCATCACAGCTATCCTTGACGTCAGTGTTCCCTTCTCATTACTTTTGTTTCTTATCTCATGTGTTCTCAGTCCTGTTTTCCTCCCTTATTGCATCTCATAATACCAGTATCCATCTCTCTTTTGCCCTGTAGGGGGTTGTCCTGTCCTGTCTTTTTGTCGCTGTCTCTTAGTTTTCCCCAGTTTTCTCCCAGATAAAGAAAATGGTTGCCCCTTTATGTGCTTTCCATAACTGACTATTAGATGATTAAGAAGGAGAGGGAAGAAAACTGTTAAAATACGTAGATTTACCATTTTTTCAGGTGTCTAACGTAGTTTAATCCCCCAATTTGGGGATTAAAGCAAAGTGTGTGTGGGGTCTTAACAGCAGTGTTGAATGTTTTAATGAGTCTTTGTAGTGGTTGTTTTGAAGTACAACTTTACTTTCATTATTTTATAACATGGACAGTGTGGTGAGCTTGTGACAGAGATGGTAAACAACATGTCTCTGATACCACCACCCTCTCCAAGCTCTCAAATTCATGATCTAAATGAAGACTGAAGAGCAAGCTGATTTTTTTTTTTTTCCCATGGGCAAAACAACATGTTTCTGTCATCATTCACAGTGAGCATTCAGCCACTCATATACATAATCTCAGGTCAAAAATGAAGAATCAACTGTTGTAGATGCAATTTAAAATGAGCTGTATCATGGATAAAGTTGGGCTAGCTGATGCTGCTAGTCCTGTCTGTACTACAGTTGCCTGTGAGTCAAGTACAGAATTAAGTCAAGACTTTTTCCAGTGGTACTTACATCAACAAAACCCACATGCTATAATAGAAAACAAATCCATGTTTATTGCAAGACTGGGATTAAGATTTTTTTTCTAGCTCCAGCTTTATTTTCTCAGCCAAGGCAAAACTAGATTGTAGGATGGAACAATCACCATCAATCTAACTAGCTTACAGCGTTTGACTTAAAATAAGGAAATAGTTTAGAAATATGTTTATATGTTTGCTACTAGCAATTTTATTGATGATAAAGAGGCTTGTTGACTCCTTTGCTGGGAACTGGATTTATGTCTTGGTTTTCGTGAGTGGAGGTGAGTGGAGTAAGGGTGCTTTATAATGGTACTCTTTGGGCAAGATCCACAAAGTACTCAGGAGCTTTTTCAGGCATCTGAATTTTATTAGGTAGGCCACAAATGACATAGCTGCAGTTGTATTTACTCTTCAGTCCTAAAGCTTTATAAGATTTTACCCATGGGATCCCTTTTCTCTAAATATGCTTTCCTCAGACTGATTCCTTAGCCTTCAAATGGCTTTCTGAATTCTGCAGTTTCCCATTTTTATAGGTGGTGGCTCAATTACATGCGATATTAGCATATTTTTGCAAGTCTTGCCTTTGAATGTAATTTTTACACTTAGATGTAGTTCAGAAGAGAATGATTCTTTCTACTTGATCGTGTAGTAGCCACAATGTCAAGTGATGGTAGGATTTTAGTTAGAACATTTCTAAGACTTCCCCACTTTGCAAGGGAAAGTTGGAGCTTCAAAATCTGCTGTATACTAAGTATTTATTAATGTTGTTTTCTAATTTTTTTTTCCCCATCAGTTCTGCTGTCTTGGAATCAGTGAGGTAATGAAGACTCATTAACATTATTATGGCAAATCAATAGCAAGCCTAATAATTCCTGCTGTAAATTGCTCTCATAGGAGCTTCAAAAGCAGTATTTTTTATCTTATTAGTCATTCCTTTAAGCTGATTGATATGCCAGGGTCTTTCATCAAAAATACCTAGATGGGATACATGCATCACTAGTCTGATTTCGATAAAGTTTGAAACTTTTCCTGCTGTTTATAGTTATGGTAATTGGGTGCTAAAGACTTTCTACTGAGTCTGATGCTTACTCTCCTTTTTTATTACTTCCTGCTTCTAATCACCCTTGAACTGGATTCATCTCAGCCACAGACATACCATTTAGCATGAAAAGACCTTGCCACTATTTGTAGGATTTTCCAGGGCTTTGGTACTGATTCGTCAGCGGGCAAACTTAATGTTTGTAGTTGTATTTTTTGCAGTCATCATTGTTAAATAAAACTGAATTTGGAACATGTACTTCCTATTTTTTTTAGTGAAAATTGGGTTGTTGCTGTGTCATTCACAGTCCCACTTTTCTCTGGTAGTGCTGTCCATGGGCAACTTTCAACTTAATTTCTGTGCACTTTAGACTACAGCTACACAAAGAATAGACTGCTATCAGGATCAGAACACCTTGTTTTGTGGGAGATGTCCTTATTTATGTAATTATTTATGTTTAACCATTTGCAGCGCATCTGGAGTGCTGCTGAAGTGCAGAGCCATAGTTTCCAACTGTGCAGACACCATGAGCATTAGTGCGTGGCTGGGTTGTGGCACATTTGTCCCTTGCTAAAATAGTTTATTGAAAATTAGCAGGACTTGGTGAAACTATTCAGTTCAGCTCAGTAAAATTTATGGCCTTTCAAGACCTTGAGACATGTTTGTTAAGGAATAAATTCAGGTATACTAAAGCTCAGGAAACTTAAGCATCTTCATTAATTGTCTAGCCAAAGACATTTGTAATCCTCCCACTTTGCATGCAACTTTATGTGCCTAAGTAAAGCCATCTCTGTTTTGTTAATATTTAAAGAATCACTACCTTTTCTTATACATAGTCTTGCAACTGTATTTAGAATAGATGACCTCATTCTCCAAACCTACATAAGTGCATTTTGAGTTTGTAAGTGATTTAGACACTTTTTGAAGATAAGACCTGGTCTTCTAAATAACTTACTTTGAAACACTGCTCCAAAGCCTTTTCCTGCACATGAGGAAAGCTTTGAACAAATCAAGATTTGTTCACTGTTTGTGAAAATGCTTGATCTGCATCCAGGCTATAACACTGTAATCTGGTTCCTTGGGTCACTCACTGGAGAAGGTAAGGTCTTAGATTTGTAGAGGAAATGTTCTCACATAGGCAGATCAGACTTGCTGTAAACAGATATGAAAATACATTTTAATTTTATTTTCTGAGACACTATGATTTTTGAATACATAATGAAATCTTTGAAAAATATTATGGGGTTAGAAATAAATTCCAGTGGCTGACTGAACTGAAAAGTTTTCTTACCTCCTTTTCCCCCTTCTGTGTTGCTCTCTCCTCCTCTCAGAGATTCTGTGATCTGTATGAACGATGCCTGTAAACAGCAACAACAGTAAAGTTTTTCTGAAACTTCCAAATAAGAGAATGAGTCCTCTGCTGGCTTGTAATCTCTCTGAAATTTGTATTTATTAGACTGTCAAATGCAGGGATGATTATCATTGATGTTGCCTTTTGGCAGTAGAATTGTGGTCAGGTATCACTTTATTACACAGCAGTTAAGCAGCTGTTTCAAACATTTCTAAACAATATAAACTGTGTGTAGGATTCCCTCCTCTAGTAGAGGTGGCAACAACTGAAAAGAAGGTGCAACAGAAAATGTTACTGCAGCTTCCTAGTTAATTCTCAAATATTTTCTTATGCTCTTATTTCAGCTTTGTCATTAGCCTATGAGGAGACCTTGCTTAAGGTATCCCGCTTATCCATGTTTGTGTCCCTGTAATCTCGCGTTTGAAAAAAAATCACTGATAACCAGATTTGATTTTTATGGAACAATGTGAGAATCGCTTTCAGGTTTATATGAACTGAAAAGAAAAAGAAAGTGAGGTGGGAGAGGGAAAGGTGACTCTCAGATCCATCTCCTCATACAGAAATCAGGGGAAGAATGGAATAGAAAAGAATGGCCGAGTCCCGTTCTTAGTGGTTCAAAAACGCTAGCATTTCTGTCCACTTCAGCTGCTGTAGGCTGGGGTGCTGAGTGCAGGAGAGTTAGCAGTGAAGTACTGGTAATAGCCAAATCCATACTTCAGTAAATCCATACTTCAGCAAACACATTTTATTTTGGTGTTAAATTCTCCTCCTCCCAAGTTTATGTGCATTAACTGAGCACTATATATCCTACATATTCTGAATAATGTAACTGATGTTGCGTTGGTATCTTTTCATCACCAAGGGCAGTGTGGCTGCACCTGCTGATTGTAAGGGGCAATGGGACAGTCTTTGCACCTTGCAGCAAAAGCAATTGCTTTTAGTCCTGGCTATGATCTCTTCTGTTTGGAAATTCAAGCAGTTGCATTAACCTGTACAAATGATGATTTGTGTGCTTGCATCTTTGGCGTTTGCATATTATTTTTCCAAATTCATGCCTTTGAATGCTCAGCATCTTGTCAGGTTCTGTCTAATATAAACATAGAGGATTTGAATGCTAAGATGTTCTGTTTTCTAAATCTGTGTGTGTTTTCAAATTAACTTTGTTTTGCCTTTCTCTGTTCTTATATGAACTGCAGTTAAACTTGTATTTTTCCATTACTTTCAATGTTTGGTATTTAACTTTCTAATTTTTTTGTTTGTTTGCTTGCTTTTTCCTCTTGGATAAACTCATGGGCAAGAACTTAGGGTTCCATTCCGTTGTTTTTACCTAACTTACAATGTTAAAATACTGTCATAGGAGTAATCAGCATTATTTTTTTTCCTTCCTTGCTCTTTTACTACTTAAAACTTAGGATTCTTGACACTTCAGCCTCTCTAACATGATGAGTTGGTGTACTGATTATGGAATAGTTTGTGAATTCTTACCTGTGTACATGAAATTGATTTTGGGGAAGACCACAAAGGTTAAAAATACACAGGAATCATAGCTACTTTTTTTTTTTTTTTGTAATTATTAATATATTACATCTAGTATAAACACTGAGCATGAGAGGTGAGATGTTTCAACTGAAATTGTTCTTTTTCTACTGACAGCCCTTTATCAGTCTTAGGGTTTTTTTTGTTTGTTTGTTTTAAATTTTCATTCTATTCTATATTTCTGTTAATGTAGTTATTTTTCATCCTTACAAGTGAGTGTTAAAATTATCTAACCATAGTACTTATATTTGTATGTGGCTGAAATTGGTCTTCTAAAGGTATAAATTAAGATAAACAAGAGATGCAAGCACTGTCATTGAGTGACCATCTTAAAAGGTATTCTAGGACATTACTACAAGATTTTCATGTCTCTTAAATGTGGCAGCCAAAACATTCACCTTTGACTTGGGTGTCTTTCTTGTGCTCAAAATAAGAAAGGTAGTAGAAAAGGAGAATGGTGTAGAATATGTGATACAGTGTGTTTCTTTTTCCGCAAACGTGTTGATTTTAAATTCATTCACAGAGCAGTATGTGGCCTATTTGCAATTCCGTGTAATTACCAAATGAGCTTTGCACGGGAGCAGACAACGGTAATCAGACAGTCGATTCCTGTGCTTGCATTTACATCTATTTTCCTATGCCATGCTACAAGAAGGTTCTGAGGACTTTCAAAGCAAAAAACAAAATGAGAGGTGAGAACTCTGGCTCTCATTTCCATTGCCTCCAATGAAGTTCTTTTAATGTTTGCTCCCAAATGTATGCATGTGGGCGGGGATTGTGGTGATTTCTACCCAACAAGAAAACTTGGTGCACAACAAAGCGCTCAGCGTGGAAAAAGCTCTGGAGCGCACTGACAGTTTTATTGACTGTCCCTTTCGTAGTGACATGCTGGCTCCTCTTGAATTGATGGCTAACAGGAGTGAGTGAATACACATGGCTTTTGTAACGCAGTGATAAATTGGTGGACAGTTGGACCATGATGGCTTCAGGAGTTACGTGTTCGCCCTCAGTGCCCCGAGGCCATTTATGCTCTGTGTCAGTGGGGTGCATCTGAATACCATATGTCACGAAGACTAATGTCCTCGCTCTTCCTTCTAATGGGCACGGCAGGCACCACGCACTTGGAAATTTCCGTGCCTGCCTCCGAGATAAACAGTAACAGGGCCAGCTAATTGTGTGTGTTGCTAAACACCAGAGCTGCTTACTTGAAAGGTGGACCCTGGCGATTAATGAGAGCCATTAAAGAGGTGAACAACAAAGAAATAAAATCATTTTTTCTTTTTCTGTGAGGGGGCTCAGTGTTAACAAATTAGGCAGGCTCTTATCTAAACTGTTTGCTGCTTCACTGTTAGGAGGGGGGTGTAGGTTAGGGATGGGGATGGAAATGCCAGAATTTTAAGAGCATTAGGCACTTGATTGCAGAGATCAGCCCAAGAAAACAGTCAAGAGAATGAAATTGCTCTCTTAACTGGGACTGAGAAATGGAAGTGTTAAAAGTGTATAATCAGCTGATATAGTGTGCAAAATCCCTTCTTGGCAAAAGATCAGGCTGCAATGTGTACACTTTAAAGAACAGGGATCCTGGTGCAATATGTGTATGAGTAAGCAAAATATTACAGAGTAAGGCTTTTGGGCAAGCACTCTGTAGCACATGCTGGGTGGAGTCAATTGCAGGGATGTGCTCCAGATTTAGTGAATTTTGGAATGAATTAATCTCTGAGCTAACAATAAAGTTAAGTGCTGTTACCTATGTTTCTACAGACTTTCTCCTGCTTCCAGTTGTGTTTAGTGTAGTAGATTTAATGGATTTTAAGGTAAACAGAGCTGTTCCATGCATTATTTCAGAAGCTGAATGCCTGTGGCTGTTGGAATGACCAGTGTTGTAAATCACAAGAAAACAGCAGCAATGCAAAGAATAAAACATACTAATTACAGACACACTTCTATCTTTCTGTAAGATTCACAGAAAGGCTGTCCATATGGTAACCGCTATGATTGTGGCTCTGTTCCTCGATGTGTTTAGAAGTGCCAAAATTACTGCACCATCGATCATCCATTGACATTTCTCCTTCCATTCAAACGTATTGCTTAAAAAAGGAGGAGATGGAAGGCTGGTTTTATGGAGCAGAGAATGAGTGGTATTTGTTCTTTAAACAGAGAAGCTAAAAACTGGGAGGGCAGGACATTGTCCGTGTAAATGGAAAGCACAGAAACCAGCTGGAAAAAGAGGTGGTCGTTTCCAAACCAGGTCAAATGTACAAAAGATCATATTACATAGTCTTATGTATTTGCTTGCCTGTGCTAAACCATTCAGGATTTTTAGGGCATATTTGACATGCAGGACAAAGTTTCCCATGTTTAGTACCTATGCTCATTGAATGTTTCAGTAAATAATCACAAAGAATGAGTAGAAAAGGCCAAAAATGCACGTGTTAGAGAAGCTAGAATTAAAACCTTAATGAATCTGGAATATTTGAAAACTTTTATAAATTTATATTTGTTGTAAAACTGCATTCCTGGAGCAATGCTCTCCCTGGGATGTAAAATGTTTAGAGAACTTTAACTTTCAGAGCATCCCAGCAGTATAATATGGTGTGGTAGACTCTGAAACAATTTCTTCCACTGCCTCTCAATGAACGCTGTTTCAAATCTATTTTTTGTTCTCAAAGAGAAATATTTTATTACATAGTGGCAGATTCTCTACCATGCATTTATGACTTGTACTACTTCTGTTAACTTTCTTATTCTTCAAAGCATCTTCTAGCTTTAAAGAAGCTTCTTCATAGCAAGTGATGAAGTGATGTAGGTTTTCATCCTCTCGTTACAGCCACTGAGAAAAAAATGAGAAGTTAAATTATCTAGTCGGTGAATCAGTGCTGCAATTGGGCATGGGAGAAAAGGCCATTTCCCATACATTTATTTTAACCATAAGACTGCTGCTGCTGAGCTATGGAAGGAGATGCCACAATCTACAGCTTACCTCTGGTGTTCTGGTTTTTGTTTCGTTGTCCTGTGCCACCCCACCCCCTACCCTGATGGACAATTTTGCATTCCTAGTCTTTGATTTCTTAGCTCCCAGACTAGTTTTAAGGAGCTAAAGACCAACTGTACTGCTGGGCTGGTGAGCAGAAATGGATAGTGAAAGGTAAGAAGGTGGCAGAAACAAAAGGCTAGCCAGCTCCTGGACACTACAGAATGGGCCCAAAGTGGGGGATTTAAAGCATGAGGCAAAAAGCTTTTCTATTTTAATGGCAGGTGGTAGTAATGTTTTTCCTCACAGGCATGATCTTGAGTTAACAATCTCGCAGGGGTAAGTGGTATGTTCTAGAGTGAAGAATTTACAGTCTATGGGCAGAGTATAGCCCACAGCTTTATTCTATAGAGCTTGTGCTCACAGTTCAATCCTGTTCCCTGTTGCTGTTCGATTTTGCTCTTGGGTGTGTATGTGAATGTGTGGCTCACCAAGTGCTTTTGAAGGGCACAGGCAGCCCTCAGCCTGTGACCTTCCCTGGGGAGATGTGTGGAGCAGAGGGGTGTGATGTGCCAAAGCTGATGGCAGATTTGGAGTCTAAACACCACATTCTCCCTGGCTGCTGAGGAACTAAATTTATGTAGTGTATAATGAATTTGTGTGTTTACGCAGGAGCCCTGAAGTGGGAGGCTGATGCTGAAGGCGGAATAAGGTACGCTGCAAGTCACTTTCAGGGAGTATGTCAGCTTTCATTACATGCTACCACGTTTGAGCCAGAAAGTTTGAGAGTAAAGATACCTGAATTCTAGTCTTCCAGTTAATATCAACTTTTCTTACCTGGTGATGCTTCAGGTTGAAGATACTATTGTCTGAAATAATATGTTGCTTGATTTTAATTAATTATTTTTGAGAGCATGTTGGTTTTGTTTCCTTGATTGAGTCTAATCCTGCTTCCTGTGATAAATGGCTTTTTGTGTAATCGGTGCACTGATTACTCCATGGCACACATCTGCTAAAAGATGCCTTTGAAAGTCAGGCTAATTTGTTGAGTGAGTGGCACGCTTCTGATTACAATCTCCTTTCAATACAGAAAATGACTTAAACAAGACTTAAATTCTCTCTGTCTTTTTCAAACCTTGTTTGTTGATGGGTCGGGTTGTTTTGTTTTGTTAATTTTAATTTTTATGTATTTTTTTTCTTGTTCTTCACCCCCCTGCTCTAAATTTTCATGCTGTCTAGGTACACTTTGGTTTCTACCTAGCTATCAATAGCTATCAAACATGATAACCAGCAACTTCAGCACAGTACAGTTTGCACATAACATTAACACAATTATGAGTTAGAAAGCTGCACTACATGCAATTATAGGATTGTGTAGTCTGTCTTCAAAACAAACCATTGGATTCTGAAATCCCCATAGAAATGGCAATTTTGGAAATAGCTCTAAAAGAAATGCTTGGCTGAATTTTTGAATTATTGCTAGAAAGGTTCATGTGCAAAAGAGTGTCCTGTCTCCCTCTGTGTTATGTATGTCTGCATCTCTCTGCTGGACGTGTGCATAAGGGCAGACGCAGTATGACACAGACTCAGTAGGACGTTATTGTATCCCCTAATAAATGTCATCTTTTAAGCCCTCCCCTTCCTCCTTTTTTTTTTTTTTTTTAATATATATATAAGCAACACAAAAATGTTTTGATAGTTCTTAGGCTGAATTTTTGCTACAAACTTTCAGATTTTAGGGATGGAATTATTTTCTCCTTTATTAATGTTACACACCTACCTATATGTATAGTTGTTACACTAAAACTTCTTTTATTTAACACAGCCTATTTCATTGCACAAACAGGCTGTAAACTGTGAACAAAAAATCCTTCTGGTGCCTGAAAGCTTTCCTGGTATCATTGGAGTGTCAGATCCCAACCAATCTTTTGTAGTGCTTTGCAAGCCTGATTTTTCAAAGAGGGTAGATATAGGCAATTGTACCTTATGGATGCAGGAACTGAAAATTGGAAAGAGGACTTTAATTTATTCATACTTCAGTGTAAGCAAATGGTGTTGCTCAAAATGGAAGCTGGGTCCCCTAATTCTATCTAATGCTGTAATCAGTATATCACACAGCTTCCATACATAAATTTGTCTATACTTTACAAATATATAAAATGCATAAAATGCTTCCTCTGAAGGTTTGTTTGACCAAAGGAAACTATTGCTGTTTATGGGAACAGAACCCCTAATAAGGTTGAAAAAAAGTGGTCTAAAGACTGGGCAAAACTTTGCATCTTTATTTTTGCAAATCCATGGTAGTCATTGGAACAGTCCTTTTAGCATGATCTGGCATGTGCTCTGCCAGTGATGTGGCACTGGTTTCAGACACAGCAGCACAGAGAGGCCTCAGGATAGCTATTCCCTCACTGGTGCACTAGAGTTATTGCTAAAATGGGGTGTCTGGCAGAGAAAAGTATTTAGGAAATGTGGATAGAGTTGGGTTAAGTGGATCTCTTTGTTGCTTATTAGAAGAGCTATAGATGGAGGAAAAACTTGAGATTTCCAGTAAACTCAGCTTATTCTTTTTGGCATCTGGCTATTTTATTTTATTTTATTTTATTTATTTATTTATTTATTTATTTGGTTTTTACTTTAAAGAAGAGCTCATTACAAAATACAGTTGGTCAGGTACTTGTATTTTTGCATTCTCAACCAAAGAAAGTTGAAAGGTCTGTAGCATTCTTTGTGCTTTCTTATGGGTTTATTTTGAAGTTTTTCCATTGTACTTTTTTTTTTTTTTTCCTTTTTCCCATAATAAAGTTTGAATTTGGAAGTGTGTGCGAATTTGAAGTAGCAGACTTAATGATCGTCTCATCTGGCTTTCTAAAATAGTGCAAGGCACTGAGTCACTTCTTGCCACTAATAAGTTGCATCATTTTGCCAGGATCAGAATGTTCCAGTCTCAAAGCAAATAGTTTTAACAGTGAAAAGCCAGTTGTTACCATATGTACGTGTGCGCATGGATATATACATATCTATCTATAACACACAAATGTGGAAATATATATATATATATATGCACACACACAAATATGTCTTCCTATGCAAAGATGATGATCAATCTTGTTATGCGGGGGCAGTCAATTAAAAATCACCATCTCTTTCCACTTCATCCCAGCCTTCAATTTCTATAAGGGAAGAGAGAGAAAAGAAAGAAATTCAGACCATAGTATTTTAAAGGTTATCATAAGCATGAGTGAGGAAAAAAAAAAAAAGTGGAGTGATTCTATGGAGAAAAAAAAAAAAAGTAGGGGGAATACTGAACTCATCGATTTAGTGTGTTTTTATTTCCAACATGTCGATGCATCATCTTTTAGATCCAGTTTTGAAGTGATCTCTGCTGTATTTCTGAGTTTTGTTGCAATGCTCTAAGGTAAATTCTGCAAAAAGTCATGCATGTTCCTGCTCCTGGTTGTGTGCAGATGTTTGCTGTGCTGAGCATTTGATATGTTGATTTTGCAGACTTTATCAAAGGAGAATGAAAAGCACCATTTTTATGCTGATTATTTTGTGTCTATTTATCTTCTCATGCTTTGCCAGCAAACCTGGTTCGTTTTGCCATCAGGATTTCATCAGGCTGAGTAAATGTTAATGTTTTAATGGACCCACTGGTAGAAATTTCCCCTCAGATGGGAAAAGCATACTGCAGGGAGAAGTCAGCAGTATGTGACGTGGACAGACAGACAGTACAGCTGCAAATTTTGAAACAAACAAGAAGTTTTGATAGAAAAGAAACACAGCTCCACTTTTCCAGCCAAGTATATTATGAATTATTGTGATATTCACCTAAATGAGTGATATCATTCTGAAGTTGTAAAAACACAGAAACAAGCCTTTAGGTTGTATATACCTCTTAATACATACCTGTTATACCTGTACCTGTATATGCCTGTGAATGTTAAACAATGTGTATACATTGATTTTATGTTGTCATTGTTTTTCTGTGTACATTTATAAATCTTTTCCTAAACTGTTTTTTTGTGTACATTTATAAATCTTTTCTTAAGCTGTTGTCACTGGAAATTTTCTTTCAAATGAAAGCAAATATTTCCCTATTGTTACCTTTCAGTAGGTATTGCGATTTCTGGGGGAAAATCACAAATATTGAGAGTCTTCTAGTAGTACTGTGACAGTGATTCCATGTAGAAATAGAGCCCAACCATCCTGCTTTTCATTGTGTAATAAAATGGGAAGTTGTAGTATTAATGCTTTAATATTTAATTGTCCAGAAATAGAAGCACATTTTATGTAATTTGGGTGTATTGTGTTATCTTGCTTGCAAATATTGGTGGTTGCCTTCTTTGAATGGAAAATGCATTAAGTTCATGAATTGTTTATTTATTTTAAAGTTGCATGAGACTCATTTTCCTGCTGTTTGTATAATATGTGCTTTTTGCTATGTCCTCTAAGAGGTTGTAAGCCTGTTGGCTATTTGTAGCCAAATTTAACAGACAGTAGAATTGAAAAGAATTCAGTTCTTACAAGCTGTGTGTGGGGAGAAAAAAAAAAAAAAAAAAAGGTTTCTGGGGAAAAGAGTGAGAAAAGGACACAATTTAATTCCTTCCCTCTCACAATGTAGAGAAGAAATCTAAGGTGACTTCAGCTTAAATATTCCGTGAGAACATCCATGTGGAACAGGAATGTTTGTGTTCCTTGGTCATGGGATAAAGCTTGGGCTGTACTGCATGTGTGTTAACAGACAAGGGGCTGCAGACAGGTTTCCATAGGAAAGCAAGCTCTCTTAGCATTGTGGGAATCTGCTTGTCCATGCTGAAATGGTATGTTGACAGGTAGAAAAACAGGTTGTGATTCTGAGGCAGAACAGTGTTCAGAAATGGTGAAGTTGTGCAGAATCCTGTCTGGCTGTTGCTGAGTTAGCTGGAAGTACTCGTGGTGTTATCATTATAGCGGATACACATACCTGACCCAAAGTTATCTGTTTTCAGAGAGTAGCCTTACAGTGAGTTTGTGGCAGAGTGCAGGAAGTTATTTATTGTACAGCTGTTTTAAATTGAAACTTTGAGGATAATGGGAGAACTCTCCATCTCCTCTCATCCCCCTCAAGTTGTCATGCAAGAGCACATTTTCCGTGACTCCATTCTTGTTTGAACATCAGGATATTGCATAAGCCTCTCTTGGGGAAAATAGAATATGCAGAAGCAGAAAATGACCTATGCCCACCCACAAGGGCTATGAAATGCAGCTTCACGTATAGTGTCAATAATGAAGAACGTTAGGGGAAAAATGAAAAGTGTGGTCATTTGAATGTTTTAATTAGTGGGGGCGGCAATATTCAGATCCAGGTTCTCACGCTACTTTCTGCACAACCATGGGTATACCTCCTAATCTCTCTGTTTCCTTCTCTCTCCTGCTTTGAAATAGAGCTTTCCTTTCTCCTCATGGCAAAATGTAATGCGCAGGGGGAGGACAGGATAGGAAAGTGCATTGTAGATTTTTGTTGTTGTTTTGGTTTTATTTGTCTTTACCTATAGAAACATAAGTGAAGAAGTCATTAAGGAAAATTGTAAATGAACAGGCTAAGCTGTTAGGCAGCTTGTGCAAATTACATAGTTTACTTTGGAAAAGTAGCTTTGGTGGCAATATTGTATGACAAGCTTCATCCTATACAAGAAAAGATTACTGCTTGGTAAATTTACATAATTACTGCTAAGGGCAAGCATTCCTAGTTCACCCTGCATTCCTGTCAAAATAATCTATAGTTCTGAGTGTTGTGCATATTCAGGTAACGCAGTCCTTTGCTGTGTGATCTCTCTGGTTCAGCATTGCAGTTGAAGTCAGTGACCCTGTTCATTTGAATGTCAAGACAAATACCTTCAGGTTTTTCAGAATCAAGAATTACGCTTTTGAAGCATTTCACAAACTGTTTATGCATAATTTAACCTTCTCTGCCTGGAAAGTTGTAATCTCTGGGTTGAATGAAACAATTCTTTAATACCCTGTACTAGTGCTAGGGGTGTACGGGGCAAGAAGAACAGGGTCTGGTCTCTGATCAGAGTTCAGCCAGACCACTGGAGGTGTACAAAGACACATTTTTCACATGGGTGTGCACGTATGTTGAATCCCTAAGAGAGAAAATGGTACCTCTGCTCACGAAAGCAGAATTGGCCACTTTCACATCTTGCATGTTTTCAGATCAGTAGTCCACTGGGATGGAGCTGCAGCTGTATCCTGTTGGAAACAGAAAGGTAGTGGTGAAGGGGAGCTGAAGTTTAGTTTGGTCTCTTCTGGCAGTAAACCAAATCCCATGGGCAATAAGAGGTCTTAGTTTTCTCTCCTATTCCCTGTCTTTGTCTTTCTTCTTCTGGAGAGCAGTGGAGAAGTCTGTTGGCCTATGGAGCAAAAGAAGGGCACATTGCATCCTTTATAACCCTCAAAATAGAAAAGTATGTGTGTTGGGGGGGCGGGGGTGTGGGGTGTGGGAATTGACAAACACAGAGATGATTACACTCGAAAGGCTCATTTCTTTTCAAGTGCAAATGAAGGGGCTCAGTTATCCAATAAGCCCTGGCACCTGCACAGCAATTAAAAGGCATATTTACACCATAGTGAGAATCAGCACAGGTAGTGAAGTATCAACAGACACTTCATTGATTTTGTGTCTAGTTTCAGGAAGGAAAACAGGCCTTTTAAAAGGTGATGTCTGTTTGAGGCATTATCTTATCATCTTGTTGAAGAATGTCAACTGAATTGAGAGAAGATTGTCTCTTCCTCTCTTGAAAGGTATCTCTCCTTAAGAGACAGCCTGACTACAGCCCGACTGCATAGTGCAGAAAGAGGAGCAGCCTGAGAGAATCTAGTACTATAAATCATTTACCTGAGATAAAATTTTGATAAGCATTATTGAGAAATTGCCTCATTGTTTTATTATTCCAGTTAATATGAGCTGGCACTCTGTGTTTATTGCCCCTGCAATTAAATTTTATGGAAGTTCCTCAAAGGGATGTGCTTGAATCTAGTACTTAATGACTGCTCCCTCTGCTGGTATAACAGCTTGTAACTGGAGTAACTTCACTTTTCTTGCATGAATATTCATATACAACGTGCATATATCAGGCCTCAAATTGACTTAGTTAATTGACTTACTTGCAAAGCAACAGCGCTTAAAGCCACTCAAAAATCTAGGCTAATGTGACAACTAAAATAGCAGGAGAGAAGTCTGAAAATCATGTGATAATAACTGTTCAGAGGGTATTTCATTTAAGTAAATATGCAAATTAAAACCAACAGATCCTTCAGTGTTTGTGTGTGTTAACAGGATTTTTTTTTTCCCTAAGTGGAAGGGAAGATCTTGACATGTTGCTGAGATTCCATCTGATGATTATTTTTGAGAGAAAACCTCAGCTACCATAAGACTTGCTGTAGAAGTGCAAGCATTGAAAGTTGAACAAAATAAGGAATTTGCAGCCTGCTTGGGATTACCTCATGGGGTTACCAGGGATTTGCAGACCTAAATTTCACTGGAGTGGTGGTTGTTTGGAGGAATACATCAGATCTTCATGAGAGTTGACTGCACCGGTACAAAATGGAAGGTGCCTGCTTTCAAATGGCAGCAGATTGGGAACTTGAGGGTTTTGAAACAAATTGCATTCTGTTTCATTCAAATTTAGGTTCATAAATGAAGTCTAAAAAGTCTGATGTAAATTAAAGGTCTTCCAATATGAAACAACGACAAAAGAAGTGTAAACATTAGTTTCTCTGTCTTTCAACACTGGTTGAATTTTTGAATGTGTAGAGCCTATGGCAGACCCAGCAGAGGTTACACGATAGAATGTGTATGGTGTGTTTCTGTTCACCTGGCAGAATTCCTTTCCAAATCTGCTCTAACTAGGTTTGCTTTGGTATACTGTAGTTCTGGTCATGCTTGTAGGACACACATGTTATTCTGGATTTTAATATTGCCAGCAGAGGAGAATCATAACAGCTTCTTTTCCTACTCCTTATATTCCTGCTGAAGTCTCAAAGCCTTGTGTTAAGGCAGGGATCAAAATTTTGCTAGTCAAACAGTATGTATTGTGGTTCTGACTTCAAAGCTGTCAGAGAGCGTGAGACCAGCCACAGTCTTAACATTTTATGTATTACCAGACTTGGTTCTTCTCTTTTCCCTCCTGCTATTTATTTTTTAACTCTTTTAAGAAGCAAAATGCTTTTAAAAATATTTTTCTTTAAATTCTGATCTTTTAAAGACAAAATAATGTGAAAGCAACACGTTTTTGACTGTTTGGATAGTAAGCATTTATGGGGCACACCAAGTCTCTATCTCTGTCAAGCACATGGTGTACACCTTGTACACTAATGAGAATCATTAACTTGAAACCATTGTAAAAAAAATAAAAAAGGTTATCTTCAACAGAGATAGGTAAGGAGTCAGGAGGATGGAAACACTGCAAAAGAATGTTTTAAGTAGGTCATTGATAATACTTTTTATGGGTATGATTGAGTAAAAACACAGAATACTTTGGCTTTGAACCAGAACAGCTCTTAACTGTGAGAGTAAGGCCTGAAAGTATAGAAATGAAGACTGCAGTTATTTCAGTGAGGTGTTGTTTCCTTGCTCAAATTTGAGCACCTGCTCGCATGGTTTTGTGGAATGTGGCCCCTCTTGGGTAGATCCTGGGGAGGGGAAGGATGAGAAACTGCAAACCCTCTTAGCTCTGTTTGCCTTTGTGACATTTGGCTGTCCTTTGTTTGGCATATCCTAAATGGACTTCTTGCTTTGTCCCTATGTCCTCACTTGAATAAATCTGTCCTGAAAGTGTTGAAACATTTTGGTTTTTGCAGACAGGGATTCATTCCTGGTCATGCTTCAGTGGAGTTCCACAAAGGGTGAAGTCGTGCCAGATGTTTTCTAGCATGTCCTTCTCGTAGGTCAGGGGATCTTCCTGTGTGCTTAGTTTGTAGCAAAGTTACTCATTTCCAGATGCTTTCTTAATAGCAACCCTGTCATTTGTGATCTTATACCTACCTATATTTGCATTCTCGGCTTAAAACACAAGAGGTTGAAAATTTAGATTTTGCCACTTAATTTTCCTTGAAAAAATAAATTATTTTGCCATAATGTGGCAAAACTAGTTGGCTCATTGAAAAGAAATAACTTAGATTTCCATGGTTGACTTGTCTGTTGGTTTGTTATAATAGCATATGATTTGTATTACCATGCATATAAATAAGTAAAAAATGACTTTTTTTTTCTAGGAATAAATGGACTCAAAAGTGTCCAGAGGATGTGAAATATAATGGGAGACAAAGAAACAAATACAGTAGGCTACAGTGAAAACCTCATTTCTGTTTTCATAATTTTATTATTTGTTCAGTAATAGAAATATGATGTGGGTTAGTTTCCCAGAAAAATCTCCAATTCCCTCACAGACTTTCTGTGAGGTAACTCAGACTTGTCAAAACCTGACCTATTTTCATGCTGCTGTTTAAGTGTACTCCTAAGCTTTCTTTTAGTAAAAGAAGTTAGCTGGCTTTAAATCTGATGAATTTAAAAAAAAAAAAAAAAAAAAAAAAAGAAGAAAAGTTCTGTTTGTTAAATTCATTGCCTGAATAGAGCAAATATTATAAACAGCATACTGTGTGGTTTATTTTGATTTACAGATAGGCCAGATAGGAGAAGCAGTTATAACTTAGTTGCCTCTTTTTTTTCAGTTGCAAAAGAATTTGAGGACTTAACATAAAATTCTTTAGGTTGGGTGGTTGTTGGTGCATGGTGACAGTGTGCTAAATCTAAAGGCATAGCTTTCTAAGAGGAGATGCACTCAATGAAAAAGGGGAGAGAAGACTAAGTAACTTAGGGAACAACTGGTAATTTATCTTAAGATTTTTCCTTAGTAACCTTTTGATATTTTCCATAGCCATGAGTTGGCATTCTTAGGTCTGACTGTACCAAACGTTTTCAACACGCTGAATACAACACATGGCGGGGTGCAGAGCTAGCAGCCTTTAGCCTGCTTTCTGCTGGCATCTGAGACAAACAATAGTTTCCACTGAAAAATGTGGGCAAACCAAAGGTGAGAAAAATATATGAAGAACAGATTTTGTTGCTGTTGGAAACTTATGAAATTGGGTGTTTAACTCCTTTGGTTAGGCTTGTGTTCCTCCATTTGATTGTGGGGAGCTGATGTTGGTTATATTACTGCATTTAGGATTGTTCTCAGCTGCTGTAAATTCAGTCTGTTTTTTATAATAGCTACATATCAATGGATTTTCTCTTGAGGTCCCTTCCAACCTGAATCATTCCATGAACCTATAAGCTATTAACTGCTTGTATTTGAAACTACAGAATCTTTGTGATCATTAAGAAGGTCTTTTGGTGGTTGTTGAGAAAGGTAAATAGAGGTATTTACTGACGTTTCCATCATGGTGAAACATTAAGTTGTGTGCCTTCTCTGTTACTACCCCTATAGTACAAGGGATACTGCCATGTCACTAGTTAGTTATGTTTTAGTAGGCCACTGGTGGACTTCTTCTTTCAAGAGCTTAGCCTACTCACTAGTTAATGTCAACTTCAGTTGTCTGCCCAGGGAACATGTTCCTCTTGCTCAGAAGAATAATACAGGGGGAAGGTGTTGCAGGCCTATGTCAGAAAACTTGCTTGTGAAAACCACTGCAGTTTCTCATTTTATTGCAAATAGGAAATCCTCCAGCAAAGGTGTTTGGAGGGTGTATCTTCTACAGTGCATGACAAGTCTGCTGAATGCAAGGAAGCAAATGTAGACTAAAACAATTGACAATTGAAGACAATTCAAGACAATTGAAATGGCAATCAGAGTTTTGTTTTTTTTTCCATGACTAAAATACATACTCTCAGGGCTGTCGTATAAGCTTGTGATTGAGAGAGTCTGTGAGCTACATCCGCTAGATCCAGAGGCTCAAAAAAGCAGAACTGGTAATTGATTTTGCATGTGCTTTCATTTTTTTGGGGGGTGACAGGGCTGAAATAGCTCCCTTAGCTCTTTGTATGTAGGTTAAATGTGTTTGAGCAGGACCCTGAGCTCTTTTGTACTTGCCATTGATCTTGCAGAACATTATGAAAATGGGAGAGGCAATTGTGTGAATTAAGGCTTAAGTGAATTACAGGGTTAGGGGAGAGATTCTTGTTATCATGACACTTCTTACAAATGGTCTCCAGTGATGTCAAGTAATAAATTTTGGAGGCTTTTCCTCCACTCAGTGCTGATGCTGTTTGAGAAGACAGTATAAGGGAACGTAACAGGAAAAGCACATATTAGGTTACAGTGGGATTTGAGGACACTGAAGCTATCCGTCCTCATGATTTTCAGTGAGTGGTGGGTTTTCCTCTTGTCATCCTGTCCTTCCTCCTTGCGCTTCATCTAATCTGAGTCAAAATAAAATCAGAGGTGTGAAATCTGCATTGCTTTCTGTAAACTCTGAAATCCATTCTGTAAACTGCCCAGGTGTTGTTTTAGTCTGACACATCTCACCCATGCTAGTGCCTCTGGCTCACTTGGCCATTTCAGCATGCAGCCACAGAAAAGGAAAGAATATATGTTCATTGAAGAAAAGCTGAATTTCAAAATATCTGTTGAGATTACTAGAAACAGTTGAACAAAAATTTTAAACGGGCTTGATAGCGTTCTTTTAAACCACAGATTTGAATTATTGTTACTTCATGTTGAACTGGCAAATGGAATGCCCAGAGAACAAATTGGCCACGACTATTTGATTTGATCAACATTTCATAATATATTCTTTGCATCATAAGGATTCTTTTCTTCATGATTCTTTTTTAATGTGTTTGTATAAATAAAAAATCTTACAGTACATGAAATACAGCATCAGTATAGTGGACTCATTTTTTCTCTGCCTATAGGTATAAATAGAACAATGATGTCCTACTCTCTGTCTCCATGCATCATTCAAACATTACATCTCCTTTCCAGGTCACAAAGCTTCCCCCCACAGACTTTTTTTTGGAGCACTGTCACAGTGCTCAAGAACACACAAGTCTTTGCAGCTGAAAGTAATGCCTCATTGCAGGATGTCAGCCAGGTACAAAATAATGAAAATAAAATTTGGTTCAGAATTGTAAGATATCCTAATTTCAGGGGAGGAAAAAAAAAAAAAAAGCTTCCTTTCAGGAGTGACTCATAGATGATGTTGAATTTGAGGGGGCTATTTAATTTTATTTTTCCTGTGGTTGTTCTTAGGAAGTTTTACTGAAGGTTGTGGTAAATATTACACAAAAGCAAGGAGTATATGGTAGAGTTGTCTTCAAAATGAATTTTCATGAGGAAATCATGATATTAACTTTCACAGAATCAGAAGATTAACATGCTCATATGACTGCAGTGAAGTTGATGGGATTTTGATAGATGAGAACTGGGCCTGATGATGGGTATCTACCAATTGAATCATAGTGGGTTTCCCCATTGATCAAAGAAATGGGTCTGTGGCTTTCTGGCACTTCCTGTGGGTTGGCTGCTCCATATCCAGCAGAAATGGACAGGTTTCTTGTAAAATCTTTTGACATTTCTCTGAGAACTTAAATCACCCTGAGACCTCTTTTTGTATGTACTTTGTAGTGAGGTTGTTTCAGTATGAATGCTTTCTCTTGTATTTCACATTGAGATCTGATTCTTCTTAGGGCAAGGTTTTGGACTGGATGACCTCTGGAGGTCCCTTCTGATCAACATTATTCTGTGATCATAGAATAATAGCTGATGCTTTTGTACAGACAAACTGCTGATGCCCAAATGGGGTGGGAGCACTATCCGTACCTTAGGTATTTATGTACAAGGTATTATGCACAAGTCTGTGCTCTAAGACTAAAAGCTGAAAATCTCATTCAGTCATGCAGTACACATCCTTAATGAAGGTAAACAAGAGTTCATTTTAACCACTGGGACAGAGGCAGCTGGGGGACGGGCTGTTCTGCTGCATATGCTGAAAGGAGATTGAGGCAGTTAGGCAGTGGTGGGATTTCTAAGGCATCAGTCTTATGTGACAAGTGTTGCTTTGAGTATGTGTGGTGCCACTTTAACATGTGATCTAGACACTACTTTTCAGCACAGATTTTATTTTACTTATTTATTTATTTATTTATTTATTTATTTTTGACACACTGTACTTGAAAGTTCATTTACAACTCAGTAAATACTTTTAGACTTGAATAATAATAAAAAAAAAGGTTACCAGACCTCTTCGCTTTCCTGAATAAGCCATTTTTATTTACTTGCTATCAGCAGTTTTAGTAGCTGAGATTTTTTTTCCCATGCTAGCTTCCAGAGTAAGTAATTTAATTGTGGTTTCTAAACAGATATACTTAAAAAAAAAATAAATTGTAGCCAGAAATAACAGATCAAAAGACAATCGCTGTTTTGTTATGTGTTTGTTAGGCAGCATCATCTTCCCTCCCTTCTCCTTTATTTGTCCGTTGAAAACTTCTTCAGGTGTCTTTTTAGAGGTGTGCCATTCTGGGCAACCAGTGGAGAAAAAGAAGAGTTCTGCATGTCTTTTTTCCTTTTTTTTTTTTAAGCTCAAAATCAATGTGAATATACATTATCCTAAATAAGCAAGCAGCTGTTCTAAAGCAAGGTCTTGACACACAAATATGGTAATGACGTACAAGGACTAATATATGTACACACAGAAATGCCAATGTATTTTTTCCCCAGAGTCTGAAGGAAAAAAAATCCTGCTTGTTACCATGGTCACTGTTTATAATGATAGCATTTGCCAAAAGTTACCACACTGCACTTCCTTTAGCTGGATGCTGTAAAATCCTCTACCCTTTCACTTCTGTTAAGGTTTTGCCTCCCCATATTTGATCAGATACGAAGGATTTGGTTTGTATTTTTTTTTCTAATAACCATCGAAGTTAATAACAAATCTTCCCTATTTTAGTGATGTAGGGTCATAAAATGAGTGCACACTTTATTCTTAAGAGGAAATCATTGTGGTAACTTACTGGCAAATACTTACTCTAAGGCAATCGGAAAAGTACTCTTACGATTTCTGCTAACCCAAAGGAAACCACAAGCCAGTCTGTCTTGGGTAGTTCCTGTGATCTTTCTCATACCAGCAGCTGATGCCTTTTTTTTTTTTTTTTTTCCCTTCCTGTGATGCTGTAGCTACTTCGCTTGGACAGCTTCATGCCTGAAAATCAAGCATTCATGCTGGTTTATGTGAGAAATCACTTTCTGCAGATAATTTTTGGTGTATTGGCACATTATCTGATACTTGGCTTTCCATCTTCCTCAGTAAATGTACATGTCCAATTTATTTATTTATTTATTTATTTATTGTAGCGTTTACATAAACTTGAATGCTGGTGGCATTTCCAGCAGTTTGGAAGCTGCAGCTTCCATTTTGTTAATCTCATCTCTGCAGTTTTATTTATTTATTTATTTAGCAGAACTTAAGCTTTTAGATGTAAAGCTTCTGAAGCTTTGTACAACAGTGGTATGATACTGTATTGTTTAAACCAGATTTCCTAATATATGGCCGGTGTAGATGGGTCTGAACCATATTGCCTAATATGACATATTTTCCAGATGGCTTTGATGGACTGGGCAATTTGCACATTAAGTGATGATCTGAACTGCATTTTAGAGAGTTTGCATGTGCAGCTGATTCTAGCTGTGGTAAAAGACGAGCCATGCATTTTCTTGATGGAGTTGCTCGTGTCAGTTGGATTTGGAACAACTGGGAGATTCAGCCACTCCTATGGAACTTAAATAATGATGATGATGATGATAATAATAATAATAAACACTTGACTTTAGAAGTGATGGCTGGTGTTTTGTTCTTCCTCTTGAGTGCTATGTAAGGGTAGCAGTGTTCAATCTGGGGACTTATTTTAATTCTCAATATTTCCACACAACTCTCTCCATCTAGAAAAAACCCTTGTTGTCAAGAATACACAAGTGGCTTGGCTTTCACTGAGTGGCAGTCCTGGTTCTGGGGTTTTGTTGTTTTTCTTCTGAAGTGTACTGGAAGGATGGATTATTTAACTGTTTTTATTCACCCATGCTGAGTTTGAATGTAGGCAAAAATCCCATCCTCTGCCTCCTTTGGAAGTGCTTTGGCTGGCCATTTTCATTTCTCTCCCAGAAGAGGGATTTTTCTGCTTACAAACTGGATTTCACAATCACAGAATCCATTTTCCAGATGTTTGAGTGTACTCTTTCCTAATGTGCTGAGCGCATTAACAAAAAAAAGTAATGCAGTTTGAAGAGCGTGTTATAAAGAGATTCACCTGAACCCATCTGTAAATTATTATGTCTGCATTGTAATACAAGCAAGCCCGTTTGTCTTGTAAAAAGGAATTTATTACTTAATTAAGTTTTAATTTTCCAACCAGTGGAAAAGTTGCATGACTTCATTTTATTTTGGAGAGGGAAAATAATTTTAAATCAGCAGGAATTATAGATAAAATACTACAATGAAGGGAAGTGGAATTCACTTTGTAGCTGATACTGTGTTTATCCAGAAATGTGAGGCTTTGTTTATAGCAAAATAAAAACAAACACCTTTCATTTTGCAATTGAAGATTAGAACTTGCTGCCTCATTCCCTCAGTAGTTTGTGGTAGGGTGGGTTTGTTTTTCTTTTTTTCTTCTTTTTTCTTTTTTCCCCAATCACAGTACAACTCTCTTGGGCAAAATACCTAGAAACTGAGTTTCTGAAACCATGATTTTCAGTGCTTAACTCTGGCAGTGGTTTCGTTGTTAGTTTAAATTGTTGTATTCAATAGAGCTCAATACAGCTGTCGATAGAGGAGTACTGCTTCCTCTCCATTTTTCTCCATTTTATACCAAAACTACTTTTAAATCATTTGCACAGTAAGCTGTCAAGAACTGATCCTGCTGAAAACAGATTTTTTTTCTTGATTGGCTTAATCTTTGTCACCAGCCTGAAATTGAGTTGGATTTGTATACTCACGAGACAGCGTGTATATTCATTTGGGTGCATTTTATCATTACAATGGGTTCAACAAGCTTTGCCAGTTGATACAGAAGCAATGTGAAAGTGTTCAGTAACAGACCACTGACTTTCCATCATGGCCCTTCATGCTTGAGGCTTGCTCCTGCCTTGTTTTTTATGCAATTCCATGAAGTTGAGATGAATCAGACTTTCTTTGAAGGAGGTATTTTTAACCTAGAACACCTTAACAGTTCCATTTTCAATGTGGCCCTACAAAGAGTTATACGTTTGGCAGAGTGAAAAGGAGAGCTGGTAGACTGCAAAGAGGAGACTGGAATGAGGGCTGGGAGACCCTTAAATGGTTGTTGTTGTTGTTTGTTTTCCTTTTTTATTATTATTACTATTTTTTAATACAAGAAAATACACGTAACATTATCATTGCACATGGTGCTAGCGGGGAAAGTAGTGGTTGTGTGCATTTCATTTTCTTCACTCTCCCCAGTCTGCCTCCCACTCGCTTTCAGGGAAGCTAATAGGTATTATCGGGTGACCAGTATTCATAGGAACTGACTTGCTTATACTCTAATGATAGTTAAATTTAATGTTGCTGCAGGTGAGATTTTGGATGGTGTGAGGTACACTCTGTTTCTCTAACCAAAGACCATGGGCATTCTGAGAAACTTATATAAATAGAGGTTTTATTTAGTGCCTGTAGCTTTCATCTTTGGACCTTAGAGGGTCCCATTTTTATTTCTGCCTTTTTTTTTTTTTTTTTTAACTTCCTTTGGCTAAAGTCCCTTGTTTGTGATTGAAATGGAAAAACCAACAAATGTGAAATTCTGTATCCTGCTGGTACTGCTTTCCTGTTGAAGTAGTGTCACATAAAGGCTTATGTTCAGATTTTCGCGCCTATTGCTTCCTTACCATCATTCTCAGTGTGATTCTTTTAATCTTTCATGAACCTGGAATTTCAGGCTATTAAGGGTAAAAATGTTGCTTTGTGGAGTGCTTGAAATCAAAGCAGAAGCATGAGGACAGCACTGTGAACAGTACGAGAAAGCATGTTTAGAAGCACTGGTGTCTAGCTTGTTGCTGAATCAAGCCTGATACATTTTTTTTCCACTTGGCTGTTTTATACATCCCTTGTAATCATGTCGTTTTATAGAGGATTTGCAAAGACTTAGTCTTGGAAACTTCCAAAGAAATCTAGACAATTGAGATATACTAAGAAAATGAATGAGAAACTGTGAATTAAGCAATGCAAGATGGGATGTGTTTTGTCCCCCTCTTTACCGTCCTAAAGAGAGTATTCAATCATTGATGTGTTTGAGACTGATTTTTCATGTCATGAGTCAGTTACTGCAGTGGAACTTGGCTGAGTAGTTGCAGGAAATTGCTCTGTTTGTTTCTATTTTAGCAAGACCCAGCAAGCCATCTAGGTGTCACTACTGTATTTAGAAGGGGGTGGCCAATGGAAGACGAACTTTCGTTGGTCCAGTTCATTCATAATACAGAGTATTTATAATATGGTGCAAAAGGTGGGAACCAATATCTCTGCTGCAGCCAGTGGGACCCTTCCCAGGGAGCATCAGCTTTGGCAGGGCTCCTGGGGAGAGCCATGCACTCCCAGGCAGCAATTTGGTGAGAGAGAGACCTCTGCCAAGCCAAAAGAGTAAGAGGAAGCAGCTGTGGAGCCCCATTCTATCAGCCATTTCTGCAAGTCGCTCAGCTTTTACAAGGCTCCCACCACAGTGTCTGATTACAAGAATGCCATTTCTCCAGCAAAATAAACCCGTTTTTGTTTCTTCAGGTGGATCTTCCCTTGAAAAAGCCATCTTACTGAAAGAAAATGATTTTTAGGGTAGGGAAGGGCTTTGAATGGCTATTCCTCAACTTGTGAGGCATGCTTTTTGCTTTCCAGTGAGGCAGAAGATTTGCCTGCCTTTCCAGGTAGGACCCATAAATGATGATGCTCCCCTTTACAATCTCTGCAGCTTCTGGGATACTGAAATGTAACACAGATGAGGTTGAATCCTGGAAAAAAGGCAGATACAAAACAGAATGTAGCCTTGAGTCTTACTTTTGATGCTCTTGAGTGGAGCAACTTTTGTTTTCAGCATTCAGAAAAAGCTACAACTGTGGTGTTTCACCTCAGTTTGATTCTAGTTGCTTTGACTAACTTAATGGAAATGAAACGAGGTATTTTTGGTTTAGATGAAGGAAGAAAAAGACTTCTTATACTCCAAGGAATAACATGGATTGCATCAAAGTATGAAATAAGTGTTCGTGGCATTTCAGTATTTCATGCCATCTCAAGATCCTATATTTTCAAATGTAATCTTCAACTGATTTTTGTTATAATATAAACTTGATGAGAGAATATAGTATTAAGGAAAACAATAAAATGATAACAGTAAATCTTTACAGTGTTAATGGATGTCATTTATGGAACCTTTTGCTCAAAAAATGAAACAATAGTTTGTCTTCAGCAAATAGGTCCAAATGTGGAGAAATTCCTTTCAATATTTTTCTAATTTAAACTAGGATGATACATCCAGATTGATTACTACATTTTTTTTTGTTATGAGCAGCTTTGCTTTCTATTGTGCTCTGGAAGATATGGTGTAAAGAAAAAAAAGTCCTCCCTTTTTATGGTAGCTAAATGTTCACATTTGCATAGACAGTAGTTTATGGCAGAACTCAGGAAACAGTCTGTCAGCAAGACCCTCAGGAAGGTAAAGGTCAGTCAATATTATGCAGTTAAAAATACCTCTAGGTCTTCTGGAGCTCTGGGTGAGCGGCAAAGCAAGATTTGGTAACTTTCTAATAAGAAATAAATAATGAGATAACAGCAAATCTTCTGAGTGTGAATGTTGACTCCTTTTCATTGCTACTGCTTGCATGACCGCCTTAATGCTGCAGCTGAAGTGAGCCAGGAGGCCTAGCTAGTGTGGTTAGAAGCTGCTGTAGGTATTTGCAATAGGCAGCTGGGAGATGCTCTCAGCTGCACTAACAGCTGTCTAATAGACTCTATCTGTAAGTTTTTGGATCTCTAAAATTATGCTAAATCTGTTCTCTTTCTTTATATACAAAAAAATAATAATAATAATAAATAAATAAAAGTAGAAATTTCTTTAGTCAAGAGAAGCAAGCTTGAAAACTTGAGATGAGTTCTGGTTTGCCTGGAAGAACCTTGATAACAGAGAGCTGCCATAATCTGACTCAGTGCCTGTGTTTGTGTTCTGTTCAGGATATTTGGTGTAGTAGAAACAATAAAACCATCAAAAGTGCACAGTAAAGCAAATCTGAGCTTATTTTGGCTTGGGGTTAACTAGACATTTAGTACAGCTGAATTTTTTATCTGATTCTGCCAGCTTTAAGTTTACCAGTGAACAAGGGTCTGTAATTGTTTTAAGCTGTGACTTGATGGATGTGTTTGTTTAAAAGAAATACTCAAAATTCTGCTATGTAGCGTATCCTATATCAAGTAGAGTTTTGTTCTTTGTGACTGTTATAACAAAAAAGGCCAAGAAATGCAGGTTTATGCTAGAGCCTATTCTTTTTTTTTTTTTTTTTTTTGGTGGGCTGCATGTTACTAGATTTCAATATTCTATGCCTACTTTGTATTTTCTTCTATATTTATTTATTTATTTATTTATTTTTCTGCCCATAGCAATGGAAAACAACCCCACATCGCATCAAAAAATGGCTTATACTCTTACACATTATTGTGCAGAAATCAATTTAGAAAAATATTTGGGTACATGTTAGGTTTTCAGGAGGATCCAGATCTATAGCCAGTAAGCGGCCCACTCATGTCTGTAGGTCGTGTGTCCTCAAATCAGTGTTCTATGAGAAAGCAATGCCACAGTATACTCTTACGTTCTTTAGGTCACGTGGGATCGTTTCTTAAGAATTTGGTATTAAAGTATATTCCAAAAATATGCTTTTGATGAAATTAGAAGTTGACACATTGTTTTATCTTTTGACTTACTAGTCTGGTTAAAATACAACTTCTTAAAGGTCTAAAGTGCTGTATTTCATTTTATGTCGTTACTATAAACAATAGGACCTCTTCTAAACCAATACCTGATAATTAAACAAACTTGTGAGTAATATTTCACCTTAGGTAAAAACCTGTACTTAAGAATTTTCCATTGTGTGTAGTGAGAAGGGACTTTGTAGAGGTTCATTCAACTAGATTTTTTTTTTTAAATAATATTTTAAACTTGTTCCTGTTTGCTTGTATTTTTTGGCAGCAATTTCAGTCTTAAGGCAAATATTTAAAAGAAATCAATTTTCATGCCAGTAAGCAGTAAATGAGTTATCTCATGTGAGCTTTACCACAGGTTTCCTCGATAAAGTGAGTATGATGGCTCTTTCAATGCTGAATACTCTGTTAATACATACATATATACAATACAGACAGAATAGCTACACCACATCTGTAAAATACAGGCATATGTGACTGTCAGTATATTGTATTTCTTATAGTTAAAGCCCCTTGAGAGACATAAACTAGTGAATAGCATAGATAAAGACAAAGCTAAACGTTAAATTGTAAGAAGGACAAATACAAGTTTAGACTACCTATTTAATATGTGCTTTATATAGTGACAGTAAGGGTTTGGTAACACTTAGCACCACATTGCACATCTTTTACATTGCTTTTTAACATTGTCATCCTCATTACCCAGTTACTGACTTTTTAATTCATTTATGTAAATGAGCTTTTCTAATATGTGATTCTTCAGAATAATACATAAACCTTGTTGACCTTCAGGAGAACGATTTTCTGAATCAGCCAGCATAGGTGGTACTTCGTGGTACTTTTCTCCGTTCTGTGCTCCTGTCCTCTGGGATTGCACCAAGGCTGCAGAGGACCTTTGGTGTCCTAATACTGCTATTTACACACTACAACTTTCTCACATTAAAAAATAGTTGAAGAAGCAATGCATTGTCTTAAAATGTTAAACATAATTCTTTTTTGACAGTTTGACTTCTCGGGCTGTAGGCCCTGAATGAGAAGTGCAAGTGCAGTTTGTTGAATATTTTCTTAGTTTGAATGAAGACAGACCAAGAGATCCCCAGTGGCATATGTTGGCAAAGCAGTTTTTGTGATGTCTGTGCTTTGCAAATTATGCAAAGAGGCCAGTTGAGGTGACATCTTTGCACATGACCTGAAAAGTGAACCTGAGTCCTCAGCAGCCCCAGCTTACTCATTTGTTTTCCTGATCTTAAAGCCCACCAAGTGTTGGGTTCCACTTGGCTGCGTCTGCAGAGCCGGATCAAATGAACCATCTTGCCACTTCCAAGAGTTAAATTCATTTCTAAATTTAACTTTACATGCTGTCCAACTGGATAATTATTCACTATTCTGAGACCAGGAAAGAACAACTTTTCCTCAGCACTGCTCCCTTCTGTTGTCCCCATCAGGGCTTTTGCTTGCAGTTTCTTTGGCACCAGGATTTTCATTCTGACCTTTAAGCCAGAAACTGGCACTGCTGTGCAGGGCTGCAGTGAGGAGCCGGAGCTGTTTCCTTGGGGCTGGGAAGCTACCAGGAGGGCAGGTCTGTACTTCCGCAGTTCCATATTCCTCTCTGACAACCACATCAGACAGTCTCTTTTTTTCATTTTTAATACATAAAAAAGCTTTAACCTCCTCCTGGTTTCAAAAGGCCTTTGGCACATGAGAGTGATTTTTATTTGTGGTTTTATGCTGGTTCTGACTGGGGTGCTCTTTGTGGCTGTGTGGTTCTAGCAATCAAGTTTCAATTTGTTTTGTTGGCAAATGCTTAAGGCACAACAGAAATTTTCTGTATATGTAAATAGAAGCATTTTATTTTCTTCTAATTCTTAAACCTTTGTGAAGATTTTCCGTATCTCCAAACTTTAATGTTTCAAATGTGCACTCTGTGTTTATGTGTTGATTCCTTTTATCTTTTTGGATTGCAATAGAAAATACTTGTGCATGTCTATCACCACTTAATAGTGACAAGCAGTTTTCTTTTGTTTTTGTTTTAATCCCCCTTCATTCTTAAAAGAGAAGTTATAAAAAACACTTGCAAACCCTTAGGTAGGGAAGGATCATTATCAAAGAAAATGTGCAATTGTAAAGAGATTGATGAGGTAGAAGCTGTGTGTGTGTTCATGTTAATTAGAAAAGTACTGCATCATGTACTACTGATCTTTTCCTTTTGTAGCCACACTCTAAATAAGCAAAGTTGGTATAGACAGTATCTGCCATATTGATGTCCTTCAATCTTAAGTTAAAAAAATGTGCAAATTTGCCATGTGTCTTTTGATAGAAAGGAATGAATGTTTTCTGACATAATGTCTGGGACCCTCACAAGTTCCCTGTCTGCAAAGACGTTCACACTCACATGCAACATGCTGCTCCACTCAGCTGGGAGGATTTACTTTCACTAAGCAGAGGTGTGTGTGTGCACACAGGTTGTTACAGGAACAGACCTTTCAAAGGAAATCCCTGTGTGAATCTCTGCAAGATCACCACAACAATGTTGGGTACAGGGAATCACAAAAGCATTTTCCGTCTGCAACTTGTTGTAATGCTGTGTACTTTTGTGCCATTGGATGATCCTACTTTTAGCAGAATGGGTGGAGTAAACAGTGGCACTTTCAAACTGTCTGTAGGATATGGATTTTATTTGAGGATCAATAAGAGTTTATATTTGTGCAGCTTTTTGCAGATTTTGCAAACCGTCTTTTGCAGGACTGGGGGAACATTGCGAAATTGCTTAGAAAGGATATGATCAAAGTAAACAGTGTAACACACTTGGGTTATACACATTAATAGAAATACTTAACTGATGGAAAAGACCTCAGCATTGTGTAATAGCAATGATATGTTGCATTCCAAGATCCCAAGGCGTGTTACGGTCATTAATTAACTAGGAACAATAACTTCCTTTGATGACAAGTAGTGTTTCCCCCTGATGAGGCACAGAGGAGTAGATGCCTATCTAAAAGCAAAATGATACTGTTCTTAAAAGCTATTTCAAATGTGCTTTTTTTTTTTTATTCACTTTCATTTACAGGTGTGTTACATTTTTCTGTTTGCTTACTTTCTTAAATGTATCCTTGCTTAAATGTAGTCTTTCTCTGCTTGGCGATAGCCAAAGAGTAAAGAACTTTGCTCAGAGAGCAGAAAAGTATTCTGCTGTTATGAGTGAAAATTCAGTGTAATGTTTCAATGAAAAATGGGGAGCAAACACTTGTAAAAAGTGAATTTTCATCAAAAACCATATTTTCCCCTCTTATGAGAATAGTTACAAAGATTATATTTTTATACTTACTAGCATATAGTTGCTTTTAGTCTAAAGGAAGGATATCAACTAAAGTGGAAGAAGATGGTGTGGCACAAAACAAACAAAACAAAAGCCCTAACTGACAAAAGTTTTCTTGGGAAGGAAAAACACAGATAACGTCCTTTCTCCCTGAATAATCATTATTATGTTATCGTGTCTTTTGTTCCATGCAGCTTCAAGCTTATGCTTTCTTCCTATGCAACTTAAAGTTTAGCTAACAGACAAAATACTGTATATTGGATGTAGATGTTGAGTTCTCAGGATAATGCGGTCTGCTCTCACAAACAGGAGGAGGTCAACACTGTGAAGCAAGAAGGAAACCCACTGAATTTCCCCATTCTCCCCCCTCTGCAGAGGACAGATGGTTCTTGTGATTTACTTATTTTTAATAGCCCTTCATGGGATGCTAAAGGAATGTTCCAGCTGAAGAAAGCCAGTGTAGTAACACCATGAATCAATATGCCAGACTGATCCCTTCTAAAGAGGAAAAAAAAAATGCAATCAGTAAGTTTTTCTGGTTTAGACTGGATAAAACAACGGCTGCTCTTGGGGCTGATAAAGTTTGGAAGCCTCTTTAACATGGCCTGCTTGAAAATCTGTTTTCTCAAATTATGTCCAAATACTCCCTGTGAGCTCCCAGTCCCACCCTTTTGTCCGGTGCTGAGCCCTGCACAGTTATGCAATGTGTCTTGTGAAAACTGCCTGCATGCCATTCCTAGTAGACATCAACCTGGATGTCAGAAGGCCAGGGCAATGTTGCTTTTCATGTCGTTGTGGCTGTTTGTGAACAAAACCCTCTGAAAACTGCCTGTTCTGTGGGATATTAATATGAAGGTCTTTTTGTTGTTCTTGGCTTGTTTTTGTTTTCAATCAGAGTAAATCAGTAAGCTCTCCTTTTTGATTCATGACTTTATGAAAATTGGTAATTGTAATGTGTTGACCTTAATAAGGGATGCATTTGCTGAATAGGCTGATGCCAAGTGACGTCTTCATCAGAGCCTGTCCCCACCTTCTCTGCTCATAGCAACAGAAAAGGAAGGTTGTTCCTGGTATATAACCAACAGAGTGGACTGATGACTGACCTTACAAAGTTGAGTGGTTGAAGGAATGCTGTTCACACAGAATCAGTCACCCACGATGGATGTTGAAGAAATATTGTTGTGCTGTTTTGAGTACGTGACCTGTCTCTAACAGCAGTCACTGATATCTCTTGTGAGACAGGCACATCCATGTGCAACATTTACTTTGTGTTAGCAATAAATCCTGCCAAGAACTTCTGAATGTGTTTTTCCATTTTTATCTTCTCTTCCCACCTCCCAGACCTTTCCTATTCTTTCTCCTGGGTGGATATTCCATTTTCTGATTGTAAGTGCCCCTTCTTTCAGTCTTTACTTACAGAGGAAAAACAAGTGAAGTACTTGATTCATTGAGTGATACATTTCATGTCATATTGATGTTAATCCAAGCTAACAGAGGAATCAAATGTGGAAAAGCTAGTTACTAATTGTTGACAGACATAGTTAGCATAGTAAAAATAAAGATCAAAACACTCCTGCCCCATAAAAACAAATAAACTTTAGTGCTCTCTTCTAACAGTCAGGAATTAATATAGCTGACTGCAACTTTGGGAGGAAGTCCAGTCAGGTCCTAAGCTGAGATGGTGATTTTACAAGCTCTCACAGGAATTATGCTGCATTGTAAGCCATTTTCAAAGCTATCTGTAGTGAGCAGGCAGCTTATCTAGGTCCTTATACAACCCTCTTTCCCAGGGAATTGAGTTGGTAAATGATCCCTTCCTCATCGGAGTAATACTGTTTCCTCTCCTTTGTGGCATTTCCCATACTAGATTAATCAAATTCAAGGGACAGGGTCCTCATTTTTTGACTCTTCAGCATTTTTAAGTTGATATCTGCTATAAGGAAATTGCTGAGGAAGTGCCATTTCATAGTGCAAGGTAAAGTAGATTTGCATTATGCATCTGAGAAGACTTAATTTGATTGTATTTTTCTTCTCCTAGTTTAATGCTGTTGTCATGACTCATGCTAGTTTTCAGACAACAGTTTTGTCCAGATAAAGGTATTTGAATTATGATCAGTGGAGAAATCAGTAAGAGCACAATTTTAATAATAATTTAGACATTTTTACTGTCAGTACTTGTGTTCTTGCCTCACTGTGTGTTGCCAATTGTGCTTAACAGATTATTCTGAAACACAGCGTAGTATCACAGAATGATTTGGGCTGGAAGAGGTCTTGGGGTCCCCGATCCAACCAGCTGCCCAAAGCAGGGCCAGCTCTGAGCTCAGACCAGGCTGCTCAGGGGCTTATCCTTTTGGGTCTTGACAGTCCACAAGGATGGAGATTGCACTGCCTCTGGGCAACCTGCCCCGTCGTCTAATTGCCCTGCATGAAGAAGTTTTATTTCATGTCCAATCTGAACCTCTCTGGTTTCTATTCATGTCTGTTGTCTCTCGGCTTCTAGCTGTGTTCCACCATTAAGAGCCTGGCTTAATTTCTTTGATTCTACCCTTCCTGTTGGGATGGGCAGGCTGTCCAAAGCTGCATCTTCCCCAGGCTGAACCAGCCCAGCTCCCTCAGCCCCTCCTCCCAGGGCAGGTGCTCCAGGCCCCAGCTGTCTCAGGAGCCCCCTGCTGAACTTGTGACAGTTTGTCCATTACTTTCTTATAATGGGGGCCCCAAAATGGATGTGGCGTTCTAGGTTCGATCTAAGAAGCCCTGAGCAGAGTGGATGATCCCCTCCCACAGGCTCCAGCTATGACCCCACTGATGCAGCCCGGAGGCTGTCGGCCATCTTCGTTTCCAGGGCTCTGCCAGCTTGTGCCCAGAGGGCTGCCCACCAGGGCCCAGGGCCGTTCCTCGGAGCTGCTCCCCAGGCAGGCGGGCCCCAGCCCATGTGCTGGCAGGGGCTCTGCCTGCCCAGGGCAGGGCTCCACCATCGGACCAGCTTAATTTCATGGAGCTCCTGATGGCCCCTTCCTCCAGGCTGTCTGTAGTCCCTCTGGGCTGTGGCCTGTTCTCTAGTGTTTTGTATCACCACCCTCCTCCCATCCCCCAGGCTGGGGTCAGCTGCAAACTGGGTAGCGCCCTTCATGAGCTCAGTGGTAAAGAGATATGAGTCTTGCCAGTTTTCCCTAATTACAGCAGTTAGCCCTGCCAGTGGGAAATCTGTAAGAAAATGAACCCTGGCTTCTGTGATCACAACAGAGAAAGACAGTGTGGATTAGAAAAATGCCTTTCAGATGAATAAATTGTCTTTTTTGTTTGTTCGTTGTTTTGATGTTGTTGTATTTTCTAATACACTAGTTACTTCCCTACATGTGCATACTCGGACGTGCAATGTATACATATATCCAAAAAGTCAGGATAGCATGGGATGACTATGTACCAAGACTTGTTTGCCTTTGTGTTCTGCCCTGAATTTGCTCTAGGTGTGTGAAAAAGGTTGCTTCATAGCTTTTGATTTCAGGCTTGTCTTTCAAATGAGTTCGTGAACACTTTTGTAATCCTAGTCTGTTTAGACTATAAGGAGTTGGAAATGGGAATCACATCATGCAGTGTAGTGCTTAGAAAAGTGAAGCTCAGATCACAGAGAAACTCTCTAGAAATAATTTTTAAAACTGTTATTATCCAAACATAAAACTTTGATCCCTTTCCAGCCATTAAGTCTTATTCCTGAGCATTATTGTTTTAATCCTTTGGGTTAAATGTTGCAGGTATCATCACTGAATTGATGATATGCCTGGGTAGCCAGGTATATTGTGTTTCTGATTCCTCGTTAAAAAAATAAAAAAATGGGGGCGGGGGGATGGGGGGACTGAATAGGATCACTAGACTATAGCTGTGTACTTCTGTAGTGCATTTACTTCAATACTATGTAGACTTAAGACTTTTAACAAATTATAAAGGGAATTACTAGCTAGTGAAATTTGAGTCAGTGTTCACCTTTAGCAAGTGTGAGCAAAACCTGTAGCAGCAGGAGACACTGCTGTCTAGCATTGTCCTGGGGTATGTATTTGGAAGAGAAAATATGTAAGAACATTCAGAACACGGTAGTAATAGGTGTGTGTTTGGGATGACAGGAGTAATATACTGACATCTCATCTTTGGGACTCTAAAATTAAGTTATTTCAGTTTCAGCTCAGACCCTGAGAGTTCATATTATAAAATCATTACATATAATTTAGCACATGAATTGAGAGCTGTTGGCTCATCAAGGTTTGATTTGCCTGGGACTGGATCATTCTGTCCCCTGGAGAGACCATGCTTCCTCTGTATCAAGTATACTTGTATTAGTTTTCATGCAATACATTGCCTTTACAAAAACAGCAAAGCATTTACTACTTTTTTTTTTTTTCCCATGTTTCTGTTTTGTGCAGAACTACAGGTGGTAGTTATTTCTTTTTTGTTAAGAAAAGAAAGCCTCTCAGGCAGAGAATGGAGAAGAAGGAAACAAAGGCATGAATTCTCCCCCAGCCACCAACACCCTGTTCTTTTTCTTGAAGCTTTTTAAGGAAAACATGCATATGGTTTGACTTCGAGTTTCTGGAGAACACAACTAGGACTTGAGAAATCTGGATTGTTTTTAGCCATGGCATATCTTTGGTGTAACAGCGGACAAGATGTTAAAAATGAGACAAACAGAGGTACTGAAGTGCTTTTTAGAAAGCTCTGTAATCTTTACTGGGCTCATCACAAAGAGCTTGCTCTTTGAGTGTCTTGGTTTTTCTGTTTGTAGCTGTCTATGTTTCTGTCTGAATGACCCATTAGACTTAAAGTGATTTCTCCATGCTGTGCTTCCAGTGGTTTCCCAGGAGCTTCCTAGCTCCTTTTCCTTTTAGTGGTATGTGGATGGAGCCAGTACCTCTTTTCAGTTTTGCCCAGTGATAGGATGAGAGGCAACGGCACAAACTGAAGCACAGGAGGTTCTGGCTGAATATGAGAGGGCATTTCTTTACTGTGACGATGACAGAGCACTGGGAGAGGTTGTTGAGTCTCCTTCTCTGGAGATATTGAAAACCCACCTGGATGCCATCCTGCACATGCTCCAGGTGATCCTGCTTGGCAGGGGGGTTGGACTAGATGATCTTCAGAGGTCCCTTCCAACCATGGCCATTCTGGGATCCTGTGATCTGCAATTTCAGCATTGAAATTTTGAACATCATCATAGTTTTTGTGGCTTTCTCTTTAGTCACCTCAGTTAAATTTGTTTCCCATCATAAATTCCTGTTTTGCATGTGAGAGACTTAGAACCTGCTGAACTCCCTGAAGTTGTTTTATGACTTCATGCTTTAGCATTTATCTTGCTCTTTTGGGCAGTTAGAGTGAGCTACAGCATTACCTAGTATTGTTTTCTCATCTATTTCCTGACATTCTGTATGCTTCTTTTAGGCTGCCTGTTTTAACTGTTGATCTCAGAAATCCTCATATTTTTCCTTTTTGATTGGGTTTCTCCTTACCCAATAAAAGCTCTGCTTCCTTTGCCTTTTTGCACTGAGAGATATTTCAGTCCTTTTCCTACCTCATGTTGCAATCTGTAAATTTTCCCATGTGAGGTTGTCCTCATGCTTATTTACATGCTTATTTTACTTAATGTTAGCTTCTTTTCCCATTAGCAGCCTGTCTTGTAATAATAAGTGACAGATGAAGGGTTATAATTGTAGAGAAACTAGACAAGTTATCTGGTCAAAAGACAAAAGCAATCATGAAGATGATGGCTTTAATATATATATTTATATATATATAATGTTTATAAATGGGAAGGTTTAAAGTTTGCTTTTTCTGCCATTTTGCCCAGCATCTCTTTTGTTAAGCATACAGAATAAGATTTTTAAAATAATGCTAATTTTAAGCTTCTAAATACTTACTAGGAATGGGAGTGATAATCTTTCATTTTGAACATATGAAGATGATTGCTGTGGTCTCTTTCTTGAAAAGAAGTTGTATAAGTAACTTCACAGAGTTTTAATAATTATTTTCATGCTTGCTTCTCTTGAGTTCTTGACAATGGGGAATACAGTACTTCAGGAGATAAGAAAAAGGGTAGGTGATCTTAAATGAAGGACCAGTGTGACATGAGAGTCAACATCCAAGAGGCTGAGTGTTTAGCAGCTGTTGCTGATGTTAATCCGAGTTCACAAACTCAGGGAAAACTGTTTAGAATCAGCGTGTGTATTCTTTGTTGTTGGGGTTCCCCCTTCACTCCCTGCTCCCTGGTTATCCCCCCTCCCCCAAGTCCTGTGCCTAAGCCTAAATTTAAGTCCATGAGCTTGGGTCCTAATTCTTGACTCCTGAACCTTAAGTATAAACGTGATGATTCTATGATTCTACGATTCTATGTCTTCATAAATCACCGTTCTTAATTTGCCAGATGGACACTGTAATTAGTTGGGTTTCTTTTTTTCCTCTTTTTCCATTTGTTGCTGTAGAATTGGTTGGCTATATACATTTTAGTGCTTCCTAAGTAATCGCAGTGAAATTTGTCTAGAGCTGTGGGTTTTAAATTGGTCTATATATAACTAATATTTCATGTAAACTTTTTGATTGACTAGTGGAAGTATTTAAAATCTGTTTTGAAATAAAGACCCCAGATATTTATACAATTGGTGATAAGTAAAGACAGATGTAAGACATAAATTTGCTGGTTATGGGTTGCCTGTATTGGTTTCAACTGCAATTATTATGCTGATGTGGGAGAGCAGACATATGTTGAAGAAGTGGAGCATTCCATAACAATTTTGTGATGTAATGGAGCAGTCTTGCAAAAGTGTCTTTGCTGCTCTGAGGGAGAAAGAACTATGCTGTCAAATAATGGAATATGTTATTTATCCTATCCTGGTCTTTTGCCGACGTCAGTTTTTGGTGTATATTCATATATGCTTCTGGGACAGCAAGTTCTTTTATTCCTCTAGATTAGGAGTAACAAAATCACTTCGAAGGGCACTTTGAATAATATTTCTATACCTAGACGTGTTCCATCATACACTTATTCTCTCCTTTAAAGGCATCATTCCATTCCCACGTGCCCATGATCTTACTGCAGTGTCTTTCCACCCTCAGCTCTTCGCCCATGTTTCAGAATGCCTGTTAGTTTGTTTTTCCATAACATAGAAAAATAGTAGCTGTAAGATGTACACAGCCACTTATCTTCTGTAATGCATGGCTTGTTGACTCAATTTTGGGTGAAACACAAAGTGCTGTGACAGGTTGCAACTAGTAATGTGCTACTCCACTTATGCTTTTTAAAGATAAACCTTTTCTCTTAGAAAAGTTAACAGAAATAAAGACAGCAAGTTCATGTAGAAGATCAAAAGCACTTCAAAAATTTAATAAACTTAAAATTTTCTTTCTTAGAAATTGTTTAGCAAAGACTGTTGTATTTACTTGTGGATTACCTTTGGCAAAATTTTAAGTGTCCATGAGGCAGAAGTATTGTTGGGGATGATGTTCAAGATATCCAGCTTTTGTTGTTCCTCCCATCTCAGGAACAGGTATTCCTTCCCTCTCTGCCCTATTGTAATCAAGCAACCTACCATTCAGAGACTGCATGGGCATGAATTTTAATGTCTGACTTTTACTAGTAATTAAGCCCATGTTATCCTCCTGTCCAAAATTTTTGTTCTTTAGTTAAGAGCATGAGGAAGAACATCCAAACTGCAAAGTGGTCATCTTGCTTCCTCACCTTCTATATAGGCAGACTGGTGGAGCTATTTGATGGTCCATCTGAGCCTTGCATTGTGCACCCAGATGCCATTTTGCTATTGGATGTGTAGCTGTGACAGACGCTGAGCAAGAAAATTAGTATGGCTCCTTGGTGCGAAAGCCTGATGATGCATGTTCAAAGGCATTGTGAAATTTGTGGGTGTGAAGATCTGTGTCAGGGAGGCCTCTGAAGTTCAGGCTGGTCTCCAGCTTGTCACACTAATGGACAGAAGCCATGTAAGTAGACCTTGAATCCTGTGATGTTAACCCTTCATTTTTATCAGTTGTTAGTAATTCTGTCTGAGTCCTTGAAATGTGTACTACTGAATGCTCTGTCTTGCTAGCAGCTGATTTATTTCTGAATAATAGTGATAGTAGTGATTTATCTACTTGACTAAATGGTGAAAATGTTTAATTTTATACTAAGTAAAAAAGTAGCTTAAAAAGTCTCCATGTGGCATATTTTCTAGTATATTTTCCCCCTTGTACTCTAATTTAAAAGAAAAAAAAAAAGACTCCAAGGCTCAGCTTGGCCTCAGGAACAAAAGTGCATCTTACACTGCTGTGAGTTACTCCTAAATTGCTATATACATGTTCATCTGATCTCTGTCTGCTTGACTTAATTAAAACACTGGAATGTTTGTTCAGAAGATAAGAACATTTCTGGGAGTTATTTAAATTAGTAAGTACTCTGCTTACTGTCATTAAATGTCTTTCCTCAATCCCTCCTCCCCTATTCCTTGCAGTACATAGCAATAAGTGATATATGACTATAAAATAATAATAGGTCACTGGTAGTTGAAGGCAAAAACTAAATGAATGCTGAACCTCCTCACCATTCATTTGGAAGGTTTAGTATGTGGGTGGTTTTTTTTTGTTTGTTCGTTTGTTTTTAAAAAAAGCCTTGTAATTAAAAATCCTGCTTGTTTTACTTTTTTTTTCTCCATTTTATATACAGTTTTCATTCTATTCTTATTTTAATAGGAGCTAGCAATTGTATGTCCTGCTGCCTGCTTTTCCTCTTTCCCTTGTGGCAGTATTTGCAGCACCAGCTGATGGTCATACAGAGGTGCCTCAGTGAACACCAGGCCCAGCGTAGCTGTGTCATGGGCTATTTTAGTCACCCAGTTTACCAGGAGCCATTCTGCTTCTGTGAGGTGCTATACATATTTTTCTGGTAACATTCATGTCTCTAAATACCAGCACTGAGAGAAATTTTCACACTTCTTTCTTTGAGAACATAACCTCCTTGGATGCTACTCCTTTGCACAATTTTCCAGCGATTTAAAGTGTTTAAACCTGACTGATGCATAATTAGGCTACTTCATACTCTTATTCCCTGTTGAACTGACATTTTTTTCCTTGCCTTCTGAATTGTTCTTGCATTTTAACAGTATCAAGACTTTGGCTTTAGGAAGGTTGTGGCTTCTCTCTCTTTTGTCATTAACTTTGGATCCTGACACAAACAAAACAATTTATTCAGAGAGGAAATTCATGTGAGCTGGAGTGATACAAACAGTTCCCCCCTCACCAGCTATGTATCTGCCTTATTGAGTTAGCTTCAGTTCTCCAGGCTATCGTGAGAATATTTGCTTAAGCTTTAGACTTTAGGATGTTTATAGGTTCTTGGAAGATCAAGGTCTTTGTGGTGCATTTGTGCTGCAGAGAGGACGAGAGTTTGGTGAGGTGCCTGTTGTAGTGCTGACAGGAGGAATTAATTTCACCTTATTTCAGTCTCTGCAAAGTTGTAGACTATCTGAAAACATCTTTCAGTTTAGTAGTAATAATTGGAATAGACTGATAATTAAATATTATGATTGCTGAACATTACCATTTGCAGAGTAATCTTAATTTGAATACATTTTTTCATCCCCTTTGTATGAAATATTCAGCAAGGTTTGTGTTTTTCCATTTCTCAGATTTAGTATTGCGTGGAATTTATTATATTCTTTTAAGTATGAGTGGCTTGATGTTTTACCTGTCCCTGTAAGGCATCCAGCTGCTCAACCTTTGTGAAAGCAAAGCATTTAATGTTTCTTGATCACCATGTGAATATCAAGTGCAAAGTTAAAAAATGGTACATCACATTCTTTTGTGTTGTTAGTTGTTCTTATAATTTCATTTGCAAGAGAAAAAGAGGGACTGGGAGGGCTTTCTACATGTCATAAGTAATCCTTTTTGTCAAGAGGTTAATAAGCTTATGGAAATTCCTGCTGTTTACAAAATACGCAAGGGCTGGTAATCAAATATTTAAGGCTTCTGCCATTCATTTCATACCTGGTGTCTTGAAATAAACTGGAGAATACAATTTTGTTCATTGATGTGAGATGCGATAATTCAAAGTTAATTCATAAAAATCCGCCATTCTTAGCAAGTTAGTTTGTCTAAAGCATTTCAGAATTAGAAATTTTCTGGAAGACATGTTTTTTATTAATCCATACTTTGCTGTCTAGTGAAAAACATCCTTCCTCCCTTAGGAAGGATTTAAGAGGAGCTAAATTTTTTTTTTTATAGTGTTTTGCAAACAGAGCCAAGTGGTTCAAAACAGTTAATTAGCTGTCTATGTAGGAGAATTATCTCCCCAAAATTTCACTGTTCCTTTGTATGGAAAACTGACTGTAAGTAGTGATTGTCATGTGCTTCCCTGTGTATAATTTCTGTGGGATCTCTTCACTTAGCAAATATACAGGGCTACAGGCTGTGGTAGGGAACATGTACAGTACCGTATTATTTGAGGAATAGTATGTTTTATTTACACAAACCTAGTTCTGAGGGGTATAATTCAGGCTGTCACTTTCTGTTTTGATTAACTGTGCAACTTTAGCATTCTCCCTACGTATTTAATTAAAATATATCTTACTCTGCCTTAACACCCCTCCCTCCCCGCCCCCAGTGCATTTCCTGAAAGTACAAAGAATTTTCATTCTTCTTTAGCAAGTACATGGTCTAGGTGTGGCTTTGCTAGACAGTGCTAAAATATATTGTCCTACCTCACAAGGAATTGGTATCAATGAGAGATATCATCAGGTAATTTTATATATGGTTGAAGGGAGTTGTAAAATCTTCTCCTGGTGCTTCATACTTGACCTAACCTAGCGGATTGTTGCTCAAAGGGCAAGTACTCACCTAGTCCTCAACAATTTATCCCCATTTGAATGGCCAACCAGATTTGGTCAAAGAGCAATAAATACAGGTGGCACACATTTAGGGTGACTACTATGCCACTTGCTACTCTGAGCAAGAAGCAGGATGGCTTCCTACCAGGCTGTTCAGGCAGTCAGTCACCATCAAAAAAGACTCCTCTAAGTATACAAAGGAGATTGCTGATATTTAAACAATTTGTTTATCTAGGGAAGGTTTCTAAGGGTCCTTTCTGGAAATGATATGCAGGGCCCAGCAGGATAACAAGCATTGAACAGTGAGGATCAATGCAAAAGCCTCTGCATCTGGTAAGGACTTTCAGCTGGCTCGTTTTTCAGCTTTTCCTCATTCTGAATGTTGCATGCACTCACGCTTTCATCTTTGTATTTTTCCTGTTCAGACATTTCTACGTACAGCTGTGTGTGCTGGATAATACCACATTGTTTCCAGTGGCTTTATTTTCACTGAGGGTTTTCTTTTTTCTTGGTATGAATTGTGTTTCAAAACTACTTGACAAGGCTGTATAATACCATTCATGAAGCTGGATAATTGGAGAGGGGGAGGGGAAAGGGGAGGAGGAAAGCTGTACAGGTGTAGATACACAGGCAGGTTATTTCTGATAGCAAGAGCTGCAGAGGAGTTGGCTTATGCAGCAGAAGTGCTGAGGTTATGAGGAGAACAGAGAAGGGAGCCAGCTTGAGAAGAGTGCAAGTTTGTAGCAAGGGGAATAGAAAAAGAGCAGATCTGTGAAGTATTTTGCATGAAGTCCATCGGGAGCTTTACAAACCAAGAAAGATAATACTTATGCTGGGTCAGGTTTCTTTCCACGCAGATGTTGTGTTAGCTCTTGCATTGTCATTATCTTGGATCCCTTCAGTGTGACTAATATTGCACAAATTTCAAGCCTTATTTTCATCTCTGTGCATGCTCAAATGCAAGGAATAAGTCTTTAAAAGCTTTCTCTATCACTTGTCCATCCACTACTCCAAAGTGAAACCCCGAAACGTAAAACTTACTTCTCTTACTCGGTTTTAAAAGAACAAGTAGGGACGAGTATCCCTTTACAGAACAAAACTAACTTGTGTGCTTTGCAGTTCCAGCTACAGAACTGTAAAAAAAAAAAAAAAAAAAAAAAAAAGTGAAATGCTCCTTATATTCTTTTGTGTGATTAGAATAAGGAAAGTGATTTTTTTAGCTTCCTTGCTGTTCATCTGCCATAGCTGCTTTGACTCTGATCTGTGTTAAAGGAAATGTAACTGGGAAGAGGCTGTGGACATGAGTACATACCTGTAATAATGCCTCTTAAATGCCTGTCCTGTAAAGAAACTCCCATGTTTCTGTTCCTCTTGAAAAACTTAGTCTGGTTCATTTTGTTTTATGTTCCATGCCTGTGTTTCTGTGACGTTCCTTTCTCTCCTAGCAACAGCTTATTTGGGAAGTGGCTTTTGATGCTGTATGGTATTTAGACAATGTGTATCCAGTGCCATGATCCAACCTGGCTTAGTGTAACTAGCCAGAGTTGCAAGCGTATGGTAATGTCCGTAAGGAATTAAACTAAAGCCTTGAGCACTGGGCAAAGAGTCTTTCCAGAAGAGCAGAAGATCTGTCAACAGAATTGTAGCCCATATGTAATTCCTACAAATCTGTGAGTGGGAGATGCCAATACATTAGACTGTGCATTAAATGTCGTTGAACAGCTGTTCTGAGAGCCTTTCATTCATAGTGCTGTTAGCAATGAATGAGGTATTATGCCCTCTTTCCACATTTTTAAGTGAAGTGTAACAATATGTTTGAGAAGGAGAAACAGTGTAAAACACACCCTGCTGCCATTTATGTTCCAAGACAGTTTTTTGTTCTGGGGTATCTAAAATTAATTATGCTTGAAATAAGTATTGAGTATACAGTCTCAAGTATAGAGTATGGAATTACACAGTGAGTATTGTTTGTATTTAATAAAATCTCATGTAGCAGGGAGAATTTTTCAGAAACAACAGTTCTTGAGATCTAACCTTACCACTTCCTTAGGGCTATACTGTCTTTGTTCTCAACATTCCTTTGATATACATGTGTTTTAATCATGTTGCTTTAGAAGGCTGCAGTGAAAATTGTGTGTGATGCTTTCCAATGTCCGATTTTGGAAACTTTGGTTAGTCTACTCTTACATTTCCTCTCAATTCTCTCCTTGTTTTACACTAATGTGAATTAGTTTCTGGAGTTTCTTGTGTGTCTTTACTAATTATAGAAGAGTCCTGCTTGTCTAGTTTAATGTAATTCTGATGCGTATTCAGATAAACTTGTATAAAAGGATCCCACCTGATATCCTGTTAAAGGTCACATAAGAGGACTCTATTTTTCCCTTGGGTCAACCACAGATGCAGTGCACTGACAAAAGCCCAGGTGCATGCATCTCAGACATCAGCCTGTTCCTTTGTTGGCCTTATGGTGTAGAGATAAATTTATCATGCAATGTATGAGCTTCTTGGTCTCTCTCAACTGTGGTGGTCTGAGCCTAACAAGTAAAAATAATATTTATTTATTTATTTAAAAGAAAGCCTTGGAAAGGAGTGCAAAACAGCATTCTTACATCCAAACTCCTAGGGCTTAGGAAAATACCTTCCTGGAGACTAGACCTGTGTGTCAGGGAGCTTTTGCAACATCCTCTTAAATGTCTGATACTGACTGGGTGAGGGTCACTGGACTGAACCACCAGTGAACCTTTAAATTTCTTGCTCATGCCAGAAGTGTGGCTTCCAGAGTCTTCCAATACAAAGGAACTTAGCATTTAAAGATATTCCCTCTTTTGGTTTACTTTATTATTTGCCAAAGAATGGGCTAAAACGTGTTCATTTTGGATCTCAATAGAGTGGAAAAAAATTACATTAAGATAGTAATTTTGAGGCATATTCATTCATCTACCACCATCTTATCTACCTAACAGTAATTCTGTCTATTATATCATGATTCCTCTTGGACTTTAAAGGTGTTTTTTAAATAGTGTTAAATCCATAAAAGGTGGCCTACAAGGCATTCCAGAGGGTTTGCATTTTATTCTTTTTTTAGTTTTTAATTTGGTTGATTTGCGTGCTTTGTTTTTATATATGTTACAAAGACTTGTGATGTCCCTTTATAAATGATTATGGCTGTGCTTATTCTTGTTTTCTTTTTGAAAGAAAAGTGTGAGTTAAACATGAAGTTGTCTATGCTTTGGGTGGAGTTAGACCAGATGACTTCCAGAGGTCATCTGGAATATCAATGATGATAAAACATTTTAATGAAAGGTTCATGTTGGCCTATGAGCTTCTATCTCTTTAGTTTGCCTGTGTAGCACTTTTGCATGAAGCCATTTTGGAACATGAGATATTCCTGGTTTTTGTATACAGGCTGTGTATATCATCTGTGTGTGCGTAGGTCTGGGAATGAAATCTTAAGACTCCTGTGTCATCTTAGTAGCAGTCACTGACTTATGCAAAGAAAAATACGGTCAGTTGAGTAGCAGGTCCCTTTTGTCACCGTGTCAGACAAACACATTTCTTTGTCCTGTAAAATAGATCTGTAGCTCAAAGTAGCAAATTCTCAGCTTACTAAATTCTGCTGCCATATTTCTAAGTTCAGTATTTCAGTATTACTATATATTTATAGTTTGTGACACAGAAATGCTTATTACCACCAAGTGTCACGTTCATTATGAAAGCATCCACTTAGTGGGTGCAATGATTCAAGGAAAGTAAGAGGACTAGCATGATTCAAGTCATTTCAGCCAAAGAATTAAAGAGGACAGTAGAAGGAATTCTAGAAATATCAAACCAAGATGGTTAAATAGTTTGTAGGACCTTATTTCTGAACAGAATTTGTCATTTGTGCTTAGATGTTAAATTACTGAAGATTAAGAGAAAATATGCTAACCAAAATGATGTAAAGAGTTTGATTTTGAGTTGAAGCAGCTCTTGGGCTTAATTTGAAATGTTGCTGGTTTTTGATCTAAGGTGATATCTGCTCCCCTTCCCTTCTCTATTATAACGCAGTCACCAAACCAGAGAATTCAATTACTCATTTAGTTCTGCTTTCAAGCTCTTAACATGGTTATGTTAACCATATAATCAGACATTTAAGAATGCTAAGCAGATTAATTGATCATAAAAATATTATCCTGTTCTACCAACAAATTACATAAGATCTAGAACTCTGAAATAATGTACGTTTGAAATTGAAAGAACAATAGAAGCTGAGAGAAAATACACTAAACACGGAAAGAAAGGAAGAATCACGAGGACAGGATTGCAGGCTGACAAATAACCATCTGGATCATCTTGCTTTCAATATCTAGTCATCTTAAAATCTTACGTCTGGAAAGGACATATGGTGTGATCTGTGTTAATTCTTCCCTATCATGGTCAAGCATGTTATGCATTCTTCTTTATAAACCAAATAAGATTCTAATTCTTGACTTTGTGAAAAAGTATGGAACTCTGAAAGCATTGAAGTGCTTTCAGTGTTTGGTTGAAACTTTCCTTTAAAAAAAATCAAGATTTGCTTAATAATAATTTTAGTCTGGCTCTGGTTAGTCCTTATCTTTTCATGTGTATATGGTTAATTCTTTGGTGGGAGGTACTCATCAGGCTATGTGTTAAATTCCGTTTATTTGTTCTGTGGCAACAGAAATTACTATGGCTTTGTCTGTTTGTTATTATTTCAGAGTAATTGCCTTTTTTTTTTTTGGTCTGTTTTAAGTTCATTCCATTGCGAATTCAATGGAAAGAATGTCTCAGGCAAGGGGAAAATGACAAATAACAGGAATAATGGAGTATGCGTTCTCAGATTGTGACACTGATTGTCTCCAAAGTGGCTACCAGCCTTTTGCTTTTATTTTGGTAAGACTATTAAACAGTCAGTTCTGTTCTAAAATGACTCCAAAAAATGGAAGCTGTCCGGCTTGTCCTTGAAATGTGTGAATGGGCTGATGCAGGGTTCGGCAGCTCACCTCTCCCCAGACGGCAAGAGTGATCTCCTTCCTGGCTCTCCAGCCGAGCCTCTGGCAGCCGCTTTCAGCAGGAATGACCCCGTGCCAGACTCTGTGGAGTCCCTGGAGTGCTGAAGCCTTGAAGATTGAATTTAAACAACAACAAACCAAGTAAATGTAACAAAGAGAGCTTGAAAATCTTCCCTAAGAGTTTTCAAATGGCTCGCACACTGATCCAAATGTACTGTTGATGCAATTTTGTTGGAACTGGGAACTTTGAACATTAGGGGATTGCTACCACTGTTTGTAAAGCATGCGTGTTGGATAAAGTGGGCTGTTGATAAAGCTGCACAGCTTTTTCACTCTGCCAGGGACAACTGAAACCTATATGAAGCTGTAGTTCAGAAACAGGTTTATTGTTAAATATAGGATGTTGTTAAGGAGGATGTTATCCTTGAATTCATAGAAAAAGATGACAAAATTTCACATATGCCATGCTAGTGACGGTAATGGTTTGTCTCTGTTCACTGATTGAAAGTTAGATGAGTCTGAATTTAATGTATGTTTTACTGGTTACTTCTTTGTTGCTTTGTTCTGCTTGTTTTTAGGTTCCTCCTAGATTCCTCTTCAAGGCAAAGACTATGTGAGCACTTGTGTTCAGAAATAGAATTTCATCTTTGTTCAGGAACTCCAGACTAGTTCCTTCCTCACAACCCCACTGAAATACATGACTTTTGCAATATGTGTAAAACTGCTATGTAACTGACAAGTTGGTTTTTGTCCTATTACAAACCACAGCTCTTTTGGAAAACTAAAGTTATTGTAAATAAATAGTTGTTTCTGAGTGTACATACTATCAATCTATCCAGTCTTAATCTATCTCAAAACATTTAAGTTTTAAGTTCTTAGTTTTTAATTAGTCTGGAGGAATTTGCAAGGGCAGCAAATACATTTGGAGTGGATCTGTGTGTTTGAAAGAGATCCCTTTGTGATTTGAGAAGTAGCTATGATGATCCAAGAATGTAAAATGTCTTCGGAGTCCTAGAGATAGCCCATTTTGCAGGCTTACTTTCCTCTCTTTTTCTCTCTTTTTTTTTTTTTCTGTTAATTACCTGCACTGCATCAGATCATCCAATTTTAAAAGCATGCATCATTTCCTATCTTTTCCTGTTTCTGTAGCAGTGTGGAAATTGCGCAGCCCTGAAAGTTGGCACTGATGTGTTGGAAATGCTGTTTCAAGACCTCTTGTGGTCTTTGCTTCATATGAAGAATAGGTTAAAAAGTCAACCAGTTCCTACAGATGCATGTCTGACTTACTGCCATGCGCTATCAAAAATGAGGAGAAGAATGAGGAGACCCATTTCTCAGTCTGTGGACTGAACTTGGGGAAAATTTGACCCGAGCCCAATAATGTGAGCCTGAAGCTTATAGCCAACACTTTCTTCCATCAGTTCAGCATAGGAAAATATATAACCATTATTCTACGTGCAGTCTGTGCGGTTCTGATACAGCTGTTTTTACTGGAAAGTAAGTTGTTTGCTTCACCCTTGAGTCCAGAAAGGGCTCTGTGTAACGTTGAATTTGCCTGCACCTTCTGGCATATTTATTCGTACATCTTCTGAAGTTAGCTGTTCTGCTAACTAGTTCAGTTAGCTGAACTGCTGTTCTGGTGTGTAAATGTAGTAAAGTAATGATGCATGCCTATGTACCAGGGAACAGAATTGAGCTCAGATTTGGCATCAAGCTCTGACTTTAGGCACTTCCTACTTTTTTTGTTTGTTTGTGTTTTGTCGTTGTTTTCTAGTTTTGTGTTGTCATTTCCCCCCCTCCCGCCCCCCCCCCCCCCGTCTTTGTTCTGTTTTCCAGGCACTTCTTCCAGTGGTGCTTTTGGGTTTCCCTGTTCTGAGACTACTGGATCACCTGGTTTTGGTTGGCTTTTATACATTTTTTCCATGGTTCTGAGTAAACATTGGGACAATTTCTGCTCTAGCCTTTGTTCCTGAGAGGTGTTTGGGGTAGGATTGTAAAAAGGAAAAATGAATTGTTTTTACTGATATTCACTAGAACTCTTAATAATTTCTAGGCTTTAATTTGGATCCAAATGTGAGCACATCTTGTATTTATTTTTTGGCTAGCAGGGCAAAGTGTATGTTTGGAAAAGGATTCAGATTACACAGAGGCTGCTTGGACCACTGGCTTCAGCAGATGGAACTGCTTAGCAGATACTCACCCCTGTTCTGTGTTCCTCCTTAAAAGGTTTTTGCACACTAATGGCCAGCATTTAGATAGTGGTATTTTAAATCTCTTGTGTGTAAAGTTGAGAAATAATACAACAAATATCATAATCTGCGTAGTCTTCCTCCACCCTTCTGCAATAATGTTGATTATAAAACCAAAAAGCTATTCATTGATAAAATCTCTCCCGAGCAGGGGTCATTTGTCCATTTCCTGAGCCATGCATAACTCTGAGAATACTGTTTTTCTCAGGAACAATTCTTCCTTTTTGTAATCTCTGTTCTATTTTCCATATGCTGTCCCTGGATTATTTCCAGGAAAAAAAATGAAAAAAAAAAAACACACCAGAAACCCCCCAACCAAACCAAAGATACCAGAACTCACCCACAATTTGGTACTTTATAGCCTCTGTTCTCAGACTTGCATGTAAGTACCTTTATATGGGACGATTGCCAAACACTTTTCAAACACTGACACGTCAAAGCTCCAGTTTCTTCCTCATGTAAGCTATTTTAGACTTGCAGCAGCTTTAGAGTCCATTTACTTGAGTAAGAATAGTAGAATTTGGTCTTGGCTTTTTCTTGTGCATCTATAACTTAACATGGAAACATATTTTTGTTACTTAATTAGGTTAGTTACATATTTTTGTTACTTAGGTGTTTTTTTGTTGTTGTTTTTTCAAACAAATGCTTTTTTACTTCCATCACTTACAAAATTTATTTGAACTAAATTATATTACAACAAATAAATAGAAACAGTACTTCTGCCTAATACTTCTGTCTTATGATAGCAACACACTCTACAAACCTCAGATTCTCCAGTTTTTATTTGTTAGAATTACTGTACTTGAAAGCGACTTGCTGGGAAATGGTGGAGCATGGTTGAAATCTTTATCTAATTATATGCAAAGCTGGCATTCAGATTGCTCCACCGTCAGCAGGATAGTCAGCCCGGAATCTGAGAAAGAGAAGTGCTAGAGAGATAAGTCATGTTTAGGGGAATGGGAGGACGGTGAGAAACAGGATATGACACAGAGGCCATGGGAAAAAGTGAAAACTCCTCATTTGCCACAAACCCAGATGCTCATGCTGAAGATCTCCTTTCAAAGCGGAGATTGTAGGTCTCGGTGAGGTGGGCACAGTGTGGGGGCTCTGTGTAGGCACAGGGGCAGCTATGAAGAGCAGTTGCCATCTGCGGGCCCTGTACAGTGCACTCGTGTATGCTGCTGGTTTATGGTCTGCGCTTAGTATATGGTGAATGGTACTAGAATACAAATAATTATTATTAATGTTTGGCAAAAGCAGCTGCTTGTAGAAGCTAGGACAGTCACAAAAATGAGTAATTTTATGCTTAGAGAAGATTTGGGCCTGGAACAAAACACTGGGGATCTAAGGAGGAGCCCTTAGTGTTGCTAATAAATATCCACTTAGGCAGATTTGTCACTCATGTCTCTGAAAGTTTTGTGGCTTGACGAAAAGAACGTTCTTTTATTTCTTGAGCAGCTGTTCTTCTAAATGGGTGCAGCTGTACCAAAGTGTCCATTGACACCAATTGCTTACTGATTTAGTGGATTGGTTGTGGGGGTAAGTGTAGTCAATCAAGTAGAGCATTTTTTTACTGGCAACTAAGGCAAATGTGAAATTGAGAGCTGAGGTTTGCTGCACTGGAGCAGGCACAAATGCGACATATCTGTGACATTGCTGTGAAAGCTTTTGTGGGATATGGATGTTGATTATAGTTTGCTGTTAACTGAAACAGATTCAGTGGAGCTATCTCTGTTTATTTCAGCGAGGGCATGACCTACCACATGCAACATGGAAGCAATTTGAAAGACTTCCTATGGCAAGAACAACACTGTAGATATGTAATAAAGTGGTTTTCTTGTTGTTGTTTTTTTGTTTTGTTGTTGTTGTTAGAAGTATGTGAAAACAGGAGCTACTAACTTTCAGGCAATTCAGAAATGATTTTTTTTTTCCCTTATTGTAATTCCAGAAGTTTTTTTTGAAAGTTTAATGGAATGTTGTTTGGCATTTTCTGACGGGAGTGAGTTTGCATGTCTATTTTGAAGGATACTTCCCCATCCCCCCAACCATCCCATTCTAACAGTGAACTTCCTAAATTTACACCATAAGAAGAAAGGTTTTATTCTTGTCTCTGCTAATGATTTGCTGAGTAGCCTTGAAAGAGGCATTCTATCTTCCTGTTGTAGGGGTAAATTATTTAATTGCCTACAAAATGTTTGATAAATTTACAGTAAGGTATTTCAACACAATCTTTGGTAGGTAATACTGGAGCTTTGGATCATTATCCTAAGGACTTTTTGTAATGGTGAAATTCAGGAAGACATTACTTCTTCTCAAATTCTGTCAAAATTGAGCTGACATATTGGAAGGTATACTTTTTGGGGGGAGTTTTTTCCTTTTATAAATGACTACAATTTCTAGAAGATAAGTCACTTTTCTAATTCTGCATGCCAGTTAAGTGGTATGCTATTTTAAAACATCTAGATTTATCAATAAATAATACAGGTAATCTCATCTTCAGCTACTGTTGCACTGTTGTCCTTGAATGAAGATGCCCAAACGCTTTCCCTTTCCTCATCTGAAAAGGAAACAAAAGTCTGTCTTTTAATCTGGTAGGAAAGTTTAGTTGCTCTGGAGAAAATGGTATCTTAAGATCTTAAATTTCTCTCAGTTTCACAAGTGTGGGTGGCCAGGTTGAGGAGGGAAATGCACATTATGTTTTCAGTTTGGAGACAGTGGAGAAGAAGGAGCATTGGGTGTTCACTACTTACTAGACAGCACAGAATCCACAGGCGAGTGGTGTTTTAAATGGCTCCATGCTTCAGACTTCTGGATTACCCTAAGCAGCAAACTCTGTCTCTTGTGAGCCAAAACTGAGGGGAACCCATCCTCCATGTGCTATGGAAACCTGCCAGATGTGACCTGTTGGTGAATGCACTTGGCGATACATCAAGCTAGCTGCATATTTCTAAAAATAATAATAATAATAATAATGCTTAACTTCATAATTTTCTGACAGAAGCAACTTAATGCAATTTTTGGATGCTTTGAGATAGTGCTTTATTCATATAAGCTCAGGAAATGCTACAGCTGCTCGGTGGTTTTATGTCTTTATTTTTTTTTAATTTTTTTTAATCACACGTGTGTCCAATTAAAGTTTAAGTTAGATTTAGATTTTTGATGTTGTTTTGAAGACTTGTGTTAAATGAAATTATGAACCAAATACTAGACTTTTTACATTTTCCGTTTTCAGAGGGATTTTGTTTGGAGGAGATTTTTTAAAGAGAAAATGTAACTACCCCTTAATTTGTTGTCTGTACTGTTATTTACATATGGGTGCTGAAACTGGCAAGCCCTCTAGTTTGTTGTGGCCCTGAGAGAGGCTTCTGAGGTCTCACCACATAGCAACTACCAGAGGCATAACCTTGCTAGCGCTTTCAGAAAGTGACAAATCATCTTCTGTTTGGTAAATGTCTGGTAACGTTTACTGTCACAGATTTTAGTGCTGTAGTGCTGAAAAAGCTGATCACATGCTCAGGGTACTTATCAGGGTACTTAATCTCAGATAATTGGGGTGTTTTTATCTCTTTCCAATTGAGTGTTTTTCCTGTTTTTTTTTTTTTTTTTTTTTTTTTTTTTTAGCTCTCTTAGACCTCACTTTGAGAAAGTTATGCTGGTGGTTTTTTTGTTTGTTTTAATAGATGTGCCATTCACCTTTACATTTTCTCCCTTTTATTTAATTCCTATTTGGAATAAAAAGTATGAAATGTTTTTGTACTGTACCAGGACATGGCAAGCAGATTGATTGATATAGATTAAAAATTCGGTCCCAATGTAAACCACTGAAGTCAAGCGGAGTTTCTTTTACTTGTTACAAGACGTTGTCAATGCCACTGTGGTTCAGTGGGTAGAAGAAAGCTTCTCCAGACAAGTCTGTTTTCCTTTCTGTCTGTTAGTGCTTAACTTATCTAAAATTCCCAGAAATTACTTGTTGATTTAAATTCTCCTAAGGATTATAAAAAGCTGGGAATTTTGAGGTCTGCTTGCTTTTTGATGGCATTTATAATAAGGTGGAAACTTCAATTTTTTAAAAAACAAACAACAAAATAACTATTGCTGTTAACATTATTCAGTAAATGTAGAACTTTTTGCAGTGTATTTTATATGTTTCTATTGTCATTGCAAGGCCAGCTACTAGTTTCCCTTCCCTCATGTTCCTACAGTAGACACAAATACACCTTCTCCCTTATGCTCCCTTATCCCCACATCAAGGAGAGAGGAATGTCTTTGTAAATTCAAAATGGCAACACTTCTTTGATAATTTCCAAAAACATTTGATGTTTTTGTGACCAACAGAATGTTCGTTTGCATGCCTTACAAGTGACACTGTTTTGTGGTGCCGCATACTTTAAAGAGTGAGGTGAAACATCTGGAAGACAGAGGCTTTAAATTAATTTGATATGCCTATCAGGAGAATGTGCTCTTTTAACACTTGCAACCCTGTATGTCTTGGGTCATTGCTGTTTTCATTGGTTTCTTTTTTTCTGGCATTATGTAAACTATGGTGATACCAACTTTTGATTAACATGTAGTGAGTGCATACTGAGAATGTAGGCAATGCATAATGGCACAATGAGTGAATACAATGTATACTTCCATAAGCTACTGCAGTGTGTGGAGGTCTATATATAAATCTACAGACAGTGGGCACAGATATTTGAGGATTATTATTGTGGAAAACACAAAGCTGTACAATATCTATTATTTTATATTTTCTGTATTTTATTTTTGTTTGGATACTAGGGACCATTTAAAATCAGTATGTATGTAATTATTTTGGGGCAGGGATGGAGTTTGATAGACCTGAAACTCTTCCGTAGGTTTGTGGAGTGGTGTATAACATAATAAGAAAAGTCCTTAAAAATGTCCTTTTTTAGGGTAATGCTTTGCTTTTGTCGTTGCAATAGTAATAGATTATCTCCGGTTAAGTCTAATCATATGATTCTTATCAGGAATCTAGTTCATGGTCTCCTTGTTCTGGCCATGACTACCGGAGTTTTGGGTCTCACCATATGCAAGAGCTTTGGCTCCCAGTCTACATTTCAGATCATTTCTCCTTTTGTTTTCCTGTGAAATGGTTGACACAGATGTCCTCCTTCAGCTGCTTTCCCTATTCCCTTACTCCTTTTTTTTTTCCTTGCCCTTATTACGAAGCAACTATGGTATTTACTACTTTTCTGTTTAGTCCTGTGTTTGTTCTTCTGAATATTTATCCTTCTGCCACAATCACACCAAAAACAGTGTATAATTGTTTCAAGTTCCAGTAGGTATTCTTTATAGATAACTTTATTTGAAGTCCACAGGAGCAATCAAGCGTTTTTTGACAATGCCTTTTATTCCTGCTTTATGTTGAACAGCTGAGCCCTATACCTTGCCTATCCTCTACAATATTTTTTTTTAGATCCACTGACATCAATAGTGACAGGAGAGTTATTTATTTGTGGATTTATAATCTCCTTCATTTAGCTGGACAGTGTTTTTTGCACAGTAACTTCATTTATGTCTGTTAAGCATATGTAAAGTAAACCTATGTAAAAGCAGAACAAGTTCAGTTTATTGTATTAATCTGTCTCGTCGTATATGCACAGCAGTGTCTGGCATTTAGATGTTGGATTAGTTTCTTCGTTTTGTTGTGGGGATGGGTGCCACTTGGTTGTTTCTGTTCTTGGCCCTGTTTCAATGCAGTCTGTTTTGCAGTGTATGGGAGGGCATGGATTTTGTAGTTGCACGAAGAAATAAGGAAGGCCCCAGGGTTTGGGGACAAGGTGCCTTAAAATATGCTTGCTGTTGGGTTTGAAGCTGGGAGAGAGCAGTAAATGTCAAATACATTACATAGCCAAAAACTAAAATTGCTAAGAAAAGAAAATGACTTGTAATTGAATTCTGTAAACCAATAATAATTTCAAGCGTCACAACTGTTTTAATTCACCGCTCTTGACTATAAGTCATTTCAGCCATTGGTAAACTTGAAGTCTGTGAAAACTACCTGAATTGTGGGCTAGGGAATATCAGTGATGGGGGGAGAAGCTTATCAGCCTGTCTGTTTGGAATTTAGAGTATTCCCTAATTTTTAGTTGCTGGATCACCAAGCGGACACATATCATAAAATGCATATGCTGCTATCATTTTGATGATATTGTAGGCAGAAAGATAAATTGAAAACTTTTTTAATTTAGAGGGGGAAAAAGAGTGGGAGCCTGGGGACAGCACTGCTATGCCAGTTATATGTGAGCTTAAAAAACAAAACAAAACAACAACAAAAAAACAATACCAGCCCCAACCCAACCCCTTCAATAGCTTATATCGCCATGTATCTGTTTATTTCTAATGGCTCTTTTAAATGACAGATTCATAAACTGAAGTATCCAAAACAAAAGCCATGAAGTTTACTTTGGCCATCTCAAGTAAATTTTCCTAATCTAAACATCAGCAGTGCTTTTCATAAATTAGTCCAATGACGTCATCTTTTCAATTAGTGAGCTCGGTATTTGTGCTCTGGTCTAAAAAGCTATTTGACCAGTTAATGTTTTAGGGTTTTGTAGTAGTCCAGACTTCTCACCAGCCGCGGTTCCAAGTAATGTGATTGAAGTGGGAACGCATTTATCAATAATTGCCACTTTTTAAGTGCAGATAGAAGACAGTGATTAACTTCTGGCCTCCTTTATTGCCTACTAGGAACAACAGGCATTGTCTGTAGACTTTGAAATTGTTCATAATATGTTTTTCATTTTTTGTTGTTTGGAGATACAGGCATCTACAATTGAATAAGTATTAGCTGTGTTTCTGGGAGGACAAAAAGAAGAAAAAAATACTGGGGAGGCTGTGTTTCCAGGAAAGGCAAAAATGAGACAGTGGTAGAGCTGGAAATGAATCACCTGCCAGCCTGTGTGATAGTGTGTTTTATTTCATACAACCTGCTTGAACTTCAGAAAAGGGCTACATCAAAGAGACTCAAACTCTGTCTTCCTTTCCTGCATGCAGGTTGCAGGGATCGAGCCCCTGCAGACAGGGAAACTGCCTGTAGTGCTGGGCAGGGGAACGGTTCATTTACAGCCTATCTTTTTCTGTAGATGAAAATGCTTCCTCCGCATGCCACAGAAGCAAGAAAGAGGTTTATTCTGATAAGGTTTTAGCAAAATCCACCAACTGCCAAGAAACAGTCAAGCTGAGAAACAGTATTCTTTCTCTTAATCGCACCTTCCTCTCCCTATGTGGAAATAACAATAAGGGCTGACATGAGCTGAAAAAAGCCAGGAAATTCAGAGCTGAAGCTTAATTCCTATCCTTAGCTCACCCTAGCAACACATCTAGGCATTGCAACACAGATGCTACATAAGGTCACCTACTAGCAGTCCTGAAGTGTCAACTGTGATTGAATTCCCTTAAAGAGAAACCAAAAATTATTTTAAACTCACAAACTATTCCATATGTGCTTGTATGATGTATGGTTTTGCTTATGCTAATGAAGAGACTTGCACCAGTAAGTGGTTACGTACTTGGCTTGAAATGTGCAAATGCTTGAAACCTAGCTCTGTGAATCACTTTCTTTCACTGTCCTTTGAAGCAACCTGAGCTTGGGTTCCCATGATACTATTTCTGTTCTTCAGCTTTCTACACACAGTGGTCTTTCACCAGACCTCTTGCTACTTATCATTTCTATGTTTCAGCTTGTGGATAGCAGGAATGTTGAGCTAGACAGTCCTTTTTTCTATTATTTTTTTCTAACTTATTTCTGAGACAAGTTAGAAGCCATAACAATAGTACCATTGGTACTTGATATGGTTTGATATTAATTCACTGAAGACAATTTATATCGTAGGAATATGCCACGTGTCTCTCTTGTGAGCAGTGTTTTCATTAGATATTGCATGGGACAATTTCCAGTTTGGTACAATAAAAGATTGTGTTGCGTATTGGTGGTTCATTTCAGGGAGATTTTCTGTATGCTGAATTGTATGATGGTCTTGACCTTGGGATACTGTTGTGAAAATATTAGTCTGGTGATTTTGGTCCTTAAAGAGAATCTCCATTGCTTGCATAACTTGGCCAAAATTATTGGGCTGCAGAGATGTTACAGCCTTCCTGGAAGAAGGTCAGTCTTGGAGCACTTTCTGATAACCCAGTGGCAGCAGAGCGTTGTCCAAATCTTGCTGAGTATTTGACCATTTGTAAAGAAACAGAAGACTGAGTAATTTCTGGATTGTGTTAAATCAAAAAAGCAGAGCCGGCATGTTTTTCTGAGCAGCTGAAATACTGGATTCATGCACTATCTAGTAACTATAGTAGATAGCTGGTTTATCAGTTGCACTGCTGTGGCTTCTGTCTGACCATGCCTTATCTCCCTAGTACTACCGGTTGCAGGGCAAGTACCTTTTTTCATCCTTTATGCAGCTGCTTCTCACATGTCTGAAGCAGAGGCCTTCTCCTTTCACTTGGGTCACTTGAACATGCCAAGGTCAGCCCGTGTGGGGAGCAGAGTTTGAGTGTTAAGGTTTGCTCCATGCAAATAGAAAGAGGCAGCAACGGGGAAGCTGTATCTCTAGAGACCAGTATTAAACAAGTTCCAATGGGTATTTTAAGTTAAATCAAATACTTTAAAAGAACACAAAAAGTAACTTGAGCCTGGAAAGCTGATAAGATAGAATTTGTGTGGAGTCTGATACCTGAGTCTGGGATGAAAGCAGATAAATTGGCCTGCATACAGGTGAGGCAAGGTAGCCTGGAATAATTGCATTCCAGCAAAATGGGACAAAGATGGCTTTTCAGCACAGGAAAGCAAAGCTAGTGACAAATTCAAAAGATGTAAAATTTTTCATGGGTTCTTTTGCTGAGAGAGTATTACTGACATGGCAAGTGCTGATTTCCCAAACCCATTAAGAATGCTGAACCAGAACAGACACGACAGCTGCACAGAAAGATGCTCTGAAGTCTAAAAAGTAAAAGTTTACACACTTGGTTTTTTGTTTGTTTGTTTTTAATGTATATAGGAATCTGCATCTGCACATGTCCTGGAAGGAGCAAAGGAATTGACATATAAAGACAAAAAGTTGTGATTAGTGGCATGTCACATATTTTGATAGTTCAGCAACAACCACAGAGAGGGAAAGATAAATGAAGTGGAATGAAACAATATATGGCTAACTCCTGACCAAAAGTTGATAGGGGCAGGCTGTATGTTCAGGGAACAAATTTTCTTTGTCACCAATCTGACTTACACAATAAATTAAATACAGACTTTTATTTATTTATTTATTTAAGAAAGTAATCCCAGCCAATCTAATCATACGGCTTCTGATAAAACGATAATTTCTGAACTGTGCTCTTGGAGAACTTTTTGTAAATTCATGTTACCTACATAAGCTAAGGATTTAAAAAAAAAAAAAAGCTTCAGGAAGCTGAAAGTCACCTAAATCTTATTGTCAATTGTATGTATAGTAAACTGCCTTGAGCTACATTTAATGGGTTGAACAATTTCTAGGCACTGCAATTCTAATGAATGAGAATAATTGCATATACCTGGTTTCAAGAATGCAAATGTTTAACAGTTGCAAAATAAACTGCATTTCTGAGACTTCTGTGGAGTCATACATGTTGTATGTCAGGTGCTGCATTCTTCCTTCTCTGCAGCATTACCAGGAGAACTACATGTAAGAATACAGAGTTTAGTATTTCTAATAGCTTACTGAGGACCCTGCGATGAGTGATAAATGTGGCAACCAGACTTTCTTCTTATAGTAAAGTTTTCTTGTTTAAGCTTAACATCTTGGAAAAAAAGGTCTGAAAGCAGAATGTTTTATCTAGGCACATATCCTATTTGAAGCTCATGCTCTTATGTAAGCTTATGTAAGAACTTTCCCCAGCAGAATGGAGAGTTCATGTGTGCAAGGGGATAAAAAGCAGCTTATCAGCAACAATTTTCTTTCTCCCCTAGATTTTTTTAGGTTTGTACTTGGTCAGGCATCCTTTTCAGTTGCGCTTTCCTTCACTTGTGCTGTCCAAAAACATTTTGACCATACCTGGAGATTTCAGGTACCTCCTGGCAGTACACTGCTGCCTCAATGCTTTGTGACAGCCCCTAGCGACAAGGCAGGAGAGAAGAGGGATGCCTTATCTAGAGCCTTTGTTCCATCTTCTTTGTATTTCATTTTTATTTCTATTTCAGTTGCCTGTGGCAGACCTTGCAGTAAACACCCCAGTACCCAATGCAGGCCGAACAAGATGGCCAGTTCTCTGTCACTGAGTGTGATGGGGAGATTCTGTAGCCTGAAGAATGTGAGGCTGGGGAAATGGTGCTGGTAGCAAGGTCCTGACTTGGACCTGTCTGTTGGTCTCCCCAGGGAGACACTGAGGGACAGGAGGACATAGCTCTGCTCAGCTGACGCAGTGCAGGCAAAGCCAGGGGCAGTGGTGCTTGCAGCATGCTCCTGTGCACATTCCAGCTGGGCTCCCATGCCTCAGCGGCTCTGAAGGTGCCGGCGCCCCATGAGGGGTGCAGGAGCAGCTCCAGGTGGATGCATCTCAGATCTATTGCATTTCACCTTTTGGATGGACTGTGCTGCCTGTTGACCAAATGAGGGGCCAGAAGAGTGGTTGTGGGTCTGGCTGGCAAATGATTCTGCTGGATTATTCAGCAGTCAGCTTTATGAAGAGGGGGAAGTTTTGTTTTGAAGGGGACGTATTCAGAGTGCGAATAGCTAATAATGTCAAATCACTGTATAATTATCTAAAATGTTTAGAGTCTTATTTATTAATAAAGTTGCTATGTCAGTGGCCTTTGTAATACCTAACTTATTTCACTGTGCTGTTAATTTTTCTGTTCTTGGATTAAATTGTTTAACCTTATTAAATTGTCTTTTGCTGACAACTGGGGAATCCTGTTCTGTTTTCCACTGGGGTGGGAATCATCAGTACAGCAGTCTGAATAGCTGGGGAGGCCGTGAAGTTCAGGGAACACTGATGCTCAGCTCTTTAAATGAATGGCTTGTAGTAGTTGAGCTTTTGGACCCAAGAGTTCTCAAATGTGTTCCACATGGCATGCACAATAGTTTTTCACGTATTGCAGAAGAAGAAAGTAGGTCTGAGCAGGTGCAAAAGTGAAGTGTGAAAAAATTTGGAAAAGAAATAGATTCATTTCTGTGAGTAAAAGTCAGGAAATATGTCCCACTGCATTTCTGTTGAGAAAGTCGTAAGTTTTCCATGGAACGTAGAAATGAAGCATATCAATATAGTCTTGGTCATGCTCTTGTCACATAGCCATGCAAGTGAAAGGAGAGATGTTTAAGGCTCTTAGGAATTCAGAATTGACCTGCAAATCCCTTTTTGTGTCTTGTGAACATTGATTGAAGGAGCACAAATCCTTCTTATATCTCCATAGTAAATTCTGGAATGATTTTAATCTTTCTGTTCAATTTGTTAAGATCAGTCGCAATGTGTGGCAATGTGATTGTTAACTTAAATAACAGTTTCTGCTGAACCACGAAATTTGCATGTATTTACTCTCAGCGGTTCTCTAGATAATGCCCTCCGATTTCCACTTCTTAAAATAATGCTAAATAAGAGAATCTGCCTCTCCTTTCCCCACACCTCTCTTGTTATTCTTTGAAAGTGGCCTTTAACACCAAATAAAAGGCACTGTTGGTACTTCATCTGTTTTAAGCAGTAGTACTAACAAGCTTGAAGTGCAATCAGTCCAGTTTGTTGGATATTTATCATGTTAGTTGGCCATCAGCTGTTAGGGTCAAAGCCTAAAGATTCTTTATCTTCTCCCTCCCGTGATGATAGAAATCTGTATTTTTAAGATAATAATGCAGAATTACCATTTTCCTGTCTGAAACCTCAAGAGCTTCATTTTGTTTCATACTATTTATTTATTTTTCTTTAGTGACCCTTTTCCATTCAGTAAAGTTGCATTTGTCTTTGAACAGTTAATGATTTATTTGGGCCAGAAGCTATAGGGAACTGTTAGCTGTATTAAACATAGTGATAAGGATCTCTGAAATTGCTCTGGTAAGGTGCTCATGTACATAGTGGGTCTTCATCTTGCTCTGTAGGAGGTTTTTAAGTTTATAATCTAATTTCTCAAGCATTCACAGTGGTCTGTTTACACACAATTTGGAGGTCTGTCAGATCTCTAAAAATACCCTATTACATTATTGCAACTAACTTTTAATGCGGGTCATAATTAGTTACTTGTTCCAGTGGGGAATTAAAATCAAGCTGTTAGCCTGTACATTTTCATTGAAGAACAAAAAGCTGTGACTAATTATTCTGACGGTGTGGGACTGCTGACTGACTCATGGTGCAGGAAGGGGACTGTTTGAAATACAATCTCTTAGGAGCAGAGCTTTGTATTGCATCCATGTTGTGAACTTAACAGGAAATGATGATGCTTTCCTGGCCTGGAATTACTGGCTAATTGTCTTTCAGGTCACAGATGCTGCACTGATACCTATGTGGTAATTTAAAACTGCACTCTGTTTAATCTAGTGTTTCTTGAAAGCTGTGATGCAATACCAAGGTAATATAAACTAACTACTGTGGGAAGAGGAGCCATTAGTGATATATTGGGAACAACGAGAACATGGATAATTCAGCAGCTTTGATCTTTCCCAACTTAAATTTGCCTTATCAAAACCAGAACATTGCAGTGCAATCTCAAAGGCATTGTATCAGCCAATTCCAAACTACCACAGTTATCAAATTATACATTTGGCTTGTAATCCTATTGACAATATTGACAATAGTACTCATCATTGCTATAGAGAATAGAACAAGAGCATCAGAGTTGTGGCGAGCATTAGTCTGTGCGTCTAACTTCTCTGCTGGCATGTTCTTCTCTCATTGCCTTACTCATCCTCTTGATTTCATTTCTCCACTGCAGTCTGTAGCACTTACTTAGCAATTCATTTGTAACTTTGAAATTATTGTTGTAATAAATGTGTGAGTGGCACACACTAATCTCGATAAAATGTCAATTGCTTCAACCAAAATTCCCAGATGAGCTCTGGCTTGTTGGATAAAAAATAAGTGCATCTTTCAGTATTAAAGGAGGAAAAAAAAAAAGGGGGGAGAGAGGGAGGGAGGTGCTTTACACATGAGCTTATTAACATAATGAGAGGGGGTTCCATAAAAAAAAAGAAAAAAAAAAAAAGTATGACTACAAGATATATGGTCCTGGGCAGGAATATGACGTAGTAAGTGATTTTAACAGAATGTTAATATTGAAAGTCTTATTTGGCTTAAGAAAGACAAGCAGAGCATAGGGTTACATCTATGTATATCAGTTATGTAATTGTTCTGAGATCCTGTGTATAGGAAGAGAGACTTTACCCACATTCTTTGTGTGTCAACTAAAGAAGAAAAAAATGTAGAATGTATTATGGTGAATGTACACTGACCACTGTCAGAAGGATGAGATGGATAACATTTTTCTGAACAACTGGCAGACCCATTTGCAATATGCATCTCTGTTTACCTAGGTGCATGAGGGGATACCAAGTGGTTGACATGCTTTTTATTGTAGGAGATGGAGAGTAACTAGAAGGCAAACTTTCTCCAATATGATTGCAGTCAATAGGAGGAAAGGGATTGAGCATATCCAGGCAGCAAACCAATAAATGAGAACAAATGATAGCAAAGTAAAAAATGTTGAGTTTTATGTGTATATTTATATATGCACATATACAGGACATGGAAACTGAGTCAAGCAGCTAAGGTCAATCAGGGAAATGGACAAGTGGATACAAACAAAACCAGAACAACTAAGCCAAAAAATAAGAGGAAGCTAGCCAGTTACGGTCAAAATAGCAATGAGTCATGATAGTTAAGTGTTCAGAGAGACTAAAGAGTCAATCCACTTCTCTGTGGAATGGCAGAGCACTTGATAGACACTGCCAGGATTTCTGAAATTTACTCTGACTGTATGGAAAAGGTCAGCTGCATGGAAGATGGTTCACACAATTAATGTGATGAGAGCACAGATGACACCATTATGTAAGGAAGGTTAGAGAGCGTTCAGATGTTTTGGGGGTAAACTTGACTTGATAAATTTCATGCTAAGATATGCTGGGGCTGTTAGAAACCATTTTTGTGACCACACTTGAGACAGACCTGTAGATTAGTGTTAGAATCTGTATTTGAAGATAGGGCAAGTAGACGAGGTAAGAAGTTTTAGACATTCACTTCTTAAAAATACACTGCAACAAAGGAGTCAAAGGATGTTTAAGCACCTAGACGGATAAAAGGAAGAAAACAGCAGCTGATGTAGGTGTTCAGTGTTTTCATAAACTATGTAAATGATGGACTTCAGAGAATGTTCATTAAATTTGAAGAACACATGAAGTTAAGAGAGACCGTCAATCCCTCGCAGACCAGGTTTAAATTTCAAAATTGATCTGGACAGGTTACAGTTGCAGTGTGGAAAATGAATCACAGCTCAGTTTGATAAATGCAGATTACTGCAGCTAGACAACAGTAATGAGGACAGGGAACAATTTGCTCGGAACAGCTATTTAGAAAAAAAAATCTGGGTTTATTGTGGATCACAGCCTGCACTTGGAAAAATAATGTTATGTGGTTGTGAAAAAGGTTAGTGCCATAATGAATACCTAAACTAAACTGTTGTGTCACCAAGACAAATCATAACCTTTCTGCTTTGCTCTGAAGTTATTTGGCTTCAGATGGGCTCTGTCTAATTTGGGCCCCATGCTCCAGGAAAGATATAAACCCAACTCCAGAGGCAAGTACTTGAAATGACTGGACATAAAGAAAACATGACCTCTGAAGAAAGATTGACAGAATTTAAGCTGAGTCAAAAAAAGCTGGAGGGGTAACATGAGTCTTTAAAAGGCTCCCACAAAGAGGAAATAATAATCTATTGCGTAAATTAGTAGGGAATAGGATTACTTGCACTGGAAGCAGTGCTGTCAAACAGAGGTAACTAAGCGTCTGTGAAGAACGTCAACACCGTAAGTGGTCCTGATCTGAGGCAGGGGTACATGACCTTAGGTAACTTGGAGATTCCTGCCAGTCGTCATCTGATTTAGAGGTGACCATGTTGTGACCCCCAGCATAGCAGCATAACTTCGGGCAATCAAGACCACTGAATCTGATTCCACATGATGGGTTGTAACTGGCTCTTGCTCATTTTAAATTGATTTTAAGTTTTGTTGGAGAGATATATGAAACAGAAAGAGAAGGTTGAGAGAAGAGTGGTATCAGCTTTGTCTTTGAAATAAACCTCCCACTGTCCACTTCTACATGGACTGGCAATATGTAACTTGTTTAGTTCTCTTGCTGTAATTATGCATATATATGTGTCGATGACCAATCTCTAAAATTCTTTACACTGTGATTTTGCTACCCAGATCAAACCTAATTTGGGAAGAATACATTCACACGTACATATGCAGCTTATCAAATTCATGAGTACTTTAATTTGTCTCTCGTTGCATCCATGCGAATGATTTGTATTTTGACCCTTTTGAACTTTCCTTTTGGATGAAGCTTGCCATAACTATTCCTTTAAGAAGTGCTGAGATAAATGCTTTCCTTTTTAATTAGAGCTGGATGTAGGAAGCTGTTTCTACAGTGGAGTTAAAAATTGGAAAGAGGGATGCAAGCCCTTTAAAAAAAAAAAAAAACGAAAAACAGCAGGTGAAGTTTTAGAAGCAGCTGTTCAACTTCAAGATAGAAAGGGAGTAATATGCTGTAGAAATACTGGGAGGTAAAACTTTAAGATTTCTGATTAAATCTTCTAAAACACTAGTCTTTCCCAAGTTTCCATTGGATCTTTACTTTTTTTTTTTTTGTGCACCTTATTTACTGCTTCATTTTTATCACAATTAGCTACATATGCATTTTCATTTAGCTAAAATTCTGAAGCTCTGAGTGCAAAGATGAGTAATTTAATTGAGTCTAGGAGCCGTAAGTATGTTCTTAAAAAGAAAGCTCATCTTACAAATATTTAAAAGTGTGATTTTATGTTATGATTAAATTTCATATAGAAAGCAATTATTAAAATATGTCTACAATATGTATTGATTTTTTTTCTCTAAGTTTGAAATGCCTTTCTATTATTAGGGCAGGGTGCATCATTACTTCCCGACTCCCACTGTACTCATCATTTGAAATAATGTTTTTTTTGTTTGTTTGTTTGAACTGTTTTTAGAGAGCACCAGATGTGAGATTTTTAATGGCATAAATTTGTGCTGTCACTTTGAGTGTCATCTTCATCTTTGTTATTAAGAGACGTGCTACAAGACACTGAGACATAGGGTTGTCATCTGTTGCTTTACTCCACTGCTCAGTAGAGCAAGCAAATGTCTGCTCTTCCTCAGTTTTGAGGGCTCATTAGTTGAAATGGTCAATACTGTATCATTACCACATTTGCATCATTACCAACAGAGAGCAGAAAGGAAATTGTCCTTTGCTTTGAAATCTAGCATGCAATAAAATGGCCAGAGCAAAGAATGACAAGGTCTCCACTACCAGTTACGTACCTCACTGTTTGGTTTCTTAATTGTCAACTGCTAAATTGGTATTTTTCTTGTAAGGATATCGCAACACATAGGTTAATTGAAAGTGCCTGGGGTACTCCTGTATGCCCACACATTACCCTCTAGTTCCTGCCTTTTACAACGTGAAGCAGAACAGCAACATTCTTTAAAAATTCCAGCAGAGAAGTTACCATGCCTCTTACAAGTGTTACCTAGGATCCATAGCCGTCATGAAAGCTGGCTGGCCAGCAACACAAACTGTCTTACTGCAACACTGGGATGTTGGAGCAAGTTTGAACAGCTGCATTTTCATTGCTGAACTGTATCATCTGCCTGTTTTGCAGAGGGCATTTTGGGGAAGTGTCACGGGCTGGGTTCACATCCACTCCATCCTCTGTACGTTTGCTTGGGTCAGGACTCCTGAGCAGAGCCAGGGCAAATGCAGTGAGGGCTGTTAATGATCTAGAGACCTTTCTGCTCTGAGCTGTGGAGGAGCTGGCCAGGAGAGTTAGCTTTGAATGAGCTTGAATGAGCTTGTGCGTCTAGACGGTGAAGTGCCATGCAGGAATAGAGCTGTGGTCTTGGAAGCAGCATAGCTGTGCCCTGAGCAGCCTCTAATTAGCCTGGACACTGTACCACACTGACGTGGCGAGGCAGCTTCCCATACCTGAGCTGGCTCCTGTAGCCTTGCACAACGTTGTAATTATATCGTGTAGACTTACCTAACTTGTTTTGCAGGAGCCATAAAATGGTTAACAGTCTGGTAATGATTTTGGCTGCTTGTGACCTGGGGTAGATTTGACCTGATACCTGTGAGCTGTCGAGTTCTACATCCTATTTCCAGCATTCTTAGATGTACAGTGTAATAGTTATTATGAATCACTTTGATTGCTAAGACAGTGTCTGAGCCTTTTATTACAAGTGACAAACCTTCTGAGACTTGTGGGATTTAATGTTCTTGACCGGCTCAGACTCTCAGGGTAGCTGTGTCTTCTGCATTTGTAATAACTGGCAGACCTCCTTATTAAATTCAATAAGAGAAAAAGCATATTTCCATTGAAATGAATACCTCAGGAATGAATTCTGTTTTAGTGGGAAACACTCCAATCTGTCTGTGTTTTTATTTTGTTCAGCATATGAGTCCTTCCATATATTTTACTATATTTGTTTTTGCACTTATTTGCAGCGCTGTTTAACAGAGCCATATATAGGTATGAGAGCTTTTCTGTTTTTAAGCCTCTGCTAGTCAGTGTGTGCTTGTCCATGAACGTGCACATACAAACTGAGCCCTCTAATGTGCAATAAAATCCTGATTGACTATTCTATTTAAGCACTTTTTTATTTTCTTTGTGATGTAATACAGTTTATTCATCCAACAAATCATCGATACCCAGTTCATTGGCACCACAGTCCAGTCTTAAGATGTCACCCAGTCATATTAAAAAAAATTACACACTCAGCTTTTCTTTTTCCCTTAAAGGCTAGACTTCTAGAAATGTTGGTTTCTTTATTGGCCTTACTTCATTTAGAAGAGTTTCTTTACCGGCAAAAACGTCAGTATGGGAAATCAGGGATGCTATGAGTCCTTGTATTGCTGCCTGTCAGACACGTCTATCTGTCATTGCGTGTTAAGTGTCTACAACAGCCTCATCAGTTATGGGACAATCCTTACCTTGCCACTTGAAAGCTATGTGCTATTCTAAACATTAAAATGAATAATTTAATAACCATATGGTAAATACATAGTTAATTCATTACTAAGTATATCAACATGATGTTTTCAGATACCAACAGAAAGGGATAGTAGCAGTGATCTGATATGCTAAAAAGATTTGAACCTTCTCTACAGAAGTGGCCAGCTCCCTACTTCCCACCCTCATCCACCACCACTGCACCTCCCACCCCAAAATAATGAACAGCAGTGTTTCTGCTAGTAGTTTCACCACCACCCAGAAGTTTCCTTTCTGGTAGTCTTCAGTATCTGTGTTTTGCTGGTTGGCAAGTTAGCCTGGCAAAATGGATTGTCACCTGTGTACACAAAAGTAGGCATGTATGTATTTAGCAAACTCTGCTTATCATTTATAGCAAACAAATACTGGGAAGTTGGCCCAGTCTTGGAATGGGATCTGCTAAGGGAAAAATGGTAACTGGTTGGTGTAAAAGATGAGGGTGGCACAAGGTTGTGTTGAAGACAGGGAAGGACTCTTGAAAAGGGTTTTGTACAGAAGGCATATACTCCTTTGGTTGCCAGCACATGTCCATAACAGTTCAATTCCAGCTATGTTTCTGGATACCTTGTTGTAATTATAAAGATAGGATTTGCCTGACAAAATGAGCTGCATTTGAGCTGACTGCCAAAAGTTTCACATTTAATGGAGGGAAAAAGGCATTTCCATCAATCAAGTCTTTATGACCTGCTCCGTGACATACTTCATCTTGCTATTGGAGATAATATGGAAGTGTGCCTGATTCTCTCCATTTGACTTATGACGTCAACGTCTCAGGAAGTAGCGTGGATCTGGATATCTATGTGATACACATCTACAGGTAGGAATGATTAATTCCTCCTCAAGTCACTGATCAGTGGTGTGTCTAAACAACATGTCATCTCCTAATAACTGGAAGATCCTCGGGTCCCTCTTCTTAGATCATAATCTGGCTTCAGTTATTCACTCCTCTGATCTCTCAGCTGTACTGTAGTGCTGCAGTTAGTCTTGGAAACAAAATGTCCTGCATTCAAGAAACATTCAGTTTCAATGATTACCGTAAATCTCCTCCACAACATGCAGTGCCATAAAGGTGTGAGTCCTTTTTAATCCTCTTTATACTGGTTTTCAATAGAGTGTTGAATCATTGCTTTGCTCTTAATATACAAGATGATAATTGATTTGGGCTTGGAGTACCTAAAACAACCTGACCTGGAAGCTACTATTGGCCTGTTGAATCTACAAGAAAGATACTGTGGATCTGTGCTGAAAGCAAATTCCTCTTGGCAGTTAGACTGGCAGTATAATAAATTTCTGGATGACCATGTCAATGATCATCTCTCTGCTTTGCTTGAAGTGGGAAGTATACAGCATTGGGATATATGTTGGAATATTTGTGATATATTTGAAAGAAAAAAAAGTCTGTAACAAGAGTGTGTGCACCACTGTGGTGTCATGCATTGCATTTAAAAGCTACAGTTGCTTTGCAAAAAATATATATATACACGTATACATATATATGTGTGTATATATATATATAATCGAGATTTTTGAAATATAGATTTCGATGAATAATGCCAGGAGTTCTGTTTATTTTGTTCAATATGGAGAATGAAATTATTTATCAAGTCCTATCGGTACATCATATATATGAGGGCACTGTTTTATGCAGAAGACTCAGGGATGCAGGGAAAAGATCTGACAAGTGGAATTTCAGTTTAAGGATAAAGCACAAAGGAAATAAGCACCAATCCAACCTGGTCTGGGGGATATGGTAAGCTTGGGAGTTATCATGTTGACATTACTATTTTAAGTAGATTATCAGTTCATTCTTTGAAGATTATCAGGCATTTTGCTATATAAGGTGAAGAACATTGAGAGTTTTGTGGAGAAAGTCTGGGAAATACTCATTTTCTGGCTTTTAACTCTGGGAATTTTGTTACCGTTCATTTTAAAAATGTCATTAAAATGTCATGTTAAAATTAATTTAAAAGGAACTCTTCAAGTGTTACAGTAAAAAAAAAAAAAAATCTGAACCACCCATTCCTAGAGATCTGTGGGCTCAGTCAGTTGTTTGCAGGTGTACAATCTTTTGCCCTCTGTGGAAGAAATCCAGCCAACCATCAGGCTGTACCTGACTAAAAGTTAAATTGATTGATCCTACCCCATGTGAATTCCACCATTTTGAGGAGCTGCTTTACATGACAGTCACACAGCTTAGTGATAACTACCAGGTGCCTCTCTATACTAGCCAGTTCAGAAGACCAAAGACTGATCAGGTAGCAAAGGTGTTTAGTTTTTTGTGGTTGAAACAGAGTCTGATGCTTACTTACTCACCATTTAGCATATCAGTTTAAAAAGTTACCACTGCTCAGCTGTTTCTTATTTCTCTCTCAATTGAAACCCTAACTGTCAGGGAATTTCCATTGGATTTTAGAACAGAGTAAAACAGATTAATTTAAGCCACCTTTTTAACATGGATTTGACATTACACTAAAAAGAAACTGCATTACTCTTTCCTTTGTCTAGAGGCACAGGCAAAGTGGCTTGTATCTGCCTGCAAAATATCATTTGAATGTCCTATACTTCAGTCTTCTATCTGGTGATTGGCCAATGATTTTATGAGTTGTTAAATGGTCTATCTCACTAGGGCTTGGAAAGTAGTCCATACCAAGACAGCCACTGATGTGACTACAAGTGACTACTTGGCTTGGAATTTTGCTGTTTTTTTTTTTTTTTTTTTTTTAATATTTCTGTTGGTAGGTTAGATTTGAAGCATGTATGGCTCATAATTGATTTCAAGTGATATGGGAGCAATAGGAAAAAGAAAAAAAAATCTGGTTGAAGTAGACCTGGAGTATAATTCCTCAGTGGAAAATGCCTAGCATCACTTGAAATACACAAACCTTCGCCTGGATTGCATCAGTATGGAAATGGTAGGCCATTCTCGTTCTCCAAGAGTCTCTGTGTGAATAATATGCAGAAAAAGACAGCAACAACAGGCTGTAGCTCAAGTCTTTGCTGTGAAGAAAGCACAGCACTTCTCTTCCGATATGGTAACCTTTTTCCTGTGTTAGAGGTATTTTCTCGATATGTATCAAAATTAAAAGGAAAGACCTTCTCTTCAAACTTTTAAGTTTGTTTGTTTGTGTTTTTAACTGCCTTCCTAAGTGATTAGTTAGAGAACCTCAAAATATATTTGGCATTCTGGAAGGAAAGACTCAGACAATAAAGACAGTGTTACACTGTACCCGATACCTAAGAGAGGCATTCTTCGGAAGGATGTTGAAGCCTTGCATGCACGTTCTCTACATAGTACAAAAAGATGCTTGCAGCTAAAACGGTATGGCTTTCTTTAGGAAGATAAAGCTGGGAGCATAAACACATTGCAGTTTGCTCTGCAAGCTGGGCCTGCTCTGGAAGGGAGGAAGGTAGATGGAGCTCTGATGCTAGTAGATTGAACACGTGCTCTCTTCCTTGACTATAATTGCATTTACTTTTCAAATTTAAGTGTTTCATCTTGATTCATGCAATGACAAGTTCAAAACTGTGACTGAGTGCAGAGTTGGGGGCTGTATGCTGGAAACCAAATATTCTGTTTGATGAATAGTTGCTGTGGCTTTCTTGTTTTGTTGCATATTGGAGGTAGGAGGGAAAGAGGTTTATTTCAGGGTGCTGGTTGTCTTTTATTTTGTAGCAATAAGAAACACTTTAATTTAAACGGATAGATTTTCATAGGACTGTGGCATTAGTCCAATATCTGTTGAATAGCTGTCAGCCTTATGGCTACATGTTCTTCTTATGGAAAGTTTTTGTTATTGCATAGGTGACATTGTTACATCTAATCCTGACACTTTTTTTTGGTCTTTCTTTTTAAGAAAATGTATTCTGTGACAGTTGTCATAAATACGGTATCAGTCACTTCTGGTGCACTCAAAGTGCTCTGGTATTAGCAGTAGGCAGAATACTGTTAATCATGGTACATTAATGAGGACAAAAGTAGCAACTTACCCTTTTCAGCAGTCCATTAGCACTCCTGACTGATTAGCTCAGAAGGCACCAATAGTTCCAGGCAAATGAGTCAGCAGTGAGTTAGGCCAGACTCTGAGTCAGCATCGCACCACCCAGCTGTGGCGGCTCACCAGGAACCCACTGCCCTTGCAAGAGCATAGCTGGCCAGCTGATGGAAGCGATCCTTCCCTCCAGGGCTCCTAAGGCTGCCGTGATGTGCTGTTCATGCAAGAAGTGTCCGTGAGCAGGACTAGGTCAGTGGAGGGGCCACAAAGGCTGGGAGAAGAGGCTGAAGAATTTGGCTGATATTTTCTTGCTCTCTTCAGGCTTCCTAAAATGGGATTATAGGGAAGGTGGAGCCAGGTTTATCTCAAAGATATATATGACAAGGTTCCAGAGACAACCATTAGAGCAAGAGAAAATCAGATAGATAGAATTTTTCACGTTAATCATAGTTAAAACACTGGAACACCTGTGGCACATCTACCGTGGAGATGGAAAGCTCACCCGGACCAAAAGCCTGAGCTAACTTAACATTGGTAGTGATCTGTGCTTTGATCAGGCACTTGGACTAGAAGACCTCCAGAGGTCCTTTTCAAGCTAAATTATTTGTTATTTAATAAAATACATATTTAAGTGGGTTCTCAGCATTTAATAAACTCCTACTTAATCCAAACTGAGATTCACCCATAATCTTTTAATTGTGATGTTTTCTTAAAAAAAAAAAAAAAAAAAAAAAAAAAACTTTAGGATTTCTAAGCTTGATGGTTTCAGCCTTAGATTGAGAGCAAATTTTTTCTTTACATTTATAGGAGCTAAAAATCGTATTTGCAAGAAGCGAGATTCCAGAATGCTGAGTGGTTGGTGCAAGTTGGTGCTTTAAGCTTCAGTCTGTGACCAAATGCTGCAATGTTTGCTCCTTTAGGAGTGCATGTGTTCATATTGAAATGTGGTAGTGATGCACCAGCTTCTCTTCTGGCCTTTGTCATTATGCATGTTAACCCCAAATTTGTAGCTAGTACCGTGGGCCTTTGTGGCTGCGCGTGTTCTGCGGTTGTGGTGAGCTGCTCTCTGGAAGTCCAACGCAGCAAGGAAATAGCTCTGTGTATCTCCATGTTTGTTGTCTTCACGCAGTAATACAACTGATAAAATATATTAGGCAAATGTATTGATTTTAGTAGGCTCTGTGGTACTAGGAAGACTTGCTCCTCTTTTTTTTTTTTTTTTTTGTACCTCCTTGTGTCTCGGGTGCCATTGAGGAGTACTCCCAGGCTCTTATCTCATGGATGCCTCATGTTCCTTCTAGAAAAAGTGGCAAAAAAAAAAAAAAGACAATAACAACAACAAAACGGTACTGTTGCTGTTGTTGCTACTTGTTTCTCTAGCAAGTAAGATTCAAAATTACTGCTTGAGTAGTCTAGAAATTTGCAGAGATTTGCTTGCTTGCTTGCAAGAAAGACAACATTATCATGGATATGTTCTCTTTTAGAAGACTGGGAGTCTTACCGCTCCCAAGTTTCCCCTTTCACTTTTTGCTCAGGGACTTCATTCTTTTACCCTTGACATTTCTTGAAGTGAATATTGAGTTTTTGTTTTTCCTGTCATTAGGCTGGCCTACCTCAAGGAAATGTTCAGACCCTTCCAGGGAGAGGATCAAAGAGGTCAATTATAAATGAAAGGTAGGGGAAGGAGGGATATTTTCCTGTCTTGCTTCATCATTTTCACTGATGGAGTCTGCAGAAGCAGAACAGTCTTGTCCTTGTAATATTTGGGGATGGCTCTGTGTTTTCTGAGCTCATTATGGAAAAGAGCCAGCTAGAGAGCTGGAGAAGTTAACAGGCTACCCACATGTTTAGAATGGGCTGGGAAACTGCTTCAGGTTCCTATTTCCCAATCCCTGTGCACAAAAAGGAGGGAAGGGAGGAGGTTTCTCCTGTTCTTTTGTGGGGGGAGAAGAGAAAGAAAAATTTGAAAATGAGAGAGAGATGAGAAGAATCTCTCTTTTTTCCTCCTCCTCGGGGGGCTGGTGCTAGATAGAGCATTTGAATAAGAAAATGCCATGTTTGGGTTTTCAAATGCTTGAATTTCAGCTGTGCTGTTGGCTTCAGAAACTTGTAAGGAAGTCCAAAAGAAACAGTCTTCCTCTCCAAAAAGCTTTAGCTTGCATCATGTAGGCTCCTTTGCTTGTAGAGTCATATTTAGTGATGTAATGAATAAAAATGTGGAAGTGGTGTTTTTTCGAATTTCACTCTCAACCAGCTCCAGACTTGGACAAAAGAAATGAAGGACTACTTATAGTCTGTATGTGTCACTGTATAGATGAAAGCCAAAAACATTCAGCCTTATCTTGTTTTGTTTCGTAAACTCTTGATAGATTACCCCCCCCCACCCCTTCTGTGAAACCAGAGAGAGGGAAGAAAAATGTTGATTTTGGAAAGTATGATCTCTCCTGACAAGAGAGGTACTGATGTATGGTTGGCTGCTTTGAATTCTTTTTTTTTGTTGTTGTTGTTGTTTTATCCCAACATCACAAGGCAATTCATTGGGAAAATGACTACAGTGGCAGCCCTGCAGTACATACCTACCTACTGCAGCTTCCCCTTTGGGTGTTGAAGCAGGAAAATAAAATGTTCTGCATCTTCAGCTTGAAAAAGTTTTCCTGCTCTTAAGAGTTCGTGTTTCTCCAGAGAATTTATAATTATCAGGAGTCAAGACCTTTTGTATCTTTTACACAGTCTTGTCAAGGAAATAATTCTGGGTGGCCTCTGCTGAGCAAGTTAGCAGATTTTTTGCATTATAGAATTTACTTATGTTAAAATGTGCAAGCTGACCTTGGCTAGCCAGACGTGATTTGTGTGACATCACCATGCCCATGGAAGTAATCAAAAGATACTGCTTAATTTATTTGTACTACTTCAAGCTGTCCAAAGCAGAGTGAAGCTTTAAATAATGAGCTTTAAGTAATGCTGTAGAAAAACATGATATATTCATTCCCTGTCCCAATTCTTTGCTTCTTGCTAGAATTTTGTCCTGGCTGTTTGGGTGTGGACAAGAGGAGGAAGAGGCAGGAGAGATTTTTGCCGACTCTTCACTGCCTTTCCTCTCCTTTCAAGAAGAGGAACTCTTGATTCAGTCATGAGAGGGCGAGTGGGAGGCAATGGCAAGGTTGGCTTGGCCAACCATTCCTCAGTTCCTTGGCTCAAAAGCAAACCTTCCTCCCTCTCATCACATTTGCTTTTCTGTATCCCCCTGCAAGGAGCTGCAGTGCTAGATGAGGCTAGTGGTCTTGCTCTTCACAGTTGTCAGCTGATTGGGGGTTGTGTAAGAGAGCCACCAAGGGAGCACCTGGAATCAGGCAGGTACTGCCTGTTCCCTGCATTCCTTGCATGGAGCTCTCTGTCCTTTGCCCAGCTCTTGCATTTCTACCTCCTTCCTTTGGGAGAAAGGTGGAACAGATAAGGAATTCGAACATGGGAAACCTTATGCATAGAAACAGAGAAAGCAATGATGTTTTGGCCTTTATAAATCTCCCTTAATCCGATGTTTCTGATTATATAGTGACCATACAGGTGATTGTTATTGTAATAACCATGTTACCTTTTTACTCCCCCTGCGCCCTCCCTCCAAAGTATTACTTTCATCGTGGCACTTGTTGCTCTCATATACTTTTTCTGATTTAAAACCCAATCTATTTGTTGATATTACTTGATGTTTTGTCCACCCTAGAGCTTTTGAGGCCTGAATGAGGTGGCTGTAGCACCCCCTGCTTCAGATGCAGCAGAGCTGTTGCCCCCATGTCAAGGAGGCAGATGTGTACCAAGCAGATCAGGAGGGATGCCATCATGCTGTCACTGGAAGTTGTGGGATAGTGCCAGCACCGCTGGGCTAGCTGGGTCTCTTGCTGAGAAAGAGATATGGTCTGGACTATTGATGTTTCCATATTTACAGTCTTGTGAGAGTCAGACAAATTATTTGGCATTTAATTTAAATATTTTGTTTTGAAGAGAGAAGGGTAAGGGACTTATTATTTGGAAAAAACTAGACTTTGGATAGAATTCAAATTTTCAGACATAGGTAATTCTTGGCACTAGAACATACGTAGCCAAAGATTTATATGCTTTTGAAAAGCCTTTTTTTTTTTTTTTTTTTTGAGACATGCATATACTAAGTATCTATTTTATGCTATATATGCAGAGGTGTATACAATTAGTCTTTGAAAGTGGGTGCAAAGTGAAAACTCGTTTGAATTCAAATCCTGTAGCATCTGAGTGTAAGAAAAAATGAGAGTCTTATGAGGGATATGAAAACGTATTATTTTAATAAAGCAGGTTTCTTCATATTGACCAGGTAGAACTACTATAAGGGTATTGTAGGAAGGTGTTATGCTTCAATATGAAGATCCTCTTTGTAATTAGTTATTTTCATATTTTGTGTATTTTCTTCTTGAAACTTGGAATATGTACAAGCCTCATAGTCTTTTTTGCTGTAAAAAATAAAAATTATCTTAATTCTGTGAATGGGAGGGTGGGAGGGGGGAGAAGTCACTTATTGGAAGGCTTAAAATCAAACTGAATTTTAAAACTTTCTTGTTTTTGCAGTCTGTATGAACTCAGCTAACTGATGCTGTACCAGCTGAACACACAAATGTTCATTCCCTCTCTGTTTCCCTTGACCTGAGCACAAACATCGCCATCCTTGATTAAATTAGAGCTCTGATAAAGAGGTAGCCTAAAATGCAGCTGCCCATTCACCCATAGCCAGGCTTCATTATAACTTTTTTTTTCCACTTTGTTTTCCTTTGCTCTAAAGAACTAAATTATATAGAAGTACCAATAACTGAATAACTGCATATCAGAAAAACCTCTGGGAGAGCACTCTTGAAAGCTCAAGTTTACAAATTATTAGGTTAAAAACAGGGTCCCAGGAAAATAGATTGTTAGCAATGCAATATTGGTCTTCTGTGAAGAAATACAGTTAGAAGCTATGAGAGGTGTTTAACTTTTTTCTTTCGTTCTTAAAGAGAGCATATGGTTACACAAGCCTATGATTGAAGGGTTGGTTTCTTCCTTCAGTTAGAGACTAATGTTTCTACTGAATCAGGTAAATAGAAGTCATCTTGTCTAACTGAAGAAAGAAAGAAATAAAAAAAAAAATCTGAGCTTAAAGTGATTTTTGATTATATTTTAATGAGACACTATTTCTGAGCCCATTCACACTGGATGATTTCACTTGCTGCTGCTTTTAAATATTCATGAAACTTGAAGCAAAAACAAAGACAGGTCGCACTTTTCTGACTGTATACCTCATAAAACTCCACTGGAAAAAAAAAAAAAACACATTATAAAAGGGTTTATTGAGCTTGCAGAAATGAGGAGCAGACTAGAATTATGGTAGCCTGCATGAGCTTAACTAGCCTGTGTTACATTCCCCTCCACCACCCACTTCTTGTTCACCCTGTGTCCTAAGCCTTTAAAATATATGCGTCTCCTACACATGCCTGTATATTTCTTTTCCTATATCTTCCTCAATCCAGTCATTGCACAGCATAAACCTGTGTTGGGTGTAAATCTGTTTTCTCTACTGAGGGAAGCAGTATTTTCTTGGACCACATTTTTGAGGCTGTCAGAATGTGTTTAGAGAATGAGTCAGGAGATTGCAGAAGGAAAAAAAATCAGGGTTAAGATAGGCAAATGATGCCCTAGAGTGCTGACTTTTTGTGCAGTACTAGGTAATTTGTTTAAAATCCAGATTTTTATAAGCAAGTTCCTGTTTTTTATGACTGCCTGACCCCTTATCTTATTTACTGAATGCTTTCAGAGATCAATGGGAAGTGTTTTCAATGTGGAAAGTGTTATATGATATTGAAAATTCTCAGAAACAGGCCTCAGATTTCTCATACTGTACCTTTCAAATTAGTAGAAGTATTTGACCTGACATTCTTTGTCTCAGCCCTCTTCCTTAAGGAAGTCTTGTTCAAATAAATATTTCCAGAGCTTTCAGATACTGTGGTTATGAATGTTAATAGAAAAAATAACAAAGAACAGATAGGAAAATTTCCATAGCTTGGAGTTAAGACATCTTAACACTATACATACTGAAGAAAATGCAGCTGCTCGTTCAAAAGCATTTGTAGGTAGCAGCCATTCTGTGTGCTGAATGAAAAAAAGACTCTGTAGTGAAATACTTTTTTCACTTCATTAAGCTGTATGCTGTGCAATAGAAGAAAGCATGAAGTAAAATTGGACTTTTAGATTAAAGATTTCCCTGTGGATTTTCCTTTGTTTTCAGCATTTATTTATATTTTTATTTTTCATTCCTAAGGTTTTCATGTTTTAGGTGAGCCAGTAATTCAGAAGGACTGGATTTCCATACTGCCTTCTGGCGTATGGTCTTGCTCAAGTTGGAAAAGGGTTTTCATTCTGTCAGGTGGATGCTTCAGCATGCTTTTGCAGGTCTCACTGCTCTTGACACATCTTACCAGTGTTTTTCCTGGCTCAGATTTCTAACCTTGGTTCTTGGTCTTTGGCCTGCTCTCAGTGTGATAGAGCTCACCAGTAGCACATTTTATTGAAGACCCCAGTCCACACATCCTTACTCCATTCTCGTCTCCCACTGCACCATGCTGGCTCCATTTCTTTTTCGCTCCACTGGTTCCCACCACAATCAGGCTAAACGCAGCTCTTTGCTGAGTACCACTGTGGATCTCAAACTTGCACATTCCCCAAATCCTTGATATTGCACACTTCTTCCCAGGATCGCTCCCTCCCCCCTCCTGTTCCTCATATCCTCATCACTTTGCAGCTGCTCGCAGTGGGTGTAGCATGACTAGAGTTGAGATGCTGAGGCTTTTATCCAGGCAGTGACTTTCAGCTTTCACAGCAGATGATGGGACTTTTGGCTATGCATTTCCTTATTTTATCAGGGAGATAAAGCTTTTTATTCACCTTCTCAAAAGTATTTAAAAATCCAAAAAGGAGCATTTCAGCAATCTCTAAGCACTGAGCACCACTGCTAATGAATTAAAGGAAATAAAACCAAACTGAAGTGGGTGATGGTAGGATGTAGCAAATGCTCAGGTAATTTTCCACGAAAGTACAGGGAAGCTTTCAAGCCATTTTAGTGTTGAACATTACTGCAAAAATCTCACAGTGCTTTTCTTCGAAGCATCGGCTCCAAAGAATAAACATCACGGGCTTCAGGGAAGTCAATTCAGCCTCTACGTGATGTCTCCCAACATTTGTTCTCTTCACTGGAAAATTCAGTACCGCGCGTTCTGAGCTGCCTAAACCTGTTCACGCTGCCATCTGCGCCTGCTGCTTCCCTCAGCTTGCTGCAGCCAGGAACTGTAAGTGCCCTTTCTGGTGGGTTAGACGTAGCAAGAGGAAGATTTTCTATCCTAACACCAAGGTAAAAATTTTTTGGAGGAGCAGCAGGGGCAGGTGGAGGTTTGCCGGTTTTAACAGCCTTCTCAGCATGTTTGCTACTTGCAGCATTTCAGGATAGTCTTCCTGCAATTTGGCTGCCTTGGATACTGCATGAAAAAGACCTTGTAGCACAGACAGCAGGTGCTGCATATGCAAGGAGATTTTTTGTTCCTCCTTACAGGTGTATCGTTCGTTTTAAATTGAACAGCTCTTCCTTTCTGCAGCATAGCAGCAATAGTCTTTGACACCTGACTATGTATCCTTGCTCAACAGCACAGCAGCACTTCTTCAGAAGAGTTGGTTCCCCCCTCCTCCCCCCCACCCTGTGCCTCTGAGTAGGAGTTGAGAGCTGCAGGAGGTCATGCCCCAGGTTTCCCCAGGTCTTTATTTTTAGCTTCATAAATAATGTATAAACAAACTTCAGAGATGTATGCAGCTAGTCAACTGTGTGCGTCCGTGGTTTCTCAGGGATATCATTAACTCTGTGAAGGTGTGTGTGTATACATATGTGTATATAGATATATAAATATATTATACATATGTATAATTAAAACTCCTTGAACGATCCCTTCAAAAACATTGCTAGGCAATTTTTACTGTAAGAGTTAAGCATTTGAAGAGTAGAATCCCATGCATGGTTCCCATGGGCCTATTTTTAGTTTCTCTTATGGGAAGAATGGCAAAAAATAGACCAGGACCGTGACTTTGGATTTAGTGTGCATAATGTTTATAGGTTAGCTGACAAGAACGTGTGCATGTGTATGTACCACAGGACTTTAGTACTACATTTTCTGTACATTCATTAACAGAACTCCAGGCAGAACTGCTGTAGTTTGAGTGCTCATAATACTAATTTTAACATGTTACTATAAAATACGTCACAACTCTGAAGTGATATTTTCAGCCTTGATTAGGGATTAGTGACCTGAAATATCCTTATTTCTCCAGTGAGGCTTTCCTGAGTTCAGCAGTGTATTTCTGGATTTGCCCAGAGTGCTTTGCTCCTCCACTGCTCTCCCCTCCTACAGAAGATAGAGGTGGGGAGGGGATGCACACCATTTTGTTGTACTTGTGCAGGCGGTGCATTTTTAGCCTACATGTACTGTACTATGCTGCTGATGCTGCACCTTTTAGACTTGGATAATTTTAAATAAAGAAAATGATTTAAGTCTCTTTTATTCTCTTTCATTTCTTTGGTTATTGTCTTTACCTTCTGCTATCCATGCTGGTTTTCTAAATTTTGTTTGTTCTGACAGGTCTTGCTCAGTCTGAAACACTGTCATTATTTCAGAAGTGTCAATTGCAGTCCTGTGACTGTATGACTCTAAGTGTTCATGCGCTATATTATGATGCTCATTTCCAAATCATGGTTGGCAGGGATCATGTAAAAGACAAGGGCATAGACACTTGCTGTCTCTTGTGTGGAAAAGATGCACATTTAAACATTGAGAATTTTAACAAACTAACTCCTGCTGTTATTAACCTTTCCATTAAAATAACTACCTTGTGTTTTCCAAGTCTCTTTCAATTGCAGTTGCTTCCCTACTGAACAAAACATCTTGCTAGCTTGGGGAAGGGGGGAGGGGGAGAAATGGTGATCATCTGAGCACGGTTCCCCTTCCTGTGGACTTCACACTTATACACAGCTTGAAAACTTTAAAAAGATGGGCTAGTAATGAATTAAAAAAGATTTTTATCCCCCTGAGTCAGAAAAGAAAAGCAAAAGACCCAACTTAACAAAGTAGAGCAAGAGCTGAAAGTATTTCAAGAATGCCCCCTGTCCTTTCAGTTTTACACCTACAGAATACCTGCACTTAAAAATAGAAATCCTTGAAGTGTTATTCATCAGGAAACGAGCAATTAAAAGATCCAGCCCTTTGTTGTTCATCACTTGTTGGGAGATCACATAGGAACTTCACTGCCTACAGTGCATGAATTCATTGGATGGCTCTAAATCCAGTGTGCAGGAGTTGATTGTTCAAAGCTCATTTCAGTGGCTATCAAAGGAGCAAACTATTCCAGCAGCTCAAAGAGCAAATTTCTACCTTACCCTCCTTTTTCTGCCCATCTCTGTCATTTTCTGTTTATGGGAGAGGGATGGCAGAGGAAAGGCAAATATTCCCCTGCCTCCAAGACTCAGCTGGGTGGAAAGACATGCTGATTGCTGTGGTGACAACTCCAGATCTGGTCCTGTACCTTCTAAGATTTCACTATGGTGAGTGCTCCTCTCTCCTGTGTTTCCAGCACCACAAAAACACACAGATTTGGGTAGCCATTTCTCCTACACGTAGTGGATACAGATTCAAAAACAAAACAAAAACACTAGGCAGATCTAGGCTGGGGGAGTGGAGTAGCTGTTTTCCTTTAAAAAAAAAACAAAAAACACAACAAAACAACTGATTTCATCAGCCAGCTAGTCCCATTTCTCCTCAGATAAATGCTTACACCCACTGCATCACAAGCATGGCCTGCGTTTCATTTGCATTTTATAAACTGCACAAAGTATTCAAAATATATTACAAAAACTGATGGTTGCCCTGCTTGAACGTCAGAATTATTACAAATAACAAGGCAGGGAACAAGAATAAATGGGGAAAAAATCTTTCAGCGGTCTCCATATAAAAGCTCGTTTTTCATTTCTCCTCTTCTCCTGTGTATGTAACAAGCGCAGGCAGGCCCTGGAGCCCCTCTGAGCAGAAGAACCACTGAGGGAGGCAAGGAGGTGGCCAAGCACTGTTCCTTCTGGCCTCCCTCCATGCCTCTCTGCCAGCCTCTGCTGCTTGGCTGCCGTCAGCTTCCAGTCAGGGCTGGTGGCGACGTCAGTGGCTCGCAGCGAGCGACCCCCGTGACAAACCTGTAAAGCATTGTGCAGGGCAAATAAGAGCTCTCTTATGAGGTCTGCAGCTGGCTGGGTGCAGGCATATGGCAGCAAGGATGTTTTGGAAGAAAGGCACTGCTTGACAAAGAACCCAGTCTCCCGATAAAGGTTTACACTGGCACTTCCCTGTGTTTATAATACCGTATGCCAGGGGCATGGCCTTTTTTTTCATCATATTGTTGTTTAACTTTTTTTAAACCTAATCAGCTCATAGGTCAGGGAGTCTGAGAAGCAGAAACTTGATATCGATATTATTTTTTCCTTAGATTTCTCAGGCTGGAGCTATGCTGTTACAACTGCCTAGACTCATATCTGTTTCATATATAAAGTGAAGTAAGTTTGTCAGGACCAGTTGTTTCTGTTATGAGAAGGAAGTTATATTTTTGAAAACATTCTCAAAATAGACTCAATATTGCTTTTTTTTTTTCCCCTGTAGATATTCAAGCTTGTTTGCTTGCTTGCATTTTCCTATGTTATTTTATTATTACAAGATAATATAAGCATGGTTGTTTTCAAGAGGGATTGTTGCTATTTGAGTGTGTTTTTAAAACTTCTTTCCCTTGCAAACTAACAATCTCAATAATAAGCTTTTCCTAGATCTAGGCATTAAGGCGTGCATGATCATGCTGTTCTTCTATTGGTTACTTTGATAACTGGCACTTTAAATGATCGTACTTGACCTTTATTAGTCATTCAGGCTGATTGCTTAGTTAAATCCATATTTACAACGATAGCTAGAGAGGTTTTTGGTCTAGTGCAACTGCTCCTTTGGGGTTTCATTATTTGTAAGACAGTAGCCCCTAAGGTCTCCAAATGGGCATACAGCCTCATCGTTTGGAAAGTTGCATAAACCCAGGACAGAAGCATGCTTCCTTCTGTCCCAAAGAACTCACACTCAGAGTTTTTGCTTAAGGAGAATTTTACCTTGAACTGTTTCTACACCACCCCCAGCCTCACACAATATGCAGGGCAATAAAGGTAGAGCCCTTCATGGGGAACTGCAAATTCTGAAAGGCAATGAGTTTGTTTATGGCTTTTTGCGACTGCACTCAGCAACAAAGCAGATCTTTGGCTTCTGGAGGCTGAGCTGTTGGTACTGCACAGCCTGTATCCTCTTAGGGCTGTAAAAATTCTCCAGCAGTACATAATATTTAACTTGCTGCAGCTTTTTAGCAGTAAAGAGTTTATTGGGCAATGTGCTGTGTGAGGAAAAACCTGAAAATATGTAGTCATAGGTTAGGAGAGATGCTAATAATACAACAAGCAAACAAACAAGAAACAACAAAAGCTAAAAAGAAGCCTGGGTTTTTCTTTTCACTTTCTTTACTGATTACTCAAGATACAAATCAGTCTCTTGTCCCATACCACCTTCATATTTCAGGTTACCGTATCTACAGCTGTCTGAAATACACAGATAAAATATCTGTTTTCTGAAAAATCTTTAATAGTAAATACATTTTTTTAAATCATTATCTTTTAGTTTCCTTAGCTTCATCAGCCTTGTTGTAGAAAAAAACCTGCACAGTGAAAAAGGACTTCGCAGTTTTCAGGTTGCATTCAAACTTCTTTGTTCCTCTGTATTTGAGCATGAAATTGCTGAGTTGCTGTTGATTATTATTTTAAATCCTGGTGCATCACAAGTGACGTGCAGGGTGCTTTTCATCTTTGTCTTCTTGGAAGGGGTAGGATCCCCTACGCAAGTAAAGAGGGCTCAGAGCAAAAGGCAAAACAGCTGGGTCTGCAGAGCGTGGGCTGTGCTTCACACACCTCATGAACTGAGCAGACAACTGTATACAACTGAATCACTGTGCAGTTGTTTCATGGAATTTTTCTCAACAGAGTCATTTTTAGCTAGTTGAGTAAGGAGCCACTGCTACCTTCAAGCCCGTTTCTATCACATCAGTGGGACAGTCTTTTTCTATTGGTCTTAGCCAGGATCTGCCAAAAAAAAAAAATTTAACTGCACCCTGGTACAGCTGGTCCCTTGGGTTGTCCTCTAAACTGAAACTACTGCTTCCTCTTGTTTCCACTGGGACTTAGGAGCTAAGGAGGAGTTTTGTGAAGAAGAATGGAGCGCCTCATCTGGCCACTTTGCCTCTTGCTAGCTTGCTTAATTTAAAGATGTATCCCATGGTAGCAGGGTGGCCTTTAAACACAAACACAAACCACCACCACCACAAACAAAAAAGCAGAGAGAAGGCTTCTGCTCACTGAGCAGTTACGGATACCTGGTGTATCCTGGCATACCTGGTGTTGTTCGCTTTTGATCATGGAGACTTGGGAGAGCCTGAGATTTTCTGTAAATATATCTTTCTGTAGAGTTGCTCTTCATTGTGCAAGATATATATTAATTAAAAGGGGGAGAGTTAGAAGACTCTCCACTCTCTTATTAAGAGATGGAGAGGAAATGTGTTTCCTGCCTGGTAAGCCTACCTCCCAGTCCAAATGCATGATCCCTCTGCCACACCTTAGCCACAGCAGCAGGCAGTGCATTTATGCAGGACAAGCCACCTTTACGACGTGGCACTCATCTGCATGTTTGTGTTATTTTGGAGCTGCTGTTGTGTCCAGCCAGGTGGAGAGCTCACAGCTGCACAGGGTGAGCTGGCACTGAGCAGAGTAGCCGCGGCATCAAACGCATGTCATGCACACAGGAGATGTTTGGCTCCAAGCCAGCATATAAGCAGCCTTAGAAAGGCTTTCTGTTGATATCTGTACAAGTGAAATTCCTCCCTGGTATGAAATCCTAGACCTATGACTCCCCCACATAGAGCAAAACAAGCCATCTGCTTGCCATGTTCTTAGTACATTTCTGTTTGGGGTTTGTTGTTTTCTTTTCCTTCTTTCTTCCAAGAAAGTTGACATCCTGCTTCCAACCTCCTCCTACTAGGAAATTAACTTAGATGGTAATCAAAATTAAAGACTCCTCCAGGAATAACTGCAGCTATATTCTGTCCCATCCTGGCCATGAAGATGAAGGCATCTATTTTAGACCCGGGTCCCTGGGCAGAGGTGAGTCTGCGCACAGGAGGGCACAGCACCAGTGCGATCCTGGCGGAAGATGGCTGGCAAGGTGCAACTCACACACAGAAGAACATACAGCCGCAGTCCCCAAGTCATTTTGCACCACTCTGTTGCTATGTGACAGGAACTGCCAGCTAGCTAGCTGAAGTGTTTGTGCTGAGGCTTAGAGTCATTTAAGTTTGTACCCCTGCTCAAGCCTGCTTTTAAGCACATATTGCTCGGTTCTTGTATGAGCTCCAAGGATATTCCCTATTCTCCTTCTGCCTCCCATTAAGTAACAAGATTACAGCAAATTGTTGGCCTAGATATAGCTTGCTGTGCTCCCTGGGTCATAGATCAGACTGACCTCATTCTGTCTTTGCTCCCTGACATCTACATCCTATGAAATCCTCTGGGTCCTTTGTCATTATGGCCACGCTCTTTGCACACATTGCCATCCCATCCCATCCTGTGCCCAGCAAGCCCCTTTCCTATGCTCCCACAGTGGCACACATGTGGCTCTGGGCTCCTGTGCTGGGATGGAACAAGGGTGGGCAGGAGGGCTGCTGGGTGAAGCAGAGCCGCAAAGCAGCCTGCAGCATCCCGAGCTCGCCAGGTGCAGCCTTGCACTGGGACGGTGCATGTCTGGTGCCTTGTGGCCTCAGGAGGGTTAACTGACCTGTGAGGTGCTGAGGTTTGGCCACTGTTATTAAATCAAGAGGTACCCAGTGACTGGGTTTATAAGGAAGGCTGTGGAGGCATTTCAGGAAAGGTTTCCAAATGCAGCTTTTTTCCAATAGAAAAAGCAAGCATGGATATTTTGAAATACTCTGTAAATGAAGTTTCATTACCACAACAGCAGAAAAACAGATTTGGGTCAGTAAACACTTCAGAGCCTGAAACTATAGTGTTTGGCTTTTTTTTTTTTAAATCTTTTTTTTTTCTTTTTTTTTTTTTCAAATGTTTAACTCCAACACTACATAGTAAAACAAAAATGAAATGCTGTTTTCCCTAGATATTCCCTAGAAACAAGAGGTTCTGGTATCTTATAGGTGTCCTTTTCCCCTCCAGTACTTGCATGCAAAATGAAATCTTCAGTGAATTCAGTTTAAATTCAGTGTTGATGGAACCTAGCTTTAATTCTTGTGGTTAGGTCTACCGGTCATGTTTTTTGCTTCTGTGCAGGTGCTCTTTGCATTCTGGGTATGAGGAATTAGTCTCTTCTTCTGTGAGTTGTTTCATGACAGCCTGAAATCACTTTTCTGCCAATTATAAATGATCAGAAGTCTATTTCACTGGCAAAAAAATAAAAAATAAAAAGGCAAATACTTCACATATATTAATATTAGAGCTATGGTATCCCTGTCGCATATTTTTAACTCTCTCTCTCTCAAGCTCTTCAAATAAAGGCTTAGCATATATTTTTGCAGCAAGGCAGTAGGAATTTCATGCTAATCTGTACAATTGCAATAACAGCTATTTAGGCACTGGATAAGCTACTGGGTAAATTTTCACATGCTTTCTGACCTTTCTGATGCTGGCATTGGCTTGTCTTCTCAAGTAGCATCTGAGATAATTTGGCCCCCGAGATAAAGAAGGAGAGATAAAGATATTTTTAGCAATCTCTTGCTTTAGTTCTGGCATTTTGTTCTGTCCTGCCTGTCCTCCTTGCAGAGTGGAAGGATGCAGCTTATTTATTATGTTTTACCATATCTACTGTTCAGAGATACTGTGCAGAGCTGAGGTTTGCCCTCTGGGGGCTTTCCCACCGGTGCAGTGGCAACCCTGTGCATTCTGGAGCAGCTGCAAACCCTCAGTTTTCAATCCTTGTCTTTATTTGCTTCCTCCTTTACAGTTCTGTTAGTTAGAAACCTCATTTTTCTTCCTATTTTTCCCCCTGCAATTCGGATTCCAGGAACTGAAATTTCTAAGAAAACACGAAATGCTTTGAGAATTAATGTCACTTCAGATATAATCTGTACAACTGCAGAAAATCATCATATGCATTTTCTGTAACTTGCAATGAGAATATTTAGTAAGACTGTAGTAGGAGGTTCCAAATATTTTGAGCTTTACTTCTATGTGCGGGAATTATGTGTATCTTTATCCCCTTATTTCTTGAACCTATGTATTTAATATTGTGGAAAATGCTGGTGGCATTATGCATCTGGATACTGAACCCCACTTTTAGTCGTAGGGCCAACAAAGCATGTCATTATATGCTTTTAGAGGGGTGTTGCCTCAAAGCCCTTGTGCTCTTTTGTGGTCATTTCTTCCTCAAATCCGTGCTGCAGATTGCCACAGAGGAGGGCATTTTCTCTCTAGTGTGAATATTCACTTTTGTATAACTTCTTGGTAAAAACTCAGTTTCCTCCCATCAGACTGGCTTCACACCGGCAGCTGCTCTGTCCACCCTGAACTTTCTGAATTTCTCTTTAACCAGCACTGGTGTTTTAACATGAACTGTCTTTCACTGAGAACAAATGAAAACACTGGTCCCAGGACCACACTGTGTGTGCTGGGGGGAAGGGGCGGATGTGGGGGAAGAAAAGTATTAGGTTAGGAAAAATACTTAGGATATATACATTTTTGTTTATGTTCTATATTTAGGTATGAGAAGGGAAGTTATTATTTATTTCTTCTCTTCTGCAGTTCTCTCAAGCTCATAAAGCATCTGTTTCTCAGCTTCTGTTGCTGCTGCCTGAACCAAGGTTGTTGGTGGCCCTGGTTTCCCTTCAAGGAGGCTTTGTTCCAATCAGAGACCCATTGAGCATGCTAAAGGTGTGCAAGCACATGCGCTGTGCCTTCAACATACGAGTCCACAGTTTAGTTCCTGGTGTCATAATTGTGTTGATGCTAAGAAGCTAAGTAAAATGCAATTGTCCACCATTTCTCATCTTGAAAACAGAATTGCATGGAAAAAAATAGAAAGTGGAAGAGAGAAAATACTCTCCAATTCATGGAGCTCTTGTGGAGAACACTTTCGTACAAGAGATGCTTCATGCACCATGATCACTTGATCTTGATGAGTAAATTGGAAAGCTTCATGAGGATGCTTTTTTCTCCTGGCATTTCAGCTCTCCGTCCATTCCTCTCACTGTTCATCTCCGCATCCTGGTGCGCAGCTGAAGTGGTTTCAACATCTTTAAAGCCTGGGGAAGGTTCGGGTCAAGTCTGGGACACAGCCTTTTTTTTTTTTTTTTTTTTTTTTTTAACTTCATTCAAGTAGTTTTCTGTAACAAAAGTCCTAAGTGAGTAAAGAGTACTGCAGCATGTCCCGCCACAGGCATAGGGCAGAAACTTTCACTATTTTTGATCCTTTGAGTTTTCCTGTCTTTCCCATTCCACTTTAGTGCTTTCTTAAAAAGGAAGACTGTTGATATTTGAAGCCTGTCCTTTCTCTGATATTTAGAGGGCTGAACAGTACATTTTCCAAAAGAGCAATAAGATCTCCTGGCAACTGAACATGAGAATAATTCTGTTCCCTGGTGTATGCCCTCAACGCCCCCCCAAAAAACTTGGACATAAATAGTAGGTCAAAAAGAAGTCTATGGTCTGGTCTCATGAACTGAAGGTATTTAGTTTCTGTTCCCAGTTTTGCAGTACTGTGCTGAGTAAATGCCTCAGTTCTCCATCTGTGAAATGGAGGTAAATCATTTTTTTTTTTCTTACATAGGTCCACAAGTTTGTATGGTGGTCTGGAATTAAGTGCTTTAAAAGTGGTTGCTGCTAAGATTTATCTGATTTGCAGCTGATATATAATAGCAGGGAGAGACTCAAAGCTGTTTTACAGAGTCAGATTAATTGTGTTTAACCTAATCTCCTGGAAGACTGGTCTGGTTCCCAAGCATAAGAGCAAAAACAAAGGACAACATCCAGGCCACATTGAATTGATGAAAATGTTGTTGCTAGCATTAGTGGATTAGGACTGCATCTGTAATCAATACAGATCTAGAGATCTCTTTATGATAGTCATAGAACCAGATCTGTGCTGCTGTTTAGCACTTGGCAGTTCTGAGTTTTTTTGTTTGTTTGTTTTGTTTTTTTTTGCTAGAAACATAAATACCTTTCCATCTGGACTCTCGTGGTTAGGGTAAAGTGATGTATACTAGGGTCTACTGAAATAACAGTTCTGCTGAAGAAAAATAGCATTTTTACACAAGTTGAACATACAAAGATGAAAGAAAAATATTTGGGACACAGGAAGAAGAAACTTAAATTACTTTTTCAGCAAAAAAAGGAAGGAGCTGAAGCAATCGTAATGGGATTTAATGGAAAGGAAAGCTCTGTTTCTGAGTGATGGCAGAACAGCTTGTCATAGAAAGAGGAAATACTGCTTTTTTGATCAAGTTTGTTTTAGAAGTGTATCTCAGCAACACGCAAAGTCATTATGTGAGAAATAAGCTTCTAGGAAAAAAAAAAAAGGTCCAGTGGTGTAGGGGGAAGTAATACATATAAAAGAAAGGAAATTTTTGAACTTTCCATTTTGAATAGATAGAGCTTTTTGACATGCAGCCACAGAAGTGCTACTTAATTTCGTTGAAGCCTGTTTGACAAATGTAGTTTACTCAAAAGGATGGTTTTCCTCAATAGCAGATTCCTTTGACAAAAAATGTTCCAGCGATTCAGTTTAACAGACCAAATGTGGAGTCCTAAAACAGAGAGCCAGGAGCAGTCACACATCTCAAGCCTATCCCTGTGTTCCTACTTCAAAATCCCTCCTACGGAGGGTCCCTCTCCCCTTCACCCTGCCCTGCCACTTTCTCACTCACTGTAGAAAAGCACCCAGTATTTTCATCTGCACCATGGCACCCCCAAATAGCATGTATTCAATACATCCCCTACACAAACACCACAATAGAGACTGCACTTCTCATGGGCTTTGGTTTTGCTGTTGACAGTAGTGTGACGCTATGGAAACACTGCCCAGGTGACCACGTGGAATTAAACACTAGCAGACAACATTGCAGGGGAATGTATTTTATGACATCCCTCTAAGACAACGTGGATGGTTTTATTACTTTTAAAATAAAATCTTAGAAATAAAACCTCTGAAGAGTCATATTGGTTTGAAAGGCAGGACTTGAAATCACAGAAAATGATGCAGCCATTGTGAAAATCTAGTTTGACTTCCAGAAATCTCCACTGAAACTGGTCCCGTTAGAGGAGGAGAAGCTGACTGATGCTTCCCCCCTGTGCAGCACGAGCCCAGCATTCCTGTGCCTGACTTTTGCCTGATTATATCCAGTATTTCTCTAATCCAGATGGGGAAGAGCACGTGTGACAGCGTGTGTGTGATTTGGAGCAGCAGATGGGTGTGAATGCCAAACTGTTGCCTGTGTAGGCACCTACCTAGAGATTACTCAGAGTCCTGCCTCTGTGTGTTGTTTTGTTCCTATGCACCGTTATCAAGGAGGGCACTGTCAGGGCTCCTACGCATGAAGCCTCACCTAACTTGACAGGGATCCTGTGCAGACGTCCCCATTTCAGTGCCTTTCAGTACTGATGTCCATTAGTGATGTGCCTGCCATCTAAAGAAGCACTGACCGTATTAAAAATCATAGAGAAAGAAAAGCAAGGTAGGACTGACTTTGCATTGCAACTCCCCAGTAAATACCCAGTAAAGATATCCCATGCTAGCATCTTTTTGTTCCCCAAGTGGGCCTGTCATCCTGCATTTCTTGCCCTGTTTGAGATGCCTTTCCCTTTTCTGCTCTTGCTCTGGATGTGTTCTACATAAAGAGAAAAGTGATGGAAAGCAAAGTTTGCTGAGAGAAGAGTTGGCTGCTTCTGTTGCTGTCCCACATGGGGAGCTTTCGATGTTCTCAGTGCACGGACATGCCCTTATCAGCTGGTACAAGGTTTCTCATGTTGTCCAACATCATGACTGCAATAAAAATGATGCTGTTTCCAGCAGTGGTGAAATTTACAGCCCAAATGTACTTTTACATGCATTTCAGCCCGACTATCACTTGAATTTTTTTGGATGGGAAATCTAAAGCGTGTGTAACTTCCTTCCTTGAGCTGGTCCCATGAGCATCAGAAGGGTGACTGATGCTGCAGTCACACATGCATGTGGGCTTGCTAGGTTAGCAATGCATGTGGTGCAAGATCTGATGTCTGATGCACGGCGGTAATACTCTGTCATTTCTCTACATTAGTCCTGCTAGCTCTGGTGTGAGGCCTGACTGGGGTACTGAGGGAGGAACCTCCTCACTCCGGCAGCTCTCTCAGCCGGTGAAGCACCAACATTTGGTGCCTCTGATCCCCTAAGTTTGTGGGAGGTAATCAAATCCTAGTGTCGTCTGCCTGAAAAATTCTGGGGCCAGGAATTTTCGTGTGAATGTCCGTGTGAAATTATCATGGTGAATTTTCTGTTTATTTCTTTGTTTTCTTTCTCTCTTTAAACCTTGTGGTTACATGGATGACTAGAAAAGATCCTTGGTTTGCTGCTGGATAGGCATCTGAGCCCCATGCAAGCACCCTGCCTAGGACAGCTGGAGGAGATGCGGGAGCTAGGCTGCTTGTGGAAGGGGTGGGTGAAGCATGTCTCGCTGGGAGAAGATCACTGAGCTGATTTAATTAGTTCTGTTTCAGAGGATTCAGTTTTGCTCGGGTCACTGCTACATTCATCTATTTGCTTTTTTCCCCCCTCTTAGCAATAGACAAATGCAGGGTGATAATTAATTTGGCAGGTTGATTGAGATTGGGTGGCAGAGAGGGAAGTTTTCCTGGATGAGTGATGAAGCATTGCCGGTTGAGCTTAAAGTGAATAGTCTGAAATAGAAAGTAGTTAGTGTAAAATCCCCCCAAGGGTGTGTTTAAACTGAATGTACTTTGAATTTTGACATTGAGGTTTTTTAGTAAGCTACCAGGCTGTATGGTACAATTTTAGGACATTTGTTAGCTGGGATCTAGCTGTTGAAATGTCAGTGCTATTCTTCTGCATTGTAAAACCTCAAAGCTAAGAAAATGGGGTGTTAATGGAAGAAGTTGGTGTGAGCATCAGGCTGGAATGAACTTTGGCAGAGTGATGCTGTCTCTTTTCCAGGCCAGTCCTGGAAGCTGAGGATTCACCTGGCCAGATGCAGCACTGCTCTCAAGGCGGGAGAAGGCACTGCTGGGTTACTTGCTTTGGGCCCCGGCTCAAGAGAAGCTGCATTCTTCGTGTCTTGAAAGTTTTTATTAATAAATCTTATCTATCCCTCAGCATCCTGCCATTTAGGTTAATATGCTTCAGTACAACTATCTGCTGAAACTGTAAGAAATTAAGTTTATAGCTTTCTGCCCCACCCTATTTTAGCCTCACCAAGGGCAGATTCCTGTGATCACTATGCTTTGTGTTTTGTGCCAGTCAGACATTTGGTTGCCAAATTAAAAATGCAAGGTTTGGTTTTCCCTTTTCAATAAGTGTATATGGTAGTAGAAGAGATCTAGTTTGTTCAAACTACTGAATTCTGCTGCTTACAGGATTTCTGGTTTTGTGGGTGTAATGGCAGCGCGATGTTCATTTGGTTTCTCAGGCCAAAGGACTTGGGGGTTTTAGCCTGTCCATCACCTTTCTTCTTGTAAGTGTCTTTTTGCTCTGGTGAGGGGTTCTGAGTTGACAGCCATGCCGAAACGCCATCCTGTATGCACAAAGGATGTGCAGCGTGGAGACACAAGAAAGTCATGCTTGACGCTTCCAGCATTGCCCGGAAGTCCCTATGAGGGTTCGGTTCCCTCATAGAGGAACCAGTTCTGAAGGGTAAATGTCTGGTGGAGCTTCTATACCTACTCAGTCCTCAGGTGTTTTTTTTTTCTTTTTTCTTTTTTTTTTCTTCCCCTGCTGAGACTGCCAATAAGGATGTCAGTTCAACAAGGTTTTCTCTTTTTCTTCTTTTTCTTTTTCTCCAATGAAGTAGACACTTAGCCAGTGGGAATTGTATTGGGAAATTCCTATTTCTACATGGTGTGCCAGAGAGTGGTCAGCTGTTAGCTTAGTGCATTGATTAAACTAATTGAGACTCAGCTGCCTTCAATATGACCTTTCATGTTTTGAGTTAGTATTTTGGGTGATTCACCTAAAATACTCAGAGCTTGACTGAAAATCCTTTAAAAGTCTTCCTGCTCTTTCAGTGTGTTTGTAGTTGCTATGCAAAAAAAAAAAAAAAAAAAAGAGTCCCCTGTATCTTCAAGGAATTAATTTCTTTGGAAGCAGAGATCCCCTTGTTCACAGATAAACAACAAAGAATAGCAAGTCAGCTTGTGTTGAGTAACAACAGAAAGTGCAAATACTAAACTGGAATCTCAGAAAAGATGGCAAATGAGGGGAAAAACAGTGCACTAAAGGGAAAGTGGTATTTGTAACATACATTATACAGTGGATTTCTGATAGAAGTATTTCGACTCCTTAAAAAAAAAAAAAAGACATTAGATACCAAAAAAAATATTTCAGAATGTATGTTGACTTTGCTACAGCAGCTAGCTAGCTTTATCAAGCCTGTGCCAGGTTTGGTATTGTGACTGGGGTTCTTAATGCATAGTGAATGATTCCCAATGGAAAAAAAGTAAATAAGCTTCCTGACTTTTTTGAGGAACTTAATTACACCAGAATGGACTTGACTGTGTAGCTTTGAAATCCAGGGACTTAACGTGTCTACTTTGAATAGTAAGCAAGGTTTAAATAGTGATTTTCATCTTTTTAACATTCTATTCTTGCTCTTTTGCCAGCTTGCTGCTACACTTAGGAGACTTGATATTGCTGTGTTGTCCTGACATCCCCATACCAAGGAATCCTCTGTGTGTTACTGTCAGTGAATTATGGCCATGGCTAAGGCAGGAGGATATCAGATAATCATTTTTATCTCACCAGAACAGCTATTTTTTTTCTAGGGTTTTAGATTTCATCACAGTGCCCAGAATGGGAAAGTGAGTAAATGGAAAATTTGGTGATTGCTTTGGCTTGTTGAATATGTGGCCACCAGATCAACATGCCGATTATTCATCCCCCAGATCAGTTTAAGTGGATAAGAAATCTACTTATGATCATTTAAATTGTTTTATTTGTTCATTATGAAAATTGTTTAAATATCCAGATAAAGCTATTGACTTAGGAAGCCTTTGCTAGAAGAAATCTGTTCCACATCTGCAAGTTCTTTGTATGGCATCCATCCTTGGGGGGAGGGAGGAGGGGGGAGGGAGGAGTCCGGGGGAGGTTAAATGAAAATGGTTGCTTTTCTTTAAAAATAATAACAGAAAAATATCCATTTCTTTTCTGTAGTTTATTACAGCTCTGCCTCCAAAACCCACTGTTTAAAATCATAAATACATACATAAATTTGATGTATGAAAGATTAATAGGGAACTGATGAATTCAATAGTAGGACTGAAAATAACAGAAACCTGTGGGGATTTGTTTTACTACTGTCATCTGTTTAAGTACTTGTGACAAAAATTTATATAAATCCAGAGACAGGGTGTGGAGGTGGATATTCCCCTGCCTTTTCTTTTTCCCACCTACAATTTTTATTTCACTTCACGCTCTCGAAAGTTAAACCTGCTCATTTCAGGCTATGGCATAAAGCAACAGGCACAGCAACTGCCCGCCGAGCCACCACTGCCTGTTCCAGTTTGCTGTGCCATGCATCTCCTTACCTCCTGCCCCCATGCAGGGAGGCCATCATCCCTGAAGAAGTCAGATGCAGTTTATTGTCTGGAAATATTTTAAAAGGTCATATGCTGCCATGAGAAAAGTCCTCAAAAATGTAGTCTCTCTTGCTGTCTCGCCCAGCGCCAGATATGATCTCATGCCTTTTATTCCTTTGGAGCAGAGTCCCTGGGTAAGTGCTTGGGATGGTTTCTTCACCAAGCTCTTGCCTTTGGGGTTGTTCTCCTCTGCCACAGCACCCATCCACCTCCCCTTAGCCGTAGCTTGCACAGTGCCATATTTCCTCTCTTCCCTTCCGCTCATGGCTCTGCATCACATCCTCTGCCCCGACAGTCTCTGCCTGATGCCTGTATTTTTCCTGATGCTGGTGATGCTGCAGTTAGCTGCCAGTCTCTGGCCTGCCAGTCAGGCTTTCCTGGGGCTGCAGGAGTCAAGGAGGTGGCTGCCTCCACGGCTGCCAGCTTCACCAGGACCCCAGCTTCGGAGGTTTCACCCCACACCCACACAGGGCTGCTCCTGCGGGGAAGCTGCTCACTGCAGTGATGCTCCAGACCCATCCTTCCACCTCACTGCCCCTGCCTCCGTTTCACAGCAGTGCCAAGATTCAAAGCAAAACGTTTCTCTGGCTGTGCCTCAGTTTAAAAGTCATCTCTCTGCTTCCAGCTGTCGTCCAGCAGCCCACAAACTTTTGAAACAACTTATTTGGTTAGGAATCAGCTGAAAGGCTGTTTTTCCTTCATTGCTTTAGTCATTTAGTTAGTTTGTTGTGTTGTTTGGGGCTTTTTTTTTTGGTTGTTTTTTTAACCATCCTCAAAAACAGGGCTGACCTTGATGATCTGCAGGACTGAGAAGCGTTGGGAGCATTTGGGTGGAGAGTTTCCTTCCCACTAATGGCATACCCAGAGGATGCGATTGGGCGAGTGCACAGCTCACATATCTGGCTGAGCAGTGTAACTCTGATGTCTCGTGCTGAAGCTGACCTTGGGAGTTGGCAAGCAGTGGTGGAAAAGGATTGTTTTTCCAAATATTGGAGCATTTGGCTATCAGTATGTCCTAGCCTACACGTGCCTGTGTATGCTCATGCTCACCACACAGCAAGGAAGACGTCTCTGATGCTGTGGATGCTGCAGGGCAAACTGCAGCTGTGCCATTTGATGGAGGAGGCGGTGGGTGCAGCCACAGGGCTGCTCCCCTGTTACATTATAGGGACCTACCAGTGCTGGATCTCAGCAGCTATTGCCTGCTTAACTTCTCCTGCTGATGGTGTCCACACCAAAGCGATGCTTCCTAAGATAGGCAAGTCAGTAAATCACTTCATTTATTATCAGGAGAGTGCAGGGATCAGCCTATCCAATGTCAGGAGTCCCACTCAAAACAGCATGTACAAAAAGTACTGTTAGTTTCTGTATGACCTGACTCCTCCATATTTGTAAAAATAAATATTTCTTCTAATATACGATCAAGGAAATAATTTGTGCTTTTTTGTTACTGAAAAAGAAATGTATCTCGAACATTTTGTGCCTACATGCTGGTAACAAACAGTTTCTTTTTACCAGTGGAAATGGGATCCGGCCTGAGACATAGCTAATACTCATTCGGTCAGAGAATATGTATCATACTGTGCACCATTCAGTGCAAGCTGTAAGGAGGCAGTGTCAAAGAACTCAACAGTGAGACACTGTTTCACACCTTCAACATGCTCATTCAACAAAATCTCTTCCAAAAAGGGAAGATGTTATACTTGTGTTTAAATTCCGGATCTGCTCTTTGGCAAAGGTTGAAGCCAGGTGCCAGCCTGTGAAATGATTGGATGCTCCTATCTAGCTCTTCCGGACACTGGTTTCCGAATTATAAGCAACTCTTAAAACTGCTGGCTGTCACTAAGCCAAAACTTCTGAGAAGATCATTGGTGATTAATTTTGCTGTTATTAAATGCTCTAAATCCTTTCAGAAGTGGTAAAAAGACTTTTTTATTTTATTATTTTTTTTCCTGGTTCTCATTTTTTTGGGGGGGAGCTCATGTTATCCTATTGCAGCCAGTTCAACAGAGAATATTGGATGCTAAGTGTTTGGCTTGCAGTCACAGATGGGACAAAGGACCTGTTTCTCTGTCATTCTTGTACTTTGCTTTGTACTCATCTTTCATAGTCACCACTATCTAATTATTTTTATAGTGATAAAAAGTTTGTATATTTGTAAATGTATATCTAAATAAAATTCCAGAGCAGTAGACTCTGTAGTCCGTATAGAATTAAAGTAGAGTCTGAATTGGTTTAAAGTTTTCTATTAAACATTAAGTATTACTGCTTTATTGGTTCTGAGAAGTACTTAACATGAAAAGATCTGCCCATTCTCTCTAATAAAACTCTGTTCAGTATTGTATTTGCTCAAATACAGAAACCCTGTGGTTTTCCAAAGGCATTCTGTTACTGAGGTCTCCTTCCCCTTCCAAAGAGAGAATATATGTGCTCCTATTTTAAATGCCATTATTATTATTATTTTCTTCCTATTTGTGCCTGGTTGTGAAGGTATGTATAATAATATACCTTTCCTCTTTCTTTTCTTTCTTTTCTTTCTTTTCTTTCTTTTCTTTCTTTTCTTTCTTTTCTTTCTTTTCTTTCTTTCCTTCTTTCCTTCTTTCCTTCTTTCCTTCTTTCCTTCTTTCCTTCTTTCTTTCTTTCTTCTCTCTCTCTCTCTTTTTTTTTTTTTTTTTCTAGCCATGGCATAGTTAGCAGTATTATCAGTTCGAGAGTGCCAAAATCAAAACCTAGGCCAGAAAAGATGATTTAAGAGAAAAACAAGACCTAGAAAAACCCAGTTTATAAAGATTTGATTTGTCATTCTTTACTTTCTGTCTTTTTATGTATTTAGATCTTCTGCAGTATGTGTGGCTCACATTTCCCTGCAGTTCTCTAATACTGAGGAGGCTTAGAAATATGGCTTATGAATTTTAATGAAAGTTGAGAATTTTATGTAATCATATGCTGGGGCTTTCACTAAATCACCAAATAGAAGAAGTGCACTTAGAGTGGGAGCTGAGCTGAAGATGCTAATTTTTAAATGTCTTTGTTTTGCTTTAGCATGGGTATTTCAGACAGATTCTCTTACTGTTCCATATTCCTTTGCAGGTACCATTGCATTAGCATACATGTGGTTTATATATAAAATATGTTTTACAGCCATGAGGCTGACTTTATAGTGTTTATAGAAAAAGCCTGTGCTGTAGTGCACAGGATACCACCCTACATATTGCGAGTGAGCTAGCTCTGTTTCACTTCTCTTTTTCTCTCTCTAACTATGATTTTGGTGTTAGGGTCTTCCCTGTTCCTGCCCTCCTTCCAGTCCCAAACTTCATACTCAGCTGGGAAGGGAGAGAGGCTGTTTTCCCTAGAGAACCATTAGTCAGTTTGTAGGGTAGAGCAAACTAGTTGGCTTCTGTGAAGCCCCTGTTTTTATGCATTCTAAAGCATGCAAGAGTTTTTCTTGCTGCTGAGAGCTGCCTTCCTCTTTAGGTGTTAAAACTGTCAGAGCTCGGTTTCCAGGACTGTTTTAGATGAAATTCAAAGTAGATGCTTGCCTTCTGAGTGAGACAGACTGCACGCATGCAAGCATGTGGAAGTTTGATTTTGTTTTTATCCCTCCTTTTCTGCTGCTGATATGCTTAGCTCCAGTGGCCTGGCAGTAAGAATAATAAAGAAAAGTAATTGGGTGATATGAGATCATTTACCATTTCTCTGGACCAAATAAATTCCTGGTAGTTTTTGGAGGAAGTGGAGGGGTCTGGAACAAACCCTTCTGTTAATGATCAACATAAATCCTTCTACTTCCAAATGCATTTTATGTCTGTCTCCATGTTTTCATGCACACACCAATTAAATAATATTTCTTTCTCTTGTTCTGGTTTCAAAAGGTTGACTCTGACTCAAGTGGACTATGTGCATTCTCTCTGATTCTGACTTATTCTTACTATTATTGTTATTATTTTTAATACCATTTTCTTCATCTTTTGATTTCTATAAAGCTTGTAGAAATCATGATTTCTGAGTAGCCTTATAGGTCAGATATACTTGCTTTCCTTCTTTTCTGGATGTTGTGCTCTATTCAAATAATTTTTTTTTCAGAAGTAAAGGATAGTGTGGCTTGTGGAGGTAAAGGGTGTCATACCTACACAATCGTCCCTATGTAGGATGGCCTGGCAGAGATTTTGTTGCAACAGCTCTGTGTGTTTATTTTCTGTCTTAAAACTTGAGGCTCTTCTGTAAGTGTGATATACTCTTTATTTTATTTTTTTCCTCCTTCACTCCTTGGTTACTATGGACCATTGCAGAAATGCCAAGAACATTCTAGCATGAGATGAAAAGTGTTTTCTAGACTGTGAGGAAGAAATATATTTTAAAGCCAAGTAAGGTTTAGTAGATTATAAAAAATGGTATGAAAAAGTTGGCTTTATAGGGTCATGCATTTTATGACTATGCTTGAAAACTGCCTAGAATTGACAAGGTCTCATAGTGTCTTATAACTCCTCTTTTACTTCCTTTAGTTCACCACTTTAGCAGGTAACAACCACAGGGTTAATTCAGTAGAGCATACTGGCACAGTACATGACATGCAAAGAGAGAACAATGATGTTGAAATTCTTTTACACTAGGGGCAATGGATCCATCAGCAAATACACAAACACGTCTGATTCCACAAAGGCACGTTTGTAAAGAAATTAAATGAAATGTGGCTTGTGTCATTTGCTATGAAGAATGAGCAGTTTGCTAATAAAGTGGTGCCAGATTCATTGCCAGAATAAGCAAGGTTTCACTCCATTGGTCCTGATGAGTTTATAACTGGTTGCTTCATTGATGACTTTGGCCTCTTTTCAGTAATTGGTTTTGATAGTTAAATGCTGAAAGGTGGAGAAAGGACTGAAGGACTAGTTATTGTAGCTTTCGGACTAATTTTTTGCTGTAATATTAGCTGCTGCTGCCATATCCGACCTGTGACAAAAGGCCCCTGGAAGACGTATAGGATGAGGAGCAGCAGGGCAGAGCAGGGGCTGCCCATGGGGCCAGGGAAATGCGGGACGGCACTCCTGGGGCGATGCGAAGCACCAGGCAGTAACTGAGGACCAGGCTGGGTGAACCATGCCTAGAGAAGATGGTATGTTTCAGAAAACTGGGTTTGGGCTTGAGAATTGGTGGTGATCACAAGTAACATCCCCTGATACATCAGCCTGGTTTCCTGGGACTGGCTGGATGGGGAGCTGCCTTACATTTGGTCCACCTCCTCTAATGGGAATGGTTACTCCAAGCTTGACTCTTAACTGCATTGCTTAGTTTTGTTGACAGTAGTTAAACAGTTCTTTGCTCTTCATGGACTGTGGACTCAGCAAAGGTGGGAGCATGAAAACCGTTGCAGTGGGGTCTCATGCTACATCGAGTTTCGAGGGTGTGGTATGTGCCAGAGGTCTGTAGGGCACCTGTAGGTGCCCTACCTGTAGGGCTGAGTAGTTAACACAGAAGAGGTTTTCTTGTTACAGAGGTGCAGGAGACAGGGAGGAAGAATAAGTATGAGGATTTTGGAAAAGGTTCTGTGAGGCATACAGCCTTTGCTAGATGCATCTCTTTGTAGCTTTTGTGCAATGGTTATTTACTGAGAGGCCAGCTTTCATAAACATTAAAGCTGTGTTTAATGCAGTAATGAGCAAACATAACAATATGGAGAAACAAACAGGGAAACCTGGCACAGCCAGTATTTCCGTCAACAGGCTATGGGAAAGGAATTTCATTAAAATGAGGGTGTCACTCACAAGGCTGTACCAAGTTAAAAAAAAAAAAAAGCGTGACATTTCTGATCTTTGATGCTTATCTGCATGTGTGGTTTGTCTCCAATTGTGGGGGTAGGTAATCATAAGTAACAATTTACAGAAAAGAAGAAAAGGATGTGTAGGAACAGTTGATGGAGGGAGAAAATACAGATTTCATATGAGATGTCCATGCCTCTCCCCCCCCCCCCCTTTTTTTTTTTCAAAGTAGTTTTAATCTCTTTAGTCCTGGGATGAGTGTCTTGAAAGGATGTTTCACAATAAGCATAGGTTGTAAGTCTCCTTTCATACCTCTAATCTGGGAGAAGATGCTTCTTTTAGGAAGGTGTGTTGGGGGGAAGGACACAGAAGAAAATGCTTATGACTGTAAGTCACTGTGTGTCACATTAACCCTCCTGTTTTTATCATCCTATTTTTATATTTGCATTAAGCTATACTTGTATGAGTAAGGAAAAGCATTACCAAGAAGAGATCCCCGAGTAGCTGTAAAACAGTCAGCTCGTAGGCTGTCGTGTGTCAACAGAGCGCTGAGAGGCAGGACTTGAGCACTGTGCGGCTCAGACTGCATGGCAGCTCTTCCTGGGCACTCGCTGGTGCTTCCACACTTTTTCAGCAGGTCTGAGAATATCTTCATTGTCAGCTGTTCACATTTGGACATAATCTGTGGATACATAAAGCAGTCATGAAGCCTACTGGGTATTCTCTCCTTTTCTTTTGCTCTGCTGTGGCACATATGAAATGAGCTGTTGTATTCAAATTGTATGCTGCTTAGAGTAAGAGAGTGAGCACCTGTCTTAGTATACAGTTATGAATTACAGTAGAAAAAGATGGAGAAAGACAAATTCTTTTTTCTATAGATTGGTCCAAATATGCAATCCAATGCCTGAGAACTTCTCACAACACAGCCTGTTGTAGGGTTGTGCAGAGAATGAGAGATGAAATTGAACATAATTAATACCTCTCTTTAATTTGAGGAGCTGCATACCATCACAAATCTTAATTTCCACAAGAACCAACCCACCATCTCTAAACTGTCTCTTTGCTTTTCTCTTTTATACAATAACCCTGACATGTTTTCCTTTAGGGAATGTACCTCTTTTATTACCTTGAGAAGTTCTAGAAAAATTCAGTGGTGAGACAAAATTAAAGCTGTCAGTGACTTTCATGCTGGGTATAAAAAATGCATTTCTGCTTCATCAAATGTCCACTGGTTTTGGTGATCTCATTGTTGATATGTCATCTCTCCTTTTGCCAGTTCAATCATAAACATTTGTCTAATGAATTCAATAGTGGGAATGTTATTGACATGAGCAGTGTTGTGCTCAAGATGATGCTAGGTGTGATTTGGCTCTGACTGCACAGGTACAAAGTTACAGTAACACTCTCATTATGAAGCTAAAAGCTGTGTGAAGTAAATCATAAAAGTAAACCTGTTTGTTTGTTTTTCCAAAGACAATTTGTAATCTATTTAGAGTGTGAATGTTTCAATTAAAGCCAATCAATGCGATTTATCACTTACCTGTGTTTTTTTTTTTCTTTTTAAAGCTCATGGGGCATTCTGAATGGGATCACAAACGAGGACCCAGAGGATCACAGGTCAGTAGCTCAATATTTTGTGTTTCTTTTTGACAGTTTGAGGTATTTAAGCTGGTTTTCTGTCTGTGATTGGCAAAATTGTTCATCTTATTAATATTTGCAGGACTGAACCATAAAAAGAAATCATAAAACCATGACAGCTTTCATTATTATATTTTTTGAGCTATAATTGAAACAGGTGATCCCAGCAGAGCTGAGTATTGCAACAGAAAGAAGTTTCTTTCTGTAGCAGAAAGATGGATTAGATGTATTGAAAAATCATTTCTTACTCTGCTTTCTCCATTTATCTCCAGGATATCAAAGGAATGCAATATCAAATAACGTGTGTGGTTTTTTTTAACCCAACAAACTTGTAAAACTCAGATGGCCCTCCTATCTTGTTCAATAATAGAGGAATTAGTGGTGTTAAAACTGTACAAGCAGGTGGGGGAAGACTCTGTAGCTCATGGTTTGCTGTTGACTCATGGCTGAACGGAAGTTACGCTAGTAGGGTTAATGGCATCATACATTTTTAAATTTTCTGTAGAATAAGAATTGCTGCAGAGGAGACATTGCTACTAATGTGATGCTCAGGAATTTTCCTGTTTGGAAAAAGCAGTCTCTTCCATCTGGTGCTGAAATGATATAAATACACTATTAGCCTTTCTGTATTTCAGATTTTCTTTTCCTTCAGTTGAAAGATTTTTATACAAATGTAAACATCTAAGTCTAAATAATTTATAAACAGGCTCTGTTACTGTGAAGCTACCTGCTATTTGCAACCTTAATTTCAGTAGGTTAGTTCTTGAAGTATCCTTCATACTCCCCCTTGCAAAAATCACTGGAGTATCCGCTTTTTTAACGAGAAAATTCTGTATGTTAATTACAAAGCTGTTGCTTGTTTCGTTAATAGACAAGATTTACTATTTCCAATGCAGAACTCATTTACTAAGTTGTCCTTTTGTTTTTTTAGCCCTTATTATTGTTGAATTCTACATTTTTTTCTGTTTTCCAAGCTTCTGCCTTGCATCTTTTTTCAAATCCATCTTGAAATTTGCAGGATGTTTAGTATTCCATTAAACAGTTTAAGATGGGTTGCAGTTCTGATTTTCCAGGTGTCAGTATCTGCCATTTCGAAAATATAAAAACCAGAAAACAAGCTATTTTTCAATGGAAACTTAGGAATTTCAGAAATCCTATCCAGTCAGGTGAGAACTGTTTGATACTTAATCTCTCTGGCCTCATCTAATGTACAAGTTCATTATATTGTGTCCTTCTGGTCCAAAGAGTGGAAGGCAAATTAGACTCCTAACCGACTGTTGAGTAGAGGTGGTCACTTGAAGGAGTCCTATGATGGCTTAAACTTTTCTAACATTATTACAAATCTTCATCTGATTTTTTTTTTTTTAATGTATATGAAAATATGGGTATGTTTTTGTATACTCTACATCAGTGCCTTCATGACTGAAGAATGTTTTGATGTTCTTGTTCTTTTTTGGTTGGTTGGCTGTTTTTATGTTTTGTTTTTATTTGTTGGTTGGTTGGGTAGACATTTTTGAAGGTTTATAGCTATCTAATAGAAACAGTAGAGAAAGTGATTTAGGTAAGTGGTATCAATCTGATTTAAATAGATTTTAAATTAAAAGATAAAAATAGATGAATTTGACTATCAAAAAGGTATCTTTCTGTAGGAAATTGGAGTTGTGCTGTTTAATGGATCCCTTTTGTGTTTTCTGAAAAAACAAACAAACAAACAAACAAAAAAAACACTGAGCTCACGGGATGAAACAGTTGCTGAAGAATTTGTTGATTATTTGTTCTGATGAGGCTGATTTCTTCCAAGAAGGGTTCCAGAGAACTACTGTCCTGGACTCTTTCTTTCACACCCTTCTAAGAATAAGGAGGGTTGCATGCCATCCTCTGATTTCAAATGAAATAGTCACATGGACATTCACTCAGTTGCTGCAAATGCCATCTGCATGTAAAGCCATTTGTTGGGCACTGTGAGAGAAAGCTGTAGTTGGTCAAAGTGAGATAACTGGTTACTAAAAAAAATATAGGTGGAGTCCTCTGGATTTCAGTGGAGGCTGAGGAGGAGATACTTGTTAGAAGATAGCTCTATACAAACTTTTAAGATTTGCTCAATCTGAGTATGGTTTTGTTCCTTCCCTGTGTGATATTCTAGATACTCCTCTACCATTTTGTATTAATAAAAAAATAAATAAATAAAGTTCAGGGATAACGGAATAAGAAAAGTTCTTTGGCATTCCCTGCAGGTCAACCTGCAGTAGTTTGAACTTTCCTGGAGAATACAGTCATAGTTTTAAAAATGTTTTTCTAGAAATCTCTGTATCAGATTTTCATGTAGAAGTTTCCAGTTGATTGTTTTTTCCTTATGCTGAATGTCTTTTGATTTTTTTTTTTTAACAAAATACACAAAAAAATTCTTCAACTCCTCAGAGTGTGTACCTTCAAAACAGGAGAAAAACTGCATACATGTGGTCTCTTTGATAGAGAATAGAATCCATCTTTAAAAAAAGTACAAAGTTTAGATCAAGTTCTTTCTTTAAGCAATCTTTGTTGTTGTTGTTGTTTGTTGTTGTTTTTCTGTGTATAGGTGCTCTGCAAAGCTTCTAGAAAGCTAAACATCATAAATCTTGGCAGAAACATTGTAAATCTAACAAACAATATGTACCACAGAAATGTTAAGGGAACTTTAATAAGGTGGGAAAAGAAAATAACCCAAGCTCTCTATCATGTCATATCCTAGTGCCCTGTCACAGGAAATAAGGAAGAAAAGTTTCATTAGGGAGAAGAAAGAAATCTAGTTTATTGCACTGTAGCCTCAGATTCTTTACATGTCTTTGAAAACTGTCTTTGATAGGAACAGTGTTAAACTTAATTCCTTGAAAATTTAGGAAAAAAATAAGGAAGATTGGATTTTCACATGCAATATAAAATTTGTTTGTTTGTTTTTAATCCTTCTGTGATTCAGTTGCATTGTTTCCAAATCGTATCCTTAATAAATTTACCTTTTATTAAATAAGGTCTTGTTTCAAAATTAAGATGAGTAATCTGGTGGATACACTCAGACATCAGTTCTTTAAAGATGGACTGGCAGTTGCCTGCACCACATGATTGCTTGTGATGTTTCCCTAGATCCATGGGGCTTTACTTCAGCAAGGAAATGGGACTTGGAAGCAGAGGTCTCACTTGGCCAGTGGCTGGGCAAGTAGCGAGAGGGAAGGAAAGGGTTTTTGGCTTGTGTTATTGTAAGCCAGTTTATTAGTCTTCCATGATCTTTTAAATCTTATGAAGTGAAGAATGTGGGAAGATCGATCTTATGAAGCCATCTCTGTGTGTGTGTGTAAGCAATGTCACTTGAAAGAAAAGGAAGTGGAACCACTGGTTTACCATAAAATAAAACTAAATTCCATCAAGATTTTTTTTATTTTTTTTTTTAGAACTAGTAGTTTTTCTATTCATTGTGTTTGAAACATAAAAGGAAACTACGACAGTGCACGTCGTATTTCTTAATGAACCACTTAGAAAATATGTTGCTTTTCTGCTTGTGGGAGTTAAAAGCGAAGTGAAGTAGTTACAGGTAGCACTGGATGTCAAATGAAATACACTTAGGCTTATGGGAATTTCTGTTTACAGGAGTTTGTCTAATGTGAAGCATCTGCAATTCAATAGGATGTAAATAGGACAAATAAAAAGCTGTCTTAACAGTGTTTAACTTGCTCCTAACTTCCACACCAGAACCTCACTCTGTCCACTGTAGATTATACACGTGTGTATGTATCTATGTACATTGTAGGTTTCCTTTTCTGTTAGAATAATTTTTGCTCTTAAAGCTGTTGTAACTAGAGTGAATTATATATTGACTTATAAAAAGTAGATGAGTTCCTGAGTACCTACCTCTTCATTTTTGCCTTCATTTTTTGATCTCTGAAGATAAGAATTCCTGCTGTAAATGCTTCATGCACAGAACTTATTCTCTGGATTTGGTACCATGGAGGAAGTGCAAAGTGAATTTTATTATGTTCCAAGCCTAATTTTTAAAATCAATACAGATTAAGATCTGGGAAAGAAACTTCAAAATTAGCATTCCAAATTAAAGAAATTTCTAAATGTTTAGGAATGTTTAACCCATCTAAAGAAAGCTCTCTCAAACATACACATGCAGTCTGTAAAACTGTATCATCTAACTTGTATGGGGGAAAATACCATACTTATTTCTAATATTAGTATGTGTTACAAGAAAATATGAGTACTAGAATTAATTCTTGGCACACTATCCCTCTGCAGACAAAATAGGTAAACTGTATTTTAATTATTCTACTAAAATGTAATACTTGATACTTCTAAGACATTTCAGGTGGGATCCACAATACACTTTGTGCAGATGTTTTTACAAGGGACCTTGAATGCATGGGAGTTGTTTGTTGCTCTGTCATCAAGCCTTGTTTGGCTTGCTGAAGATGTAGGCGTAGCCCCAGGATTCAGTGGAATCGAGTGATCATTCTTCCAGCATTATAAAAGGATGATGATTGGGAGAGAAACAGAGAGGTCCAGTGTTTTTAATTCTCTTTAAATATAAAAGCTCTCAATTATATATCTGAGGTGCTGCGTTTTACCCCTCCAGTTCCTAAGCAACAGCTATTTTCAGATTGAGTGCGTCTGGTGTTGTCTACCTACTTCATGCTTCTACGAGGTAATTCGTCAGTGAAAGCTAGGCTTTTCACTATCTCGCCCGATTCTCTTTGCCATGGTACTAAAAGGAGACAGATGCTTTAAAGAAACAGAGGAAGCTTTGGCAAAACTGGTCTGAACCTTGCAGCTTGCAAAACTTCCATACGTCGGGGAGCTCTGCCGTCTATAGCCATGAAGGAGATGAATCAGAAATAAGGTTCTCGACACTTGGGAGAAGCCTTTTTCTTGAGTGTGAAAAACCTCTAGAGCAGATTCAGAATCATGAGCCGGAAATCTCTGTACTTGCTGAAGCGTAGATGGGAGTCGATTCCCGCTACTGACCAGGTACTGTGTTCTGGTGAATCTGTTGTGTCACTGTGTTCCCTTGCAATACCACTGCAAACAGACCTGCAGTGATTTAGCAGTGATGGTTGGGGTTCTCCAAATACAGTGAGATCCATCTGATCTTTGCTTTTTGTTTCCACAATGAATAGTACAAAAGTGTAGGCAAAGCCAACTTTGCAAGAGCATGTACTTGTGAATGTGGAGGTGCCACTGCAGCCCACTAATGCAGACTTAAGTAACCAATAGGATTTTCCTCTCACCCAGATGAGATGTTTGTTAAAGGTTAAATTAAAAGGAAGATGGATGTTGCAAGTATTTTAAAAAGATCAGCTAAGGAAATGTGTAGTTACTGCTGGTAGTTCCTTGGTGCATGTCTTTGTTGCATGTCGTATCTCACATACATGTATCTGTGTATGTATGAAATCACTGGTTACAAATAGTTGTAATGCACTGGCAGAACCTCAGCTTTTCCAGCATCATCTTGGTTGATGTGTCATTTTGAGTATGTTAAAAAGGACTTGTTTACAGTGGATGTAAATGATATGGACCAGATGTAATATAAAAATTGTGGGAACAAGCATCATCATCATAGGTAGGACTAAAATGTCATAAATGGGAGTACAATTAGTACATTTCCTACTCTTGTGCCAGGCACTGTAGGGTTATGTGAAATCATTTTTACATCTTACTTGGGATGTAAAGATGCTAAAAGAAATAATTCTAGAAGTAATACTGAAAGGAAAGTGGAGGAAGTAGCTTATTACATGATCCAACTTGATTTTTCTGTTTATAGAGCGGTTGACTATGCCATGCATCTTGGGATGCCTTTACCAATAGGAAAGTAACAATCTGGAAGAAATTTCTTCAACAGAAAGAAAGATGGAAGGAAGAAATATTATTATTATTTTTTTTTTCAGAAGCATCATCCTGTACCTTTTTTGTTGAGAGAGGGGAGGAAGGGGAGCGTTACATGCCTTATTTTGTAGAGCTGTAGGTTTTAAAGCCAAATTGGACTTCTGTGAACATCTAGAGATCTCAGACTTAGTAATAGTCAAATAATATCATGCTGTCACATGCTGTCATCTCAGGCCTATGTTTACTGTGTAAATAAGAATATGCCTTTTAGAAATATATCCAGGCTTAATTTAAAGTCTTCAGGTGAATAATAATTCATCATATTCTCTGATAACATTTTTCCATTTGTTTAATGTTGCCTGGTTTTGGTTTGTTTATTTTTTTTCCTTTAAATAAAGCCTTTTCATATGACTTTGTCTAATTTAAGTCTGCAACCATATCAATTTGCTACACCTTTGAATGTCAAATGTAAAAAGCCCTTTTTCAGATTTTTTTTTTCCCAAACAGCTACCTAGGTTATTTTTCTACTTCACAGGTATCATTAAAAGTATCTAAAACATTAAATTTCAATGGATGTTCTGGTAACTGAAAAAAGGAAAAAAAAAAAAAAAAAAAAAAGGCATCGTTGGTAAGCACAAATTGATCCAGCTCAATCAGGCATTCATAAATGTCCTGGTAAAATAGAAGTAAATAAATGCCGTGTTATGATGTGTCATTTGTCATGCTGTTTCTATTAAGGAAGACGTAGGGAGATTAGTGCCCCTTCTAAGGAAAGCTATATTTTAGCCTCTTGGATTCATTCTTTCTCTGACATAAATGCAGATCTTTCACTTATTATGAACAAATACTTGACTAGCAAGGGATGCCTGTTTTTGCATTTTGATTGTTAACAATTTCATTTTTCTGGTGTTTCCTTTTTCACTCGAACCCTAATGTTGCATTGCATCATACTATTACAGTATGATATATCTAGAAAAAATAGATACTCCTTACCTAGTTGTGAGGTGTGCTTGACCTCCCTGAGACGTGTATCCTTTCCATCATCAGCCTCTGAAAGTTTTTTAAAAGAGAAAATGAAATTTCCCCGACCCATCTACCACTTGGGGAGAAGCGAGACTCAGTAAGTGATGCATGCAGAAGGAGTTGACTAGAGAGGAGTGCGAATCTGTAGGGATTTTTTGAAGGTAAATTAGGGGAGGAAGACAGTGTTCGATTTCAGTCCCAAGGAGATTTGTGTCTCCTGTGCTGTAGTTACGCTGGGCAGCACAGGTGCAGTGGGGCTACTTGTGCTTGTTCTGTGCAGCAAACAGGAGCCTTGCCCTTGCTCAGTCATGCCTCACAGGAGAAGCAGTTACTGTGCAAGATCACAGCCACAAAGGAAGAGGCAACTTCTTCAGCATTTTAGGCTGATCCTGCTCAAATAGTTATCATACAAAAATAAGAGCACTGCCTTCTGGTGCCAATTCATTATTCAGCAGTTAAAGGGATACACTAGCTTATTATGTTCCAGGCTAACTGTGAGGAAATTGTTACATTTTTATAAGCAAGCAGCTACTAACAGTGTAGGTTATTTCTCTATTCAGAGAAGATGAAACATTTATGTTAATGAATGTTAAAAAAACCTCCAAATTGGTTTACTGCTATTATCAGAGCTTTTGTTGGCATTAAAAAACAAACAACAACAACAAAAAGGAAAGCAATAAAATCTAATTTGTAATGTGGGATTTTTGACTTGAGATTGTTTCTAGTTCAAAATAATAAGGCAGATCTGACTTTTAAGGACATGAAAGCCATAACTTCACAGTGAAGCCTGGTACTGTATTTGAACATACTTCTTATCTTTTAAAAGTTATCCACGGCTTTTTATTCCTCATCTTATATGCTTTCCATCAAATAAAATTAACCCAGAACCATTTAGTAAAGGCATCGGTGAGCAGGCTCCAAATAAGGGGAGAGAAAACCCATGAGTAATTATGATGAATATAGACAATACTGTTTGAGGTCAGGGGGTGTAATATAATTTTATTTTTGATTTGAGGATCATCATGTAAGCTCACAGAGACCACACTAGAGAAGCCTATGGCTTCTAGTGTCTAGTACACCAAGCCTTTTTGTTGTTGTTGTTGTTTTGGTGTGTGCATGTATGAAACAGTGAGGAAAGTGGGTTTGGTTTTGAACCTTGAGTTAGAGCTTTATGGTTTCAGTTGGTGAGAAACATCTTACCTAGTTAAACATTTTTATGTGTGGGAGAGCCTGATCCTGTGGGCGTTTTGCATGGGTAAGTGTAAGCAGTATGATGATAAATAACATATTAGCATCTTCAAGAAACTGTAGTATCTCATAGTGCTTGATCTTGAATGCTGTGTAGCTCTCAATAATTTCAGAAGGAACTACCTTTATAGATCTGAGGAAAGACTTTAGGAATGTTTTTCTTTCTCGCCCATCCATCAGTTAGAATTACCTGAACATAATCTGCATTGGAAAATATTTTTAAAGCTGCTAAGTTTGAAGTTTCAGTACGGTTTTGGGGGAAATTCTCCAACTGTTGTTTTTATTTGATGTGTGTGCCTGTGGATCTTGTTTTTTGGACTGATGATAATTTTTTATCCCTGATAACTACAACCGAGAATGATTTCACTGAACAGATACACATATAAATGCTGTGGTAACCAAATGAGCCAAAAGTGATGAAGTGTTAAATATGTGCTGTAAGGTTGTTGAGTATTTCCTCCTGCCGAAAATTCCCTGTAGATTACATGAGCTATAGTCTTCGAGTATAAATTGGATTTGATACCTATCCTAAGAGAAGAAAAGTCTTCACACATTTGCCTATGGCGTAAAATTTTAATAACATTGTCTGTCATTGATTATTTTTGAGTTTAAATACAAAAATTGGATTTATACAACAATATAGAAGCCCAGTAATAGATATGCAGATTTATATAGCTATAAAGAGTTCAAAGGGATGTACAGTGCAGCTAAACAAAGACATAGTTAATATTTCTTTAGCTAGAAATGCATGCTTGTAAGAGTACAAGCAATGGTAATGCTTTCTGTACTGTTAAATTACCAGATTATATTTTGACATATTTGTGTAAAACCCAGGAAGTGTTGCCTCTCTCACCTGCCACTGGTTTACTACGCAGCTATGCCTAGTACAGTTTGTAAGGTCAAAATCCTGATCCTTACCACTGTTCTGTTGGATAGGAAGAACTTCCATAGCCTGTAACCCATGCAGGGTGTTAAACGGCAAAGAAAAATTGATCCCAGTATGACTTAAGTCATAACTTTGTGAAATTATAAAATCAGGAATTTTTTGAGAGAGTCTGATATAACGTTACATCATGCTGCCCCCAGACTTTCATTCTGTTCTGTATGAAGTCATTCTGTTGGATTAAAGCTGTTTTGAAGAAATTGAAGGATTTTGCCTTGTCACCATTTGGAACTATGTTTCTATCTTTTTGCAGGATTTATTGCTCACTTAGACATAGACATTTTTGCTAGTTGTACCTTGCCTTTCTGCCCTGAACGATCCTCACTTATAAACTCTATGCATCCCTGAGGATGTATACATCATATCTGATATCTTTGTGAGATCAGAGCTCCTGTGTTTTATTTTTCTCTGAGATGTCCATTAGATTCGGACTCTTTTTTGCCTGCTGTCCAGCTGCATACAGAAGGTTGACAGCAATGTGGCACTGCCTATTGTCTTTGTCCAGAGCCAATTTCACTGGGAAGTTCATGCTGAGGAAGCGTGTGCCCCTGCGAGGCAGCAGTTCTTGCCTCTTAGCAGCATTAAGGAATGCATCAGCATGGATGATTGCACAGGGGACAGCCATGGCTGAGATTTACAAGCAGGCACAGGACAGTACCAGATGACAGGGCAATCACCTTCCATTCCCTTGATGAAAGAGACACCACTCTGTCATCTTTTGGGACCATGCTGGAAATCTTCAGTGCAATGGGGATTCTTGGTACCCGCATCCTTTCTGTGCAGAAATCATTAAGCTCTTTATAGACAAGGGGTTAAGCAATTGGTATGGGCAAGGAGGCCATGGAGTAGTTGATGTGGGCCTGTCTAGGTCTCCTTGGCTGACAGATTGCCTAAGGATTGAGAAAACATAAACGACAGAGCCATCCTTTCAAGTGCCCATTACTGGCGGCTTGTGCCTGGTTATTCTTTTTCCACAAAACCTCTCCCAGGAAGACTACACCAAGTCCTTGAAGCCACACTCATCATGGGACCACCACCACAACAGCACGTGGTCCCTTTGGGAAGTTTCAGTGGCAGAAGAAGAAGAATGAACATGCACAACTGAGGAAGAGAAATGCAAATTGTAGTTGTAGTCATTGTATCTACTTAGAAGGAGTGCATGCAGCCTGAAGGGCTGCAGGAGCAGCAATGAAAGTGACCAAGGAACTCAGCAGAAGCCCCAAACTACCCTTCTATCTTCAGCTTATGCCATCAATGCACCCAGATTTTATAGCTTTTTCATTCATAGCTCATCCATCCCTCACCTCCACATCAGAAAGGCCCAGGGAGAGTACATGCCTGAAGCCGAGTTTCCGTGGGATACATGACAACAGTGATCCCTGTATCTAACCCCACCTGAAAACAGTTCAAAAATTTGTTTCCTATTAAGTATATTTTTGCAGTTTCCCAGTTATTTGTTGTTAATAAAACCTTACATTATCTTTTCATTCAGCACATTTCATAGCTTTTCTATGGCAAAGCAGAGATTTGTGGAGTTGGGATATTATGAGAAAGAGGCCTTATGGGAGGTTTGTGGGTTGGTGGGAATATGATGCTGAGGCTGGGAGAGGAGAGTTGCTTTTGCACAGCAGGCGAAGTGCAGAGAGCTGAAATTGAGACCAAGAAATGATCTATAAAACATTTCCTCATTTTCTAATGCAGCAAATGAATAATATAATGGAGAAAGTTATCTCAAAGAAATAGTCTGCCTTAGATTTGGCCTTGCTTCTTTCAGAATTGAGGTGTTGAGCCACAGGCACTAGTTGTGGCTGTGGATCCATTTCTGCTTGGCCCCCAGGCTTTCTACCCTCCTGCTGTAGTGAATGTGCAGGAGGTGAATGGTGTGGCAGTGAACTTGGCACCTTTCTTGCCCATGTATCACCACCACTGCTTAGCAGATGACCGGTGGTGATCACAGATGTTCTGGAGGCGGTCAGGATTGTCAGGATGTACTTTAGGACTGGGAGCCAATGTTTCCAAAGTGCAACAGAGGCCCAGTTCATTTCAGTAGGATCAGCTCCAGAAATATGCTTGTCATCTTGCATGCCTTTGGCCAGGCAAGAGCTGTGAGGGGAAATCTTGGCACTGTATGTCCTTCTATGCTGGCAAATGACAGTAAAATGTTTAATAATCAATAAATTGATCAAATCAATAAATTGATACAAAAGAACCTGAAGTGTGATAGAGAAATTGCACTTTCTGTTGATGTAGAGCTGAAAGAGACTGGGAAAACAAAAGATAGGATATGTCTCACTGACAGCTGAGACACGTGATGCAAGCAAACCTCCTGCAACTTTCCATATCCATCACTTGTAGGGTGGCGAGAAAAACTTTTACATGGCATCAGACACTCTCTGAATCACCTACTCCATCAACTTCTCTGTTCCAATATGATAGGCAATGGGACAGGTAGAGTGAAATGTCAGCTTGATAATGACAGCCCTGTTAAGACTCAGTCACTTTACGTCAATATTCTTTGTAGCTAAGCAGGATCTAACCATAGATTTCCATCAATATTGCCTTTCTTGTAAATCTTTCTCTACCATTAATCCTCCCAGGTTTGTAGTGCAAGTCCTGCTGCTATTGGGGCAATCCAGTTGTGTGGAATAGAAGCTGGCTGATGATAGTCAACTGCAACAATTGTATTTTACTTTATCGGGTAAGCAAGAAGGGATGTTCCCAATGCAGGAAGGCTGCAATTTGAAGGATCATAGCTATGCTGCGTTTTGTAAAAGAAATCAGCATTGAGATGCAAATGGCAATCTGAAATGTCTTCCTAGGGAAATGGTTCCTTGAAGCTGCATTTTAAGAGAATAAGCAGTTAGGGAGCATGGCATTTAACTTAGTTTTTTGAAAAGCAGAGATAGTGGAAGAAGCTGATATGCTGTCTTCTTTTTCCCAAGCATTGCCTTAGAGTGGAGAGTGCATATCCACTTCTGTGACGTAAATAGAGATTGATTATGGCAATTGGATTGGGAGGACAAGATTGTGAACTGTCATCATTCGGAGCAGAGGAAATGGATCTTTTTCTCTCTGGGTTGATTATATTCCTGAAATACTCATTTATCTCCCTGCATTTCTTTCAGAACCCTAGTGTATCTTTCCAGTCCAGCAGTTTTCACCATTTTTTTTGTTTGTTTTCAGATACCTATTTTTTTATACAATGTAAGTTTTTCTGGCAAAAGCTTGTACGTCTTAGTCTTCTAACTCAGTCTTCTCTTTAAAAGACAAAAGTTAAGAGATTATATCCATGTGTACTTTTTGTTTTTCAGATTCCCATGTACAAACTGTTATAAAAAAATGCCTGGTGCATCAGTTATACTTGTTTGTTGGTTTTAGGGGTGTTGAAGTGTATTGGCATCTTGATGGTTAAAGTTTATGGCTACCTTTAAGTACCTTTACAAAAACTTGAAGACTTTCACAGAGTTTAGCTGAAGCTAAAGCCCTCTGCTTTAGCACAAGCTAAAGCCATCTGCAGGTTTTCAGATTGCAAATTGCTAAAATTTGAGTGTCCATATGCCAATCCCTGAAACAAGAACTGCACTGAGAATGTTCTGAGTACACATTGGTGCACCTCAAAAAGGTTAGCAATTAATGATGAGCAAAACAGTGTCCCTTAGTTTTCTGGAAATGGCTATACTGGATAAAAATTTCCAAACACAGGTTAACATTTGCAAGGAAAACTTCAGTGCAAACACTGAAAGTTTGACAAAAAGTATAAGCAAGTGAAAACAGGGTTTTCAGGAAATCAATGGAATTGATGTCCAACATAGTAAGAATGGGTGATACGGACAGCTTCCTTGTAGTAATTATATATATATATATATATATATATATATATATAAAGCAGTAAATTTTTGTAGTGCTGTAGCTTTTGAGATGATGAGAGACCAAATTTCAGATCCTCCTAACTACTAATACTGAGAGTTGTGCCACAAGGTGTTCTTTTTATTTCCAACATCTTAAATGCCACTTACTGCGTATGTATGTTTCAGGTATTTGTCACCTTCCTAAGCAAAGTGTTGAATAGAGTCATTATGAATTTTTGCCTTCCTGTTTTCAGAGATGAAACCAATTATGGAATGAACACAGTTAATGTACTCGATTTTTTTACTGAACAGCAATTATGCCTACTCTTCAGCCAGGATGCTTCCACTGGTATGTTAATAGTAACACTGCTAGGGGATGTGGGCTGTTCTTCCTTACAGAGTTTCACAATGCAGCAGTGTCTTAGCTGTTGGAAGATTTCTTCAGTAATGAGGATAAAATGAGGACTGATTGTGCTCTGTAACAACAACTTAGGTTTAAAATCATTTTTATTAATACTGTTTTTTTTGTTTGTTTTGTTTTGTTTTCTTCTGTGCTTTGTTTTGATACTGGGGTAGACATGTATGCTGTAATTGCTGCTATATGAGATAGTTTTAAAGAATAAGTAAGTGAAAGCATTTCCTGTTGTTCCTTCCTTACAGGAACACATGCTGAACACTCTAGTAGCTCATTTTATGAGTTTCCCAGTGGAAAAGCTCACAGCTGATCAGCTCTGTTCTCAACACCAGATGTTCTTTTTCTGCTTGACTTTAGTAGCGAGCCATAATTTTGTTCTGTGTCTGATGGATCAGTGTTCAAAATTTCAAAATGAATTATTGGAGCAGCCTCCTGAGATTTTTGAATAAGCCAGAGTTGGAGTAAATCTTAAAGTCAAGTCATAAAAAAGAAAGTTTCATGTTGGGTTAGATTTTACAGATCAAAGGTTCATTGTGTAATAGGTCTGCATTGCTCAATTTTCAATTCCTGAATAACCTTGAATGTTACAAGAGCTGTATGAATTCTTGCAGTCCATAAAGGAAGTCTGGAGATTATAAGACCTGAATCTAGAGTTCATAAATTTTGAGTTATTGGGCTTTATGCAGGACTGAAAAAGCTACTTGTTATGGTGAATAGACAAGCCTCTAAAAGAAAGGTAGAGTCACCAGTTATTGAACTACAGAAAAAGGCAAAAATGGTTCAGTTTGAAAAAGGTATCTTCATTAATGACCTGTGTGATGGGCAGAGTGCACCTTCAGCAAGTTTGCAGATGATACGGATCAGGGAGGAGTAGCTGATACTCCAGATGGTTGTGCTGCTGTTCAGGGGGATCTCAACAGGCTGGAGAAATGGGCTGGCAGGAATTCATGAAGTTCGACAGAGGGAAATGTGAAGTCCTCCCCACATGTGAGGAGAAGTAACCTCAGGTACCAATACAAACTAGGGGCTGACTGGCTGGGAGCAGCTTGGCAGAGAAGGATCTTGGGATCCTGGTAGACACCTAGTTGAACGTGAACCAGCAATGTGCCCTTAGAGCAATAAAAATCAACAGCATCCTGGGCTGCATTAGGCAGAGTGTTGCCAGCAGGCTGGGGAGGTGTGCCTTCCCCTCAGCACTGATGAGGACACACGTGGAGTACAAGAGAGACATGGAGATTCCTGATACTCATCTCTGATAATATTCACATATTTACTGGTATCAGAATTGCCAAGAATGTCTTACTGAGAGTGATGCCACAAGGTACCATTATGTGACCCTTGCAGATCATAATTCATCAACTGATGTCCTTCCCATTTCTGGACGATGCTGGTAAAAGGATCAGAAAAAAATCTAGACAGAAGGGGAATGGAGTCTTTTTCTACCAATCCTTTGCAGCTCACAGAGTGAGTGAGGTATACAGTGTTAATGAGCCTATCCTGCTTGTTGAGATGTGGAAGTAGAAGGTGAGCTGAAAAGTTGTAAATACTCTTCCTCTCTACATCTCAGTCCCATCCAGTAGCTGGAAGACACGTGGCAGTAGCAGATGTTTCCCTTTTCATTTTCTCTGCATATCCCCCACACAGAAACCACACACACCAAATTTGGGAGGATGGGAAAAAAGCTGTAGATGGAGAAGAGAAGCCAGAAAAAAAAAAATCTTTCCAAACAGAACTGGAGCTTTATTTAAAAAATTGGCTACAAAGGTAGTGATTTAAAACATGTAATCCCTTTTCAGACTGCATAGATAGTATTTTGGTAGAAACCCAGGAAAAAAAAATCTCTAAAAATGAGAACAATTCATTTGTTAATAACATCTATTCTTCTTCTGGTACCTGACAGACAATTTGAAATCTTTAATGTATAGTTTTGAAAGTTTCTATGCTGTTCTCACAAACATGCCCTCAGCTTCTGAGTAAACCTCACACATATGGCATTTTCAGTTTTCACATCCAGGATAGAGGGACTCAAATCTTCGAAGCTAGGTGATGTGACAGAAATGTGGAATGGCAATGGGCTTTCTGTGTGTTGTATAATCATGAGCCAGTTTTTATAGGTCTAAAAATAATAACTGTCTGTATACAGAGATTGTGTTTTAGGACTCCTGGAGGGTTTTATATGCTTGCTTCTTTTTAATTAACAGTTGGAGTTGAGTGAACAATCTGCAAATAATTATTTTATATTACATTCTTCATTAAGATGCAGAGAATAGAAGGGGGGAGTAGCTGACAGGAGAAGCAGTGGTAGTACTTATTATGCCTTACGACTCTGCGGGAAGTGAAAGTGATAAACATCTGAAGTCCATGATTAGGATCTTAAAGGATCAAGGTTTCATTTGAGAAAGTGCTCTCTCAAAATGGAGTTTGTTGCTAGAAGTTTGGTGTGGTTGCATTCTCATCACAGAAACAGGCGCTGGGCAAAATCACATTGTAAATTTTGACTCATTTCTGTTGAGATAGAAACCACTTGGACAATCATGCTTTCTAACAACTATGTGTAGCTGCTACCTCCTGACTTATAAAGAGACCAGCTTTCTGTTTTGAGCTGTTTTTTTAATATTAGCATCAATGATCAGTGCAGCTTGATGTTGGTGGAGGAGCAGCACAAGGCACAGGCTCTCCATCAGAGGACACAGTGCAGACGGACAGTGGCATGTCAGCATCCCAGTTGTGATAGCTCACCCCCAACACTCTTAGGCTATAGCAGCAAAGGGTTTGCTTTATAGTGTAAGTTTTTACTGAAGAGAAAACAGAGCATGCAGGAGAAGGAAAAGTAGAAACTGAAATGGAAGTACCTTAAGAGGGGTGTGAATCAGTGAGGTACATTATCTTATCCTGTAACAGACACATTTGCTGGAGCAAATCTTATACTCTCTTGGCATGGGGTATCCCATTGGCTTTGGGACTGCTTAGGCAGCACCTTTCTTAAAAGATTGTGATACTCCTTCCCCCCTACTCCAGTGCTGAGTCTTAGAGTTGGGAAGAAGAAAATGGAAAAGTTATGCAACTGGTTGGTGGATTCCTGAGATGCTCGAGGTCCTAGGGATGTGCTATTTTTGTTCCTGCAGGCATTTAAAAAAAATGTGCTTCCAACATTTTGTTTTGGAATTATTGCTGGAGTTCTGAAGTCCAGGAATTTTTAGCAAGTCCTCACCATGGGAGCAGAAAGAAACAAATCCAAGATATTTTAATATGGCACACATAGTTCTGCTGTTGCCAAAGGGAAGTGCTCTACTTAAATGTCAAGATAATGTTAGCAGCAGCTGACTTGAGAGAAATAATTTGGTGATCCTAGTCCAGTTTGTAATGGTCAACTGTCTTTCACAGAAAACTCTACCACAGTCTTTCAGTGCTCGGAAGGTACTTATTGTGTAACAGATATGTAAACTGCACTCTGCTTGTTTCTTCAAGCTGGGCTTTTCAGAGTCCTTGTAGTAGGGTAGGCGAATCTTCCTTTCTCAACATCTCTCATGTTCTAGAGAGAATCATTGGATGTGGCAATCACATAAAGGCACTGCACAGTTTTGGGGTCAGACTTTTCTTCTGATGATATTTGGAGGTGCACCTTCTTTTTCTCTTTAATTAGAAATCATGTTTCTTGATCTCAATTGCCTTTGCAAGGGAGGTAGCTAATAGTACTATTTTAATTGGCATGGTTCTTCCCATTGTGGTACTTGACGTCATTTGGAGGACTTTACTCTGTTTTACTCTCACTTGCTTGATCATCCCTTGTGGTATGACCACAAGTTATAACCTGTCCCACTCATGTCCTTTGCCATGTTTCAGTACCATTGTTGACTTCAAAGTATTTTTTTTGTCTGTTATAATGAAATTGGAATTTAACTTAGTCTTGTCTGGAATTTTCTCACAGTGCCATAAAATCTTACATACATATTGATCCTGGATCTGTTTTAAATGCAAATTTTTACTTCAGTAATACACAACTGTTATTTTTCCAGATACTACTTCAGGGACCCTGGTCAAACTACTTTTCCCATTCAGATGTAATGACTGCCCAGTGCTTTATGAAAATTGCTGTGTATTATTGGCATACTAGACAGATGTTTTCATCTGACCAGAGTGCATGTTAACACTTACTAGCTTTTCTTCAGCTCCACACTTGATGACCTTCTAAATGCTTACTGTATTAGAGACTCTATCTTTTCTTTTTCCCTTCAAAAAAAGTTCTAAAGCCTCTTAACTTTACTTCTTGATTCACCAGAAGCCAATTCTTAATAGGAACACAGACCTAGATGCTTCCTCCCAGTACCCGTCTAGATTTCTTACAGGCTTCCTTTGTATCATCTTTGGCTCTGTGTAGGCCCTTGAATCCAAGCAAGATTGACTCATCCTTGCCAAACTTTTTTCTCCTTATGCAACATTTTTAATCTGAAACTTTTCCCATCCACAAAATGAGGTCTGGGTTCTCAGTATTTAAGCCTTATTCCCTGCAACATCCATTGCTTTGATATTTAAAAATGCCCTTTTCAGTTAAGGACAAAATCTTCAAATGATTCTCATAATTCCTGTTCATCAGCTACTGCTTTTAACAATTTGACCTGCTCTCATCAGATCCTTTCAGTTTTGACCCTGTGTCTAGCCTTAACTCTTTCACTGTGACAAATGACTGTATCATAACCTAGTGAAGCTGTCTAAAACAAGAAAACAAAAGATGACTCAAATTTATTTATAACTTCATTTAGTTTCTGCAGAACTTTTGTTGACTTTTTTCTATTTTTTTGTTGTTTTGTTGCCATTACATTTTATAACTCAAATCCTATGTCTTTATTGTACTACAACACCTGTTATCTTACATGAGAATATCAATAGTTTACAGACCAAAAATTGGTTCTATTATGTATATAAATATATATTTACTTAGGTGACAGAAAAAATGCCCGTCTCTGCAACAGTACTTTCACAGAAACATCATAACAGATGATGTGACCATGTTTTTAGTGTTTTCTGCAATTTTTTTGGCTTGCCACCCAGAGAACAAAGTGAATTTGGCATTGCTCTTTCAGTTTGTAAAAATACATTCTTTGCCTTTGAAGTAGCTCAACTTTATCTTATTTTCCTTCTTTCTGTTAAAAAAGTCACTTATCAATGAATATTTTTATTTTACTATATCGTGATTCATTAATGAGGATAAATAGTTTTAAAGTACTGGAGGGATGGAATTATAAACAGGAGTAGGTGGTGAAAGCTCTGAAAATCCAAGGTTGGGTTGCCACTGTGTCTAGGGGGATGGAATAGGCTGCCCTGTGTATAATGAGCTCTGGATGCCTTAGCGGGGTGTAACGTGGTTTCTGAATTCCTGGCAGCTGGAAATATTGCTCTGTGAGAATTGCCATCCAGGTGATGCCTTAATTTGTTATGTCTGTGTAAGGATATTATATTAACATCAAATAAGACTTTTGCATAAGTGCAAGAAAATGACTCACCACCCCCTTCTACTTTTTGCCAGCATCTAGAATACAGTCGGTACCAATGCATCCAGATTTCTTTTATGCACTGAGTATAGTATGGTATGAGGCTGTTGTGGGGACAGTAGCCCAGTTTGTGGATTTCTGCTGCTGCCAGGATGCCAGAGGACTTGCTGCATACCCAGGTTCCAAAATAAAACTTGGCAGAAATCTCCTCTGTCCTGTGTCAGAGAATCCATCTCTTCAGCAGCAATTACCTTCTGGGCACAGTTTTTGTCAGAAGACTTCTCAATTACCCATTTAAAGCCAATATAGATGTGGATGGATGTGTTGCAAGAACTTGACGTCACCATTTGCCTCATGTTGTCCACTTTGTGATTCTGTGGTTTAAGTTCTGAGGCCACATGCAAAACTCTGCCGGTTTTCTCCTGTGCTAGCTTTCCTGCTACAAGAGAAGATTTTTTCCTATGCTCCATGTCTGATGCAGTATAGAAGGAAGAAATAGGAGGCAGTTGGCGCTATTTACTTTTGAGTTAATGAGCAAGGAGAAATCCTCCAATGCTGCCTCCTGCTAGCAAGAGAGCACTATGTAATCCTTTCATAAACATAGTACGAGCTCTACCTTACTGTTGCTCCACTTGTTTTTCCCCTCCTCAAATTCCTCTTTAGTGATAAGGATCAGTCTTCTCATTTCCTACCTATATTTGTGTGCATCCCATTTGTTATAGTCCAACATTACCCTGTAGCATAAACAAGACCCCTCTCTGAAGTACTTTACAGGGCAATCATATCTCTCTCAGCCATCACTCTACTACTTTTAATAGGGTTTGCTTTTTCTAGTCTACCCATATAATATTTGCTTCCTTCCTTCAAAGACACTTCTCTGTATTTGTTGCAGTTAGGTAGAATTCAACTTTATTCAAAAATTGGATACAAATTATAGTCCACTTAGTTATCTATTTAAGGAAAAGAACATAAATCAAGTAAATCTTGTTCAACTTCAGAGAATTAAAAAAAAAAAAAATATCTATGTATTATTCCAAAGACATGGGTTTTGTACAGTGGCTTAAAACTTCCCTGCACCTAATGAAAAGCCTTTTTCTGAATTATCTAACTATTATGTTTTCTTTTGTTGTTGCAACATCAGTGCATCATATTTGTTCTTGAATTGAATTGTGAACATGATCTTGGCCATCTGAAATGGAGAATCTTTCTTTGGGCTGATCGAGTGATAGTCCCTGTGAGTACAACTTTTAACTGCTTTACTGGATTTTGTCCATTTTTATCACTCACACCCTTATCCATTTTTGTTCTGTTATAGTGTCCCAGTTGTCTGTTGTGTGGGCAGTGACTTCCAGTGCTGTCATCAGCACATGTCGTTTGCTGACTCTGCTTCTTGTGAAGTATCACTGATAACAATATTAATTACTGTATTTCCTAAAACTCGCTCTTGATTTTTATTTTTTTTTGAGTGAAACTCAACAAATAATCTCTCTAGTCTACACTGACATTTCCACATAGGCAACTCCTCAGAAGTTTTGTCACCAGTTTCTTCAGCAGCAGCAGCCAGGCCTATAGATTTCTATCTAATGTCGGTAACAGAAGCACCACAACTGAAGAAAAACTGAGTGTGAGGTGGCAGAGGGGAACGTGTGAGGGGACTCGGACAATGAATTTGTCTTTGCTATCCAGAGTATAGTAGTGAGAGGAGAAGCTGCCATTCAGCTGCATACAGGTTAAGATCTTTAGGGACAAATGCGTGGTCCAAACTGGCAGGTCAATGGGCCATATGTGTTCTGTATAGTGAGCAAAGAGCAAGGCAGAGGCTTTGCAAAATGTATTTAGCGAATGCTTTATATAAGTGGTAGCATTCTTGGAAATTCAGAAAACCAGAACTCTCTAAGTTAAGCTATAAATATATACATATATATAGATGCTAATTAGCAATTAGAAAAGGACTATAAAGTTGGTAATTAACAATTAAAGTTTTCTATTAGCAATTAGAAGAGAGGTATAAAATCCAAAAGACAGAAGTATTGTGGTTGCTGTATTCACATTTGATTCCAGAGAGAAAGAGAGCAGGAGGATCTCAGTACTAGAGAGCAAGAACTGAGTTTTCATGGCCTTTTTCTTCCTGAAGTTGAATTTCAATAAGCTATGTGAAAAAATAGCTGAAGGAAAAGGTAGGAGGAAGATTCTGTTTTGCACAATGGGATCAGAAGCTCTCTTAAGGGCAAATAGCCCCAGGAGACGGAGTAAATTGGTAGTCACCTGTTTCTGTTCCCTAGGTTAGTGCTTGATGCATGAGATCAGTTAAAGAAGAATCTAGTGCTTAAATAAATCGAGAATTGCATTTTAGTGAAATACTTTCGTCAATTTCGTCAAAAAGCTTTTCTGTCAACTTGTAATCAGGACCTTACCCTGTTACTTTTAAGATTTTTTATCTCTCTAGAGTTTAACGTGAAGGCAAGTAACTGAGAAATTGAGCACTTTGAATTCTTGTCTGATAAATGGCACAAATCATGACTGCAGACAAGTAATTGTAGTGTAGCCCAAAACAAGTTTGGGAACATTTGTTAGTGTTCCCCACCAAGCTGAGTGAGCTGGTTGGAGAGCTAGTAATTCCAGATGCAGAGTCCTTTTGGCAGATGTTACCCAAGGCATTTCTGGCAGAGGTTCAGCAAGAGAGGGACAGCACTTAATGCCTGTGACATTGGATGACCTCATACTGTTACAGCTTCAAGCATATATTTTTATGTATCTAAGAAAGGGAGTTTGATGCCATTCCTTTCTCACACACGGGTTGCCAGATATTGTGGGACAAATCTAGCAGTTCAGTGCTGCTATTTGGGTGTTTTTTCCTTTTTTTTTTTTTTTTTTCCTCTGGAGTTTCTTCAGATTTGCAGTTTTTGTCCATAATGTTTAAATAATATACTTTCCATAGGTATATAGATAGACCATATATGTAGGCATGTGGGAGGAATGTGGGTGTACACTGCATTAAAAAAGCCATCTTATATAATGCAAAAAATATATATATTTTAAAGCATGAGGAAATGTGTTGTCTTTGTTACAAAAATGTTATTTCTACTGCTTATTATTTGGATCTGATATATCACACACATCTGCTCTGGAGAACCAGTTAAAGATTTGGTGCACGTGCTGCTGGGCTGTTTGGTTCAAGAGCTGGGCATTGAAAAAGCAAAAGCAGCGTCTGTGCAGACCCTGTATTTTCAGCTCTGGAAATTACTTCCTGACTATGAAACATGTCTGTACTTCAGGATTTTAATACAAGTTCTTACTTGTTATTTGCTCCCTGATAAGAGTCTCATGGAGAAATGTCACTCAAACTAAATAGTTTTTTTTAAGTAGTTTTGGCCACCACAACTTTGAGATAGGTCTGCAGCTCCAGGTCTTCTGGCTCTCCAGCTAGTCACATGAGACTCTTCTTAATTTGGGGAGCTTTCTGAGAAATAATTATTTTTTATTATTTTTTTAATGGTGTTTCAATTTCTGCTGACTGAATGAGCCACCTAACTAGCAAACTCAGCAGTGACTACCATTGCCTTGCCTTCTAACTGGTAATAAAAAAAGTACTAATCCTAGGAAAGAAAGACCTGTTTCCTTTTGGAGCACAGAGTGCAAACAGAGAGCAGCAAGGCAGCACTCCTGGTGTAAATGTAATCATTTCGGTTTAGATGGCTTGCAATTACAGCTTAACCTAAATGGGTTGCTCTACAGGCAGATAATCTAATTAAGCCTAATTAGTAAGTAATTTATGTTTCACATCCCCTATACACCCCAATTCCCTAATACCTATCGGTACTGTAACTCCACTAGGAATCAGCCGGAGAGCAGAGGGTCAGGGCTGGCTGACCAGGTCACTGTTGGCCTCGTGGTGAAGCCTTTCCCTCTCCCCTTTGGAATTCACACCAAGGCATTGCCTCTCATCAGAGCTCATGATACATAAAAGTGTCTTGCAAGAACTGAAATATATTTGGCTTTCGTTTTGCTGTCAGATTGGGTTGAGCAGCTAAGGGGTTGAGAATAGCTAAGAGGTTTCAGCTCTTGCAGGAGAAGGCTTCCAAGGGATGGGCAGAAAGAGGACTACCCACCACCTTAGCTTTATTTCTGTCAAATGCTGCATGTGTATAAAAAGGGAAGGTGATATGCTAGGCATTTTGTATCTATTAGACTGTTATAAATAACTGATGAGATTTTCAGTCAAGAATATTTTGTTGTGACTAGAGCATTCCTTTAACCTCCTCAGGTAATTTTTTTGGTTGCTCTGTGTTGCAGTTTGTTGACATACATAGGAGCATACAGTACTTCCATGAGTGCTTATTAATCATGGAGTAGCATGTATTTGTAATTATTGTCCTGATTACTTCCCTGATTGAATGTAAAATGAATAATAGACTTGGCAGCATTCATGTAAAATGCGCAAATTAGAGAACAGGGTCATAGGTTTTTCAGAACAAGTTTTGCAGTTCCCAGCAGGAGGACAGTTGAAAGAACATTTTTTTTTCTTTGATACAGACACATCATTAGTTGGTGCCACAGCAGATACAAATTTTCTTTGACTGTCCCACTGAAATTAGATCACCTTTCCTCCCTGTGTCTTCTGATAAAATTAATACAATTACATTAACATTAAAAGGAACAAAAGGAGCATGTGACCACAGCAAGGGGGCACACTAGCAAAACAGATTTCAAAGCAGATACCATCTTTTGTGCAGCCTAAATGATGTTGGCCTCCATATGAGCCCAGAATTAGTATTGATTCATAAGACAAAGTATAAATCTTAAGATCTAAATTTGTTTATAGAAGTTGGAGTGATTTTTTTTTTTAATTGTTTTCAAAGAGTGTTTTTGTTCTGATAGAGGATTTGATGCTTAAACTGATATCCTCTTTCATTCTGGGGTGGGTTGTTTTTTTTACAGGGCTGTGAGGGGCATTGAAAGGGTTAACTGCACAGAATAGATACAGCACAGAAGAATCTGTTGTTCTGTCTCGATTTTGATTGCTCCCACATCTGATTTCTTAGCCTGTCTTCAAATAACAGTGCCTATTCACTACTTGAGGTTTTGGGCATCTGTATTTGTTTATTTGTTTGTAAGGCTTCCAAAGAGTATAAACTTCATGGTGAGTTACACTAAAGGATATAGGGGAGAGGATGAAAAATTAAAAATGTCTTTGACTGGAGCTGGCTTGCAAGCAATTGTAAGATAACAGTGCTCTTATAGTCTGGTGGTTTTGTTTCTTCCCTACTTCATTGAAGTCAACCTGTCTTGGGAAGGCTTGATTTTAGCAGTACAATGATGTGTAGATATAAGGCAAGTTAGCATTGGTATTGGGAATATCTCAAACAATGTGCTTGTGTGAGCTCCTGAGCAGCTGGAGTAGAGGGGAGGCGAGGGGAGGTGACCACGTGTCGCTTCAGGCATGTAAACCTACCCCAGCGCCTGTTCTAGAGCATGGTGGGACTTCCATCCTCATGCTGATTGACATAAACACCTTTGCTCTTATTTAGATCAAAGTGTCTTGCATTTGTGTTGTAAAGAAAGGGTCCGATACTGTAGGATGTGGAAACTCTACACACCCTGTGCAGAAAACGATACCGGACGGATTGCTCTTCCTGACCTCCTGCAAAGTCAGCTGCTGCCCCTGCACTAAACAGGCAGCTTGTGTCAGAGGAGTGATGGCTCCTTGAGAAGTGCCCCTGACCCCAACTGGTCTGCTTCCTCCTGTTGCTCTCCCCTGCCAGGACACAAAGAAGAGCTCTGGGCAAGTGAAACGACCGTAATCCTGCCTATAAACTATTAGCAACACTGTCTTCATAGCTGGCTGCAGAGTGTTTATTACCAATGAAGCTGTGGGAGCAGGAAGAAAGCTGCCTTTGATTTACCAGTCACAGACGACGTAGCAAAGATGTCAGAAAAATCACTTAAGGACCAGTTAACTGACCAGAGTTACTGAGTTTATAGCAAACTAGGAATGGTATGACATTGTGTTGGCACTGCTCCTTTTCCCCTCGTAGATGTGTTGTAACCCTTTTGGGGAAGTGTCTGTTTTGCATGTCACTATGCTAATAGAGTTAGATTAATGAAGACACAGAAGGCTTAGTCAATACTTCAGTACTTTTCTCAAAAAGCTCAGTTCCAGCTGCATGGACAAATACTTTTCTTGTATATAAATCTTCTTTACAGTAACAGAACTTCTGAAGAACAAAATAATTTTCCTGATGTCTTTTGTTTAGATTTTTTTGTCCTCTGCATTATTTCAGAAAGGGCAAAATGCCAAAGACCACGTGCATTTGCCTGTGTATGAATCAGTGACTGAATGTATGTTTTATTCATCTAGCTGTTTTCAGACAGGCGCTGCTGTGGCACCCAGCAGGCGTGACTCAGGTGGATCTGTGCGACTGCTGAAGTACTCTGGTGTTTAATACCGAACCACTGGCCCCATCTGACTAGTCTCCTGTTTGAAGTTACTATGTAGCTCATTTTTAAAAATATTTACACTATTTGTGGAGATCCCCCCACACCTCCCTCCGAAAAGCGGATGAAGTAGAAAGCCACGAAGAAGGAGGTAATGCTGAGACGGGGAACTCTGTGTTGCAGAGGAGCCTAGATAGGAATGGAAGATGAAAAAGAATGAAATGTCTCCCTGTCTCATCTTCCCGCCAATTTTGGATTCTTCTGCGTAGGTTATCCCATGCCACCCGCCAGTGAGATGGCAGCAGAAGCAAAAGTTGTCGCTGGTAGTTGTCATCCACCCCCTTCTTATTCTCTTAGCTTGAGTTTAAATATTTTGAAGGTTAATACACTTACATTCACATGCAGATTTTAACAGGAAACCCGAGTTTGTGGGCTTCAATGTAAATTATTAGAATGCCCAATAACTGAGGTTAAATTTTTGAATGGTTGTTTATGCCAACATTTTATAAGAGTGGAGGAAATAAACCTTCTCTGAACAGCTTTCCTAACAGAAAGTGTGACTTAAGCCAACAGAAATGTGCAAATACATAGCTCAGTGCCAAAACTGCTGTACATGAATTAGATTTATTATACACCAGACAGAAAGAAATTCAAACATTCACTTCAGCCCTCATTCTACATTGCGCTGTGAGTATTGGGGGTGTAATCTGTGAAAGATACACTGTCTGGGAAATTAAACTTCAGAAGACTCCCCCCCCCCCCCCCCCCCCCCAGTCCTTGGAGTCAGGCTCGTATGATTTGCTGTCATTACAGTGTGGATGAACTTCCCAAACTTCGACATTGCAACTCTGTTCAGTGTCACAACTACAGTGTGTCAAGTTCATAACAAAATAAACCTCCCACCGGAAATAACTTCTCTTTGAAGTTCAAAAGTTGTTCTAGTCTCAGTTTTAAAAAAGCAGTATCATATATCAAATACTCTGAAAAGTTATTTCAAGCTACTTTTCTATGATAAAGCACTGTGGTTTGGCCAGTGCTGCAAGTGCAGATGTATTCATTGCATTCCAGTCTTTGCCAGTGCATTGTTTTATTTATGGCTTGCTCCCTTCCGTTTTTATTTTTAATAAGTGTCAGTAAAATTTGTCACATTGCTCCATGCTAAAGACTTCAACACAGTGGTAAGTAAATTTAAAACTGTTCAAAACGATATATGTGCTAGATTGGCTCACACAGCAGAGAATGCAGGAGTTACCAAAAAGGCAAGATCACAAATGTGAATCAGCTACCTTTGTCAGAAATAATTTTGCCTTGTTAAAAGTGGAAAGTTAAAGCAGTAATGGCTGAGCTCAGCTACAAGTACAGAGTGTTTCTGTATAAGCTAATGCTAGACGTACTGACTTCCTTCTCTTACTTGCAGCGGCCCTGATTTGGTAAGGTACTTGACTGTAAGCACAGTTATAGCTTGAAATCTGCACGTGGCTTCTCCATGGTGTCTTGCTGACCTTGAAATCCTGTCTTTCTCACTGTGATGATAGTGAAAATGGGGCTAAAGTTAGGTGTTAGTTACTTATCTTACTGAGGTCCACCGTCACTAGTCAAACTGAAAGTATGTTCCCTTGAAAAAATTATAGTTGTGTGCACCTGTGCTTAGGTTTCTGAAAGCTGCTCTAAAGGTGTCAAAGGACCTTTAGTATGAGAACCAAATTTGGTAATATCATTATGAATAAATTCAGTAATTAAGGTAAACACCTATTTTAAAAAACTTGTTGGATTGCAATCTGTTAACCTTTTTTTTTTTTTTTCTCCCCTCTTTTGTGTCTTTTTGGAGAGGGTAGGATGATAGTCCCTAGGTGATCTACAACTTTGCGTGGTCATTATATCAGTAATGTAATCAAATTACCTGTGATGTCTTACTGTTGTTTGTCCTACCACAAAGATTTTATCTGGAGCTTTTGTCGTTTTTATTCTTCCTAGGATAGTAAATTTTCTTCACTTTTGGTCTCGAAAGTTTAGTTAATTTGTTTCCTAATGTCCTTTAAAAATGTGAGTGTAGCACCTGCATTGTAAATCTTTGGTCGACTTCTGACTGTGATTTGTAGTGGTGTCATAGGCCTCTCTGAAGCTGTCCTCAGGTGATGTCATGCAGCCTTAGGAGGAAGTTGGCAAGGGCTCCATGGGACACATGATAACAGTGGTGTTTTCTGCTTAGTGAGTGATGAAAACAAAATGAGTATCCATTTTTGTCCTTCAAATCTAGCCTATTACATAATAATATTGATGAAATACTGTCATGCTAAGCATGAAATAGTCTATTAGTTACTCCAGTTATCAGCAGACATGAGGAAAAGCCCAAAATGCTGCTGCAGCATGTCACTCTTTTGTGTCAACATGCAATGATTCTGTAGCCATAGGTTTTCTCATCATCTTCACAGCATTTTACAACCCCTCTGTCCACCTCTTCTTGCTCCCTTTCACTTCTAGCCCCCGAAAAATAATGTTCTAGGGATGTCTGAGTTGGTGCCATGTTTGAAGAGCAGCTGAGGATGTTTTCAGCCATTACCTGGGTCAGCCAGATGCCTCTAGAACTGGAAATCTAGATGTCCTGAGGTAAGACTCCTGGGCTAATGACCTCTGAGGACTGGCTGTGAGAAGGGTCACCAACTGCAGCTGGTGAGTTGGTTGCGTATGTCCATTTAGCAGGATATATCTAAAGGGCTGGATGAAATCCCTGTTGTAGTCTGAGTTCCCCCTTGATTCTTCATTGGAAGCCTGAGGCAGAAACAATAAAGCTCATCCTGTTTTCCCTGATGTTTTGTTTTTTGTTTGGTTGGGGTTTTTTGGATCCCAAATGCAAAACCTCGGTTCCTGATTTTCAAATGGATGGACATCTTCAGATGGGGACAGCAGGTGCCAAACTCATAACACATCAAGACTTATGTACAAATATTGCTAAGCAAAAGTGAACTGTTTTAAAAATGTATCCTTCACTGACCTGTGAAACTGTAGTGAGGAAGTGTAAGAATCAGGAGGAAACATTTAGGCACCTTACACAGTATTAAACAATAGATTTATCTGTTGAGCGGAGATGTGGATTTTTCAAATGCCCCACAACAAACCGAAAATTAAGAAGCGCTATCCATACAAGAATAAACAAATGTTTGTGGAAAAGAATCTGCACGTGGCATTGATTTCCTCCCACGCCACTTCCTTTAGTCAATGACAGCATCCCTTTGAATAAGTTACATTAAGTGTATGCATATTACGGGGAATGTCAGTGTCTGAATAGTCCTTACAAAGCCTGAAACAAATTCACTTTGGAATCCAGAGTGTTGGCTGCCCATCTGGACTTTGTGATAACTAGGAGCTGAAAGTTTGTTAGAGTGGAGCTTCTAAGAGTCTTCCTGGGAAGTGTCACAACAGCCATTTCTCATCTTAGTTGAGGAGCTCTGGGATCTTCAAGAGCTTCAGAAGGTGAAATGTTCACACTTCTCACATTCATGCTGGGAGACTGCCTTGCCTTTGAGTGAGGGATTGGAGTGGATGGTGAGGCATCTTGCTTCTTTTGGAGATAAAGCAATAATATGGACAAGCTATTTGGGTATGGGGACTGTATTTCTCATGGGTTCATTGAAGTAGTATTCGGTAACCAGTGAAAGAAGGCATGAAAATTTCTTACTTATTGCTGAATGTAAGCTCTGCTGCAGATTGCTGTAGGCAGAATCACTGAGTGGGATTTAGTTGTGTAGTTTGAAAATAGTTTATATTTAAAGCAGACATGAAGTGATATTGATCTGAGAGATGGAAGAAGAATTCAGAAAATCTGTCCCGTCTGTCACCTTCATAGCTGTAAGTTTATTCTCCTACAGCTTCAAGTGGGGGCTTAATACCCAGAAAATTATGGAAGGATGTTTTTGTTATTTATGTATTTTATGAAGTCAGCAAAGAAATGTTAAACATAACATTTCCTGAAATGGCAGCAGAAAATACCTGTATCTCTTCTCCACCCTCTGATTCACTCCCATATCAGGATTTATGACTAACTCAATTAAACACACACTTTCCTTGTAATTGCCCATATGGTAGCAGACAGTAGTCACTTGCTGGGGGTTTGTTCACTTCTGGGTTGGCTGCCTGAGAACATAAGGATTTGGGGAGAAACTGTGGACTACCCATAAATTTTCGTAATTGAATTGAGCATAAGCTTTCGAGCTTAAGATGTGAGCAAGGAAAACTTACCAGTTTCCACACAGAGCTGTCTCATTGCAGTTATTTACACAGTGCTGCTTTGACTTGCTCTTAAAAAATTACACTAAGGCAGAGATTAGGAATTCAAAGAGCAGTTTAGTAAGCAAAAATGCCTCAGTTTCATTCAGTAAGAGGACATGGTGAAGGAGGGAGAAAATGGTGAGTGAGCAGGGGAAAAAAAGGATTATTACTTCAGACAGATTTACATACATCATTTTACATACATCATTTACATACATTACATACAGTCAGAGAGACCTTGGTCCTGTAAAACCTTAGGAATATGCTTTATGTGATGCCACTCCAGTGGGACAACTTAGAGTATGTGAAGTATGTGACAGGTCAGCCTCCTCCCTCCATCTCTCCCCCACAGTCATCACCCATTTTGGATGGTTCTGGGTCCACATCTGTTGGGAAACAGTGTTGAGGGTATTTCTTTCTCAAAGCTACAGTAAAATTTCACATCCCTCATTGAAAGTTGAAGCTCCTCACTTCAAGATTTAAATATGACACATGGAGGAAACATCCATCCTCTTGGTGTTTGGTTTCTGTTGTTGTCCTGTTGCCCTTTTCTGCATTTTTGCATGACTTGTTAGTGGAGATTGGAAATAACTGAAGGAGTCTTTGCTAACAGCAGAATATACATTAATATGAAAAGATGGCTGACTTAGTCTGCACGCATGTGTATTGACAGTACTATTTTAGCTCATCACAGGAAAGGGAACTTGCTTTAAGGACTTAAAATGTTGGTTTTGTGCATTAATGTATGTTGGTTTTTTGTTTTGTTTTGCTTCTGTGTTCATGTGGCATGTAATTCTTGGGAGCAATATTATGCTTTCTATTAAATATAATATAAAATTAGTAGCTGCAGCATATAATATTATCCCTGCAGGATTTGAACATTATTCATGTGGTGTCCAGGGTCATTTATCATTTGTCATCTTGAAACATTTGTGTGAGATTTTACATAAATAGTACAGAACTTCTTTCCTCATGTTCCAGATGAATGTGCAAGAAATTAAGTCAAAGTAGCCAAAATGAGTAGTGCTTTTTCCATACTCTGCAAATTTACCAGGGTGTTGCTGGAAGCCTTATATCTTTCCCTGCAGTCTACCCTGAGAGATTTGTTCCCTGCGTACAAACTTTCAGCAACCTGACTGTGACAAGACAGAATAATGGAGAAGATATAGTTCATGTAGCTTAATGCTTTGTCTCTTAAACTGAGGGGCAAGGAACTCGTGACTGCTCAGTGATATAAAAATGAGTTGTTTTGATGTTTGCTTTCTGTGTGTGCTTTGGGACTTATCGATGGAGGGAGAGTACCACGAGGTAACAGACTCCTGCTTTGTGCCAGGTCAGAGATTAGATGCCTGGTGTTCTTCATTACCCCGTGTGCTTGCAACAGTTCCCCCCCCAAGAAAACGGACGTCTTTTTCTCATGAGACTTAACCAGTTACTCTGAAAATCTTCAGTAGCTTAAGGAGAGCAAGAGAGACCCCATTTTTCAGAGGAGATCTGCAAAGGTGAACGTGGGAGAAAACAACATGCTTGCCTGCGCTGGCTGCCACAGAATTACCGCTCTGTCAGCTGACAGCACTGCTGCTGCTGCTGCAGGTTTTTAGTAACACCAGCCTGAAGTACACACGCACGGAGGGAGGCTGAATTCCTCCCCCTCCTGCTCAAGGCTTTTGCTTTTTTGGGGGAGGTGGTTGTTGTTTTTCTGTGCCTGCTGACGTCAACAAAATTGCCAGATGGCATTTCAATGCTTTGCAAAGAGACAGGAGCCTTTTATTACTGGGGTCACGTGGATCCTATTCATTTGCATTCCCAGAAATGGTCTAAAGCTTTTGCTAACTGTACAGGCAACGAGTCCTCTGCACCTTCCAGAGACCCAGAGGGCCTTTTGTGGGATATTGTTACCTTAAGTGGATCTGATAAGAGGTATGCATAGATGAAGGTTTTGCTCCGCATTCATTTGGCTACCAGATATTGAAAGCTTCCAGATGGTTGTGCTTTGCAGAGTTTGTTTTTGTTTCTAATGACAGAAGGATTCTTTTGAGAACTTAGGGCAATAAACAGACCTATGGCGTGGCTCTGAGGTGATTTAATAGTCTCTCAGATGCAGGTGACTCAGTAACTTGCAGAACAAATGTGCAAGCTGAACACTGTGATAAGTACTAGCAGCAAAGAGCAGCTATTTGGGTTTAGATTTTGAAGTTTTCAGACAATACAATTGGAGCATGGATTCTGACATGATCTATGCACTGACATGGAACTTAGTCCTTTTATACTCCTTTAGAGATGACTGGTAACTCAGTACCAGACGCACAAGATTAAACCAATTTAGTTTGCTGTGCTTGAGCCATCCCTGCAGCAGCTGGGCAGGGGACCTTGCAGTGTTTGAAGTCCACAACAATCTCCTGTTGATGTGGTAACTCTGACAGCAGCCCTTGTCTGGCAGCTAAACCAGAAGAGAAGGACTGTGATTAGATTTCCAGGGGACTGAGACCTTGAGGAAATGATCCTGGATGAACCTACAAAACCCGCAGGGGAGCACATGGATGCTGAGGAAGGGAAAGCCTGCTCAGACTAGATATTGAAGAAGGCGGCAGTGGAGGCCTCATGCTTCTTGCAGATGACCAATCTAGTCCTTGAACTGGTTTCTCAGGCCAAAGGAAGGAGAAATACATTTCTGAATGAGAATGAAACTTGTTATTTTTCCATGAAGCAAGTGGCTGGATCCCATGGGCTCTGTGGTGATGCAGAAAGGAGGCTAAGTAGTCTGGTTAGGCTCGAGCACGGTTTGAATCTCCTCTAAACCAATTTCCAAAGGCTCCAGAATGTACAATAATCTTTGTTCACAAACCAGCTTTTCATACATTACTGTTTTATTTTCTACCACTTTCAGCTTCCCCCATGGTGCTTCCTTGCTCAGAGTACACTGCAGTGACAAAGATATGTGTAAGTTACCAAGGGGCATCAGTCTGAAAAAAAATAATACAGGGCAACATAACCCTATGATCTTTCCAAGTGTGAATATTTTATGGTGTTAAAGTGCTATTGAAAGGTATGAAACAGCAACATCGCATATACTCCCCTTTTCCTGCTCGATAAGCCATGTGTTAATATTGCTTACCCTTGTCTTACCAATTTTCCAGCTGTATGACATGCACTAAGTTCTGGTGATTTATTATGGTATTCTGTGTATGTTAAGCATTGCTGCAATTCACATGGTGTTAAGTGGTTACAGAGGAACACACAAATAAATATAATGAATTATTGGACTCTTTAATTTTGGTACCATTATACTCATGACTAGGAAGTGGAGAAATTATTTTAAGCTGGCTCTGAGCAGACTGGTGGAGGCTGCAGACTACAAAGTGTAATAACCAACTTGACCTTGCTTTCAGAACTCCGTTCTTCAGCTGGGGGAAGAGGGAGTACAGTTTCTTTAGGGCTGGCGTCTCAGGGAAACTTATTGCTCATGCTGTACTCTGATACCTAATTTAATTTCACAGGGGAGTAGCGATTGGCGTTTGCATCGTGATTCACAGATCATGGAACAGGAAGCAGCCTGTCAAATTCTAGGAGCTGAAAGTGGGGGAGTTGCTTGGAGAAAAACAAAAATACATTTTGTGAGGGAATTCAACTCTCAAGCATAGCAGGCAAACTTCAGTTCTGCTGTGACATCAGCTGAAGTTAGAGGAGTCAATCTGCAGTTAAATTTGCCCCTGAAGTTGCCAATTTGTAAACTCTTGAGTGCAGATGAGTCCTTTGGTGGGCTGGGAAGAAAAAACAACAACAACAAAAAACCTTACCTACCTAGGATGAGAGGGTTTTGAGACTTCAGTTTTAATGTGCCCTTTCTGTACTTCCAAATCAGCTGCATTCTGGATTTGCTTCCATAGCCACTGGAGCCTTGTACCTAATAGCAAACTTGGTGCTAAACAGTTCGTATCCTCTTGAAAACCACATCCAAGAAGCTGACATAAATCATGCTTACATGAGCATGCACAGGCAAGCACTGTCTTTTTCATTTTTTGCACTGTTTCTTTATTAGCATTTTTTGCAATATTATTTAATTTTCTATCCTCCAATACAATTTGTTTGTGGATAATCTCAGCAGCTCTATTTTACAATAAACAGATAAATATTAAGTAAGTAAAATAATCTTCAACCAAGTTTAGGGAATGCTTTCTTACTAAACACAGCATAATTATTAATTTAGCATCTTTAGCAGCTCTGGTAGAATACATAAGAAATGGAGGGTAAAAGGATATATTTGTGTATGTGTATGCTATCCTTGACTTACTTCTTGAAAGACATTCTGCTTTCTTAATACAGTTGTCAAGCACTGCATTTATTGCTGGGGAGTTTTGTATTCCTACAGAAATGTCTGTAATCCTTCTACTGCAGAACATTTTTACATGAGGGTCAATTGAAAATGTTATGAGGTTCCCTCCATGTCCCCCAGATGCAGTGATTTCTTTGCTGTTTATACAAGGTTTTTAAGATCATTGGAAAGACTGCAAACAGCAAGAGGCTACTGGACTAATACATATATATTAAAGAAAAAAAAAAAGGATTAAGATTTTTTTCCTCCCAAAACGATGGTAGCATGTTATGTGCACAACAGAGGTAAAGTCACGATTTGAAGGAAGAATAGTGCCATCTGGTGATACCTAGGAAAGTCTTTTCCACACATAAAACTGCATGATCGTAATGGGATGTATTAAAAGTTCTGCTCAGTTGCACCACTGTTGTTATGTTTTACCCTTTCTGAAGCCCTGACTCCCTTTAAGCAGTTACCTAGCATCAGGTATCCAGGTGGTGTGGTGTGTTTATTTATGGAAGTATCTGTGCTTTAGCATTGATTGTGTATTTAAACCAGCTGTTCCACAAATTTCTCACTGTCACGTCCTCTGTGAAGCTTGCATCCCCTTCTCCCGTTGTGCTTTTCACGTCAGCAGCTGGATGTCCTCATACTTGTGCCACATAGCCCCCTCTCCCCTTTTCCTGTGCTGTTGACGCCCCCGCCCCCGGGGACACCAGCAGACGATCTGGGAGCCAGCGACCATCAGAAAGAGTAGTGACACTGCAGGCTTCCTCGCTCCATCCCACTGGGAACTCCCGGTAGGCATTGCTCGGTTTACAAACGAGGCAGTGGCTCCATTCCAGCAGACGACCTGTGCTCTGATCTCCTCGTTACATTCTCATCAGTAACAAAGGGCTGGTGTCTGGACCGTCACTGATGAGGCTGCTGCTGCCGGAGGGGAAGCAGAGGCCAGACAGCTTTTCTGGAGCCGTGTGGAGTTTTGCGCTGCTGTCAGCTCAGTGCGTGGAGGAAACATTGTGCTGTGTTAAAGGTGGATTCATAAATAGTTTATACAGACCTAAATGAACGTCATTTTACAAGCAAAAATAGTTACTGTGTGTGGTTAGAAGTATGTCAGTGGAAGGGTTTTATGTAAAATAATTTGTTCTGTGCACTTGGCAAAACATCTTTTAATTGCTTCTCATTTGGGCTGATCACATAAGCAAGCCCTTAAAGGAGAGAAGAAACCCCTAAATCATACATAGAGTCAGAATGAGATTATTATCTTTTTTGCCTGGTTACTAAGTACACCTAAATCCACACAAATCAGGCTTTGAAGTTAAATATGAAGTCCTATTTGCAACTTGTCTGTTTGTTCTTAACTGGCACGGGCTCATCTGGTTCTCTTTATACACAAAGGATTAGCTAGCCTTTAGAGACAGCTTTTGATTTGCATTTTTTTTTTCCTCTGTTTATAAAAAGGCAAACTAAATGTTAATTCCTTTCTTTCCAATTAATTCCCATCCCCCAAGTTAAACTGAGCTATTAACATCTTTAAGTGTGAAGTATATTACTTTGGGTCTGTATAGAATTAGATCATTAGGCAGTTAGTTATGGCTTAAAGGCATATTTGTATCATGTCAGAGAAATCCCTTCCTGATTGAAAGCATCTTTCCTAAAAAGCAGAACAAAGTGGAACCTCATCGTGTTGCCTTCTTATGCGACCTTGATTTTATTGACAGGAAATCCAACATATATCTTTGATCTATCAGTGAAGATTAAAAGGGCAAGTGGATAAATTTTGAGCATGTTTAATTTGGTGAAGTTGTTTCATTTGGCTCTAATATCAGATAGAATGTTTCTGCTCTCTACAGCCATTTTTGCTTGCAATAAAAGAGGAGATGGATACAAATAAATTCATATTCAGATTAAGGGCAGGCTTCATGTTACTGGCAAAATCCAGTGTTGCACAGTGTGAGCATTACTGTTGTATGTTTCCTGCTCTGTATTAGCATTTTGTTAGCAATTACAGGAATTTGCATTTTGCTAGGAATTTGTTCTTTTAAAAGAACAAATAATTAACTAAAGTATTTTTTTTTCTGGAGAACTTATGTTGTTGCCCAAAATCCCACCAAATGCATTAGGAGCAGCAGAGGAGTGTATGCAGAGAGAATTGGTCAGTAGAGTTATTTTTTATTTTTTAACTTCAATAGAATAAAAGCGGTGTCTGGGACCACCGGTAACACTCAGATTGAAGCAGTCAGGGAGATAATACAGACGTAGGAAGGCTAAATGCATATTCTTCATCAGTTTTGTTAGAGTACTGTATGGCAAACAATTTTGCTCATTGTCTGTTTCAGTAAGTTAACAAATATGTTTACGTAAAGCTTGGCAGTGAGAGATGTACATGGCTCTTCAACAAGGCCAATGGTAGGAAGTCAAGTGTTTCCTTGTGATCAAAGTGGTCTTACATGTTTGTTATTGAGTCGCCTCTTAAAGTTAAGCTGACTGTGGAGGGAGAATTCTAACTTAAATATCTTACACTAGGTCACTACTCTTAGCAAACCTGAATACTGAAGTCATCTTCAGGGTCTAGTCCATAATGGATCAGCCCCACTTAAATCAACAAAGAACCTGTGAATGCAAGCGACACACTAAGGCTCTGCAGAAGTCTGATGTGGCAAAAACTGCAAATGTGGGTACCAGGCTGTTTTGCAGATAAGAAGTCATAATCTTTTCAGAGGAAATAAAAAGGAAAAGAAAAGAGTAAGTTTGTTTCAACATTTTCAAAGTGAAGATTTAAATTTTGCAAAGTTGAAATGAATTCTCATTCCTATATTTTAATAAAAAATGTTTTAAATTTGCTGAAACAAAGCTAAAATAGGCTCTTTAAGTTGTCAGAAATTCCCAAACCAATACCTTTCTGTCATGGTACATAATATTGACAATAAAGTTGTCAATAAAGTGAGAACACTTGAGCTGCCTAGCTTGAAACCCAGTTTCTAGTTTCTCAGGACACTGTTGTTCTTTGTGGAAGACAGCTCTTTGGCAAATTTGTGTGATTGAAAGTGAAGTGTTATCAGCAAATAGCTCAGTAATAAGTCCACTGATTAGTAAGATTCCTGCTGAGTTAAACTACCAAAACTTGTTACTGATGTACCTTTTCAAACAGTTGCTTTTCAATGATAAAGGAGATTTACATGTTGATACTGCTTTCCTACACATCCTTTTAAAAATTCAGAGCAGCCTTTTAACCCACCTGCCAGGAAACATGAACTTCTGTGTGGTTTTAAGGCACTAATGCCAGCTGATTTGAAAGTAGCCCTCCTTGTGTCCTCCTCTTTGATTTCAACTTATCAATATGTCTTCCTCTTCCTCCTGATCCCTGGTCCTTCTTTTATGTATTTTCTATACTTCTCCATAGTTCCTTAGGTTTCCACACTTGTTACTTTTCTTGCACTTAGATGCGCTGCGTTGATGCAAGATCTCTGCACTGATGCGCCTAGTGGTAGCTGGTGGCTAGGTTGTGTATAGGACCTCTCTTCTGCCATTGGTGGGCTTCACCCCTCGGGATTTGGTACCTGTGTGGTACGCTGTGTGCCAGCTGCCTGGGCAGTGTAGTACACTCTCTGTGCTGCTGCCACCCTCAGCAGAATTTGCATGCTCTGAAATGCTTGGTTCTGCATGTACTTGCATGTGCATGCGCCCTGGCAGAGGTACCTTATTACTTGTCTGAAAAGTAATAGATGTCAGTGCCGCAGGTGACTTACCCATCAGACAGTGCTCTTTATTTTGAGTTGACTCTGTGGTAATGTAGGACTTGATAGTTATCTTCTAGCTTCACCGTAGCAGCACATGGTTCTTCAGCGTCAGCAGAGGTAGGAGTGTTTTGAGCCTCACCTGTACCAGAGTGTGAGTACCAGCAGGATGCTTGCCTGAGTATTGGCAGTGTGCTCAGAAAGATGCAATGACTTAAGCAGACTCCACTCACCTGTTCTCTTTTAAATGTGATTTCGGTATTTCTCGTGACACTTCAGAAAAAGTCTTACTGCTGGGGTTTCAGTGGGTCACCTTGTCCCACCAAATTCAGCCTACCTAATCTGTTCAGTAATCATAAGGGCTTCTTTTGCACTCACTAATGTACCATCATTCATTTCTTACTGGAGTATATTCAGACGAATCACTGAAATTCAACTTTGCAAAGGGATTCAACATCTTAAGTAATATGTGTACATTTAACATTTTAAAATTTAGCATTTTAAATAACATATGGGTCACATGTGTAACCCACAATTGTTTTTTTTGTTGTTTTTTTTTTTTTTCTTAACACCTACATCCAAACAGAAAGCATATATCAGTGTAGAAATAGAAATCATTGTCTAGATGGATTGCCAGTGTAAGCACCAATGCTTCGTGATCTGCTTTTTGGTCTTTATGGCTTTGGTTGTCTTTTCTAAATGAGAAGCCAGTGCTGCTAAATTTAGACATGAATTTGAATCCAAGCTTTCCAAGCATAGAAGTGTTTTGACCCTCATCAAAAAGCGCAGATCCTGAGCCAGGTGCTCAGAGTTCGGTATAGTTAGATGTTCATGAATCAGAAGCACAGACGGATGAATCTCTAATTTGAATTGAGAAGCAATCAACATATCATAACTAGGGTTATTATCTGCATTTTCTTTCTTCCTTTTTTTTTTTTTTTTTTAAAGTGCAAGTCAAGGGCTGTTCACAACCTAAAAGCCACCAGCTGAAAGGAGGTCTTTACTTAGACTAAAACTGTGCAGATACCCAGTACTAATCAGTCACCAGATTCGGAAAAGAAGTTAAAGATTGATGAGATTACTTAGAAAGTCACAGAGCCTTTAGCATCTGGTTCATAGATTGTAGGCCAGAACAGTAGCTCTGGACTGAAAAATGGCCATTTTATGCAGCCACTGACCTCTTGCTGTGATCAGCTGTACACCTTATATCTCAGCATGGAAATGTTTTTTCTCATTTGTGACAACAAAGGCAAAGTAAGCCTATAGTATAAAATAACCTAGTGTGTCTTTTAAGTAAATCCTTGCAGGTCAAGAATGAAGTAGGTTGGAAACAGTCCTCAGGGCTTGCTGGTCTGTCAGCTTGTATCTGTGCTAAGCAAAGAAAATCATTTTAACATCACAGAAGACATGTAGAGGATAGTGTTTTGTTTTTCTTGTACATGAATTACTGTTTCTCTCTTCTCTGATCTTCATTGAAGTATCTTCCCATATATAATCTAGGAGAGGTAGGTGATTTTCACATATAGTGAGTGCATGCTTAGTGTGCCATTTGCACGTCCTGGTTTTAGATGTTGAAGTAGCTTGTTCTTGAGAGAAATCACAACTCTTCAGTGCTGATGATGAAGGATTTGGGGGCTGTAAGTCCCTACGGTTAAAGCTGCTTTTCTTGTATGAGTCATAATGTAAGAATCCAAAGCCGAGTCTTAAAGAAAAATGTTTAATTCTTTTCACAGAGGAGTTCATTAGTGACAAAGTCATGAGGAGGAGGAGGAGGCTAGATGGTTATTAACTGGTATTAGTGTGAGCACTCTAAATCAGGAGAGATAAAATAATGCAAACCACGAGGACTGATGGAGAAGAAAACAGTGTTAAAATTTGACCAATTTGATTGCAGTGAGGCAATCACTTGATTTTCATAACCTTGGATTTTATCCTTTTCAAAAAGTTCAGAGTATCTACGCCTGCCTTTGGTATAAGTGAAAGCACTCTCTGAAAACTCAACCACTAAATATCGTTAGTGTTCTGTCTGCCTGGAGAGTTTCATGAGATCTTCCTGCTCTTTTTCCTACGGCACATGCAAAATATGGCACAAGATACACAGTTGGCTAATTTCCAAATCCATGTCATAATTTCAGTAAGAACAAACTGAACTTTAAAGACACTTTATCTGCAACTTCAGTGATGAAGATTTTCTAGATTCTAATTTTTGTCTTATTCTGGTTTGCAAGACTCGTTGAATTGTTCTTTAAACCTCAGAGTTCAATTTTTTTCCCCAGTTTCTTGATTTCTTCCCCAATTTATGCCAGCTCACTTCTAGTATTTAAGAACATACTTGATGCTCTCCGTAGCAATTCTCTGACAGACCCCCCCCCCCCCGCCCCCCAAAGAAAATCTTTTATCTTAATATATTTGCATTATGGCTTTAGTGGTATTTAATAATACTGTTCTGCTTAATGTTGTTAAACAGTCCATGGTAAAGGACTGAGGTGGACATGAACTTTTAGTTTTAGTTTTAGTTTTCATATGTATTTCTACAACTTGCTGATAATTGTGATGTCACTTCCCAAGCTGCATCCTGAAAGAGGCTGAGATATTTTGAAAGGGATAAAATACGGGAGTATACAGTTCCTTTGGCTTTGTTCTAGTGTAACTGAGACTGTCAAGTTGAAAATGTGGGAGGATTAGTTAGTACACAGGAGGCAGAATGGTGATTATTGCTTTCAATGGATCTTTTTTTAACTCATGCTGTGTATTTGGCTGCTGTGTTTCAGTTCACCGTAGAATCAAAATAGCTTCCTGTGCTAAGCAGGCAGTTGGGTTATTGGAACTGTAAACTCACATGGGTAAGATCACCAGGTATTAATAGATGGCATATCCTCTGCAACGTGTGCACCCTGCGTCCTGCTCCTGCTGGGCCCCAGCTGGTATTACTGCATCTCAAGTTGAGACTGAAGACAGTTGTCACTGTTTTCTTCACATGAACGCAAACTATCAGCTTCAAGCTACCAATTTGTGACCATCTGATGTACAAATTGAAGAACAATAATGTTAAGACAATTGAGGACAGTCTCTGTAGTACAGAATTGTATTCCTCAGTCTGTGTTATTCAAAGCAGATTTGAGCCCCATTTAGAATATAATTTTTTCCATCTGCTGTGTTTTAAAGAAAAGTAATAATTTTTAAAGTTCTGAGTTTAGATGGAGTTGTGTCTACTTCTTAAATAATAAGCCACGACTGTTTATGGCTGAATCTGTGATCTGCTCTACATCGTCAAATAGTTCTTCAGACTGAGATAGTCATGATAGTTTAAGGTTTTTAGGCAGTCAAATCACATGGAAAGTCCCTGGGAATTGGGTGACTGAGTTCCTGAGGCTCTGCTGAGAACATCAAGCATAAGCGTAAGAGTTTCCACAAGGTTTCCAAGCTGCAAACGGTGGCTCTTCGCCAGGAAGTTTGCCCTGTGCTCTTGCCTCCATCCAGGAGCTGCTCTCCCTGGATCCTTCTTGCGGAATGCCTTATGCAGACAGTCACCAGAACTCCTCCACGAGTCTTTTCTTTTGAGCTGGAGCTTCCCCTGGACCTTGAGGCCAAGCCCAAGTGCATCTGGTTCTAGCACACCCTGCACCATCCTGGTGTCCTGCAGAGCAGCGGTGCTACCAACACCACAAGCTCTGGGTGACAGCCCCCTGCCCCCTTCCCCTGTGGTTTCTGGGGGGAGATACTTATGTCCCACTGGGGCAGAAGGGAACATGGAAAACCAGGTACTACTTTACACTGGTGCTGGTGGAGTTAGTAAATTTGAGGTGCCTTCTGTCAGATATAGACAGTGGGGAATTCTTCCATTGCTTTGGGTTACATCCAGTACGTGAATTCACTCAGATGAAGGCTTCCTAGTTCTGGGTCTCAAATCTTACCAAAACTAATGACCCCATTCCTTGAGATGATTTGTGCATGTGCATCTTTCTTTGTCTTTATTTGTTTGCCAACAACTGCAAAAAGATTTTCTTTTGTTGCGTTTTAAAAATCCAATAAAGCTTGTTTAGGTGACCTGAGAGCAAGATGTGAATTTCCCTTGAAAATTACAGATGGCACCAAAACTACTTAGGACTAAAATGTATTCTAAGATATGTATTTTCTTTTTTTTTTTTTCTTTTTTCTTTTTAAGTACCCCTGAGTATTCATAATGTCAGGTTGCCTACGACCTATGATATGCAAAAGACTCTCCTGCATATTGTTGCTTTAAAGCAGATGTTGCTGCTAAAGCTCTGATACAGACTTCCCTCTGAGCAGCTGTGGCCCATCAAGGGAGATGCTCACCCAAGCCTAGGCACTGGGAAGAGGAGCAATCACTGCAGTGTGATAACAATTATAACAGCACTGCAGTGATAACAATTACCATAACCTTGTCCCTTAGCAAGAGGGGAGAATAATTGAGGTGTAAGTCTGAGCTGGAGACCGACAGTGCAATTTTGGATTAAATGTGTTATTCCTTTGCCCCCTGGGATGTTGTGCACAGCACATGAGGCATGTGAGTAGCGTGTGGAGGTGTGCACACGTAGGGCCAGCGGCATCCTCAGGCAGTTTAGTGGCTGGTTTCTGGCCAACCACAGAGATCATGCGAGACCAACTTTTTTTTTTTTTTTTTTTCCTCCCCCAGGGAAGGCAAAAGGCCTTAACGCACACTCAGTGCCTGCTGCAGATTAAATGGTATCAGTTTACTAAGATTTCTTAGCATGAATAAAACACTCCAGCAGTGTTCTTGTAAATGTCTGAACAATTTTTCTCAAATGTTGAAATAATTCACCCCAGGCAAATACCTGGCACGGGCCAGTTGAGTCTGAGCTCTTTGGCTGACAAAGTTATCACAAACTGAAAGGTCCTGTAATGGAAGAAGTTAAGTCAGCTTTAGCCGTGAGCTCTGTGAATGTTGCCACCTAAAATAGGGGTGGAGGACATCGAGATGGTGCCGGCAGCCACCAATGAAGTTTGCTGTGAACATTGAGATGCATTCCACAGATCTTGTAAGAGAAGCAAGGTGTTTCTTCCTCAAAACCTGCCTCTTTCTGAAAGACTCCATATTCATGATTTGCAAAGTCATGACTATGCCGAATAGATTAAATGTTAGAGCCATTTAAAAATTGTGTTGTTTTCATACTGGTTTTCTGAACAAAGTAGGCTTATGTGATAGTGCCATCTGATGGTTTAAAGCAAATTTGACAGACGGGAAGAAGCACCAAAGATTATTATCTTCCTAGAAGTCTTGTTACAACGTATGATGGGATATCAGAGGAAGATCCAAATTAGTGGCCTTTTTTGGTAGTAACTGACTGGAAGCTTAACACAGAGAGGGATTATGGGGAGACAAGTATAAACCTGCTCCTCACTGTGCCCATAGCTCCCAGCACGTCTGCCTCCTCCTGACCGTGCACCTACAGGGCTGTTGTCAAGAAACGGGGTCATCGCACTGCAGCGAGTGCCGAGGGGGCACAGAATACAGCTCTACAGTGAGCTCCATTTTATTGGATCTTCTGTCTGCAGAACTACTAGTAAAAATTTCTGCTGGCTGCGCTTTGGTCCTAGGAGCCCCTACGGCATGGTGCAGGTGAATGCTCTGGCTGCGGGTGTACCATGTGTGTTGGTCTCAGCATTTCCTCCTAAGCTGAACTCTGGTCTGCTCAACTGTTACCAGGAAGGGCTCAGTTGTTATGGTGATGCCAGCCCAAATGCCGTGTACCCAGGGACAGAACTGTAATCCCTACGGCTCACACAAGATTGTTTTATGGTTACGTGCTTCTGGGTGCTTTAATGCATCAACAGCAAAATCAGTGGTCACACTGGTGATTAGGGAAGGTTTTCTCTGATCAGTGTGCTGGGACAAAAGGAAGGTGCTGTATTCTGTCCTACCAAAGAATATGCCTGTTTGACAGAGCTTGTGGCACGTTCACCTCCAGACAGAAGTGGAAATGCTATGCTTCACGAAAAAAGATCCTCAGAAATCTCCTAATTGTTCACAGGCAAAGAGAAAAACACAAATCTCATGTTAGGACAAGATAGGAATAAAATAAAAATAAGAAGTCTGAGTAAGATGGCAGTTCTGCAGCTTTAAATGCAGAAAAGCGGAATGTCAAAGAATTGTATGCATGCTTTTCTTTTCTCCTTAGTCATCCAGTGAAAGGTGGAGTAGTTAAGTTTGTGGCGCCTTTAAAATGATTCATTATTTCCATAGAAGCCAATTCATGTTTACCCTTCAAATCGCTCTGTGGACATTAAAATAATGGAGAATTATATTTGCTTTTAATTTTGTTTCCAGACAGCTTGGCCTGAGTGCTCATGATGTGACTTGGAAACTATATCAAATTGTGATTTATAGTTGCTCATAATTGTGTGAAGATTGAAGATATGCTGGATGCTGCTCTTTTCCTTTTTCTCCTCCCGCCTCCCCCATTCTTTCACTTACAGAGTGTTCTCAAGTGTAATGTGGTGAAAGGCCAGCATCTCTGCCTTTGATGCTTTTCCCTCTACAAGCCACAGCAAATGAATATTTTACTTTTTAACGTGAAGTTATGTGAAATGATTTGTGGTTTGTATTTGATAACTGTTTTATTTTTTCCTTTCTGATATTATTATGTTATTATTATGCTTAAATTTTGACTGTTTTGTGTAGTGTAGTCATGTTAGACATCCTTTATTGTGGGGTGGAGAGAGAGAAGTATTTTTTTAGTTAAGCTAGATGATTCCAGTTTCGTGTAAAACATATGCAGAACACTGATTGAGGAAAGGTGGGGGACAATTTTATTTGCAGTAGAGCATCCATTACGTATAAGAACATCAAATTTGGTTCACAGGTGGGTCAACTGATCAATTTATAAACCAAATTCATATATCAGGTCTTATGAATAAAGGATTCTGTTATTTTTATTTCTTTTTTTTTTTCTGCACAATTTTATCTGCTTTTTCCCCTAGTGAGTAAAAAACTATTCTCAGATTTTTTTTTTTTGCATAATATAATTTAGTAGAAGAAAACAAATGGGATTTTGCAAAATGTAATATAAAAGCATACAGAAGGTTATGCAAATTTTGAAAGTTTTTGTTCCAGCCATGTTATGGAATCCGAAATGAATTATTCAAGTCTGAAAATGCCAAGTGATCATTAAAATTTACCAGAACATTGTTTTCATATTACATTTAAGAGTGTTCCTAAAAGATAAAAGTTCCCTGCTCTGACAAAAATTGTCAGTGTGACAGTAGGACATGCTGCCTGTGATTTGGTATTGTAAGTTGGCGGCAATACAGGCACTTCATGGTATGTGAAAGTTTTCTTACAAGTTCCCAGTAAGCCCCCACCCATGCAAACATGGATGATTGCAGCTGGTGCTAGGAAGTGTGTGGGTCTGTCCCTGCTCTGTAATGCTTTCTACCGTCATATTGCCACTTTTTTTTTTTTTAATCCATATGACTTTTTTAGGAGAGAACCCCTTTCTTTTATTTCTGTACCTAAAATGAAGCCTGAATACAGACAAAAAATGGGAATCCACTGGGATTCCCAGGTGGTACCACAGCCTCAAATACCCACCTGAATGCCAGTTTAAAAATAGAAAGAAGGAAAAAACAAAATAAAATAAAACAAAATAAAATAATAATTAAAAATAAAAATAAAAACAATACCAACTGTTTTACAGCATTGTAAGGAACTTATATTACTCATTAACTTAGTTATCAAAGAGCATGTTTAGTTGGTGTGGTCTTACTTTTGTTTCTTGTCTGTTCAATTTCTTGTTCTCATACCCTAGAACTCTTTGGTTTTAGTCACTGCATGACATTGCTTAAATCAGAGTGAGAATGAAGTCACAAAGTGAGCAGCAAGCCAGCCTTCTCCAAAATTCTTGTGAGGAAACTGAATTCACAATTATTAGCATAGATTGATAAATGAATACTCACCAGTGTGAAATTAAAATTCACTTTAGCATGGCTGTTTGCTTTTGGTTGGTTGGTTTGGTTTGGTTTGTTCTTTTCTTTTATCAAGTTAGAGGGTCGTTTGTTTTTGTTGATTGCAAACATTATTCGTGCCTGTATTCCCGCGTATCTGGCCTTTGTGTTTAGATGAGTAAAATGGTTTGGAAAGAATCCAGATCAGTTCATGCAGGGGCTATGCACATTAATAGAAAACCACATATCAAATCTGAGCATAGATTTTGTATGCACTTTTACCCTTAAAAAAGACTGTACATATATCTGTACATGGGTGTATATGCATATATACTATGATGTCAATCTAAAATTGTCAGCAATTTACTGTTTTATATTAGAGAATCAAAGAATACAGTTTTTAAAAATGTTTCGTGCATTCAATTTGTAATAGTTTTAAGGAAATAGTCATTTAAGTATCAGTATTTTTATCTAGTCAGAGTAGTCTGATTGTATTCAAAGTTCATTCTGAAATTGATTAAATATTCAAACTGCCAGGAAAACAAACAAACAACAACAAATATTTTCCTATATAGAGGTTCAATTCAATTAAATTTTAGTATACAAACTATAAATTTAGCATGTGTTGTTAATGTGTTCATGTACTGAAAATGGTGAAAGAGAGAAGCCCTTCCTGCTTTTTTCTTAAAACCGAATTTAAGCATGATCTTTTCTCCTTTTAAATATGCTGTAAGGATTGAGTGTGGTAGTATTACAAGTATTTCAAACAAGACTGTACTACAATATATGATATTTATATTATAATAATTGCATATAATACAATATTTAACTTATTTCCCCTGGCAGGGACATGGGCAACAGCAGTGTTGCTGTTTGTAAGGTGCCTAACCTGATCTGAGTGCTGGCTGTCCTTGGCAGTGAGGTGCTGGCACAGCCCAGGGGCAGGATGATACCCAGCATGTGGCGTCCTTGTTTGGGGGCCCTGTGGCCCCTGCACCAGCTCCTCATGTAACACAGCAGAGCCTGGTGTTGGAGCTGGGCAAGCCTGATGGGTCACAGATTCAAGGCCTCCCCATGTGTCAGAGGCCGTGTGACAGAAATACACCATTGAGAAGAGCAAGGCTCTCCCTTGCCGCACTTGGTGCTTATCAACGAGAACAATGTTGGCTGCTTTGCAAAATATTAGTACTGCAGCACAAAATCTGGGCCTCTGCATATGACCCGCTGAGTCAGACGTGTTTACTTCATTGAAGTATTAATCTCTGTCTCTGATTGGCAGTCAACAACTCCAGGCTCCAGGCTTAATAGAATTTCAAACTGTAGATTATGCAGTTTTGCTGAAAGTATGAGGCTTCTATCGCACTTCGAATGATGTATTCTCCCTCTCTCCCCTTTGGTCTGTTTTACATGGTGGAGGCTAAGATAGATAATTAATTCCTCCTATTCCAAGCCTTGACTTTTAGTTTAAGAATTTTCTTTAGCATCTGCCAGAATCTTCAGCATGGACTCCTGAGAGATTAAGCAATGAAGAGAGCCATTAAATTAACTTCAGCCATTTTTTTTTTTTTCAGTAGGATGAAGAAGCGCTTCAGTATATCAAGTAGTTTCCTTTCTTTGTCATGATAGCAAATTAAAATCAACCAGAAATGTGAGGAAGAAGCAGTTTTTTCTGGTTGCATGGCAGGATGGGGAATGTGGAGTTCCATTTTCTGATACTGCCTTTGTGTGAACAAGAAGTAGGACATAAGGACTGGATCAGTGGAGTGAAACAGCTATTGCCAAGGACATGATACTCACACTATGCGATTGGGAAGGTAGAGTGGAGAGGTTTAGCTACACCTAGCTAATATATCAGTTTCCTTAGAATTGCTCTGCTATTGCTTGTGAAGCCTTTCATGAGAGTGAAGCTATGTAAAGCTCGGTTTTGCTGTTCTTTGATGTACTGTGAGGTCCATAAATGATGTCACTGGTGAGTCACTCCTGGCCAGGGCTCTGATCACTCTCCTGCTAAGCAGTCTGCCCAATTCTCCATGCTAAGTACCTGCCACTCCAAGAAGCCCATATGCTCTTTTCACAGGCATAACTTCCCCATTTGGAAAACTGCATATTATAGATTTCACTAAGATATACACAAAAACAGATGAGTACAAAATTGTCTGGAATGGAATCTCAGGCAAACTGCACATACGCCTACTGAAAAGTCCCAAACAGTAGGACTGGGTTTATGTTTCAGAAGCACAGCAAAGGAAAAATGTTCGGTCTTGGAGTGTTTTGAATCAGTGACTCCACATAGAATTTATGGTGATTTATAGCGCACCAGCTAGTGAGACTGAAATGTCACTGCTGTATTCATAGTTCAGAACCAACAAACAATGTGCCTGATGCCTTTCTATTTATTCTGCTTCTGTACAGATCCAGTCTCCCTCCTAGCAGATTTTAAAGATCCTCAGTCTTCTGCAATTGTATCATATAGTTGTCAATTCACAGATTTGATACCTATTGTGCTTTTGGCAATGGACTGTTTCTGTCAGTGGTAATATATTGCCCTACTGGGTTTCAGGAAGGATGGCAATTAGAGCTGCTGAATGTTGGGAAATCTGGAGAAGTTCAAAGATGCAGTTATGAATCAAGCCTCTTGTGCATGTGCTGGGAGCCCAGTGCTCCAGCTGTGTTAGATTCCCTGCGTGCGTGATGTGTGGCCTGGCTACATGTACAAAGGCAGTTTGCCTGGACCACAGTTCGTTTGCAGTGTGTAATGTGCAGAACAATTATGTATATGTACTGAGTAAGGTGTGCAAGATATGTCAGCGGTGCAAACTGCTTCTTGGTATTATTTCTGCTTACACATCACTTTGGTTAATAATTCTTTTTAAATAATATATGTGAAGTAGGTATATATTTCAAACCCAAGGGAGACTAAGGACCACCTGAACTGGTCATACAAGCCTGTAGAGTAATTATTCTCATTACTTCTGTCTGAATGAAAAAAGGACTGGAAAAATCCATTTCTTGCTCTATTTTGATTTTGGTATAACTGCCCAACACACACTTGGTTGGAGAAGAACATTGTGACCACTGCACCAGAATGCTATATTTTAACATCATGGAATTATTTTAAAAATCTCAGAATATGCTTGGGATTCATTTAATTCATCTAAGCATAATCACTGAATATAAATTACTTGTCCTAGATTCCTCTGTGGACAGTAGAAAAGCATCTTTCAAGACATCCTAAGCTATGTCTGCAAAATTATTCGTGCAAATAGCCCCTGGCCATTGACTATGTCTCTGTAGGGAGCCTGAACAATTCATTCAGATGGATTAAGTAAGCTGCAGGTGCTGAAAGCTGGGAAATCAGATATGATGAAATTCTAAACTCATCGCAGACTGTGAGCGTTATGCCTGATGCTTGATCTATTCAGCATGATTTATTTAAAGAATTATTTCATGCTATTAATTTTCCATTCTGTTTGTAATGGATTTAACAAAAGTTGCTAACAAAGTTCACCATTACCTCTGATACTGCTCAGGAGGTTGATTATTTCTGTTGCCTTACCTGTACTACTTTTGTTCTCTTCAGTCTTCTGGTACCAGTATCACAGTGGATATCGCTGTCATGGGAGAAGCACATGGGCTCATTACAGACCTTCTAGCAGACCCTTCATTGCCTCCCAATGTGTGTACTTCGCTGAGAACAGTGAGCAACCTGCTTAATACGCAGTTAACCTTCCAGGCCATCCACAAACCAAGGGTGAACCCTTTGGTGTCCTTCAGTGAGAACTACACTTGCTCTGACTCAGAGGAATGTCCAGAGAAAGGGGAAAAACTAGCTATTCCCAAGGTAAGTACTGGACAGTAACTCTGACCTTTCTTTAAGGGATAGCACTAGATTAATGGGAGATCTCTTTAGATTATCATTTTATGCACTAATCATACTCTCCAATATGTGAACAGTTAAACAGACTGTGGTTTTCATAGCAAGACAATCCCTGTGTATCTTTCAACTCATGGCCAGCTAAACTTTGGTTCAGGCATCTTTAGAAGATGATATTTGACAAAAGATAATTCACGCAGATGATGTGCATGTTTTCCTCGTGGGTGTTGGTTGGAGCTTAAGAGAGAGAAAAATGATCAGGAGCAGAACAAGCAAAAGCCTTTCAGCATCCGAATCACAAGTCTGCCCCATTAATTCTTACACAGAAATTCCCCTCACACTCAAAATATTTGAGCCGCTGCATGTGGGGTGACAATCAAACTCAATGAACAGCAGGGTATTAAGTAGTAATGTAAGGGACCTTTTTGCCCACTGTGAAGGTTGGAATTTTACATTTTTGTACAAATTTCAGCCTTTTCTTCCTTCCCTTAGCCAGGGGTGCAAAACCTGTAGAAGTCAATAAAAAAGTTGCTAGTGATGACCTCCATGGGCTTTGGACCAAGTTCAAAATGATATACCAAACAAACAGAAACAGATCACGACAATACTTAGTATGACAAATATTGTGAGCTCATGAGAAATAATCTTGAGACAAAAAAGAATACTGAACTGGAAAAATATATATATTACTGCCTTGACAGATGGCTTTAGGAATGCTCAGGAATTCAACAGGGATATTATCATTGTTAACCATCCACATTTAGGAAGTTAGGAGCTAGAAAGAATATATCAGCTTTGAAGAAGTTTGCATTGCATGTTCATTGCTAATTAGCTGTCCTGCGAGGCCTACATTTCACTGTCCAAACCAAACCAAACTACTTTTTTCATGCGATTTCACATGTACAATTAAATATATTGCACAGTAAATGCTTTTAATATTTGATAGTTCAAATGTCACAGACAGCATTCATTTTAGCATTTCCTGGCATCTGAATTGCAACACTTGTGATTCTTTTTTAAACCTATTTTAATGATGATAATTATTACCTTTCTTGCCTGTGTAGCAACTGCATATAAGTGGATGTTCACAGGTTTTGAAGCACATGTTCCAGTTAAGTTTAGTGTACATGTTTGTAATGGCTATACTCTAGGCTGTAAGGAGAAAAATTACATGGAATAATACTGCCATCACATGAGCAAACACAGTGAACACATACCAGTTTGTGATTGCATAACACCCAGTGAAAAGAGAAATGAAGGATGAAGAAATGAGTTAATGCTACAGAGGAGTAATTTGACTGAAGAATTCACTGACCTGAATGCATTATGGTTCATAAAACTAATGTTTGCAGTCCTTTATTTGTGTGTCTAAATATAGATTTAGGGTCTTTACCTTAAGCATCTGACACTGAGTATTTTGGGTATGGAGTTAACATGTTAACATATTTATCTGTATGCTTGAGCTTCAGACCCACATGTATCTTCCATCTTATCTCTCTTAACCCTCTGGCAGAGTCAAAGCTCTCTATTGCAGAGACATTTATTTTAGTTCTTAACTATAAAAATGACATAATAATTACAAGAAAAACATCTTATAAAATCATGGTAGAATCCTCCACAAAGACTCTTTATCATCATCCCTTATTATCTGTCTGCCTTTGAAAGCTTTGGAAAAATGATACAAGTCCTATTACTGGAGAAAAGGAAGAATCAGGTGAAAGAAAAATGTAAAGTGGCCAAGAAAAATCTTCTGTAAAGCGTTGCTTTTTGTAAGTTTTTCAAAATGTCAGATCATAAAAGTTTTATTATAAATTGGGGAGGTATAGCAGGAAAAAAAAAAGTAGAAGCTTCCCTACCTTATTTTTCTTACAGCCTTTCTGGCCTTGCCTTTTTGATATCTGAACATTCATGACATTTTAAATCACAGAACAGTTGAGGTTGGAAGTACCTCTGGAGATCATCTAGTCCAATTCTCCATCTCAAGCATTTTGAACCTGGAGCAAGTTCTCTAGGATAAACCTAGTTCAGGTTGCCTAGGACTATGTCCAACTAGATTTTGAATGTCTCCATGCAAGTAGAATCTACAACCTCTCTGGGAATCACTTCCAGTGTTCGATCATCCTCACAGTAATTTATTTATTTTTTTACATTTAAATGGAATTTCCTGTATTTTTGTGCCCACTGCCTATTATCCTATCACTGGATACCACTTCAGAAAGCCTGGCTCCATCTTCCTTCCCCTCCTTGCATTCAGGTATTTATTCACATTGATAAGATCTCCCTTAAGATTTCTCTTCTCCAGGCTGAACAATCATGGATCTCTCAGCCTATCTGTGTGTGGCAGATGCTTCAATCCCTCAGTCGTCTTTGTGGCCCTGATGACATGCCTTTGGCCACATCATTTCTAAAATTTCTGAAGAGCACTGTCAAAACTGGCTGACTCCAGTGACCTACAAGTGTTGAACATCTATGGCTATGGGGCTGTGGATGCATAGCTTTTCTGTAACTTAAAATAGGGAGGAAGGTCCAGACTCTCCAAGTGTTGAAAGCACCAGCCTGTGCTGATTTCAGTGCAGGTAGGCACTGTAATACCTGGGTAAATGCAGACCAAAGGTACCTCACCAGGTATCATCAGGCAGAATTAATCAAATGCTAGCAACGTTTTTCTTCTGCATGTTTAAAGCTTTTATAAGCCTATATAAACTCTAAGCACCTGATCTTTCTCTAGCGCTTACGGAGAAGTTTGCCTCCAGGACTGCTGAGACGAGTGTCCTCCACTTGGACCACAACAACGTCAGCCACAGGTTTACCTACACTGGAACCAGCCCCAGTGAGAAGAGATCGCAGTGCCAGCATCAAACCTCATGAATCACCTTCATCCAGGTTACAGATTACTTCATCTCTCTTTTATGACTGTCTTTGGGCATTATTTTTTTTTAGTTCTGTGCGATGATGTCCACTGTTTAAAAGTGCTGACTCCAAAATATGGAGTTAGAACAGCTCCATACTGTAGAAAAGAAACTGCATAAGTAGAAGAATAACTTCCACACATCTCCATGAGTTGGGTTACCAAAGAAGTGGCTTTCTCAATTTTAGTCAGATCATTTCCAGTTTGCTTCCTATTACTGGGAAGCAAAATGGAAAAAAAGAAAAAAAGAAAAAAAATCTATTTAAGCTAGCAAAGTGCAGAATTACATAATAAAACTGGAAACAATAAAAGGTTATGTGGTTAAAGTCCTCTTGATATGCAGATTGAGGTTTCCTCCATGGATGTTGCTTAGCCAAGAGGTGAATCTAACAGGTAATCCAAGTGCTGAACATCACTTTTAAGAACGCACATAATGATGTGTCCCTGTCAGTAAACCAGTTCATCTCCACCTTCTATAGACGGTAACTTCCAGAACACAAACCCTGATTTGGGGTAGAACTTCCTAACATATGCAGTTCAGTGTTTTCCTGTCCGTAGAAATAGTGTCATAAGACCCTACAGCACCGTACAAGCCCTGTGTCTCATGTACATAATTCCAGAATATCATGAGTGCTTAGGGCTCCCTAAATGAACTCATGTAAATACAACACCAGCACTGGATGGTAAATGAAAAACATTGAATTAGATAAGTCAAAAAGTGATTTAACAGAAAGAAGGGGGTTTAATCTCTAAGTAGATTTGTTATCATTGCTTTATTTATTTATTTTTAAGTGTAATCTAGGAATAAAATTACAAAGGAAGAGTTACTACCAGAAGATGAAAGCAAAGCTGAAAATGAAAAGGGCAACATCAAGATTTCCTGCAAGAGCAGGTGCCACATTCCCTAATTTTGAAGCAGCGTTTAGCTTCTGGTATTCAGATTGAGATTTTGCCATTATATTGTAATTCTGATATAGAAACAAACTCAAAAGCTAAAGTTGTAATTCATGTTTCTGTCAATATGCACAAGACTTCAAATCTTGTTGTTCCACCAGTAGATGATGTTTGAAAATATTCTTAAACCCAACTATCTAATCTAGTTAAAAAGTATTTCCTTACTTTCCACAAGAAGCAAATAAATACAGCTGTTTTATAGGGATGCAAACTGTCGTCTTTTATTTATGATTTATTTACTAATTTATTTAAGATGCCCCATATTTTCAAGGGTTCTGTAAGCAGATGCTGATACTGAGAGAATCACAACTACAAAGTAATACTTAATAAAGCTTTGAAATGGATTGCAGCAAAATCTCTGGAGGAAATGTACATTAATTGTTTGTCTTGCCAGAAAAAGTTCTGGATTCAATAATGACACATATACTTCATAAGGGTATGTTCATATAGCGCATCGTAGAAACAGAGCACTAGATCCACAAAGAGGTTTACATGGGCCAAGTTAATGCCTAATTCATGTTGTGCTCAAACCCAAAATTTAGTTCCAGGTTGCTAAAGCATGTCCCTGAAAGTGTTCCAGAGTTACCCAGAAGCACAGTAGTCCTCACTTTTCTGAAGAGACGGGTTTTTAGCTGATGGCTATAGTTCCTCATGACTGACTATCTAAAATAGATATTTCCTACTTCCACTCATTCTCTTTTTCTAAGGGCCTAATCCATGAACCAGTATTATAAAATACATAAGCCTCTCATGAAATTGAAAGAGAAAAGTTGAGCCTGCTTACAGCCGATAGCTGACTGGTTTAGTGCATTTGTGGAGGACTACCCTAACCAAGTTGCCCCCCTGCCTAAGGTGGTTTAGACAAAGGTTCCTCACATTTTTGGACTTCCATGCTATGAGGTGGCCTCAGGTGAACTCTGTTTAGCCCTCCATGAGGGCAGCAGCATGTAATCCAGTAGCAACCAGTGAAGGAAGGAGTTGAATTGCTGTTAGTCTTTTGAGAAGGGTGCTTGTCTGTGAGAAAAGAGAGGCTTGGGTCCTAGGCATCATTAACTATGATATATTGTGTAGCTATTTCAACAGGATTTCCTCTTTTCTGGCTCCATTATTGTTTTTTATTATTATTATTCCAATCAGAACGGAGCAGAACCTTCAAAGGAAGGATGGAGAGTAGCCAGCCTTGCAGCCTAGTAGTTACAGTGCCACCCTGCAAGAATGAAATTCAGGTCCCCTCCCTACCTCACCAAGGGCTATGATCTTGGAGCTGTTGGGTGAGGACAGAGTGTGCAAACATGCTTTGCTACCAGGGAAGGAATTGCAGAGCAAAGGCACTGAAGTCAAGAACAGAATTTCAGGCTGTGGTCTCAGAAAACTTATGGTTTTTTTTTTGTTGTTTTGTTTTGTTTTGTTTTCTGCAATTCAAAATCTGGAGCCAGTAGTGGAGAATACAAAAGGACCTGAGAAGGCCCAACATCCTCAGTGTTTGCTGTTGGATGGCTTGGGTGAATATAGCCCTAGAGCACTGTTTTTCTTATACAGGGAGCCTAGGTGCTCAAGGCAGTCTGCAGAGTACACTTGAATGTCTGGTGCAAGAAAAATACATGGGTAGCCAAACTTCCCTTTGCAAGGAGTCCCATGTATCTAAGTAAAAGTAAATATAAAGAAGCCATAACCAAATGGAAATATTCTTCAGTTACCCGTCTGTGGTTCCCAGGGTGCGTTTGATTTATACTGTTGATCCCAGACTCTCACGTAGTATGTAAGCACCCTAAGATGGAAATCCAAGGAGGAAGGAGAGCTATTAAATATTATTGTTGGTCCTTTTCTGCAGTTGTTATATAACTATGCTTGATGAGCCAACTAAGCAGGCTATCAATTCTTCCTACGTTTAATGTCGCCAATTGTATAATTATAGCTCTGTCAAGCCTCCCAGCCTACTGTTTGCAGTTCTTCTTTTACAGTAGGAGAAACAATGAATTCCAGAAAGGGGAAAAAATGAAGCCCATAAGTAAGTCTAGCTTTAAAAATTCTGGCAGACCAATACATATTTGCTTTCAAGGAAAAGAATTTTGAACTGAAGGGGAAAAAAATCTTGATTATCTGCCACTTCCTCTGTACCAAATTCAAGCATGCCATAGAACACAGAAAAAGGATCTTTTCATAGTCTGGAAAATCACCTATAGGTTTTAATAGTCACAGATTTCCAAAAATCACCCTTAAAAATCAATGAACACCCTTAGGAGTTGGACTCGATGATCCTTATGGGTCCCTTCCAACTTGTGATATTCTGTGATTCTATGAAATCTCTGTTTAAGATTAGGAGTCTTGTTCTCCTGTATCCTTTTGTCACTAAAATGTTAAGACATGGTCCTCTTATAGTTTCAAATGATTTGGGAAAAATATCAAAGCTTCCATATTCCTGTCCTCAGTCATCTCTATATCGAGTGGATTTCCCTTAAGAAATCAAATTATGGGTTTGGGGTGTTTTTTTGTTCGTGTGTTTGGTTTTGTTTTTCTTTATGGTGGGCCAGTATTTAATATTCTTTCTACCAACTGACAATGCCTCACCCCCTCAAAAAAAAAAAAAGAATTTTCAAAAGACAAAAAACATTTTTATAGACAGTGCTTGCTCTTCCAAAACAGTGAAGTGTTAGTAGAGTTACGATGTTACATACTTTTTTTCTTTCAGAACACATTTTTTTGAAGTTTGACTAGGACTAAGCTGCTTTAAAAGGCTGTCTTCTGCCTTGTATGTCTTTTTATCACTTGGTGAGGGAAGGATGCAAGACTGTGAAGAAAAAAGTGGAGACTTAGAGGCCTAGTGGATCTGTGCAGAGAAGCGTTTGGCCTCATGATAAAACTCAGTGCTGCATCATTGCAAGAAGCTGACATTTGATGAGTGCCATTCCATGAACAATGATCAATACAATTCTCCTACTTTACAAAACTATTTTGTCTCTTCTGGTATACAGCCTTAAGGCTGAAACCATGCACCCATTTTGTATATAGAACCAACATTTGTTCATCATTGCCACACTCCTTATTACTTCAGAGAGTTTAGCTTGGATCCATGACGAACGTCTGCAGGGTCTGTTGGCAGGAGGTTTTTTTTGATTTGCACCATGTACTTAAACTGGTGACAGCATGAAGTGCTTCACCCAGCAACAAGGCACACCACCAGTGGCATCAGTGCAGGGCTCTGCTGAGCCTCTTTTGGCTTCCTGAGGAGCTCTTCTAGTGCCCAAAGGGTTAATGGGTATCTGTCTTCACAGTTGCAGTAGAGACATCGAGGAGACTGATTTTTCATTTATACTGAGAACTTCGGGTACTTCTGGTTGTTGTAAGGAGGCATTAAAAGAGAGTATAAATTTAACATATTTAAAGTCTTCTTTTAAGCCTCTTTGTACTGTCAGAACAATATACCGAAGACATCTTTGTATAAATAATGTGAATAGGGCTAAGCATTGAAGGAAGTCCAGCTTTGGAGTGCCTACATTGTAAACATTTTTTTCTGAATACTCCTCACAAATAACAATTCAGCCAGCAGATAGATGCTGGTTTACTCCTCAGCAATATTTTGCCATCTCAGTACCACATTGTTCTTACTGTGGCTTCTAATTTCTTCAGATTTTCCCTGTAGGCTTTCCCTATGTCAAACAACGTTTGTTTGCACTCTCATTTTACAGCACTGACTCCTGGAACAGCTCCCTTATGATGACAATCACAAAGAGCCGCTCCTTCTCCACATCTTATGCCATGTCTCCTACCAACCACCTGAATGCCAAAAGGCAGAGCCGGCAAGGTGAGTAGGTACCCATGACTTTGTCAGGCTCACTTAGCTCCCAGAAAACTTGGTGATTAGCACATGCAGCTGCTTTTGGTCTCTGTGTCTCTTCTTGTTTTTCCATCAGTATGAGTATAGTTTTTTACTTTATTTAAAAAAGCAGTGGCTTAAAATACTGTAACTCACAGTTATGCCATTGTAAATGTTTTGACATTTATGATTTATAGAGGTTAGTCATGACATGATGTGGCAAGTGTTATACTAAAGCTAGTTGTGAGTTATATCCATGCAATTCCAGTGACTACAATGGGGCTGAGAAAAGAGTGTTTTCTATAACATATGTTAAATCGAATGCCTTTGCATATTGCCTCACTGAGATTTCCTACATTAGCCCATTTGGAGCTGGAAGCAGCACGTGACCATTCTTACACAAAGATGTCCAAGACAAATCCATTATATAACTCATAGGTCTGTCACTGTACGTTCATTATCAAAAAAGTTCAGGTAGCTCTTACAGATCTTTAAAGAAGAGAAACGTGTTTTGTTTTGTAGTTTGTTTGTTTGTTTGTTTTACTTGGCATGTAGGGCCTTTAAAGAAACAAATTCTCTTTTAACTGAGAAGAAATGGAGAAGGTGACTTCCTCACTGATAATGGAACGTTCAATAAGACAGTCATGAAGTAGTCTTAATCTACAATGGCATGGTTCTCTTCCCTATACAAGGGAGGGATAAGATATAATTTACCCATGCTTTAAATTGCAGTTGAAAATGATCACAAGGCCTTCCTTTTTGTTTTAAATGAACCCATTTTTTTGTTTGTTTGCTTCTTTTGTTTGTTTGATTTTTGATTGATTGGTTGGTTGTTGTTGTTTTATTTTATTTTTCCAAACATAGAATAACGCTGGGATAATGTTATTCAGAGGTTCTCGTCACTGAGACATCAGATGGCAATTGATAGATGCCTGAGGCCTGACATTCAAAAAGTCAGGGAATCCAAACTTAGAAATGAATTTAAAGATATGGCTGCACAATTGTTCTGCATATCTAGCTCTGTCACATTACATCTCTTTTTCAAACTGAAGAGTCTATTAAATCTCCTCTTGTACGGAAGCTGTGTTATGCCATAGTGAAGATTAACTAACCCGGTATTATCTTAAAAGTGTAGCAAAAAGTCAAATTAAAAAGAAATAAAAATAAACTGGAATATAATGGAGATATACTACCAGGAATCCAGGAATTTATTGTAGAATTTAACAAAAGCAGTTTAGACTTGTGATTTTCAGAGATGAACCCATTAACTTGGAAAAGCATAGTTAATATTTTCTACTTGGAAAACGAGACTTAGCACACATATCAGTCAGCTTTACATTTCATCTGTTCCACTTTCAGAAAGCATTAGTAGCAATCTTTGCTGCCCAAAGATGTGAGCTAACCAATGATGAAGGGAGAGCTCCGTTCCATCACAAGCAATTCCTAGGGGCACCGATTCACAGAAGTAAAAATTTTGGCCCAGATTTTTATGCTGAAGATTGATATTTTGATGCTTTAAAATATTTACAATCATGCACTTTTAATTATGATTTGTTGTTATGTTCCAACTAAAGAATTGTTTCAATTTGCCATAATTATTATCAATTAAACATTTGTGTATTAGCTCCATTGGCAATATATACAAATTCCGCTCTAGGATTCGATCTAGTTAAATTTGTAAACCTATTAATTTACAAAATGTGTCTTTAATTATGCTTGAAAGCTTTAGCATTTTAAAATACTTCTAGCTATACCTGTTTTGGCAAAACTCTCAGGTAAGCTCAAATGTAAGTTCATGTCACATCAAAGTTAGGAATGTTATTGTGAAATTGTGTCATTGTTTAAGTTCCTTGGATTTGCTTTAAATTGTTGAAAGATGACCATATATATTTTACTCTTTGACAGTCATAAAGATTACCTGGTAGCATATACCTCAAAGATAGTTAATAATCCAACTCAATCCCTTGTGCAACTAACAGACTATGGAATGTTTTTAAAAACATATTTTCATTGGAAGGAAAGCAGATATCTCTAAGGATTAGAAAATCTAAAATAGAGGATATCTGTATTTTAATTACATTTCCATATCATGGCCATCTGATAATTTTTTAATTCCTTCATAGGCTGTATGTTTCTGATCTCAAGACTAGTGTAATATCTTAGTTGCAATTGTTGAATGAAGACAGCAATATATATAATGTTTTCTGAGGAAATTGCCAATCAAAATTTAGGTGATGTTGAATCTCAAAATTACACTGTAGCAACTTCACAGATTATTTTTAACTCTTGGATTGTCAACAGTAAATCATATTTTAAGCTGACATCACAGTAAATTATGGGGATAAAATGCTGGAACTTTGCATGTATATACTGCAAGGTTAGTATATCATAAACTTAGATCAATATAGGACCTTATTCTAAGTTAATTGTGTCTGGAATGCATTTAGGTAGTGGGCACAATTCAAACATAAAACCAGTTTGAAGTTCCCAAGGTCTTTGTCATTCAGCTCTGAAGATGAGCGTGGTAAATGAACTGGGGCTGTGTTCCTTCAAACTTTAGAACAAAGGTCAGGAGGTATGTCAATTTAAATACATTTCCTTTTAAGATAGATGTTGTTTGCTCCCCTGTACTTTATTGTAATGGGACCTTTCCAACTGAGACTGGAAAATATAAGGTGGATTCAAAGAGAAAAGGCATGGGTGTGGTGCTTAGGGACATAGTTTAGTGGTAGGTAGATTTGGCAGTGCTAGGTTAATGGTTGGAATTGATGATCTTAGAGGTCTTTTCCAACTGAAATGATTCCATGATTCTGTGATCTCACATGTAGAAGTTCAAATATGATAGGAATGTGGGTAAGCCTTTCTTGTCCCTCCTGTACAGGTGGAAACAGTGAAGCAAAGACATTCTGCAGAACAGTCTAGTTGGAGTCTGGTGCCTCTGTCACTAGAATATGGTGATACCTGTAGTGATGCCTCTTAAGCACATCTTTCATTTCATGCCTTTCAGCTAATGTCAGATCTTCAGAAGGCAGAAACAATTGATGATGATGGAGCTTCATCATTCTATGACAGCCATGAGCTTGACTCAGAGTAGAGGAGGGTTTTCTCTCTGTTTTTCATTTTGGAAGCTATGCTAGTGCCTGCATATTGCAAGAGGAGTATTTATGCATGGTGAACTCATACAACCATCTGCTGCTACTGTTAATTGACAAGGTTCTTCTTTTCTCTTGCCAGGTATCCCACCAAATATTTCACCTCTCACCTCCCCATGCCATTCACCTATTCAGGGGACGCCTGCTACAAGTCCTACCGGAAAAACATCATCTGTGTCATTTCCAGACTCTACAGATACTGACATGAAGCAAGGTTTAAAGCCACACAAAGTCTTAACTGCTACTCAGAGTGCACCTAGCCTGTCAGACCCTATCATCAGCCCCTCTGTTATCTGCAGCAGGTAAGATGGTAGTTTGACATGAGTTGGATCATTTCACATTGTCCCTGCAAACAAGCTCTTTTGGTGCATATGTAAATTCTCATAATCTGCTGCAGTATAGATATTTAACATTATTTAAGCACTTTTTAGCATGTGAGTGATTATGTGGATTGATGATACAAAGTGCTTTTATAGTGCAAGACAGTTAGCTACACTTTCAGCTTTTACTTGTTTGATTCATGAACAAATTCTACATCAATAACTTTCAGATCTGAAAGTTGGATTTCATGTTAACAACTTGAGTTTCTCATGCCATGCTGCTAACATGAACAGTCACAGGCCAAGTCTTTCAAAATGGGCACCTGAGGTTCGATACAAAAATCTGACTGCTAGGGTTTTAAAGCTGCTGTCCTGTAGCCCTGTGCTCAGTGTCTGTGATACAGGTGTTCTAGCAATGCCTGAAGAGTAAGTAATTTTGAGCACTGGCTCGAAAGGGGTGAATCCTGACCTCCCTAGGGTAATGTCAGGTTATATCCTACTAGGATTTTTTTCAGAAATCATCTGCAGATGAGTTCCTCCAACTGCTAAGAGTTACAGTAATAGTTTAACTTCACACTTTAAGGCAGCCCATTTTTAGGTTTGTAAAGTTAGATTATTAGAGTTTTCAGTATGTGTCTAGTTGCAAATACCAGTATTTAGAAGCCAGCTCCGGTGCAGTTTCAAGGTTACTTTACTGGTTAGATGTTACTTTTGGTCATAGTAGTGGGGTATTTGTGATTATCGGCTAGACAGCAGACAGCATGTCGTCTGACCAATATGCTGGGTTAAATGTTACCAAGGTACCAACTATCTTTGAAAATAGCTTTTAGTTTCTGGCTTCAGCCATGTGACTTAGGATTGCTGTGTTGTTTGTGTACAGGGCTAGGAAGTCTGCGAAAAACTCATAACTGAGTTTGCAAGCTTCCTGTAGGGAGCCATGTTCACTTGAATTCAGACTGGGATCCTGACAGGCTTTTAAGGCAAGGTTAGGTGGTTAAATAGAAATGAAGTGCTTTGCAAAGATATTGCAAAACTGGGATTTGCACTGATTCATCTGAAATGAAACCTATATTATACATAAGAACATATACATAAGTCCTGTTAAACTTCGCCTTTATTACTACATACGCAGATTATTATTACTTTAACTTTAAATTAACTTTAAATAAATTACTTTAACTAGTAACAGTTATTGCTGGCAATATTGTGTTAAAAAGAACAGGTATCTCATAAAAATAACAATAAATAAATAAATAAATAAATAAATAAAAACCCCGATCAATGTAAGACTGTTGTAGGTAGTAATGAAATATATTTTCTTGAGAGGTGTAGAATTTGATTTCAATATAACCACTGGTAAATGATTATTAACCTTTATATAGCTATTATCTTGTTTGATCTGTGGAAGTTGCATAGCATACTTTGGTTCTTAATTTCCTTGTTTTCAGATGCTTAGACTGTGTAAGAACTTCCAGTAGTGACATTGGCTGGCGTAGACTTTGTTGTTGATTATTTGAAACAAACACCTTATTTAAAATATTATGGTATAATGACTGCTAATAGAAATGACATCCACTATTATTAATAGTCACTGTCCCTTTAATGTCTATTGAAAAATCATAACCACTATCACATTTCTAGCCATTACTATACTGGGATGTCATATCCACAGACAGAAACTGAACTGCACATAAATAACGCACCCTTCAGTAATATAAGCACAATAAAGAAACAAACAAAAAAAAAACCAAAACATATAATATATATATATATATAAAGAAAACAAACAATTAAAAAAAACACACACACAATAAAGAGATGAAATGGCCAAGACAAACTGAGTTAAATTAGCAAAAACTGGAAAAGAATTTTTTCGTGTTTGAGTATTCACAGTGTAGCTTGCTGGTCTTCATGTTCATGTTGTGCAGTGCTCTAAATCTCCTGTAAAAAAAAAAAAAAAAAAAAAAAGGAAGCCTTGCTTGCTACAAAATAATACTAGAGTCAGCAAACCTCTGCCACCAACTCCTTCCCCCAACAACAACAAAAGAGGAAATAAAGTTTCAATGGATTCAGTGCTTTAAATCAGATCTACACAGGCAACGGCATCAAGACAGAAGTTTTACTTACATACAAAGTGAAATGTGGTAGGACAATGGAGTTTGAAGGCTATGTTAAACAAGAATGTATACCAAACAGTGCTACTAAAATACTTTTTAAGTAATCACTCTTAATTCTGCTTAGTGGATGTGGCAGGGATCCTGTGAAAAAAAATGTTAAACAATCCTGTGATTAAGAAGTATATTATAGTGCCTGCATATGAAGGGGGATTGGGTTAAAGTTGCATGGGCGCATTTAATTCTGACGAAGAGCAGATTTCAAGTGTTCTAATAGGTAGCTCAGTATTTTTTATGTATTTATTTATTAATACAATTTTTTATGCGGACCGGTTATACTAAATCAGTGCGAGTTTGTATATGCTCTGGAATTAAAGAGGTGCACTCATAATAATGCAGAAGCCTTGTAGTATCACAACCAAAGACTCTATTTCTCTATAACTTTTACATTTTGACTTGTTATCATTGACCTTATGGCAACCACAAGGAATGTGGGAGATATTTTTTTTCTCATCTTGTTTATAAACCTGAGTGATATGAGATTTATTTGTTTGACAGTGCACCATGTGTATCATTATTTGTGGATTTGTACTGTTATTTTGAATTCTTTCAGGGATACGTTATGTTTGCAGGGCATACCAAATTCCAGAATATGTTTTTGACCCCATCAAAATCATCAGGCATAGGATTTCAGCCATTTTTATATGGTGCACTAACAATGGTGCAAAGCTTCTAATCCAAAGTTTGACCAATTTAGATAATTTTATAATTGTTTCTTTACAAAGACTGCTATATGTAGTTTACACCACAAAAGACTAAGTCCAAACAGAGAAAGATATTAAAATGTCAGTTTTTCATGGGAAGATCTGATACAAATCTGATATATCTGATATAAATCTGATATAAAAGCTAAATGAGGCTTCAGACTTGTTAATTTCTCTTGTGATTTCATGCTATATCATTCTTCCTTCAGGTCTGAGATTCAATCATATTGGGACATAGTTATTTGAGATATTCCAGCTGGTACTGAATACGTGTTTAGGGCTTAAAGGGAATAGCGCACAAGGAATAAAGCATTTTAGCAGAAGGGAAGAACCAGGCATTGGAAAGGCCTCACTATTGCAATCCCTCCCACAATGTCTTTCTTCTCTGGCAATGATGAAGCAAACTCTGTTTGCTAAATGTCTGGATGCTAAATCACCCTCCTCTTGTTCTATCCAAAACGCCCCCTTGTTTATGCTGTACATGGTTTGTTGTCACTAAAGTAACGGCAAAACAACTATTTGCATTATTAAAGAGGAATGTATTCAAACTTTGAGCAAAGAAGCCTCAGCATGGTTGTGTTCAAAACATAAGATTGTATGGCACTTTGGCAAATTTTCACTGTTTTCTTTAATTCATGTTTATAGTACAGTTGTAGTACAAAGCCAGCTTTTTGTTTGCTTGTTTTGTACTGATAAACTTAGAAAATAATAATTAAAAAAAGGCATTTATAAAAAATCACATGGTATAGTTTAACTGTTGGCAACACAAATTAGTGGTGTTGGCTATGTCTAAGGTATAAACCTGTCATTTTGCATTTCTGACTTTCAGTAAAACTTCAGCTCACTCTTGTAATTTTGTCTTTAGAATGTAGCCTATACCATAGCTTAAAATGTGTGACATAATCGTATACTGTCAGCAGGAATATGTTTTACATAAGACTATCTAACTCTTACGATTCTTTATATGGTGTATGTTTCCTGATGTTGTATTTCAGCTGTGGCAGACCCTATAACCAAATAGAAGCTGGTGATGGGACACTAGATAGAAGTGATGGTACCACACACTCCCTGAATAGAGCAGGTAATTCTTTGTCAATCAAAAACTCCTCCTCCTTTAAAATTTAATAATTATTCACTGGAAGGGCAAATATGCCTCTGTCTCACAGAAGGAAAACATACGTAGGTGAGATCATCCAAACTGCCTTAGAGACTTCTTTCCTTTTTGCTTGTTTAAGATGGGGAAAACCCTCATGAAGAATATAGATACAATGCATAATAAATATGTTTTTCCATATGGTTTTGTCTAACCTTGCCAGTACAAATAACAGTCACCAAGTTTTTTCCCGCTCTTCAATCCCTAATCCCATTTTTCACTCTCTGCAGGATATATGCTTTAATGTCTTTGGACAGATTGCTCAACATTAGACACAGCCAAGCAGCACATATGTATTATGAGTCAGAGATCCTGTTGCTATTATTCAGAAGGTCTGTTCACACAACAAGCTCTGTGATTTGTGTTGTAGATGATCCTGCGCAAGCCACTTCTGACTATGAGACCAACAACAGTGACAGCAGTGATATCGTACAAAATGATGATGAGACAGATTGCTCCAAAGAACAGACACGGAAGGGATCCGTCTGTAGGACATATGCACCTGAGACCATCATTCTGCATCCCTTGATAGCACCTGAGGTAGCTTGTTTAAATTCCACTGTCACCGTAGACTGAATGTATATGGAAATGAAAAAACAAACTAACACAACCCCAGAGCAATCTAAAGATTATGGCCATGATTTTAAGCAAAAATTTCAGCAGCTAATACCTTGTAGTAAGAGGTTTGACTGAAGAATTGAAAGGACACACTGAAGTGTGTGAGAGCTCCTAAGCACTGGCCACTCGTGAGACACTAACCATCTATTTTGATGAATGAATACAGGCTTATAGATCTGTCATTAGGCACTGAAGAAATGTTTGGCTTCTGTGTTAGTGTTGCCTTTAAAGGGAATAGATTGGAAAGAAAATAAATGGTAATCTCAAACTACTAGCATAAAGTATTGTCTTCCTGTTCAGCGACTTCAAATTCTCAATGGCCTTGCAATCCTGGCTAATATATACAGTGATTCTTACTTTTAAAGAAATTAACACTTCCCTGAGGGTGCAGCATGATATTATTGTCTTGAACAGAATAACATTATGAGCATGCATATAACTTAAGAACATTGCAGTATGTTGAACACTGACAGGTGCTGATCTTCTCACAACTGCTGTATTCAGCTGTAAATTTGATTCAGAGGTAGAAGGAAAATTTAGGGTTTTTTTTGTTTGTTTTCACAGCCTTCTGTAGGACTGGATTAATAAATTTTAAGATGGTTTGAGCTCTTGAAAAAAATATTGTAGTCTGTTGAATTGGAGTTGGACATGCTGAGAGAAGGCGTCTTTCTTGAGATATTTTAGGGTTCACTCATTTACAGTTTCTTAGTAATAATGAAATGCAAGGAAGTGTTCAAAGAGAAATTTGAACAAAGGGGAATGCCCCATGCTTACTTTGCAGACCTTGAAAAAGAGGTAGGTCTCAGTTTAAGATGGATAATTCTTCTCATGGAACATGCTCCATTAGCTGTGATAGATTATAATGAATGTGTCCTGATGTGGAAGGAGAAAGTGAACATTTTTCCCTCTCTACCCCAGCAAATTTAACAATGAAGAAGACAGACTCCCTTGGAAATGAATGAATGATTCCCATGAATGAACGAATGAATGTCTCTCATGGCTAAGTTCAGAGAATGATGTTTCATATACAGAATTTCCTATTCATTCAAGTGAAAAAAAATTATAAAGGAGAGTGACTAGCTGTAGGGCTGGTAGAAATGGGAACATCTTTGCTGAGCTGAATAAAGTACCATCGGCTTAGAAATGATGCTAACATGACCTTAGTTTTTAACACCACATTTTTTTCTTTTGCATTAGATGCTTCACAGAACTAAAACTTATCTTTATTTTACTTTCTTCCATAGGACAAGCCTGTGCTTGCTCCTGAGCCTCTGGTTATGGACAACTTGGATCCCCTGATGGAGCAGCTAAACAGCTGGAATTTTCCAATCTTTGATTTGGTGGAAAAAATTGGAAAGAAATGTGGTCGTATTCTCAGTCAGGTAGGAAGGGTATCTCATCTGTGATGACTGGCTTGATTATTTATCTAGAGATATGATTTAGACAAAGTATTTTTAAGACCTGTAAGCTGTTCATTTGATAAATTATGATCCCTGACATCTAATTCAAAGCTGACAATATGAACTCCTTCTCATTAAATTCCTTACTTTTAAAATCCCCTCTCTTTTAATTTAAGAATGTGAAAGAAAACAAAAACAAAGAAAGAAAAAAAAAACAGACACCTATTATGCCTGTTACTGTCCACCAATGAGTTTATGTAAACCCTTCTGAATATTCTCTCCTTTCTGCAGGAGCTGTTCTCATACCTTACCAAGTACTTAGTGAAAGGATTTATCTTGGGCCCACCATGGGAGGGCTAAACAGTAAAAATACTCAGTTTTGATGCAGGAAATCTTTTTCTGTACTGGAGATTTCAGTCAGGCAATGCAAGGCATTATGTTGTGATGAGCGCTGGAAAGAAGTGATTATGTTTATTGGTATGTGCGAAAATTAACACACACACACAAACACAGAGGTTAGTGGGTCAAGCAGATCTCACTGCAACAAGCTCCAGAGAATGCTATATCAAATATTGGTCCCTTTGGGGTTAACTACTATTCAGCTATATTCAATTTTCCAGTGGTCACCCAGGAAAACCACAGCATGAATTTAAATTTACTTGTGGTCTGTCTTTTATCGTTCTGCAGCTTGCCAAGCAACATCTATGTTTAACCAGCCCACCAGCTCTCTAGGTTAGTTTTAGACAAATAGGCAAACTGTAGCTGGATATGGGTATTGATATACATTCACCAGTGGTCATTGAGACAACTTTGCAATACATGGAGAACAAGTGATTAAAATTCCCTTCTAGGTCTTCTTCATCATGTTTTTGTCTAGCAGCAAAGCATCTTACAGAGTCATAAATGAAACATAAGGAAAACCAGAATGTTTTTGATGGCAAAAACAGTAGTTTGAATGAGTCAAACATTCTTCTGTTTTCTCATGGGTACTTCTATGGGTGTTAAGGACTTTACTAAGTTGCATGGAGTTTTGAACCTCTTGGGACAATTTCCCTCTGCTGCTCACAGTTTCCACTAAAGCTCCACACTGTTTCCAAATATTTGCTTTTTGATCAGGTTCTGAGCACATTATCACTGTTGCAGTAACACAAAATGAAGCCTGTGAAATATAATAGAGAAGCTTAAGTAAATAATATTCAAGATCAAAATTCACTATCTTCTGTAACAGCTGTTTGTATTAACTCTCACTCCTTAAGAGCAGAATGCAGCAAGTTCAAACTTGTTCATAAAATAAAGATCATTCCTTTAGTTCTTTTCCTGACCTACTCATATGTTCCTAACAAAATAATTTTTAGAAATAAGAGAACTGAAATAAATAAATCTTTTTTTTCTCCAACTAAAAGTATTATTTTTCTTGTATAATTTTTAAATCCTGGGATATTATCAACAAAGGAAAACAAAAGCACTAATGATTTATTCTCTGCTTTTTGCCATTAAGTGGACTCATCCATTAAAAAAAAAATAAGTAAATGAACAAGCTGGATTAACTATGTTTGCCTTGCTAGGTTAAATTTATGAGATGGAACACAGCAAAGTTGACACGTGCCTCTAGGGAAGCATTTGGTTTAGAAAGCAAATGCTGGCATAGCATCTTTAAGGCTGCTTGAGATGTCTGTTTCTCCTTTTTGTAAAGTTAAATTGATTTAGACATGTAAAGAGACCCTGAACCAGTCAGCAGCCATAAAAGCATCTGTGCAAAATATAGTGGAAAACACTCTAAATGTGGCACTAACAAATATGCATAATAGGGGCTAGGGAGGAATTTACATACCAGTCCATTTCAGAAAGGAACAGCAAAGCCCTCCAGCTGAGCTGCTGCTTCACAACAGGCCATAAACTTAGATAATGTTTTCAGTCACACTTAACACTCTTCTTACATCTCCTATAAAAACAAAAAACCTGCAGAAGAGAAGCTCATTTGCTTTGAAAAGCAAATAATGAAAGTGAAAAAGGACAGGCTAAAGTTAAGATCTCTCCCCAGCTTTTATTGCTAGGCCCATAGGGACAAGAAATGCTGGTGGTGCTCCTACACTGCTGGTACACCAGCAGCGTCAAGACAGAGGGTCATCATTGGAGTGCGTGTTAGTTGGTCCCTCTGTGGTGCCAAGAGGAATACGTAGTCATCATGTATGACTTCCGTAGAGAGAAACTGCAGCCATTATACAAGGGAACAAGGGAAATCTGTCTGTGGGGGATGGAATATTCCCTGGATCATTACAGCCGCCCTTGTGAGAAGTCATGTTTGTCACAGCTGGAGACCGAGCACTGACAACTTAAAAGGAACACACATTTGCAGAAATTATATACAAGAGCCAAAAAAAGGAGTTACAGCCTGCAAGCAATGAAAAGGGAACCACTAACCTAAACCTCGCACATGTCCTCCAAGACATTTACGTGTGCCTGTAACACCCCAGAGAGGAGCTGCACGTGAATGATGATCCCCATTTCTATAAAAGCTTCCCTTAGAAATCATTCAGGAGAAGCACTTGTTCAGGCAGCAATACCAGAAGTATCTGAGTTATAAATGATTCACTTGAGCATTAGCAGTCATTGCACAGATGAACAGAAAATGGAGGCAGGAGGGAGAAGGCTGTGTGGAGCACCCAGTGCCAAGTGGCTGGATGCTGTGAGAGCTTCCCCAGGGCTTGCCCCTGGCAGCAGGGACCACTCCACGGCTGCAAGAGCACTGGGCTCAGTCTATGGGATGGTGACTGCCAGGGAGCTCATGAAGCAGCATGCAGTTTGTGGAGGAAAGATTTTAAAAGTGGAAGAATTTAAAAGTGGTTAATCCAGAGCATTGAATAACAACAACAACAACAATAATAACAATAATAATAATAATAGAATCATAGAATCATAGAATATCTCGAGTTGGAAGGACCCATAAGGATCATTGAGCCCAACTCCTGGCACCACACAGGTCTACCCAAAAATTCAGACCATGTGACTAAGTGCACAGTCCAAACACTTCTTAAACTCCAACAGGCTTGGTGCAGTGACTACTCCCCTAGGGAGCCTGTTCCAGTGTGCGTCCACCCTCTCAGTGAAGAACCTGTTCCTGATGTCTAGCCTAACCCTCCCCTTCCTCACCTTGACACCATTCCTGTGGGTCCTATCACTGGTGATTAAGGAGAATAGATCAGCACCTTCCCCTCCACTCTTCCTCGTGAGGAAGCTGTAGACCGCGATGAGGTCTCCCCTCAGCCACCTCTTTTCCAGGCTGAACAGGCCTAGTGACCTCTGCCGCTCCTCATATGTCTTCCCCTCTAGGCCCTTCACCGTCTTTGTAGCCCTCCTCTGGACGCTCCCCAACAGTTTTACATCCTTTTTGTACTGTGGTGCCCAGAACTGCACACAGTACTCGAGCTGAGGCCACACCAGCGCAGAGTAGAGCGGGACAATCACTTCCCGTGACCGACTAGCGATGCCGTGCTTGATGCATCCCAGGATAGGGTTGGCCCTCCTGGCTGCCAGGGCACACTGCTGGCTCATATTCAACTTGCTATCAACCTCAACCCCCAGATCCCTCTCTGCGGGGCTGCTCTCCAGTGTCTCATCGCCCAGTCTGTACGTATAGCCAGGGTTGCCCTGTCCCAGGTGAAGGACCTGGCACTTGCTTTTGTTAAACATCACGTGGTTGGTGATCGCCCAGCTCTCCAATCTGTCCAGATCTCTCTGCAAGGCCTTTCCACCCTCATCCGAGTCCACAACTCCTCCAAGTTTAGTGTCATTGGCAAATTTGCTCAAAACACCTTCTAGTCCTACCTCCAAATCATTTATATAAACATTGAAGATGACTGGCCTTAAAATGAAGCCTTGGGGGACCCCACTGGTGACCATCCGCCAGCCTGATGTGGCCCCATTTACCACAATCCTTTGAGCCCTGCCCATCACTCAATTGCTCACCCATCGTATGATGTTTTTGTTTAGCTGTGTGCTGGACATTTTGTCCAGTAGGATCCTATGGGAAACTGTGTCAAAAGCTTTGCTGAAGTCCAAAAAGATCACATCAGCTGGTTTCCCTTAATTGACTAGGTGGGTGATCTTATCATAAAAGGAAATCAAATTTGTTAAACAGGACCTACCCCTCGTGAACCCATGTTGCCTGGGACCAATGACTGCATTGTCCCCCAGGTGCGCTTCAATAACTTCAAGGATTATCTTCTCCATAATTTTACCAGGCACTGACATGAGGCTGACAGGCCTGTAACTACCAGGGTCTTCTTTCTAGCCCTTCCTGAAAATTGGTACATTTGCCAGCTTCCAGTCTACTGGGACCTCTCCAGTTTCCCAAGACCATTGAAAAATAATTGAGAGAGGTCCCGTGATGACATAAGCCAGCTCTCTAAGCACCCTGGGATGAATCCCATCCGGACCCATGGACTTGTACGGATCCAGGTGGAGCAGCAAATCCCCCACACGTTCAGGGTCAGTTGGGAGTTTGTCATTCCCACCGTCATTGTCCTCCAGCTCATGGCACCCTGGGTCCCAAGGCCCATCATCAGCATTGAAGACAGAGGCAAAGAAGGCGTTAAACATCTCTGCTTTGCCTATGTCCTTGTCTGTGAGGTGACCTTCCCCATCAAGTAGTGGATCTATGTTTTCTGTGGTCCTCCTTTTTCTGTTCACATAACATAATAATAATAATAATAATAATAATAATAATAACTTCACACTTTTCCTTTTTTTTTTTTTGTTAATGAAAGAATTTAGACAGTTGACCTTCTGAAAGACATCAATGCATTTTTTCCTTTTTCTGATCTTCCTTTGCCTCTTCCTCCTCCCCATTGTAAAGGAAGGAAGAAAGGAAGGAAGGAAAGATTTCAAAATGTCTAAATGATTTGCTTGATATTTACACTCTCTAATGATGAGAAAGAATAATGCTATCATTCATATCCACCAGTCAGCTTCTCTTTTCAACTGCTGCACAGCTCCACTCCGAAAATCCAAAGGGGATAAAAAAAGTGCTTGTATGACATTTTATTTAAGATACCTGTCCGGTATTGGTAGTGCAGCCCAGTAAGATTTGGTCTTGCAGAACAATATTTCTTTATGCTTCCTCTCTGTAGACAGGGACAATTAGCTGGAAATACAAAGCTGGGTTAGTTTTATTCTAAGCTTATGTTTTCCAGTGCACTCTGACTCAGTAGTATATTAGTTACTTTACTACAAAGAGCTTTTCGCTCTATGGCCAACAGCAGTGGCCACAAAGAGAAATTACCACCAGCAAGTATTTTTCTGACTGCCTTGCTAGTGGCACTTCAGTGATTATGGCAGTAACGGAAGTAAGAGCTGAGGCCACCACCAGAACCACAACTGTCAGATGTTTCTAGTATTAGAGAGGAATCCCAGATGGTGTCAGGCACCACACTCAACCTGTCTCTGCATCGTCACGGTCTGTTGCAGTGCTTTGCCAGAGTTAGTTGACATGCTGATTTTTCCTGGTGGGAAATGCCTAGGAGGGGAGGCAAAGAAAAGATCATTAAGACGGCAAATTCATATACTTTTTTATTATTCTTACTATAAAAATACACAGTGGCAGGACAGTTGAAATTTCTGTTCCTTAAGCTTTAAGTGCAGCTCACAGGTCCCAGTTTATATACACAGTATACAGAAAGAAACAACTGTGGATACCCATTTGATTTGAATTCAGGTGTGAAACATGGAACAGAATTTGTAACAATTTCTTATCAGTATAGCACTCATCCTTCTAAACGTGTTTGAAATTGCTTTGCTCTAGACAGACCATTACCAGGTAAATGACATAAAAAGGACAGAATTTAGCTAACGGCAGTAAATAAATAAAGAAGCTGACTTGTGAAAGAAGGAAGTGAAGAGGTCATACAGTAATTTTACAATGTCCTATTGTTCAGTATGTCAAGTTCAAAGCTGCCTTGAATCTTGTCTATTTTGCAGTTCCTCCTGTCTACATTTCTGAGCTTTCCTCTCTCCTGAATGCCCCCTCATTCATCCATCACATTCTCCCTTCTGATGTATCCTCTCCTGGATGTCTGTGGTCATCTTGCCATGCATGAACTCTTTGAGCAGCTCTGCCTCCTAAGCTACTTGCTGCCTCTGAGATCCTGAAGTCGGTTTTACCATTTCACTGCCACAATCTGAGTGAGGGAAAGGAGATGATGTAGAGGATCCAAATCACCCTCTCCTTTTCTTATTCCTTCACGTGCTTCCCTTTTTTCTGGGAATTGAGTTGACTCATGAATGCTCCTTGGAGAGGGTTACGGGGATTTTTATTTTTTTTTAATTTTATTTTTTTTTCACAAGACTCTGGAAAGGAGCTCTGGGCACCTTCCTTTATGTGTATATGCTTCTGAGGTGCCTGCAAAATCTGGGGGTCCATATGCCTGAAAGGAAGAGCAGAACATTTGGAAGGGTTCAATGAAGGAATGGAGAGGACTGTTTGGTACTAATAGGTTGTCTGCTTGTCTGTGTAACCACATCACTATGGAAATGCGAGTACCTGCTGCTATAGCTGGATCAGGTGATACACTTGAGAAAATACTGTGAAGAAAGCACATCTACATGGGGTGATTTGACAGAATGAGTTTTGTATCTAATTTTTCGATTCTTTCTCATCTATTTAGCAGAATGCTGGTTTTGTTTTTTTCAGGTATCATACAAGCTTTTTGAGGACATGGGTCTGTTTGAAACCTTTAAAATTCCAGTGAGGGAGTTTATGAACTATTTCCATGCCTTGGAATGTGGATACCGGGAGATACCTTGTAAGTAACAATTCCCAGCAGACAATAGTGCTTCCTTAAAGTTTTGGGTATTTTCTACGCACTTTGTTTTGAAGACTTTCTTCTCTCAATATACCAGATACATTGTTTTTTTAAATGAGATGCCTTTTTCATTAAACCTTCGTATGTATTGGCTGAGACCATAAATTCAAATCATATATTGCTGATATTGATTAATATAATAATTTACCACAGCAAACTGCTTCAGAAGATAGTGGTGCAATGTGTAAATCAAAAAAAAAAAAGGGGGGGGGGGCACAAAAACTGAAAAAAAAAAGAAAAGCTCAGTAATAATAGCAGACTCTACTCAATGCATGAAAGCATACATGCTTTCTTGAGCACTAACAGAAGAATATTTCTTCAGATTTTTCTTCTGCTGTGTCACTACCAAATGGACAGTTCTCTCTAGTCAGGGGGTGGTTTTTGCACCACAATTTCGTTTGTCCTTTTTCATTGCATTTACTGTTTCATGTTGTATAATAATAATTCATGGGAAATGTTGTAGAAGCCTGCAGCCACGTGAAGATGTTATACTTACAAAGAGCTTGTTGAAGTGTGTATTCTTGATTATGCAAGTATGCCCCTGCCCCGATGGATTTTATTGAAACATTTGCCCCTCAGTGAGAGATCTGGATTTTTTTACACAGTAGCAGTGCTATGCTACCAAAAGAGACATACTTTGTAAAGCCAAAATATACCCAGTAGCTGAGTGTCTCCTGTTCTTCTGCAATCACAGCTAAGCTAGTATTTTTCAGTGTGAATAATTTATTCACAGAAAAACTTGCTTTCAGTCATTCCCAAAGTATTTACTAATTCAAATCAAACTTACCAAACCACTTCTACTGCAAAAGAGTCTTTTTTTCCAGGAGGAGGGAGGCAGTTATTCCCCCTTTTAGCTGGCAGATAACTCCTGTGCTGAGGAATATAGGACACCCTGTTTTCTCCCACCTCCCAGAAAAATGTCTGAAACATTGGCTTATTAAGGCATATAGTCTCTCTCTCAAAATATTAAATACAAATTGGAACAGCTACAATGTAAGGGATTGAACGAAAACTGCCTCAAAATGCTCTCAAGCCAGGTGGTTTGGACTCTCTTCTGGGAAAGTGAGAGACCAAATTTCAAATCTTTCCCTGTGTTTGAATCCGAGAAGGGATTTTAAGCAGCAGATTATAGCCAGAGGGGTTATAGGTGGATGTTCCACAGTCCGTCCTTCCTATTGGAGCTGTTCCTCTTTGTTTTAAACACTTAACTACTCATAGGGGCTCCGGATTTTTTTGTAAATCTAGTTATTTATAAAAATATAGCCTCCATTTCCTTGACTTTTCTTATGTGTGTTTAATTTTATAGTCAAGAAGAATATTTTGTCTAATACATGATTAATTTACCTTCCAGTTTTTAATTTCTGTGAAGGAGTAAAAACCAAAGCAATTTGTTTTTATTGAACCAGTCTTTTCTCCTGGTTGCTGAACTGAAAAATGAGTTATTCATACAAAATTAACTATGACTATCCCTGCTGGATTAAGTTAGTACAAGTTTCACAAGAGGTTCATCCAGCCTTTACTCCAGAGAAAAGCATTAGACCCCTATGCAGGATCATCCTCTAGGTTTTGCATGAGATTAGTTTCTCAGGATAGATGTTCTTAGTACTTAGAAAGAAAGGCAGCAGGGAGGAGATCTCTTCCATATTTTACTTTGTTCTTTTCAAAAAATATCCAGTCCTATGCTGCTTACTGTTTTACTTAATACTACTAATAAAAAAGTAGCTAAATATCTAAACGGAGAAAGTCACAGGAGAGCAAGAGATTAAAGGGGTAAATACCAAAGCCAAGTGGCATGACATTATGCTCACATATAGTGAGTAAGCAAAGTGACTGCAAAATGTGAATATAATAAGCCTTTGTGTCACACCCATCTGCCCTTGGCAGGCAGGATTTTAGGACAATTTTAGAAGTAGACAAAGTAGGAAGTTGCCTTGAGCATCGTAGTCTTGGGTTAGCAAGATGGTGAAGCTCTTCTTTACACCTCCTATGCCAAAACTGGGCAAATGCAGGCAGGCAGCTTTTGCCCCACTGATGACAAGGGTTAGAAATATGGTAGCAGCATTGCTTCCCTGGAGGAGGCAGGTGGCTTTTCCCAGCAGGAACAGGCAATCATCCATGACTCAGCAGTGGCAAAGAGGCAAATCTGGCTCCCCAGGGTGCTTTCTCCATCCCAGCTCTTCTCCTTTCTTCTTTTTTTTTTTCCCACAGAAGGGTAGCTTTAGTGTGAAGTTCAGCTTCAGTGCTAAGAAACTCTCTGTCAGCTGCACACTGCCTGTCTTGAGGATGAGGCAGGTATAAAACCAGGTTGCTTACACATCTTGATGCCAGACCATTCTACATCCCGCAGAGTACAGAGTTTTTGTTACCTCCTCCTGTGAGTCATATTGATGGGGGCAACCCAGTGATGGAGTCCCACATTTCTGTACTTCGGCGTCTGAAATGCATCTTTCCAGAACTGCAACAATGGTAGTGTAGCCACAAGTTATAATTCAGCTAGCAGCATTAGTTAGTCACTGTAGAATATACCTATGCTCTGCCCAAAATTAGCCTGAATCACAAGCTGAAATACTTGTCTTTCAGTGATTCTACTCCAGATGTAAGTTTTGGTCCTCGTGGAGCAAAGTGTTACTCCTCTTTCAGCATCGTGTTTGCTTTTGCCAGTGTATGTTTAAATGATACTTTGTGCTGAACTGGTGTGTGATTCCTTTTTCAGCCAGTTGTGTTGATTGTAGGATAGTTTATCTGGCCTTGAAGGATTTGGTGGGAAGAGCCTTGGAGTGACTTTTATCTCTCATTTCTGCAAAGAGAATTTGTAGCAAGCCAGATTACAGGAGTCAGGGCCTGAAATCTTATCCCTGGCCAGAAAACTGCAGAAAGAACTTGTTTTAACTGTGCAGTGTACACATATCCTGAGTTTGACTTTGCAGTGCTGCCATTAACACAGCACCGACATTTGCTCAAGTAGAGTCAGGTAAGTGTTATCTGACTCGTGTTTAGAAGTTAGGAGAACCATCTGCTGAAGTAGATGGGGTTTTCCCAATGATTTCATTTGAATCAAAGGCTAACAACAGATATTTAGCCTATGACATTTAACTAGTGAAAGGCAACCACTGGAGTAAAGGAATGGAGCTGGAAGCGTGGGTCAGACTCCTTGCTTAATGCTTTCTTCACAAAGTTTCCTACAGTGCAGGTACCACTGCTTTGCTCTTGTTTTTCTCTTTTTTGGACTGGTGTTGAGACTTGCTAATGAATTTGCTTGAGCCATAGTAAAAAGCTGAGCATTTACACTATACAGCTGTTTTTCATGGTTCTGATACCATTTGATTTGTTTCTGCTCGATTGACTGTCATGCAGTACCCACTAGATGGTGCTGATTTCTCTCCGTAGGAAATACTCATGTTTAATAGCAAGGTCATTTGCTTTGTATCACAGATCACAACCGAATCCATGCAACTGATGTTCTGCATGCCGTTTGGTACCTTACTACTCAGCCCATTCCAGGACTGCCAACTGTGATTAATGATCATGGGTCAGCAAGTGATTCAGGTATATTTAAATATGCTAGTGTATATGTTGTATTTTTTAAAGCTTTTGACATGAAATTTGCTGGAAGAAGGCCAACAATTGAGAATTGAGTGCAGTACTTGCTGTTATAAAGACTTTTAAATTCAATGGCCTGTTGAATGCTGCATGTATATTTGTATAACGTTGAAGAGAAAGTAGCTGGTCCTCCAAAACCTAATATTTTACATTTAATGTGTGAATGGAAACCTTTGCGGTCACTCGTAATAACAGATGTTTATTACCATTTGATTTTTCGATAGTTTTTCTTCTAGGAAACTGTGTTAGGAGTGCTTTCTAATGCTGCTACAAGAAACAGTGTAGACTTTTTAATCCTCAAACCCTGCATTGTTTTGCTATTATGAAACTACTGGGACACACAGGTAGTGGCATGTACTGCTACTGCTTGGCTGTTGTGAAGTGTTCCTTTGCCATTCCTCACTGTCTCCAAAGGAGAGTTTTTACCACCTTGCAATTAGTTTGCGAGTCCCTCTGTCTGCTCTTTTATGATTGCTACTTACAGGAAGCTCTTATTGCACATTTATATTGCACATTTATATTAACTTCACCAGCTTGAGCTGTAGCAACTAGAGGACCTGTCTGTGTTTTGTGGGGATTCTGAGGGAGCTGTTGAAAAAACAGGATTTTGGTCCACAGAGAACATTTCCACTTTTCATGTGTGTGCATTTGTGTGGCATTAGAATATCATTTATGAAACTCCTCAGGATGTTTTGGTGGTGCGAAAGGTTGCTATTCCTGGAAAATTTTGTCAGTAATCATACCAGCAAATGTTGTTGGAGGCTTTGTAGCTGAGGTGAACTGGGTGGAATGAAAGGACTTGTGTTTTGGGGCTTTCGGTGTTTGTAACTTGAAAGATGTTGTTCATTTGCATGCAAGTTCCATTCAGTGCATCTCCCTCAAAATCTGCCAGTGGCATGTTCAAGCTGATTCAAAAAGAGGCTGGTAAGAGAATTATCATCAAAAAAGTAAAGTCTAGACATTGGATTGAAAAACATGCACCTATACCAATTGAATTAACAAATGGTATTCCACTACTTTAAGAACTGATAGTATTTCATAAATTAATCTATATGGTGAAGCACTTAGAGGAAGGAATGCAAAGACTGAGTTACTTACAAGGGTCCAGCATGTCTGTTGGCCCGTATCTTATTGTTAATGCCTTATGTAGTTTGAGATTAGGCTCTGCTGGATGGCTGGAAGATCCCTGGGGGATCTGAAATTGTTCAACAGCATGTCTTATTGCACTGGGTCATGTACACAGCATCATAAAGTGTTCAGCTCAGGACATGTTTACTCTTCAGTTAGGTACTGTGAATCCTCCACTCCTCTTCCTGCTTTGCTGCTCCCAGCTGTTTCAGTAAGTCACTGAAAAGGTGATAAGAAATTTTCTAAACTTATTTATTTCTGCTCAGATTCTGACAGTGGAATCACTCACGGCCATATGGGTTATGTGTTTTCGAAGACATACACACCTACAGATGACAGCTACGGATGCCTAGCTGGCAACATCCCAGCCCTCGAGTTGATGGCTCTTTACGTAGCTGCAGCCATGCATGATTATGACCATCCAGGAAGGACCAATGCCTTTTTGGTAGCAACAAGTGCTCCTCAGGTAAATAAATCTCAGGCAGTGTTGCTGCCAAGTTTGGAAGGTCTATGGTAGCAGATTTTAGTTGTCGGTGATACCTGAAGCTTACATCAAGCACAGTTACACCAAATATTTTGAAATAGCTTATCAAAGTGAAAGAAATAATCACTTGGGGATTGCCAGTAAGTCTCCTTACACACCCTCACTACACTCAGGGGGAGTGTTAAGAAAGGTATAGATAAAATGTCTTTGTGAAGGAGAAGCAAATGTTCTGCTGAATGTCACAGAATCTGTAACTGTTTGTGAAATTAAGGGAAATATTAGTCTACACAATAAGGCACAGAAAGATTAAAACAAACAGACAAACAAACTGTGTAGTTTCCAGTGCACCATGCAAGTGAGTTTGTGCGCAATCATAACATATATTTTCTGTTGCTCCTGTAGTATATGAATAGCTGCAGTCATTTATGAATGTATCTTTACACTATGACTCTACCAGGGGAAAAAAAAACATCTCTGTTTTACAAATGAATAATTGAGACTTACCTAAGGTTACACAGATGTTGCTGCCAATGCTGGCAGTCAAATTCAGCAATTCTGAGGCACTGTTTGTTGGCTTAATTATGAGATCATCTTTCCTTACCTTACATAGCTGACCTGCCTGGCTTCAGCATACTCTGCTGAAAGATATTTCTGAGCAGAAAGAAAGAACGAAAGGTGGTGTAATGATGAGAATTTGGTTAGGGATGCAGAAATTATGGATTTACTCCCCACCTTGGATCCAGAATTCATTTCTTAGCAAAAGGAAGTCACCTGGCCTTGCTCTGTATCAGTCTATATAGTAATACTCCTCATCCTTGCAACATATTTTGTGACCAAGAACTCTGACACTCTAGCTGGATAAATAGACTGATGGAAGACATACACTATTCTTAAATCCATTTTTAAGAAATGAATGCTGTACCTTTGTGGTTGTAAAAGTCAACAAAGGAAGTTACATCTGGGATAAAGAATAGATTCTATTCTTTATGATAGAGTAGATTTTTTTCATCTCAAGATGACAGTATATAATTGAATTGAAAAGTAATGAAAAAAGTCCTAACACTGGAAACTATCCATATATATTTGTGTAAAAATATATGAGACTTTACACAACATTTCTTTCCATAAACCAAATAATTTGGATTTTAGCATTGATAAATCTGCCATGTTGAACGCATGTTGTCAGGTTTCAAACTGGGATTTCATTTGTTTCTGCATTTGGAATCAATCTAATGTGGATAAAATTGCCAGATACAAACATCATAGGCAGTAATCCCTGTTAGTACTGTGACTTGTTCTGGAAAGCAGGGAAACACTAGCGGATAATATTGACCATGCCTATGTATATTAAATATACATATGTATATGCCTAGATTATGTTAGACATTCGTTGTCAGATGACGAGGTTCAGTCAGGAACTGAAGACCCTTAAGCAGGGAAAGATCCAGATTTTACAAATAAGCAGCTACTATTCCTGCCAAAATAACGTTTGAAACCTCAGGAAAATCTTGAAAAAAAAATGAAATCAACCAAACCTGAATGTCCCTCATGCATTATCCCCACATCATTCTTATTTCTGTAGTTGTGGTGTTTCTTTTGCTGAACATCTGCCCATGTTGCTTTCACAGGCAGTGCTGTACAATGACCGCTCTGTTCTGGAGAATCACCACGCTGCTGCTGCCTGGAACCTTTTCATGTCGAGGCCAGAATACAACTTCTTGGTCAACCTTGACCATGTGGAGTTCAAGCATTTCCGCTTCCTCGTCATTGAGGCAATTTTGGCTACTGACCTGAAAAAACACTTTGATTTTGTTGCCAGATTCAATGCCAAGGTAAAAAGATTCATTTGGGTTTCTGGTGGATAGTCAGAAAAGTTTCCAGGGCTTGGTAGCATCACAGTTAAATGATTAAAAATGCTGCTGTGTTGCTTTTTGTTCCGAATGGCCTCTCAGCTGCTGTAAAACATTCCGATGAATATTAATCTGGCATTTCTTTTACCTATTTGAATTTAGTGCCACAGCTTCCTTTCTTATATATGCTTGTGTTTTTCAGAAGTTGGTTTAAGGCAGGATCTGTTGTCCTGTTGATAACATACAGAAGCAGATTTAGAATGGCTAATTTGCCCTGTTGAGGATATTATGTAATATAGGACAATTTGATGAAAATCCCACTTACATCCTACTTTTCAATATTGTTTTCTTCTCCACTGGCATTTTAGACATTAGCAAAACACTCAGGAAAAAAAAAAAAAAAAAGGAAAAAAAAAAAGGAGAGGTTTTACCACATTTCCGTAATGTCTAAATACTTAATGTGACTCTTTATCTGTTTAATTGTACTGTTCTATTAGCAAAACACAGATATTGTATGATTTTGAAATTCTGATCTGAAATGCAGTAAAAGATCTTTCTTTCCTACTTTGTTCCCAATGGGTAAACCCCCGAGAAAGGTCAGTAAAGATCTTTTATTTATGCTCAACTCAGTGAGTATAAAATTACAACCCTGGGAACCTATTTTTAAAAATTATTGTACAGTGTCATCTAGTTTCAATTTATTGGAAATTACTATCTATAAGTTTATTTTAATAAATTCCACCATCTATCCAAGCTGTAGGTATGTTACCTGGATAATATCTGCTTGGGAGCTGATGTTGCCTACTTGTTCCTTGTATAAAACCAAACACAGTGTATTTCTTGTCCTGGATTGGGACCTCCTAGCTGTTTTAGTTTCATAGGTAAAATGTTTTCTTGGGGTATTGCTTAAGATGGACCTGTATCCTGAAAGTCTGAAGCCTACGGATGTATGACTGGTTTTGTTTTCCATTACCCTATATCTCTTTGTTTGGCTCTAAGGAGTTGTAAAGAAATGCCTTAAATTATGGTCCAGGGTAGACAGAGAACTGATCTGAAGATCCATAAAAGTCTTAACTCCTTAACATTGGACCCCTGTTAGACATGTCCCACATCCCTGCTGGTGATACCAGAGGGGTTTCTTTAGGTCTTAATTTTAAACCCCAGGGCAATTTTCACCTGCCTAATTTCCTCTTAAAGTATTAAACTTACTGGCAGATTCTCAGCTGATAGGGCTCCCATGACAATAAAGCACAGTGAATTCAGGCTGTCTGAATCAATCCTTTGCCTTTGACAGTTTGGACCAAAACCTTCACTTCTGTGAAAGTAAGTAATATGAGGGGAAAAAAAAAAAAAAGAAAGAAAAAAAAAAGAAGAGGAGAAAGTGAAATTATTAAGCAGTATTTGTGGCTGATCCTAGCTTTCCCTGTCATCACTGTCTTAAAAAGAGATTACACTTGGTTAGAAAAACCTCTTTTGTACCAGAGTGGCCTCTGAGAGCAGACCTCACACGTTTGTATCTGAGTTTCTGCAGCTCTGATAAGCTGAGCTCTAAATGATTATGTTATTGATTGAGTTGCTGAACTGTAGTTTAGTGTATTGACCATAGTCAGAGAGACTGTAGAAGTCAGTGTAAGCACATGTAATGTAATCATCCTCCTACGAGAAAATCTTGCAGTCTGGAAAGTACAAGAAATAATGAAGGAAGCTCACTGTCTGTCACTTTGGTGATATCAATGCATCAGAGCACTTACTGTCCTCTGACACTAGTTATGTCAAATCATGTATATTAATAGCATAGCCCTCAACATTGTGGACCTACTCCTATATGGGACAGGGGACCTGGTGACAGAGGACATGTAAGTTTTGTCTAGTCATAACACAACTTCCTATCCATTTTCAACTACTGCAAACTTGAAAATTAAAGCTGTGTTTCAAGGAGGGATTTGAATTTAAAAAATTAATTAGACAGTAAAGTCCCTCCGACACTCGGAGATGTTTTAGGAGAAAAAGCTGAGATGGGAAAATGTGGCTCTTGGCAGCAAAGGTTGGTATCACTGACCATTTGGAGATGGAAAAGGCCAAGGTCCTCAGTGCTTTCTCTGACTCTGTCTTTGTGGGTAAGACCTGGCTTCGGGAATCCCAGATCCAAGAGATGTCAGAGAAAGTCGGGAGCAATGAAGACTTACCTTCAGTGAGGGAACACTTTAACAAACTGTACATACACAAGTCCATGGGAGATGGAGCAAGACCTCTGCAGTGTTATGTGGTGACAGGGCAAGAGTCAAGGGGTATAAATGGAAACACAGAAAATCTCATTAAAAATAGGAAAGGACTGGTTTACTGTGAGAGGTGTTGTATACCGGAAAAAGTTACTCAAAGAGGCTGTGGAGTTTTCCTCTTGTTGGAGATACTCAAAATCCAACTGCGTGCGATCCTGAGCAGCGTCTAATAACTGGCCCTGCCTTCAGCAAGGGGATTGGACAAGTCCAGAGGTGCCTTCCAACCTCAGCCTTTCTGTGACTCTTTGAAGGTTACGGTTTGATTTTAAGGCAGTTGATAGCATATATCACATTTCATTGTGGAAGGTATGGGAAAAATTGAGAAAAGGAAAAATATGAATCCTGTCAGAAAAATTTAGATCAAATAGAAAAATAGACCTGTTACGTGCATCTTCATGCTATAATAAAATCAGCATGTCATTTAATGGCAATTTATTTTTGTGCACAAATTAGGTAGTAATTTCTTGGAAAATGTCATGGAAATGTTGCTTTTTTTTTTGTTTGTTTTCCTAGTAAATGCTTTCAGACAGACACATTATTTGCTAAATATTAATTTCTCATAATATATCTCAATGTTCCTTGTTTTTCACTTACTTTTCTTTTTATAGGTTGATATGCGGGTGATTGTAAATTTCAACTTTAAGTTAGCTCACCTGCTTACATTTGTGATTCTGTCAAGTAGCTGAACCACAAGGTATCCCAGGGCAGAATTTCCTCTGTGGATGCATTCTTATTGAGCATTACTGTCATGTATTTCCTTTCTCTGCCTGCCAGGTGAATGATGACGTTGGGATTGACTGGACTAATGAGAATGACCGCTTGCTGGTTTGCCAAATGTGCATCAAATTGGCTGACATAAACGGGCCTGCAAAATGCAAAGACTTGCATCTGCAGTGGACAGAAGGCATTGTCAATGAGTTTTATGAACAGGTAAATAAATGCATGTCCAAAGTGGTATCTGCTTGCATGTTGTGGGCTAAACAGTCCTGCAGTGTGCTAATGCTGATGATGAGTGAAAATTGCAGAGAACAGGGCTAAAGGGAATGCCTAGAGTTCAAATAGACCATTTGTATGCTGGATCAGTGATAGTCCGTATGGCACTCAAGCTTCTAATTTGTCCTCAAAGACATCTGATGATGGGGTTTTGTACAGGCTTAGCCAATCTAGTCTGTCAATATCCTTACCATGTACATGGTGAACAAGTTGTTCTTTTCCTATTTTTTTCTGTTGGCTTGTCATCCTTCGTTCAGTCTTCTTTAGTACAAACTATCTTTTCATCCTTTCTTCCATATCTTTTCAAGACATCTGCTGGTTCTCATTGCTCTTCTCTGCATTGACTCCAGGTGGCTCACACTTTTGTTGACATGTGCTCTCTAAAACTGGACACGACATCCTTATTGAGATGATCTAAACAAAGAAGAGGGGTTATTTCAGTTTCCCCTTGGGCCACGTCCCTGCGTGCACACACACACAGAACCTTTGTGTAATGAATATGAATGCCCTTGTAACATTGTTGACTTTCATTTTATTACAGACTAACCATATCTGCTCCCTACATGTTGATCCTAGCTCATACTTTTTTTTTTTGACATCACTTTCAGCTTTCCAAAGGTTTGTTAGTACAACAGCAATAATAATGCAAGACTCAGCTGATGGTAGCACAAGGAAGGAGAACAGCCACAGACTGATTTACAAAGACCTGGGAATATAGCCAGGCACTGGTGCTCTCCTGCCAGGTATAAGGGTGCTCTTAATTGAAACTTTTCTCATTATAATTTATTTAGGCATGCTGAGTGCAAGAGACAGAGCTGTTCCCACGTTATTCCTCTGTTTCCTGAGTGGAAAGACGTTTTGAATGTGCTGGTTAGACTGAACTTCACATCCTGTCTTTTCAGGAGGAAGCATGCAGGCTAAATCACTGAATCAGACACTGGACAGTCTTCTAGGGGAAGGTAGACTGACTTAAAGTCACAGGATAACCCCTTTTAAAGCCTTGTCATCTTCACTCAAATTTACTGTACTTAGAGTTTGGAAAAAGTAGGATTTTCTTCTGCTGCTGCATTCTGGAGTATGTAAAGAAATGGAAGAAGGGTCAAAATTAAGACATTGCCCTGAAGGTCCTTCATTTCTTTAAACAGTCCTGAGGAAAAGAAATGGCAAAGATTCTTAAATATATTACAAATATAGTTAGTTCAATTTTTCTTTTAATTTTTTTTTCTTTGTAGAAGAGAATGAATCCCATAACAGCAGTAATTAACCTTCATCTCCCACATTTTCTTTCAGGAAATGCTTTTCTTTGTTTATTCTCATTAAAGTTCTCCCAACAAATTGTACTTCACCTAATTCTGGTGATGATCATAGCTTATGTGTGTGACCACTGCATGCAAACAAAACTTGTTAATCATATATATGATATGACTTTTCTTTGGTCCAAAATAACTAATTTCAGAGGGCAGTAAGTGCTCCAATACAGTGGTATCATCAGAGTGTCAGAAAGTGAGCTCTGAGTTGAGCTTGGGAGGAACATGTGTGAAAGGATGCTCTTCCACAGTAAAATCTATGTCGTAGTCCATCAGTCAGAAAGGTGTGCTATTAATATTTTCATGCTCTTGGAAGTTGCTCCAAAGGACTGCTGCAGATGATCTTTCTCATAATACTGTAATTAAAAATAAATAATCTTATGATTTATCTTCTCTGCAAATTTTGATTCAGAATAGCACGTTTGTTATCTTCGTTACTAACTTTACTTTTGGCATGGGAACTGTGGGCAAAAGTCTTTGAAACCTTCCCCTGCGAATTACAAGACATTGGGTGGTCAGTGTGATTTTGTTGTTTTTGTTGTTGTTTGTTTGTTTTAATAAAAGATGTATATTCACTATACTGAGAAATCAATATGTACTGATACATTTTCTGTTTTGTCTTTTGCCTGACATGAGTTGTTGCATTCCTGACAGGATACTGGGACTTTTGAGAAAGCTGGAGAGGGACTCTGTCAGGAAGTGTAGTTGTCAGGAAGTGTAGTTAATGGTGTAGAAGTGTAGTAAACTAAAAGAGGGTAGGTTTAGATTAGATATAAGGAAGAAATTCTTTACTCAGAGGGTTGTGAAGCACTGGAACAGGTTGCCCAAAGAAGTTGTGGACACCCCATCCCTGGAAGTGTTCAATGCCAGGTTGGATGGGGCTTTGGGCAACCTGATCTGGTTGGAGGTGTCCCTTCCCATGGCAGGGGCAGCTGGAACCAGATGGTTGTTAAGGTCCCTTCCAACACAAACAATTCTGTGATTCTATGATGGGGCTGAAAACAAAGAGCATATTCTTCCTAGGACCTACTTTTGACATTAAGGACAATAAGTTAGATTTTCAATTTATTTAACCTAGGTTAAAACCCGACTTTCTTTAATGAAATATACTATATGTGTTGTATTAAACCATCTTCGCCATGCTTTTGATCATCAACTTTCTTCTGAGTAGGGAAAAGCATTCTTTTTCTCACTTCTGAAGAGGAAAATTTTATGGGAAGTTTGAACTTCCCCAGAACTGTTGTTATCAAAAAGCATACATTCAGCCTATGCTGTGAGAATAGTGAAATATTTTTCTTGGGTTTCCTTTAATAAACACCAATTCCTCTGAAGAATTTAACTCCCATAAAATAACAAGTGCATTGCATATAATTGTTCAAAAACCTCTACCATATTGTTACAGTATGTTTCATTTTTTCCCTCCACGTGTTCAGCATATTTATTCAAAGTTAGGCTAGACTTACATTAAAAAGAATCAAAAAATGCGCTGCAATATACGTCACATAATAAATCATGTTTTAACTGGACATGAAAAAAGAACCTGTAAACATTTTAAGTCAGCTTTCTTCCCACTAGTGACAACTTACAACTATGAAATCTCAGATGTGTTACTGTGAAGAAGAGCGAGTTGCCACTTCTTTTTAATTTGCTTGTTATTTCAAGGATGGATGACATGTTTCAGTGTTTTGTTAAGACTAATATTCTGCATTTAATGATTGAGTATAATGTTTTTGGTAGGTTATTACAAAAATAAAAACAAAACAAACCACAAGGAAGTGAGATGTTTGTGGTACCTGCTTCAAAATCGAACTTTCATTCATTGACCTTCCAAGCTATCAATGAGTTGTTGACCAGATAACATTGTCTCTGACTTTTGGAAAATTTAGATTGCCAGGAAATAAATTCAGGCAACATGTAAATTCATGGAAAGTGAATATGTCTGCCCAGATTCTAATCTGTATTCTCAAAAAATAGCCCTCCATGTTGTATTAATATCTTAATTTGCATAACAGGTTTGATTAAAGGGATGTGGTTTTTTTGTTTTGTTTTGTTTTGTTTTGTTTGTTTGTTTTACTGGGGAAGTGGCATTCAGTCTTGACATGTCTACTCAGCTGAAAACTCGCTGATATCACCAGAGGCTTTGCTATGATAGGGGTGAGTGAGAATATCACACTTTGTACTGCAAGAAAGTTTGACCTTTTTCACATCATGAGAGGAGGCAAATAAGTCCTCCTATACCTCCTCTCAGCTCTCTCTCCCCAAGAAAAGATAGCAAAAAGCTTTATGGGAAAGATTTACTGCTTCTGAGTTATGCCTACTTTGATGGGGATCATTCTAGTATTTCCAGAAAGCAGATAATTATGACCCAAAGCCAAAAGGAGTTCTTCGTTTTAAGAAATGTGTAATAAGGACAAAATCCATAAGAAAACTAGGTCAATGAGATGGCTCTGGCTTGCAGCAATTCAGTCTTATCCCCTGCAAACAGTTGGCTGAGTACAAGGAGGATGAGCTAACAATCACAAAATCAGAAAACATTTCTGAAAATAATGTAAAGAAATAAGGAAATCATCAGTTTTCAAACTTTCAAACTCAGTGCAAAGTACAGGACAGTGGTGGTAGGCATCATTTTGAGCAGTCATCAAAGTAACATTCTTGTTAAATTCACACTGTTGGTAGTGGGTCCTCTTACAAGAAAAGAGCTGTAACTTCAATGAATCATTTGACATGATGGCACTGTAATAATGTCACGCTGGCATGGTATGGAAGTGGCATTACAGTAGAACTATTTTTCTTTCATCATTTTTAATTGGTTTGATGTGCATTGCTTCTTTTCATGACACGGTTTTTCTTTCATTCACTTCAGAGAAATTACTGCTGTTTTTCTTCTCCAGGGTGATGAAGAGGCTAGCTTGGGCCTGCCTATCAGTCCTTTCATGGATCGCTCTGCTCCTCAGCTGGCACACCTCCAGGAATCTTTCATCACTCACATTGTGGGACCACTATGTAACTCCTATGACTCAGCAGGGCTGATGCCAGGAAAATGGATAGAAGATAGTGATGAATCAGGAGACACTGATGAGCATGAAGAGGAAGATACAGCAGAAATGGAAACGTGTGAAAATGCTGAATCCAGTAAGTTACTCACACTTATTTTTTTCAACAGAAAAAGTTCCATATTATGACCAAAAACTAAGAAGTCATATTGTAAAAGCGTAGAGACCATGAGCTGGTCATGTTCTACGTGAACCTCTCCAGAGTTACAGTGATTCAGCGCTGTCCTTGGTGAAGTTGTCATGAGGTTAGTCAAGTTGGCACTCCTTTCCCTGTATCTCATCTGTCTAGAAAGCACCAGCCTTTATTGCCCTAGTGAAACACTGATACATAGCCTTTTCTCTAACAACCTTAACTTTTCTATTCTTCCCCAAATCGTTTCATGCCAAAAGTTCAAAGTAAACGTTAAATAATATAGTGTGCACAGGTTTATTTTAGCATCCACCAGCTCTACAGGATCATCTCTCTAATAGCAGACAGAACTACACGTTTCTGTGGCAGATTCACATTTATGGAATTGTCTACCAGATGGAAAGCTATGAGGTTGGTAACCAACAGAGACCCCAAAGCATTGAAACTGACGTTTCTGTATTAAGAAGAAAGATGAAGTATGTTCTCATTTATCCATTCTAGGATCTAGCCTTACTTTTAAATTCTTAGTCGCCATTCATCTCATTGCTGTATTGTGTAATATTCTGTGTCCCTGCTAGTCAAGTCCGACAATGCTGCTTTTAAGTTAAAAGCACGGGCCATCATTAACACCTGTCATACTGAAAACCAACCATTTTTTAGTCATCTTCTGTTTTCTTTTCAATATTCATAGAATCATATCATAGAATCATAGAATGGCTTGGGTTGGAAGGGACCCTAAAGATCATCTAACTCCAACACCCCTGCCATAGGCAGGGATGCCACCCACTAGATCAGGTTGGCCAATGTCCCATCCAGCCTGGCCATGAACACCTCCAGGGATGAGGCATCCACAACTTCTCTTGGCAACCTGTTCCAGTGCCTCACTACCCATACAGTGAAGAATTTCCTCCTAATGACTAGTCTAAATCTACCCTTTTTTAGGTTAAGACCATTCCCCCTTGTCTTATCATTATCTACCCGAGTAAAGCGTCCTTCTCCATCCATAAAGACCCCTTTAAATATTGAAAGGTCTCAATGAAAAGTCTCAATTGAAAGGTCTCAATTGAAAGGTCTCCCCAGAGCCTTCTCTTCTCCAGGCTGAACATCCCCAGCTCTCTCACCCTTTTTCATAGGAGAGATGCTCCAGTCCTCTGATCATCTTTGTAGCCCTTCTCTGGACTCACTCTAACAGGTCCACTTCTTTCTGGTGCTGGGGGCCCCAAACCTGGATGCAGTACTCCAGGTGGGGCCTCACAAGGGCAGAGTAGAAGGGGACAATCACCTCCCTCGACCTGCTGGTCACACCTCTTTTGATGCAGCCCAGGATGCAGTTGGCCTTCTGGGCTGCAAGCACAGACTGCTGGCTCATGTTGAGCCTTTCATCCACCAGAACCCTCAAGTCCTCCAAGTCTTTCTCTGCATGGCTGGTCTCAGTGAGTTCTTCTCTCAGGCCGTACTCCTGTCTTGGAGTGTCCTGACCCAGGTGCAGCTCCTTGCACTTGGACTTGTTGAACCTCATGCAGTTCATGTTGGCCCACTTCTCCAGCCTGCCCAGGTCCCTTTGAACGGCATCCCTTCCTTCTTTGGTATCAACTGTACCACTCAGTTCGGTGTCATCTGCAAACTTGCGAGACTGCACTGAATCCCATCATGTATGTCATTGATGAAGATATTGAAAAGCACTGGTCCCAAGACAGACGCCTGAGGGACACCACTCATCACCAGTCTCCATCTGGACATAGAACTATTGACCACTACTCTCTGGGTGCAGCTGTCAAGCCAATTCCTTATCTACCAGCTGGTCCGCCCTTCAAATCCATATCTTTCCAATTTAGGGATTAGGATGTTGTGTGGGACTGTGTCAAAGGGCTTACAGAAATCCAAGGAGATGACATCAGTCAGTCTTCCCATGTTGACTGATGCAGTTACTCCATCACAGAAGACCACCAGATTGGTTAAGCACGATTTACCCTTGGTGAAGCCAAGCTAGCTGTCCCAGATCACCTCCTTGTCCTGCATGTGCCTTAATATTGCCTCCAGGAGGATTCATTCCATGATTTTCCAAGCACAGAGGTGAGGCTCACCAGTCTGTAGTTCCCCAGGTCTTCCTTTCTACCCTTTTTTAAAATGGGAGTGATCTTCCCCTTTTTCCAGTCACTGGGGACTTCACCTGACTGCCATGATTTTTCAAATATGGAGAGTGGCTTGGTGACTGCATCAGCCAATTCCCTCAGGACCCTAGGATTCATGATATTCTACCTCATGATAATATTTTATTATTCAAGCTATTGCTTTTACATTTTGCATCTTTTTCAAAACCTTAAAAATGAACGTATCAAAAGTTTTGAAATAGCCAAAGAAGTTCTTCCTGCTTCCTTCTTACTGAATGTGAGGTGCTCATCTCAGTCATACGAACATATTAAAAACTGTTTTCTTCTGGTTCCCTAAATTCTCTGTGACTGTATGGATCTGCATTAGGCATCTACAGAATTTTTTGTGTGGATATAGAGGTCTTAAAAGTAATTAGAAATTTGTTCCTATTATCAACACAGTTATGGATGTTCTAAACCTTCATGAAACTTACAAATAAAAGGATGAGATGTGAGATACATAAATACTATGTGTTGTGGAGATGTTGGTGATGTTTTTCTTGATGGAAATGGAATTTAGGTTGATGGAAATATAGTTGTTGAAGAAAATGTAGCTCCTGATAATTCACTGAAACAGCAGAGATATATGTAGAGTTATGAAAATTTAAGATAGCCTAAAATTGATTTATTTTGTTACTATAAAGGAGCATGTAATTTTCTCAAAGTTCTGTTGTAAATATAAAAATTAAACAGTCTTTAGTGATTCAGGCAAATTTTATCACCACAGCAAGTGCTCAATGGTCTCTGCAGAGAGCAGCAAGATGCAGGTCACCCAGGAAAGCCAGGAGGGAATGTCCTGCTGTGGCATTGGCAGAGTAGGGGCTTCTTATTAGTGCTAAACCTGAAGGTTTCCTACAGAGAACCAAGGGCTTTCTAATGAAGGATTGAGTTGGATTTGGTCTGTGCTCAGTGAAAAGCTCTTTGTTTCCAGTTCAGAAGCTTCAAGGGCTAAACGTTTTGGACCCTGACACAGACATACTTCAGGCAACCTGCAAGTGCTAATCCACGCAAATTTATTTGGTACAAAACATTCTTGTACGTCACCTTCTTTAAAAAAAAAGAAATCAGCAGTTGTCTTTGGAGGGGTTATTATTTCAGTTCTATCACTGACGTTGCCACTGTTAATGATCAGGGAAAATTTTCAAGCTTTGTAGTGTTAACAATTTGTGTTGGACAGGCTATACAGGCATAGAAAAAAAAAAAAAAAAGGAAAAAAAAAAAAGCCACTTCAGAAAGCAAAACACTTGTGGTGCAGCTGTGTCAGGAGCCCTGAGAACTAACAGTGACAAAAGCATTTGTCAGATTTGCAGGAGGGGACGGATGAATCAAAAACAGAGATATGAGTTACTTCCTGATAGTGTTTGGCTATGTGACCACTTCATCAGTGATCAAACTCTGTTGCTGGAGCAATGTTGTGCAAAGGCTTTATGATCATCTTCACTGTAGTGGTAGAGTAATAAATCTCTGTCTTTGACAAGGGAACATAGGAACGAGTTCCCTCCTTTGATTCCTAATGCTTACTCAGTTTGTTACCCTCCTACAACACTTCTCAGATCAAAGGCAAAATGTGAGAAAACAGTCAGGATTTTTTTTTTCTAGAGCAGTGAGCAGAGATCTGTTTTGGGATGGGGATTTAATGTCTGTGTTACAGAGTAAGATGATCGCTGTCTTGAAGCACATAATCCCAAAACAGTGAGTGGAAACAGCTCAGAAACATATTTTGTGCATCATCGTTCAAACACTAGATGTCTCTGTGAGCTATACAGTAAGGGACAGCATGCAGTCCATGGTAAGACAAGGCTGGGGCTCAAACTGTGTGGGAAAAGTTTTCTCCTGGAGGTCTGGGTTGACATGACTTTCTGAGTTTTTAAGGATCTTTAAGTTTGTGATTTTAAAAATCTGTTGGTGCAATTCCTGTATGTTATAACACACCCTACTTCCTACACCTTCAGTCTGTTCTCCTTCTTCCCTCACAGAACATTAACATCACATGGTATTTTACAGGAAAGAAGTTCAAGAGGAGGAAAATCTACTGTCAGATCACTCAGCACCTGCTCCAGAACCATAAAATGTGGAAGAAAGTAATTGAGGATGAGGAGAGGTTAGCTGGGACAGAGAAGCAAGGTGCAGAGCAATCCACACTGCACCAATCTTCAGAACAAATTCAGGCCATCAGGGAAGAGGAGGAGGAGAAAGGGAAGCCCAAGAGGGATGAAGAGGAGGACACAACTGTAGAACCAAACCAATGACAATATTTACAGCAGTATTTTAAGACAGATTGACTTGTGCACAAACTCTTTCTCAAGCCAGCACAGCATTTAGACACAACACTGTAGAAGTATGGGATTATGCGCCTACAGCTGTTTAATGTGTTTCTCTTTCCTTTTTATGGTGAGGTACATTGTTTAAACTCCTATGCTCAAGGAAGCTTTCACACTGCGACACCGGCTTTTACAGACTTTCTTTACAGAGATTTGGAGGTGGGGGTGGGGGATGGAATTATATAAATATATATATATATGTATAGCCAGGGTTATTGGCTGTGCACTTCAGCAAAATACATTTAATGATATTTTATGGTCACTGTGATATTTACAGAAGGAAGTTATCTAAAGAAATGCTGCTTCTAAAGCACATTTGCAGTTAACAGCGAGGTACCAGTTAAGTATCTTTTGCTCTTAATGCTGAGGGATAACAGTTCCAAAGCTTTACATGAATGCCAATGTATCCTGCCAACATACATGTGTGCGTGAGGGGGGTGCTTGTGTGTGTGTGTGTGTCATATAGCAGAGTTTGAGTTCTTATTAGACTAGCTGTAGCACATGTCTCGATACATGACAATGAACAGGAGGTGTGAATTTTAGAGAATTTGTGCCCATGAGGAAGCCGGAGCCCTTTGTGAGAAGCTCTGCGTTTCCCGTCATCCTCCAAGTCCTGCGTTGCACACCGGCTGCAGGCAGCAGCCTTGCAGTAGGGCCCATGCTAGCTTTGTCTCTGTCTCCTCCTCCTCCTCTTCTGGCATTTCTCAGACTGCTGGTGAAAAGGAAGTGCCAGGGCGTTTATTTCCAGGGAGGCTTACGAGGGGTTGTGCAGCACACTGCTCTCGTAAGGATCTGGCCCTCTGTCCACTTCTGAGTGTGTGAATGGCGTATATGTTTGAGCAGGAGAGAGAAGAAAGCAAATGTACGTGCGCATATGGAAACTAGAGGCACGCTGCCATCTTTCCACCCTAACTGTATGCCTCCGTGCATCAGTGGCCAAACATAACGATTTTGGAGCAAAGCTAAGCCAACGTCTCTTGAGAGCAAAAGAAGGGGAGCATGGGGGTTATGTCTCAAAATAAAATGCGAATGTTGCATTAGGAGAGGGATGGGAGAATGGTGCAAGTCCTGCGTATGTCTCAGCAACCACTCACATGAGCTTCAGAGAGCTTGTTTTTCAGTGTGAGTGCTGGTTGGGAGCAGTTTGTAGATGGCGTTCTGCTTAGAAGCAGTGTGTTTGATCCCACCAATATACTTACTTTTTGTTTGCTGTTTTTTTTTTTTTTTCTTTTTTTTTTTTTTTTTTTTTAATGAGAGGAAAAGATGGGGCCTGTAGAAGAGCAGATATTTTTGTTTTGTTCTGTTTGTTTTTCTCTGTTGTTTATGCTGTGAGCCAAATGTCTATTTAAAAGGTTGAATATTCACTTTCAATATTTTATTTCACAATATTATATTTGTCAATGATTAGCTATCTAGATGTAAATATGGAGAAATTTTTATGGGTTCCTGTAGATAATGATATCTTTAAGAAAAAGAAAAAAAGAAAAAAAGGGATTTTTTTTTTGTAAAGCCAATTTTTTTAAGAATAAATACAAAAGCATTTTTATACAGTGTAGCCATTTTCAAACCCAACTAATAAAGTCTTGAATACGTGTAAAACTTTCTGGGAAGCCACTGGTCTACAGGATCATGGCTTTAGCATATTAATGCTCTTTGGGACTGGCAGCACCAACCAGTACCACACAATTTACAGGTTGTTGTTGTTTTTCCCCACAAAAATAATTATATATATATATATATGAAGATCAATATCTCTCAAAAATGGTTTGACTATGTATGTTTTTTATATGCTAATCTTGCAGTCCCTTGCCAAGAAGAGGATTGCTTGTGGGAGTGAGAATGCTTGTGAAAGGAAGAGTTTGTAGAAGTCCTTTCTATATTAAATTGCTGACATTGCATCCATCGCTTTTTGCCATTGTTATGCATTCACAGTATTTCCTAGTCCTATTGATACCTCCCCAAAAATGTTAGAAAACCCTCTCTATCAAAGCCAATGTGTGTTGTCAGAGTTTCTTTTTGCTTTGCATAAAGAGGATTGTATTTTTTTACCAGCAGAGAAGATGTTTGCATTTTGACAGAATGACCGTAGAGCATGGCTCTGGATGCTCTTACCAGCAGAAAAATTTAGTCAGTGATTTTCAGTGAAATCAGAAGAACAAAGATCCAAATTCCACTATTGTTTTAAAGGGAAAGGATAGAATTAATTCAAAAGAAAAAGTGCCATCACTTGAGTGTTCTCCAAGATCTCAGCAAGTCTCCACCAATTTCAGCTTGCATAGTTTTCGTACCTTTTCTGTTACTTCAATTAACCATTTAATTTGGGGTTTTCTTGTACAAGTGACATGCATATGTTATAGTACCAGAATTATTTAATGTGTTTAATTCTGCCCTTAAAAATTAAACATAGAGATGCTTTAAAATATCACATCTCTAAGCATATTTTTCTTCTTTTTTTCAGTGCATGCTCACTGGAACTGGATTTTTTATATTGATTTTATATTGCTTTTGCTAGAAGAAGAAAAAAAAATATTACACAAAGTGTCAGTGGGTGCCCACTTGGTAAAATTAAGATGAGCCAATCAAGAATGAGGCCAGTTCCCTTGACTAAAGTTTCATTAACTCATCTAAGCAAATATACAGGGTTGAACCAAGAAAAAATATCCTAAAAATTTTCTGAAAGGGAATTATTATATTTTTCTTATTCATCATTTTTGGTTGCCAATAGGTAAAATCATTGTCTGCTCTAATTTGTTAAGCTTTCTTTCTATAATAACAATGCAGCTGTTATAAATTACTACATTGGTACACAAGCCTATTTGTGGGTGCAGTTTGATTAACTGGGGTCTTTTACAGTATGGGAATTTCTGACAGGCAATTTATCCAAACTGCTAGCAAAGAAGCAAAAGTATCTGGGACTGGGACTGGTGATTTTTTTTTGCATTCCACATAATTAATGGTAAAATCCAATTTCTGCAGGTATTCACTCCTTATCAATCTGATTTTGCATCTTTGCATTGTATTTCTGGGGAAAAAATGAACAGGGAATTCCCCAGGCTGGTTTAAATGTAACACAAAGAAGATATCAGAGATATTTTATATCAAATGTGTGAATACATTTGTTTGCCTTTTTTTTTTTTTTTAGTAGATAGTGAAACAGACTGGTTTTTAGTTTTTATTGTTGTTGTTGGTTTTTATACTAGTCTCTTGTCCAAAGGAGGCAAACCTTTTGACCTGCAGTTACAGCACTGTTTTTGAGGCTAGACCTTGATGGTTTTCCACTTTGTGCAATCCTTTGGAGTTGCAAACCCTAAATAAACCACAACCTGTGCAGTATGTGGGTGAAAAAAAATGGAAAGAAAGAAAAGAAAGAAAGAAAAGGAAGAAAGGAAGGAAGGAAGGAAGGAAGGAAGGAAGGAAGGAAGGAAGGAAGGAAGGAAGGAAGGATTATATCATCAAAGTGTTCAGATTTCTGGTAGGATATTTAAAGAGTTGATATGGGTTTCTGGTATGTACATTGTGTAAAGGGGTTCATCAAATGCTAGAGAAAGTAAGCCCTATTTAAACAGTGTTTTGCAGTTAAAAAAAAAAAAAATGTATTTTAGTTTTCAATTCTTTAAAAACAGAGAGGGAGAGAAGTATCAGACTATGTTTTCCAGATTCAATGTTTTGCTTTTTCCACTGTAATGGCACCTGGGGGATGATCCTGTTCCTTTCTAGTCTAGGAGGTTTGCTGTTTCCTTAAATTGGAGGCTTTTTGTAGGACTTGCAGCTTCTTGTGCAGTGAGAAGAATGCTCTCCTCATCACGTGGCAATTACATATAAACCTATTTGTCCCCATATTCCCAGTTTGCTTAGTAGTCATATGATGTTTACTGTGGAATGTAACTTCTCTCTTTATGCTTGTGGTGCAGAAGGAACACAATGAAGTAGAGATTATGAAAGACTCAATTTAATGTTTTATTACATTTTCTCTTATGAGGAGTCTAAGACTTTGGTTTTCAAGAACCCAAAACAATGTCTGGAAGTAAAAATTTCTACCACTTTCAAAGTGTCATAGTTTACTTCTTATGTTCTAATTTTTGAGGGAACCTGGCATTACATGTTTCATTTGATGTACAGAATGTGTTGACACACCTCTAAAAATCAGTTGCTTCCTCCAGTAGAAAAAGCATTTGATGTGATGCTGTGAGCCATAGATCAGAAATAAGTTGTAGGAATCTACTAGGAAAGAGTAATTCTCCAGTGTTTCTTGCAGCATTTTAAATTTCCTTCCTCTGTAAATGAAATCCCTTACGGAAAGATGGAGAAATGACTGTGTGTCACCAATACCCTCCCCTGTGACCTTGTGCAGGGTGCTGGCTCTCCTTGCAAATAACTGTCACATTCTGAGAATAGATGGTTCCTAGGCAGACGTGATTGGAGACTGCATTTTTAACATGTGTTTTTAGATACAAAAATATTTTTGAAAGTCTGGACCGACCTCTCTACTTTCCTTCCCTCCTTCCCTCCAAAATGCCTCAGGTAGTAGAATGCAGTGTGGAGAGGCCAAGGTTCTTACCAAACTGAGCATCGGTCGGTGGTACAGCCCACAAGCACTTCCCAGCCTATGTTCCGATGTTCCGATGTTCCTATGTTCCTATGTCTGGGCACCTCCACACACAGTGCTTCATCCATGCTACCAAGCTGTGAACTGAGTAGGTGTGGAGTGGCTGTCAGTTTAGGTACTTGACAGGCTGGGACTTAGGATGTTAGAGAATTTTGTCTATTTTCAAAATGAACCTTAAGCACTTCTGAAAAAATTTGTCATCAGCGTAATTCAGCAAAAGGTTTGTGGTTGGTCCCAGGTTTTAATGAAGTAGTTTTGCAAAGCCTCATTAGTTACCTGGCACATCCTGCTTGGCCTGTGTGGGGGTGTGATCCTGTGTTGGGGTGATGGTGAGGGGTTGCTGATGATGTACATGGGTGGAGGTTTGAATCCACCCTCTCACTGATTTTCCATAGGCACTGCCAGAAGTGCCAGTCAGTGTGAACCTGGGCGGGCAGCAAACCTGGCTGTGCCCAGGGCTGGGACCCAGAGCAGGCAAAAGATGCTTGACCAGCAAACAGCTCAGAGACGCATCGGCTGATCCAAGTGTGGGAGAGGCAACACAGGTGTGCTGCAGTTCATTCTAGAGAGGAACCATCTAATAGAAGGGACACTCAATAGGCTGGGAGGGCAGCAAAGAGTTTGTGGCTTTTCTTTCTCAGACAGCAGAGGCTTGACTGTTGGAAAACCTTGTGATTCATAAAAGGTATAGTAGTTGCTATTTCTTTTTCAAGCACTGTTATGGTTGACATGTTCCAGAATTACATGTTTAAAGCAAAAAGGTTTCAGTTTAAGCATGAGCATGAGAATCTTGAGCATTAAATCAGGGCACGTGCCTCTCCCTGGTCTGCTGCAGGTGGGAGGCAGATGTGGACGTTCGCTTGTTCTCTCTAGTCTTGGACCTGGATATTGGTTTGAGAAGTTGGGTATTCCTCGGTTGGCAGCACAGTGCTGCTGTAAGTAGTCTTTGAGTTCAGAGATACAGGGAGAGTCAGAGTGGCAATTCATAGGAAAGAGAAAAGGAAAATATAGTCCAGCATGAAACAAATTTTATGCAACATGTTTAATTTTCCTTTTCTTTTAAAATCAAATGTTAATCCCATTGGAGTGAAGTAAGCCTGGAGTTTCAGGGTTTTTAGTTGATGTTGCAGCATTAGTCAAAATGGTCACAGCATTAAAGAGAAATGTTCACATTAACTAGGGCAGAGGAATCTTCTTTTCAAATTTTAAGTGACTCAACAAATAAAAGCACCCTTTGACATCTGAATGACTTTTTTTTTTTTTTTTAATGTTAGTAGGAGTAAAAGCCTATAAATTTGAGAGGAAGGAGTAAAGAAAATACGCTTATGATGTGTTCTCAGTGTTCAGGCCTCCTGAAGAAAATGCACCTGTTAAGTGTTGTTGAATGGATGGGGAAATAAATGAAATCAAGGTGAAAACTATTTTAAGCAATTATTGGAAAAACTAGCAAAAATATAAATTTTTGAAGGCAAACTTTGAATTAGAACAAAATAGCACCAGTACATTTGAGAACAACTGAGTAAGATAAATCTTTCTTTGAATTTCATCACTTTCATTTAGCAAAACAACATTCCTCTGGAGGTAAATCAAAGCATGGTTTTAGCCCCTGCTGTGGTAGTTATTGAATCTCCATGTTGGAAGGAGCAGTGCAAGAGTTACCCTCCATTTACTTCCTACTTATAATTTATTCAGAGTCTTTTAGTGTGATTTGCTTGGCAGGCAGGTGATTTTTGATGAAAAATTCATCACACCTCCTCAGTAGGATGCAAACGTTGCCCCTGTGAGTCCCTGCCTGAAGTCTTAGGGAGATGCAAGCTCCTCAGGAGCTGGCAGGCAGATGAGCGCTGATTTATTTCTGGGGAGTCCATTCTCACAATGGCAGATGGGGGCAAAAGCTTGAGCTAGTTAATACTTCTTTGGCAAAACTGAAACAACAAAAAGCATTGCACAGCTTGAAAGCTTGCCAGTGTCATTTGAGGTGTACGCAGAAATTCCCCTGAGTGCTTGCAGATGTAAAACAATTCCTTCTTAAAGGTGATTAGTTTAGGTATAATTAACCGGCCATGTCAGTGGTCTGTTGAGCTGAAGTATGAAGTAAAAGAAGGATTTTTGGTTGAAGTGTTCTAGTCCTCTGTCATCAAAGAAAACTTTTCTTGGTGCTAGAGGAGGAAAAAATGATAATATTTATTTCAATTGAGATTTTTTAGGTGGCTGTACTGTGCTTGTTGTTTCTTACTTCCTAAGCTGTGCTTTGTGGTATGTCTGGTGTGGAAATTGGACAAGAGGTGAGACCTGTCCTGCTGCTGCTGGCATATGAGACCTGGGTACACTCAGGAGTACGCCAAAATTTGCAGGCATGGGAAGTCTTTTCTCCCAGCAGTGACTTGGATGGGAAAACACATGCATTTCTGTTTTCTGGCTGTGTAGAAGCATAAGAGCAGACATAAGGGACTTTGCCACAGCTATGGGCTGCATATCCTTTTATGACTGAAATCTCCTGTCCGTAGAAGTCAGATTAAACAAGCAAGGTGCAGCACATGCCGTGGCCCCAGCAAGGCAGGCATGCATTTGCTCTCACATCTTCAGGCTTGCAGCAGGAGCTGTGCTCACACCATCAGCCTGTGAATGGTGGAGGATGCAGCAGGAGGGAACAAACGTCAGATTTCGGAGTGCTGTTGTCAAAGCAGCTGGAGAAATACCTGTGGATAAAGCAATCCAACTCTATACCCACCTCGCCATGGTTGGCTCACAGCTGTAGCCCCAAGCGCAGTGGGCTTAGATGCTTTGTTTCCCAACACCGTCTTCCTTTATCACAGCGAACACTTGCAAACAATTAATGTGAATTAGCAATTGCTTGTTGCTTTTAAATATTTATTTAAAGGAGAATTGTTTTTGTTATGTTGTTCCCCGACCCCAGTCATTTTGCCCCCATGCTTTTATGAAAAGGAAAAATAAATATAAAAATAGGTCTGTAATGTGAGCAGAGAGAAAGCAGTTAGTTTGCCAGGCATGTACATACTTTTTTGGATAGAAAGCCCATCGTCTGCTAAAGCTATCTTTCCTTTTTGAAACTCCTCCCTGATTCTGACACACAATTAAAATCTATATTTGTATGCAAAATTTTCATTTTAGGTGTTTATAAACCTTAATGCAGTACTGCAGATGGTATCTAAAAGATCAAAGACAGCATTTATAACTGCCATGTGGTGTTGATGGTATTTTTAATATTTCAGCCATGTCAACATACATTTGGTCATTACTTTTCTAAAGTCAAGTCTTTTCTTGAGTAATCAATGTAAGATGTTTGCATGATGGAAAGTAATTTAAGTTCAATTTTAAAAAAGATGTGATTCATACTGTAGGTTATGTTTGTTTAACAGATAACATTTTCACTGAGGGGTGGCAGTTTATTTTTTCTTAGTGCTTTTGATAGAAGAACATCTGGGACATTTTCCAACAGAAACACATTTTCTAACCTTTGCCTCAGCAACTCCAGTGGAAGTAGTACCTTTCAAAAATGATGGTTTTCCAACACAGTTTTGCTATCTGGCTAAAAATATGCAAGTATGCACAACACATACAAGCTATATTTAAATAAATAAATAAATAAATAAAATCCCATTTTCATTGAAGTAATTAAAAAAAAAATCAATCCAGCAAGGTCAAAACACTTGCTGAATGAAAATTTTGGGTGTGTTGATGTAATTGACATACTTGCTTCCCGACCAAATTTTGGGGCCAAATCATACAAATTTTGTATTTTCAAATCCACAAAAGCCCAACTGAGGTTTCTGAGTTCAGAAAACCCTGAGGAATTATCTCCCTTCATACCCTGTGAGCCCTTACTCCTGTTGACTCCCAGCGCTGCCTTGGGACCCCAGGGCACTGCGCTCCAGACAGATTTTGTGATGTTCATTCAGATTCAGCTTGAGCAGCACATTTCTGCAAATCACCACTGAATTTCCAAATTAAACCCTCCTGGATTTTTTCACCTCAGAAGGTGAGAGAAAGGGGGGAAACGTAATTTTTTTACGGCTGCATTTGGAAAGGGTTTTGGATACCATTGTAATTCCTTTGAAGCAATATTTTGAAAAATAACTGCCAACCAAAGTGGCAATGCAGAAAAGTGCCATCTTGTTCAGGATTTGTACACACCAATTTTTAACACAGTGTTCTTTTCACTAAGTACTACATACGTTAATTTATATTTATATATTGTCAATATTGTTGTAACCAAGCTTCTCCTTTTTAAACACTTCAGGAAAAAGGCCTTGTATTTTTAGGTGATTTTCATAAATGGAATAATTCTTTTCCTGTCACTAGTATCTTGCACTCAATACATGTAGCAATACTTAATATATTCTCTTCACAACTATTTGTTAAGTGATTTAGTTAATGCCTGATAAATGTTTTGTACAAAATAGATTCTGTACAGGAAAAAAAAATCTTTTAGATAAACATTATTTATTTTTACTGTTTTGTAAGTTAGACACTATAATGAAGCTCCTTTTTGCCAGAATTACTGGAAGTGCCTCTTGGTAAAATGTATTATACAGTAAATATGTATTCAAAATTATTAGAAATACTTGTCACAAAATGAACAATGTGGATGTTGCAATGTGAAGACAAATGTACAACATAAATATAATTCTGTGGTATCCTGTTTGCTGTGTTTCTTTTTCCTTTATCGAACAAATTTGCTTTCAGTGCTCAGCTTTCTGCTTAAGTGCCAGGCAATGGATGATCTATCACCTCTTCAAACTCTGATTCAGTAAGGTTGGTGGGAGGAGTTAAGCAAGTTTTATATCATGTCCAAAATCACATGCTTTCTCTGAGCTTTCAGGAGGAGGGTATAAAATAGGTGAGCATCAAACTGCAGAGGTAACTGATAATACTAGACAATCCTGAAGAAGGATTTCTCTTGGGCGTCATTCATACTACATAACTTTCAGCATAGACAAGGCAGACTTCTAATTTGTTTCAAGGCCAGTTATGTGACTAAACACCGAGCTGAGCAGAGGGTGAGGTGAGGGCTGCTGGCTTTGTGGTGGCTGCCAGGCTCGCCCCTCTCCTGCTCCTCAGTGTCCCTGTAATCCTATGCTGAACTTCCACCAGCTGGCCATCAGCTGTTTGAAAGTGCAGCCATTAAAAGTGGTCACATTTTGCCATTGTGTGTCCTGCCAATGCAGAAGGTATTTTACCCTTTCTCCATCTTGTTTGTTTCTCCTGTTTGGGTATGGCAGGGTTATGCTGGTGCATATGTATCATATATTCCTTCTTCTGAAATGTTTGACTATACCATAAAGCAGGTAAATATTGAATTATCTGCCAGCCCTGCTCTGTATGTGATTGTGACCCTTGCTCACATTTATTGGTATCTGATTATTTGTAACTTTACCAGTAGAATTCTGCAGTTTATTTCAGATCGCTAATAAATACCACATTAAATGCTGCATGACTCAGACAATATGTTAGAAGGCTTCATTATAAACATCCTTCTTTAATGAAGACCACTATTTCAATATCTGTCGTCTGTCTACTTTTCAGTCCAATATGGACCATACTGTTTGAATGTGCTTTATATGTTATGGAACTTTTTAGTCTTAGTAATGCAGAGTAGCTAACGTTTCCAGAGAAAATGAAATGTGTCACCTTAATAGTGTTTTCCTTATTAATCACAAAAACAATGTTAAAGTGGGACATCAGTAAGTTAAATCAATTTTCATGCAACTGTTTTGACAAGTATACTGTCATTCTACAGTGAAAGATTTTGTAGTCCATGATGTGGACTAGTATTGATATCTAGCATATTTCTTTGATCACTGTTTACGCTTTCCAAAAAAAAAAAAAAAAAAGAGAGAAAATAAAGCATCCTACAGCGATCTAATTTTCCTATTTTTTTCTTAAGTTTTATTACCTACTTTCATCAAAATCTGGAGAGCTTTTCAGACAAATTGTTTGAAATGTTTGCCTAAAAATTTTCTGTATGAGCTATCTATTCAAAGTTTCTTTTCCTATAACTTTAAAATTACAATTTTCAAAATATGGAAAAACATCAGCCTCAAACCTGTCTGTTAATTTTGAAATCCCATCAGTTTATCCGTTCTCTGGCTTAAATTCTGAATGGCAAAAATGTAAGGAAATTTGCACCAGGCAACGATTAGAAATGTATTAGTTGTTAGCATTGCCAGTGTGAAAGTAAAATATGGATATACCTATTATAACCAAGATGCTCATAAGCCTGCAGCTGGTCTGTTCCAAGCTTTTAATAACTCTGTATCATGGAATCATTTGACCCAGAGATTCAGAGCTGCCAACAGAGAAGCACACTGCTGGAGTGACAGAGAAAAACTCTTTTCATTCAATACACCTCATCACAAAGATGAGACTACCAAGGTAAGAACGCACTTGTCTTTAGAAATCACAGGACTCTCTCTGGAGCTCTTCAAACAGTGAGAGGCTCCCATGGGAAGGGATGAGCAACAAAACACAGAGTAGAAGCAGTCAATTTGCTAATGAGACCACACATGAACATGCCTTTCTTGTAGTTCTGGTAAAACATAAAGGAGACCATGACGTGCAATCAGTAGCAGCTCAATTAAATGCTGCATTTTCCAGGTGTTCAAATTACTCTCAATTGCTCAAGCAAATCCACTGCCTAAAAACCACTTAAAGTGTCTCACTAAAAATAGAAAGCTCAGAGAATTCTTGGCACTCTGCTTGCATTTTTTTTTTTTCCTTTTCACCCTTCAATTCTCTCACTAAAATTCTGTGGAAAAAGACATTAATTATCCCTTGTGCCACCACAGGCTCCCTTGATATCATTGGTGTTTCACATATGACAGTCAGCTGCCTAATATCTTTGTGCTGCCCTGACTAATGGGGTGAGTAGCTCTGGGGTAGGCATCTCACACCATCTGAAGGCGTTTTAACTACTCCACACTGGGATCCCCAAAAACTAGCACGCGAAGGAGAAAACTGTCAAAACCAGCTACTTTGTTGAGCAGCTTCACAATCAAAGCTTCACATACAAAAACTGTCTTAATTCATGATCCATTGGGATAAAACATGCAAGTTTAAAGTCTTACCTAAGGCTTTGATGACTTGTGCCATGCTCAGTCTGGACTGCTTGTTGTGATCACTAAATAACCCAGGATAGATGCAGTTATAATGATTTGGAAGCTTGATACAGATAAAAAGTTGCTGCAACATCTGCTTATCTGCAGCCAGGAAGCACACAGCAGAAGGGTCCTGTTTGATCTGCATGATGATTTCATTTACAGTGACTGTTGCTAGTAAATTACTTCACTTCACAAGCTTTTGCACCTGGCAATTGTTTATTACCATGCTTGCCGAAGGCATCGTATTCAACAGATTCCACACCTTCAGTATAATAAACTGTTCTATTAGAAACTTTACACCTTCTCTTTCCAAATTTTTAACCTAAATCTTATGGTTTAAACCTAGTTCAAGGAACTTATCTGCATTACAGAAAGTGCTGTGGGATTTTATTAAGATTAATGGTGTTAATCCCTAGTAGTTGGCCAAATTCCAGTTTCTCTTATTCTGTTCTTCTAAACTAAAATTCTGCCAAAGCTACAGTTAACCCCTGGAGTAACTTTCTGCCCTGAAGAACTGTATCATTTTGATGGATCTCTTTATTTCTCCATTGCCTCTGCTCAGAACTGCATCTCCTCAGGGTCCACGGGGATCTTTACAAAGTGTGGTTTTATATAGGTACACATATTACTTCCCTTCTCCTTAAAACTCTAGACAAAACCTGTCTGTATCTGTAATTTGAAGGACCTCATCATTGAAGGACAACCTCCTACCACTTTTACCTGATCTGTTACTTGGTTACCTTGTGCAACTGCTTTCAAGATAATCTACAGCCATTGAGTATGCTCCTATATGTTACCCTAGCATGGAGAACGTACATGGTAAAGGTGGTATTGTTCCATTGTAGGGCTGCAGCAAGTGCCAAACTGAACCCCAACTGCTGTTTCCCCAAGTGCTTCTAACAGCCAGTGTGTATCTCTGGTTCTCTGATATGGAATGGATATGTGAGGTTTGTTCTGACAGTGGGTTTCGTATTCATTTATTTGTCTAACAAGGATTGCTTTATCAGCTAATTGTAAACATCTTTACTGCATCTGCTTGTCACTGACTCCAAACTATATAATTCCCTGAGAATCACAGAAAGCAAAAATGTATTTTTCATAAATTTTTAAAGTGAAATTTTACTGAAATTTATGTACTCAGAGAAAATTCTTTGAAAGAAATAGTTGCTTCCAACCCATTGTGCTTTCTAAATTGCTTTTATTCTGGCAGCTGCATTTCCAGACTCAAGTGTGGTGGAATGTCTCGAGCATACTGCTCATTGGACAAGGATTCAGGAGATCTGGATCTGTTTGATTTTTTTTCCTGAGCTCCGCACAAACTTCCTTCATGGTCTTCAGCAATCATGAATGATTTCAGTTCGTCTCCTTCAAATGTAGTTATTACTTGCTATTACTATACAGACAAAATGCTTGTTTTTGTCTTCTGCATCTTCACTCCTGCACTGTGCTCTCTGAGGGTTTAGGAGCTCACCACAGTGGGGGGACTCTGGACCACAAGCAGTTGCTGCCAAAACTGTCTCTCCTTTTGCATGAGTCATTCCAGGTTCAGGAGGGCAGCTCAGAGTTGCAGCATTCACAGAATAGCATAAATAAAATAATAAAAGATCATTTGGCCAAGTGTCAAGCTAAGTAGCTGAGAACTCATTCTGCTGAAAGTCTGTACATAGCTCCGCTTTCTAATGCAATACTAAGGCTTGGGAATGTGCTCTCTGTCAGACCATAGAAATTATACAAGCTCAAATTTTAAGACAAAATGACAACATGGTCTATCAAAATCCTGGTTATACGTTTTCTGAGTTTCTCTCTATCTCTCTCTTTTTTTTTTTTTTTTTTAAGTCAATATTTTCCTTTTATCAGATAAAACCAAAAGTTTCTTTGCAGTGTTTATATGTGTATTCAGGTTTCAGTGTAATGTTTACATTTGCAGGCAAGCCCTTAAATATCTGATAGAATATGTTTTAACAAAACGTCTTTTACAAAAGAAAAATGTTCATGTGTCTGAACACTGCTGTTGTTTTGCTGTTGTTGTTTTTTATTTGGGGGGGGGGGGGGGTGAGACCTTACAAGGTTAGCATTTTTTCATGAAATGTGCTTGAAGAAGCAGCAGCCAGTTCTGTGGAGCTTCACCTTAGAGACCTGCTGTTGGATGGTTTAAAGACTGACCCACAAACCTGCTGTGTGATTAGCGTATTGACATGTCTATCAATTAAGATTACTCTTGTCCCAGCTATTCACCATGGCTAGACTAGGCTTTGTAAATGTAATTCATTGAACCCTGTACTTTAGAAATGAAGGTGGTCTGGCTTCTAATTTCCTGTAATAAACACAAGGTAGGAATGCAAAGAAAATGGAAACAAACCTTGAGGAACAGCATTTAGCCTGATCCTTTGTCCTATATATGCTTTCAAGGCTTTGTTTCAATTATAGAATAAGCATATATAAGTAAGCAATTTCTTTTGGGACTATGGGAAAGCAAAATCTTTCTTTGATTAATTGTCTAGTGAGCTTTCAGGGAGTTTTGTGACATTGTGCTTCGGCAGTGCTTAACTGTGGTAGGCAGTGAAAAGAGAAATCAGAGTGGGGATTGCGTTAAGAGGTGTCCTGTGATGCATCAGAATTGGTAGTGATTTGTTTTCCATGTCTCAGTTCTCGTTAATAAATCAAAGTAGGTGATCTACTGCATCACCTTCCTATGCAATATCTATTGTGTGGGAGGCCTGTGAGACTGATAAATTCCTACCTGGATGACACTTTCTCCTCTGCCAGATGGACTCACTGAGTTAGTTTTAGGGGGGATCTTATGTTCATTTTCTCCAAGCATCTAGAAGAGAATTGTAGAGGAAATAAATATGACTGTTGCTGAGGACTGCTATAATTAGCTCATAAGTGAATGGTGATGCTCATTTGGAAGATGTAAGAAAATTTTCCATAATGGAAAGTATCTCCGTCAGGGTGGTTTTGGTAAAGTTCCAGTTAAGATATCTACACCTATAAAGAAGTCAGAGAAGGGTTTATAAATAAATTCCAGTAAAAGACCAACTGTGTTAGAAAGCTGATGCTGAGGATTTACAGTGATACAAAAATCCAGAAATGATGAGAATATTGCACTAAACCTGATAGGCCTCATTCTTTAAAGCATTACTTCATCTTAAACTGCATACCCCTCCCACCCCATTTTTTTTCTTCCTTTTTTCTCTAAGGGTTGAGAACCATGCCCCAGAGCTTATCGATAAAATCTGTAGCGTAATGGGGTCTCGGATGAATTATGTGAAAGAGATTTATATAATGAATATGGTATTCTGAATATGAACTTCACCTATATTAAAGGACATTGTGGTGAAGGCTACCAGTGGCAGAAAAACTGGAGTTTGTCAGAAGTCATTGGAGGAGACAAGGTCAGCAACAAAGATTAAAGATTAGGCAAAACTAGTACAGATACTGTGTAAACTCGGTTTTACTAATAATTGAAGGAAACAGGCTAGAAGCTGCTCTCAGAAAGAGGCTGAAAGAACTATTAATTCTCCTAATCACTAATTCCTGTGGGCTATCAGGCACACTGATATCTCTTAGAAAAGGGGAAAAGAGATTTCCAAGTTTCCAAACCAGCCAAGTAAGGATATAAGACATATTAAAGAACAAAATGTGAATTATGTGCAGTGTAATAAAATTCCAGCCGCATTAAGAACCCAAAATGGAGATATAATGAAGGAATGGATAATAATTTTTTTTAAATCTAGGAAAACAGAAATCTGCTCCAAGGTGCTGTGTTTGGCACCTTACCATTTTGAGTGTCAGTGGAGTTTTAGCTGCCACAGCAACATACCCAACTGCAGAGGGTAGAAGAGGCAAGGAGGAGGAAGGAAGAAGAATTTGTAGTTAATACCTTCTCTGGTTTTTTAATGAAACCTCACAAGTTAGCAGAACACGCAGGATTTATAACCTTTCTCAGTTCAAGTGACTGTGCTGAGAACCACATCCCTCACCATTACATGAACTTCCTATTTCATGTTGCCATTTCAACATAACCATGTGACAGGAGAAACACAGGGCTGGAATGAAGTTTGCAAAATTTTCCTTTAATTTTGGCAAAAAGCTTGACAGATTATCTAGTACAATTCTGTCCTCTCCTTTAATGGATCTCTTCATGCTGGTTTTATTTCATGTTGGCAAGGACTTTGCCCAGGGGCTTTGTGGGAGTACTGGGCATACTGGGAAGAACCAGTGCCTGGATTGGAAAGTTCTGTAAATAACCTTTTCACCCCACATCCTATCTTCTCCCAACCAGCCCCCCCCACCCCCCTTTTTTTTCTTTTTTCTGGCCCATTCTGCCCTGAAATCTTTCTTTTCCTGGGAATGAGCAATTAAGAAGATCAGGATTATTTTTTCTCTCTCAACAAATCTTTGTCACGTGCTCCATCAAACTTGTAGCAGGTTCCAAAGAAAAATACCCCAGGGAGGGCTTAAGTGCTCTCCAGGATTTCAAGCTAGGGCACCCGGCATTGTTGCTTGCCGTATGCCCGATGTGCTGGAGTTAATAGGAGGGGAGGAGGGAAGAAAAAATTGAGGACGTGGGAAAGGAGGATGGGGGGAGATGAATACCAAGTTCTCAGGCAAAACAGGAGACAGCAGCCCCCCCACCCCTATGTTTATTCCTTTCTCTACCTCCAGTATAAGATGTACTGTCCTTAGTCTGGGTAATTTATAAAAGGTGGTCTTTCCCTCCAGCTTTTCCTATTTCTAAGTTGGGACCTGAGCGTGTGCATGAATGTATGGGTAGGTATAAGTGGTAGAGGGAGCTTACCTAGAAAAAAGGGTAGGCACCATCTGTGGAGATTTCTGCTGCCAGGTAAGATTTGTTTTTTCTTCTCTTTGTTGAGTTGCCTTTTTGAGAGGATGTCTCTGTACCCGTCTCCTGTGGCCACCTAGTCTAACAAGTGCAGCTCCTATGCCTGTGGGCTGCCACATAACAAAGGCATGTCTAAGGAGGCTTATTGCAAAGCAGACTTGTTTCCAGTGGGGGGAAGGACTTTTTTCATTTCCTGGAGTTTGAATGAGTGGAAAGGCACTCCGGGAACTGCCTGGTGGTGCCTCAGCCCACTGCATGCATGCTTGAAGGTCTCTTCCTTGGACCTGACCACCCAGCACAGCCCTACATGCCAGCCCTCAGAAGGGTACAAGCCGCTGCTGCCCAAGCTGTCTCACAGGTGAGCTAGTGGGCCTGCTCTCGATGGGATGGGAAGTGATCTCGTGGGAGGGGGCTCCTGCACCCTGGCTGGCTGGAACCAGAAGTGCGAGGAGGGATCAGTGCCCCAGCTGTGAGCCCTGGTGATGAGCAGGGAGATGCCGTGACCACATAGTGGTCCTTCAGACAGTGTCACCAGCTGGGGTGTACACAGTTGTAGAGAGTGTAACAAAGTTTGTAAGGCTCCCTTCACTTCAGGGCACCTGCTCCAGTGCCCTTCTTTCCCATTAGAATGACTGGTGATACAATTCTGCCCATTTTATTTATTTCAGTACTCCCCCCCAAAAAAAGGCAATTTTAAGGTGGAACTCACTTGGTTTTACTTGATTCTTCATAAGTGTGGTAAAACACCATGTTCTTTCCACCTTTATCCTCACAGAAAATAAAAAATTTCTGGCTTTGACAGTGTCTACTTTAGTTGTGTCCAAGAGAACCTCTGCTAATTTGGGGGCTGATAGTACAGAATGCATTAGAAGAATTAGGCACTGTTTTCACTTATGTACCTACTCTTCCTTGACTATTATGGAGAAGAGCAGCCTTAAATAAGTGAAGAATTTCCTAAGACAGGAAACAGCCCTACAATGTTTTCTTAGTCTCTGGTAAAAGTTACAAAATGGATCTAGAAGGACTAATCCATGGAAGATCCATTTACTAAATATCTTCAGAGATCCTTGAAGACTTCAGAGGAAGCTTCAGAAGATGCTTAGGAAATTAGGAAATACTTCTTAGAGGGTATCTGGTATCTGGTATCAAGAGAAAATACATTGTCTGTATGTACACATGTAACTGTTTATGCTTTGGTAAACTTGTTTTGTTCTTACCATGTAGTTACTTGCTTATGAAAGAGCTGAATACTTTTGCTGCCAGAAAACCTACATTTTGGAAGATTGTGTGCAGGCTTAGTAATAAGGACTCATAAAACCAATGAATATATTTTTATCGCTGCAAATATTACATGGTAAACATACTTACTAAAAATAACTAGCAAATCTAAATATTGTGCCAAGGTAATTGTTGCTCAGGTCATATTTTTAAACTATTAGTGAGTAGACAGAATGCACTTAATCCATATAATAATATCCTTTCAATTAGGAGCTTGTCTTCCAATAGATATAGCTTTAAGAAATGTTTGTGTATGTGTATGTACATCCATACATAAACACTTCTGCAATCATTAATAGATCAGGTAAAGAATGTATGATTATATTCATCTCAACTGAGTGTGCACAGACATACATAGATATACACAGGGAGAACTACATGAAGTTTGCTAGATACAGGAAGCTTTAGTTTAGCACTGTAAACTTGAGGGGGTTGAATTTGGCCCAAAATGTTTCAGTGATGATGAGGTGACTGCATTTCTCTTGTATTATCAACTAAATGGACCTGTCTTAAACAAGGAGAGTGGTGCAGGCTGAACTCCAGCTCTTTGTCATTATCAGCTTAACTGGTCCAGAAACCTGATCACAAGGAAATGTTGTGACACTGTTTGGGATTATTCTTTCCAAGCATTCCTGATACATCTGGGATAGAAGAGCTGACATGGATTATCTGTCTTCAGGTTTCATGGCACACTGAAAAAATATGGTGTCCAATAAGATAGGGCAAAAAGCTAAGGCTGTTGCTATAATATCAATGGAACCAAAAAAAAAAGCGTTTGAGCAGCACTAGACAAGTTTGTGGTTAGCGAAACACTCATATTTATACTTGTTGCATGAAAGAGGAAGTATTAGAGCTAACATTGCAGTGGTCTGTGGTACCCCTGGGCCCTTTACTCTGCTCTCCATTTTGTGTTAAGAGCTTCCCTCAGAGATATTATCAGAGCATCTGAAATGATGCTCTGAGATACAAGGTTGGAGGTTGCTCCGGGTCAGAAAACTACTGTCCTCTGTAAAGCTGTGCCATAGTTACAAGTAAAACCTGCAAAACTTGTGCAGCTATCAGTCCTTCCTAGGACATTTCTATTTGACACCCAGAGTGCCAGAATAAATGGTAATAATTCTTATAATTTGTTTATACTCTTGAGCGTAAGTCTTGTTTGAGCACCACTGTTGATTCTCTGTCCTTTCATGAATTGTACCAGCTCAGTGTGGCCTGATGCAGTCAAGCATCACACATTAACTTGTATGACGTGGTCAAACTCTGGCGTGTCATATTCCACCTCCACACCTCCATGGCATTTCTCTTTTTGTCCATCCCTGTATATGGGGTGCAGTGGAGGAGACTGTGCAGGCCAATGCTATTTTGCTGGACATTCCCAAATTGGCTATTGCTTTGCTCAGTGATAAAGACAATTAGCTCCAACCACATTTCAGATGTTTTCCTTTCTCAGTTTTTTTTTTTTTTTCATTCCTAGATTGCTGTAATAGTAATATACAGAGCATTTCAAACTGTAAACTAGAAGCTATTATTTCATGTGCTTACCTGGCAGCATACCTTATGTGTGTGTCTTGCCCATACTCACAAGTTTGAATGAATTTATCCTCATGTGAGTTCTGTGAGGTATATCCTGGCATTTTCCATTGTACAAGTCTGTGAGAAGGGCATGCAAAGTGACTTTTCCCAAGTTCACAAACATCACCAGCAGAGTAGGAACAGTTTATATGTTTTCTGCAGCAAGCACAAACCATCCTTCTTTTGTTATTGTTGTTTTAAAAAATATTTGTACACTCATTAGTGCTGACAAGGAAATGCATTACAGTCCCTGATGTGACAGTGTCAAATGCAGTTATTTCTCTTACATGCAGTAAACCTTCTGTTTCATCTGATGTCATAGAGAATTCTCACTGGAAATTTTGGTACCTGATTTATCTCAGACAGTCTTTTTGCCTTGCTTATATACTAACAAAGTCTAGATACACTTTTGTTGTTTTCACATTTCTGAAAGTACAAATGCCTGTTGTACACACCTTGGAATTCATGAATACAAATGTATATAATGTATATATATATATTCTTAAAACCATATCTGTATCTTATTTGTGTAAGATCTGTGCTTTAGATAAACATGAAAGAATAGGAACTTCTATTCCTATTTTCAGCCAGCAGTTCTATAAAACACAGTGCTGCTCAAAGTGAGCACAGAAGCTGATTTCATAAATATTTTCGGATCTGATTTAGAGAGATTGAAACTAAAACCAAAGTAATGTACTATGTAAGTAGAAATTTAAGAATTACTGATATCTTTGGTTCTCAAAGTGCAGTATTTAGATTTTCTTTACTTCTTTGTATTTACCTGCAAAGAAGCAAATTCACACTTTTCCTGTAACAATTGACAAAACCACTGAGCCCTAAGGCCCTATCTGAAATGGTAAAGAGAACTAAACCTCTTTATTCTTGTGTAACTCATTAGCTATGATCAGATGATTAGAGATAATGTTTCAATCTAAAACAATTCAAGTCCCTCATTAACAGGGCTAGATTTCCTTTGATCTAATTACTTAATGTCCCACATATATAGGAAGTTTAGAGATCAACTCTGAGAAATCTCTGCAATAATAGTCACATCTAGAAATGTGAATTTACATACAAATTCCAGAAATGTTATTTAAAATGCCTTATTTAGTCTGCTGGTGATGCTTGGCCAAATGCTCAATGAAATCACATTGATGATAGCTCGAAAATGAAGATGAAAGCGGTTTACTGAGTATGATTTAATCTTCATTATTATAGGCAAGTGGATTGCAAATTTCCATAATTAAGCATCCAGTGCACTGGTCAGATTCTCTTGTGAAGTTTGATAATTGCTGTTGTTAGGAAAACAGTACAGCAGGGTGTTGCTGTCACATGACAAGCTTATGAGGCTGAGCTAATAGGATGTCCTTTTAAAATGTTCTTCATGTTTTCTAGTTTAGAGGCAGGGTATATCATGGAGATTTCATCAAAAGAAAATACTCAGTATTTCTCAAACAACTCAATCCTGCCCATTGACCGATCTTCATTCAAATCTGAATCTTCTGCTTCCAAGGAGAAACAATCATGTTGTGGAGGTATAAAGGTAGAGTAAGAGTTTTCGAATATTTTAGTAGGGACTTAGAAAACCTCATTTTTATTTTATTTTATTTTATTTTTGAAATAACCCTTTTTAAGTTGTGATTATGTGTTGGTGAGTCAGTACAAAGCTATTGAAGTTACTTCAAAGCCACAAAAAAAATCTACTTCTTATCTGTATTTGCCTAAGTTTTGGCAATGTTTAAATATAAAATGTTGGTTGAGGCTTGGGTGTTATGACATCTTTAATGCTCATCCTGAAAGGTCAGTTGTATTGTCTTTATTGTACCACCCTATTTTCCTGAAGTTAAGAACAGAGTATCAGAATCCAGACACCACAGACATCTGTTAGCACAGATTGCTTTTTTAAGATTGTAGCCATGGTAGTCTTCTGGGCTCTGGAAAATAATATTTGTATTACGGTCTCAGCGTTCTGAGTGCTATGTTACTATAATTTTCCTGATTTGAGTGAGTTCTGCATGAGAGGACTTTGAAACTAAACTGTAGCAGTTTCACTGCTACATTAAACTGTAAAAAAATTCATTTGCAGATTCTGCTCCAGCTCCCAATAAAGTCACTGAGTTCAACAATAGTTGAGCTGAAGTCTATATATTATGCAAAGCAGTTAAGATATTGTCAGCTTAATAGAGTCTAACGACTGATATATATATATATATTAATTATTGAGTATCCTCCTTGATTTTGCCTGCTCCTGTAAACGCCCAGAATTGGGATCCTGCTTTGAAATAGAGGATGAGTTGTATCAATCAAATTTGTAGCACAATAGTAATTTTATCATTGTTCCTCCATTTGCTGCAATGATAATCCAATTCCCTCATTGAATAAAATTTCAGTCACAGATTAGGCAGTCAGGAATCAGCTTATTAGATCCAAAAATAGAAAACCAATAATATTTCAGCTCAGATTTTTTTCTGTGCAGGAATTTTTTGACTTTTGAGAACCAAACTAATATGATTAACCTTTAGAATACAAAAACAATATGCAGAGTCAACAGGTGTTTTTTTGTTGCTGTTGTTGTTTTTGTTTGTGTGTTTTACCAATCAACAGCCTTTACATGTGTTAAAATTGCCCTTATAAACCAAAAAGATGTGGTGAAATATTTTACTTTCTGTTGTTCAACGATGACTGAAGAAAGTGAAATCCTATGCAGCTTCCTGTCCCAGCTCTAAATCAGGAGCAACCACCACTGCATGGGGTCTCCACCTCCCTCCTGGGACAGCTCCAAGCCCAGTGGAAAAAACATGTGCCAGAGGGAAATGAAGTTTGAAGTTCTACTTTAACCCGTTTGATTTTCATGTGGAAAACTGTACTTATTTTCACATTGCTATTTAAAATCCAACAGCATAAACACACAGAAAATGTAAAATATTATGGCAATCTTTTTACTAGAGAGCTTTTTGAGAACTATCACCATGGAAAATAAGAATGAGATTCTATTTACCCACAAGTGCTCCTGAAAGGGAAATAACCATCTCTTTATAAAGAAAAGCATGTTGAATGATAAAAAAAGATATTTTTGAACCTTGACACAAGAATTGGCATTCAGCATCAATGCCAGTATCACTACCAATATGCCCTGTCAATTGTGATGTTGTTAGGCGTGTTGCACTGGAGGAGGGGAAGTTGTTCCAGGGCTCCAACTTGCTGGAAGACTGATTGCTCAGAGAGCAGGCCTAAAGAGTAGGGCAAGGGTCTAGGCCTCTCCACACACCAAACATTACTTTGTGTTTTAATTCTGAGTTTAGGGCTTTTTACACTTTTGGCAAAGAGCAGACATATATATTCAGTCAACCCAGCCTGCATCTGAAGGCAGAAGGCAATGTGGTTTCCGAGATCAATTGCATGGTGTGTGAGTATCCCTAGAGCTAGTAAACTTAGTAAAGCTGTGTTTACGTTAGGCAATAGCACTGTTGGAGAGGAACAGCTGGAGCTGAGGACCCTGCATTCACCCTACATGCACTTCAGGGTGGGGAGTTACATCAGGCTAAATTTAGTTCTGTCACAGAGACTATGAACCATTAGTTATTTAAATGAATGTAGTGCCCTTTTGGAGTACATCTTCCAGTTAATTTTGCTTGCAATGAATTCAGTCTGCTTGTTTGCAGTAGGAACCAAATGCCTATGACTATGTTTAAAAATGCCCCCAAACCAACTCCTCTCTCTGCCAAGCCCCACTTAATAAATACCTTTATCGTTATTGCTATGAGAGATCGGGAGGGCACTATATTTATCAGTCCTTCATCAGTAACCTTGGCATCTACCTGAAATTAGCAGTGGTGGATATCAAGATCTGTATATATTGTTATAACTAATAGGAACTAGATAAATAGGCATTCAAGCATATTTCATAGAGTGGGAGAAATATTGACATGTTTATCAGCAAAAAGAAGTGGGAAAGAAGTGGGAATGTAGAATTGTTTAGAAATAATTAATAAAGCATTCTGTACTGCCTGATATTAATCACTGTCACTTTCTTTCACAGATATTTCTTGGTGCATTATCTTTTGTTTATTTTGCTAAAGCACTGTCAGGAAGTTATCTAAAAAGTACTATCACACAAATAGAAAGAAGATTTGATATCCCTTCCTCTTTGGTTGGCGTTATTGATGGCAGTTTTGAAATTGGTATGTGCTGTATAAATCCATTTTTGTTTTCAGGAAAAAGAAAGAAAAAAAAACTGATGAAATTTGTCATGAAAAATAATTGTATGAATCTCCTAGGACTACTAAAAGCGAGCAAGGTTCACCTAGGAATTATATGACTGTCATTATGATTACTTTGGATAGGATAAGGTTGCTAACATAAGCAATCCAACATAGTCCTAAATATTTTGTGATTTGATAAGCTTAGCTGCTGGTTAATTAATATTAATATAAATTTTAACTCTTGAATAAGAATTAAATTGCTTTCAAAGATTCTAGCTTTCTCCTTTTGTAGAAGTACAAAACTCTAACTGTAATCTATGTTCATTGTACAGTCTTGTACTAAGGTTTCCAGTGTGACATCATCTCTTGCTGTTTCAGATTACTGGATTTATCTCTTGGCTGTTCAATGGACTGTGATATTCATGGGAATGAAATCTTAGCTTGTGTATAAAGGTTTGCTGCACTCTATCATCTGACATAATCCCTCTCGTCTTTTCCAGTTGCTTTTCCAAAAGTTTATGGTTCTCTTATCATGGAAGGTATTGGGCTCCTGTAAGGATGCCTGGAAAGAGGCTGAAGCACCAAACCCATGCAATCAGCCCTCTACTTCTGAAATGGCTGTATACGCTCCACACTAGGAATATTTTTGCTGGGGGATGTCTTATCAAAAAGCTGTAAAACTTAGTTTTCCTTTTGTACTTTCAAAGGGAACCTCCTAACCATAATTCTTGTAAGCTACTTTGGAGCAAAGCTTCACAGGCCAAGAATAATTGGAGCAGGCTGCTTAATTATGTCAGCGGGAACATTCCTAATTGCAATGCCCCAGTTCTTCATGGGACGGTAAGTGCAAAGTGATCAGTATTTTCCAGCTGGGCTATGCACACTGCATGTTAGCTCACTGAGATGTTTAGGCATTAATCGTGAAAATAATGCCCATAGAAATAGGCATATGCAGATGTGGTTACTCAATTTAATATGCATTACAAAGACAAATTTTATTACAACAGATCTAATAATTTAACGTATGTTTTTCTCAGTTTTATTCAATGTATCATTTTATTAGTCTATGATCTCAATTGATCGGCCATATTTTGACATGGCTTAAGAATTGTTGAAGCTTTGGTGAAGTGACGACTAAAATCAGGAAGACAATCAGAGTGTTAAACACAAGCCACAGGATGCCCTCACTGTCTGATAATTTCTTAGTACAGATTCACATATCATAACAGAGCAAATTACCTGTTAAACTGAAATGCATCACTTTGACAGAGAGAGAACCAAATGGACAATTTTCATGTACTACCACAGTATGAACCAAGTGCCATTTCCTTGTAAACCACACGGAACACTGGCAACACTGGATGCAGATGAAATCTACATTTAAGTGCTGTATTCAAGTGCTCTCTTCCATGGTAGCAACAGATTTGTTTGTTTCTTTTTTCTTATAAGTTGGGAGAGTAAAAAACAACTTCTGTTTATAAACAGATATCAGTATGAAAGATTTCCTTCTACCATGAATTCAACTGTTAGCACCTCTCCATGCTTGCAGGATAAAAGCCGAACCCCTCTCTCAGCCCTGGAAAAATCTCAAGCCAAAATAAATGCAGGTGAGAGCAATCTCTTTTGCGTATTGTGATAAGCACAATAAAACATATTAAAAGACTCTCAAACTCTAAAGCAATAGTTTATTAGAATGCAAGAAATAATAAATGGGAAACAGAAGGATCTTTCCCAGAGAAAATCCAGATCTACCTGATGAGACAAACTTATTGAAAATAAATTAATAACTGCCACTGCATACTGCTAAGATGTCTTTTCAGGCTGACACCTTTCCTTCAGCCTTTCTGCTTCCTCCAAAAACTTTCTGCAGCTTCATGGCTTGTAGAAACACCAGATGATCTCCCATGGTGGCGCACGAAATTTCTGGTCTTCCCTCTGTCATGAGATGTGCCTTTGGGTCCTCATCCCACTGGAAATAGCCACTTGCATCTCCCAGACTGCAGACCCAGCTTCTCATTTCCTTCCCTGCCTGCCCACCCCTGTGGGCTCATTAAGCTAGCTCCTCATGGGTGCCCACCTGAGCTGAAGGGCAGCAACTTATTGGAACTGAGACATAGCCTTCCTCCCAGATGTCTGGGCATGACATCCATACAGGCTGAATTTATAGACTAAGCTACGGATGAGAAAATCAGACCCTCTCTGGACCAAAAAGTGTGTGTATGTGTTTTGATTGTTGGATCTGGAATAGATGTGGCTTGTAGCACTTGCTATCATCAATGTTTCCCAACTTTTTCCATTAGAAAATCCCAGTTTTGGTTAGAAGCAAGAGCAAAAGGTTTCTAAAATGGGATGTAGTAAGAATTTTTTAAAACTGGATCATTTATAATATCTTTTACAATCTGTTTGAAGCAGTTCATACTAAGTGTGTGTCCACCTCAATCTGATTGGCTTAAAACTGCCACCACAACCTCCAGCTCCAAAACATTTTTCTTAGTAATCACTGCTTTTCCTACACGAGAAGTATTTAAGAAGTCCTGTGCATTCAGTGTCAAAATGTTGTGGAAAAACACATAATTGTTGTCTCTCTTGTGACATATCGAGGATGTGAAAAAGAAGCAGGCTCTTCTATGTGGATCTATGTTTTACTGGGAAATCTTCTACGTGGAATAGGTGAAACTCCCATCCAGCCTTTGGGAATTACATACATTGATGATTATGCCATTGAAGAGGATGCTGCCTTATACATTGGTAGAGTAAATAAATCACTGTTTTGTTTTGTTTTTCTTAATGGATTTTTCCCTAGAGGAAACAGTCATTTTGGCTAATGGAGTGACTGTTGTTGAATTAACTTGCCCTGATTGTTTTGCTTGCATTATTTCCAATATTAAAGTTTATTTAACAATCATGTACACTCAAGGGACCAAGTTCCCTTTTAATCATACCACCACAGTTCCATTATCTTAATTTGAGGAAAGAATTTGACCTTAGGTTCCTGCTGTTACCCTAATCTTCCTAATTCTTCTGGATGTGGACTGCTGTGCCTCTGTGCACATTCAGTTCTCTGGAAAGCGATAAAAAAAAATGTACTCTTTTAAGCATTTTAAATAGAATTTCATCAGGCACTCAAAACTTTGCCTCCAGAATGAGGTAGGATTACAACCAATAGTGACTGAGGCTTGAAGAAGTTGGTGTCAGTGTTTCTTTGTTGTGTTCATTGTGTGATGAGCTCTGCACTTTCACCTGAAATATCACCAGAAAGTCCTTCTCCATCAGCACCTTGTTTCAGAAAGTTTACAGTCTGGGAAAAACTCAGAATTTCTGTGTAAAAGATTCGTTCCTACCAGATTTCCAAATCAAACCTGAAAATTTAGAATACGTGGAAATTTAGGCTGGGGGTGTATTGAAACATGTTAATATTGGGTAGCAAACCAAAGTGATTTTTCAGCCTGTTCTGGGTCCACCACAACTTAATCTAGCCAGCTAAAGTGTTTATAGTGGTTATAGATTGGTATTATTACTGAGTTTAGGTCGTTAAGTTCCCTGATTTTTCCCTTGGTCTGACCTTCATTCTTTAATCGGATGATAACAAAAAAAAAAAGTTTTTTTTTTTTTTTATTGTAAAAGTTCTAACCAGTAACTAACATGCCTGAAAGCAAACTTTGGCTCAGTATTTTAAGACTGTCCCACTTGTTACCTACCACATTGTACTTTGTTTTTATGTGCAGCAAGAACAAATGTTCATTTTCAGTCAGAAAAATAACAGTCCCCTGGTTTCTATTACAGGCTGTGTACAGACGCTTGCAATCATAGGTCCAATATTTGGCTTTCTTCTTGGATCCCTGTGTGCCAAACTTTATGTTGACATTGGCTTTGTAGATCTTGGTAAGTCAGAAAACTCAGATTTAAAAAATTCAGTCAGGCTCCAATATACCTACTTTGGGCATGTATTTTAGGCAAAGAAATATCTATCTAATTTCTAGGGATAAGGGAAAAGTGGGTACTTTATAAGGTAAAATGGATGAGAGCAATGCAGCGCCTCACACAGAAAAGTCTAGCAACAAAGACAGCTGTGGAAGAAGTAGGAGGTCTGGCTCTCCTTCAGCCCAGAAGATCCACAGCTGGTGACCCCCAGGAGATGCCCTGGTGAGGAGGCTCTGGAGAGACAGCAGGCACCAGGAAAAGGCAGGACTGTGGCTCAGGATCCTGCCAAGAGCTGTCTGCATTCATTTTGTAATAGACCACCATTGCTGAGAAAACAGGTCTCTCACAATGAGTACCAGAGCTCATGATTGCCTTCCTCCTCACACAACTCCTTCCTTCTGGTGACTCTTACACAGAACAGCCCAGGTGGAAGCAGGAGTGTGGTCACCCAGACCACTCCATGGTCTGGTCGTTACAGCCTCTCTGGGGGTGTGTGAGCAGCATGGTCTGGGACCCCATGGCGTCAGGGACAGGCCACCAATGTATCACAGGAATCAGCAAGTCCTTATCAGCTCTCTGCAATCACTCAGTCACTCTTGCCGAGGCGATCAGCTCCGGGGCAGACGCGTTCTGCAGCGGAGCGGGGGATCGGGACAGGCAGGGCTTTTTTTCCGACATCGAGGCCGCTCGAGGGAGCCGCCAGGACCCGGCAGCCCTCGCGAGGGAGGCTGACGAGGCGTAGGCGGAGCCAGCAGCTTCCCCCCCCCCCCCGGCCGTTCAAAAGCAGCCCTTAGGGAGCGCGAGCGACCAGGAGCGCGGCGACCAGGGCTTGGCGCGTCAGAAGGGCGGGGCGCGGGAGTTTGCGCGGCAGTTCGCGCGGCAGTTCGCGCAGGGAGGGTGGAGAGGGCGGAGTTTCCCCCCGCCCATAAGAACAGCACTTTTAACGGCTGTCGACCGCTAGCTAGGCTGCAGTGGTCTACACCAGGTAGGCTGCTCTCTCTAGAAAGTCTGTATCCACCCAGACTGACCGCCTGCTCAACAATGCGGCAGTTCAGGTCTCTGGGTGCAGGGAGTGTCTGAGCCTGTTGCTGCCATCTGAGGGAGGCAGAGGCTCTGTGTGTGTGAGGTGCGAGCAGGTGGATGACCTGGTCCGCCTGGTGGCAGAACTCAAAGAGGAGGTGGATAGGTTGAGGGCTATCAGGGAGTGTGAGTGGGAGATAGACTGGTGGAGCAACTCCCTGCAGGGCTTGAAGGAGAGGTACGGGGGCGAGACACCCCAAATGGGGGTGGACCCCCTGCCCTGTCGCTGTCAGGCAGAGGGAGGTGACCTAGGAGTTGAGGAGGAATGGAGACGGGTCCCTGCTCGACCTCGCAGGCAACGCACCCCCCCACCGGCCCCTCCTTCCCAGGTGCCCTTACATAACAGATTTGAGGCCCTGGAGCTTGAGAGGCCGGTGGGTGAGGACGAGGTAGAAAGTCTACCCAGGAGGATGCCTAGGGCAAGGAAGCCGACTCCATGCCTCAAGATAGCCTCCACCAAGAAAGACAGAAGGGTGATCGTTGTAGGTGACTCCCTTCTCAGGGGAACAGAGGGCCCTATTTGTCGACCTGCCCCTACCCGTAGGGAAGTCTGCTGCCTCCCTGGGGTCAGGGTCAGGGATGTTGGCAGAAAGCTTCCCAACCTGGTTCGCCCCTCTGACTACTACCCTATTTTGATAGTCCAGGCTGGCAGTGATGATATTGAAGAGAGAAGCCTGAAGGCTATCAAACGGGACTTTAGGGGACTGGGACAGTTAGTGGATGGAGCGGGAGTACAGGTGGTGTTTTCGTCCATCCCTGCAGTGGCAGGGAGGGGTACAGAGAGGGCACGGAAAGCCCACCTGATTAACACGTGGCTCAGAGGCTGGTGCCAACACAGAAATTTCGGGTTTTTTGACCATGGGGCGCTTTACTCGGCACCCGGCCTGGTGACCGCAGATGGGTCCCTATCTCCAAGGGGAAAACGGATCCTAGCCCAGGAGCTGGCAGGGCTCGTTGAGAGGGCTTTAAACTAGGAAAGTAGGGGGACGGGGCTGAAATAAGTCTTGTTGGAGCTGTACCAGGGGGAACAATGGCAAGGCCGGGGGAGAAGGTAATGGCCCGACTGAAGTGCATCTACACTAATGCACGCAGCACGGGTAACAAACAAGAGGAGCTGGAAGCCATCGTGCAGCAGGAAGGCTATGACTTGGTTGCCATCACGGAAACATGGTGGGACCACTCTCATGACTGGAGTGCTGCAATGCCTGGCTATAGGCTCTTCAGAAGGGACAGGCAGCACAGAAGGGGTGGTGGTGTGGCTCTCTATATTAGAGAGTGTTTTGATGTTGAGGAACTTGAGGCTGGGAATGATAAGGTTGAGTCTCTTTGGGTTAGGATCAGAGGGAAGGCCAACAAGGCAAGCATCCTGGTGGGGGTCTGTTATAGACCACCGACCCAGGATGAGGAGACAGATGAGGAGTTCTACAGGCAGCTGGCAGAAGCCGCGAAATCGTCAGTGCTTGTTCTCGTGGGGGACTTCAACTTCCCAGACGTATCCTGGAAGCACAACACAGCCCAGAGAAAGCAGTCTAGGAGGTTTCTGGAGAGCGTGGAAGATAGCTTCCTGATGCAGCTGGTTAGAGAGCCTACCAGGGGAGGTGCCCCACTAGACCTTCTGTTCACAAACAGTGACGGACTGGTGGGAGATGTGGTGGTCGGGAGCTGTCTTGGGCAGAGTGGCCACGAAATGGTTCAGTTCTCTATTCTTGGCGAAGTCAGGAAGGGGACCAGTAAAACCGCTGTATTGGACTTCCGGAGGGCTGACTTTGAGCTGTTCAGGACACTGGTTGGCAGAGTCCCTTGGGAGGAGGTTCTGAAGGGCAGAGGAGTCCAGGAAGGCTGGGCACTCTTCAAGAAGGAAATCTTAATGGCTCAGGAGCGATCTGTTCCCACATGCCGAAAGACGAGCCGGCGCGGAAGACCGGCCTGGCTGAACAGAGAGTTGTGGTTCGAGCTTAGGAGAAAAAGGAGGGTTTATAATCTTTGGAAAAGAGGGCGGGCTACTCAAGAGGACTATAAGGATGTTGCGAGGCTGTGCAGGGATAAAATTAGAAAGGCCAAAGCTCATCTGGAGCTCAATCTGGCTACTGCCGTTAAAGATAAAAAAAGTTTTTACAAATACATCAACACAAAAAGGAGGACTAAGGAGAATCTCCATCCTTTACTGGATGCGGGGGGAAACTTAGTTACAAAAGATGAGGAAAAGGCTGAGGTGCTCAATGCCTTCTTTGCCTCAGTCTTTAGCGGCAAGACCAGTTGTTCTCTGGATACCTGGTACCCTGAGTTGGTGGAAGGGGCTGGGGAGCAGGATGTGGCCTTCGCTATTCATGAGGAAATGGTTGGCGACCTGCTACAGCACTTAGATGTACGCAAGTCGATGGGGCCGGATGGGATCCACCCGAGGGTACTGAGCGAACTGGCGGAGGAGCTGGCCAAGCCGCTTTCCGTCATTTATCGACAGTCCTGGCTATCAGGAGAGGTCCCAGTCGACTGGCGGCTAGCAAATGTGACACCCATCTACAAGAAGGGCCAGAGGCTAGACCCGGGGAACTATAGGCCTGTTAGTTTGACCTCAGTGCCAGGGAAGCTCATGGAGCAGATTATCTTGAATGTCATCACGCGGCACTTGAAGGGCAACCAGGCGATCAGGCCCGGTCAGCATGGGTTTATGAAAGGTAGGTCCTGCTTGACGAACCTGATCTCCTTCTATGACCAAGTGACGCGCCTGGTGGATGAGGGGAAGGCTGTGGATGTGATCTACCTTGACTTCAGTAAGGCTTTTGACACCGTTCCCCACAACATTCTCCTCAAGAAACTGGCTGCTCGTAGCTTGGAGTGGCGTACGCTTCGTTGGGTTAAAAACTGGCTGGATGGCCGGGCCCAAAGAGTTGTGGTGAATGGAGTCAAATCCAGTTGGAGGCCGGTTACTAGTGGAGTCCCCCAGGGCTCAGTGCCGGGGCCAGTCCTCTTTAATATCTTTATCGATGACCTGGACGAGGGGATCGAGTGCACCCTCAGTAAGTTTGCAGATGACACCAAGTTAGGTGCGTGTGTCGATCTGCTTGAGGGAAGGAAGGTTCTGCAGGAGGATCTGGATAGGATGAACCAATAGGCTGAGGTCAACTGTACGAAGTTCAACAAGGCCAAGTGCCGGGTCCTGCACCTGGGGCGCAACAACCCCGAGCAGCGCTACAGGCTGGGAGATGAGTGGTTGGAAAGCTGCCTGGCCGAGAAGGACCTGGGAGTACCGGTTGATAGGCAGCTGAATATGAGCCAGCAGTGTGCTCAGGTGGCCGAGAAGGCCAACAGCATCCTGGCTTGTATAAGAAGCAGTGTGGCCAGCAGGTCTAGGGAGATGATTGTCCCCCTGTACTCGGCTCTGGTGAGGCTGCACCTCGAGTACTGTGTTCAGTTTTGGGCCCCTCGCTACAAGAAGGACATGGAGGTGCTTGAGCGAGTCCAGAGAAGCTGGTGAGGGGTCTGGAGAACAAGTCTTAAGAGGAGCGGCTGAGGAAGCTGGTGGTGTCCAGCCTGGAGAAGAGGAGGCTCAGGGGAGACCTCATTGCTCTCTATAGGTACCTTAAAGGAGGCTGTAGAGAGGTGGGGGTTGGTCTATTCTCCCACGTGCCTGGTGACAGGACGAGGGGGAATGGGCTAAAGTTGCACCAGGGGAGATTTAGGTTGGATATTAGGAAGAACTTCTTTACTGAAAGGGTTGTTAGGCATTGGAATGGACTGCCCAGGGAAGTGGTTGAGTCACCATCCCTGGAGGTCTTTAAAAGACGTTTAGATGTAGTCCTTAGTGATATGGTTTAGTGGAGGTCTTGTTAGTGTTAGGACAGAGGTTGGACTAGATGATCTTGGAGGTCTCTTCCAACCTAGACGATTCTGTGATTCTTGTAACACCCATAGACACATCGCACAGCTAAATCTAGAGGCAGGTGAACAGACTCCTCTGGAGAATCTCCCTGCAAAATCACCTTCCTAGTTATCAGCAAAAATTCCCTAAAAGCATTTATTTTTCTCCTTTTTTTTTTTTTTTTTGACTTTTCTCCAGACAGTGTAACAATAACTCACAAGGATGTGCAGTGGGTGGGAGCCTGGTGGCTGGGTTACTTAATAGCAGGTGCGATCAGTGTTGTGGCTGGCATCCCTTTCTGGTTCCTGCCCAAACACCTCCCAAAAACAGAGGGCAGAAAGGACTCCAGTACCTCTTCTGAGCAGTCAAAGTTCATCACTGAGGATAACAAGGAGCAACACAAATCTTACCAGCAACAAGTGAAGATTGGTGAGATGGCAAAAGGCAAGTCACTAGAGCTTCTGTCCTCACTGTTGGGTCTTTCTCTCACTAATTTTTATACTGTTTAGTGGCCTCAAGATTATTTTTTCCCTTGGGTGTCATTCTCCACCTACTTAGTATGCACAAAAAGGGTCTCTTAATTGTTCTCTAGACCTGCTCTTGCACAACAAATTTCTTCACCTGGAAGTTTTTAAATTATGCCATTAATGCATCAAATCTCATGAAACTCAGCAAAAAATATTCATGGATCTTAGCTGTTGCAGATGTGGGGCATCATAAAGTAACAATCTCAGTTTCTGCTAAACCTCCTTTTTCTTTATGGTTATCCATTTATGGAATACATACAATAGCGGATCAGAATAAGGATGGGCACAAACCAGATACTGTTTTAGGATAATATTGTTATTTTTACAAAAGCTTTTTTACACAACTGAATTTCCTTGGCCCAACTTTGCCAAAAGTATTTTCCTCAATACTTGAATTCACAACTCAATATATCTGTGCTTACAGTCAGCTGTGCATAGTACCCTCTACTCCCAAATTAAGCTAAAGGATGCTGTGGCTGTTGAGGGGACAATGAAACAACTCTGCCTGTTTTCTGAGCAAAAGAAAGTACCTATAACAAGATGGATGTTCTAGAAAATTGATTCTTAGTATTTTGCTCCACCATTCCCCTCATATAGAAATGCATCTCTTATAAGCATCACAGGACTTCATTTATTCCCCCTGAAATATCCTGCTGTCCGCTTCTGGAAGGTTACAAAATATTATTCACAGCAGTTATTCTCTCTCTGGCCTGGTTGTCATTTCTGCTGTTTTGTCTTGCAGACTTCTTGCCATCACTGAAGAACCTCTTTGGGAATCCAGTTTACGTTCTGTATTTGTGTGCAAGTATCCTTCACTTCAATTCTTTAATTGGCATGGTGACATATAAGCCCAAATATATTGAGCAACAGTATGGGCAAACATCTTCAAAAACTAATTTTGTTATAGGTAATGCTATATCTGCTTCTTGATACCCTAAAAATGGACGTTTTAGGAGTGTTGTATACATACACACAGGGAAAAGTGCTTTTGAGGCTATGTTTATTCTTCTCCTTCTTTATCTGGCTTTTAAGTAGTAGCACATAGAAGGTAAGTTATTTTATTTCTGCTTTAGCACTAGTTAGCTCTGAGTTTATCTATGCAAGTGTTACTGTAAAAGATTGCACAATTTGATACTTTATTTTCCATTCTACTGGAAATTTGAAATGTCTGTACATCACAAGAGAATAATTGAAAATTAATTTTAAAATACTTGACATAAATTTGTCATCAGACAGATCTGTTCCCTTGCTGGCTCCCCATTTATTTCAACGAAATGAAGATCAACTCAGTGCGTGCTAAAGGACTGACCATAAGGTAGCTGTGATATTGACAGTGATTTCTTACTTTCTGAAGAGGTTGGTGTTAAATAAAATGAAGTTAAAGTCATATTAGTGATCACATAATACATGTGTTAAAAGATTAACATTATCTCAGTGCAATGCTGGTAAAAGAAAAACAGGTATTTCTGTGTTAACTTTATCTAAGAGCTTTTTTCTATTGTAAGCTGGTCTCCCAAAACCCCCACATGGCACAAGAGTGAGAGATGCTGCTTCTGCTAGCATTACTGAGCTTCTGCTCTGCCAGACCCATAAGAGGAAGGTACCTCTCTCAGTTAATTGCAGAATCAGCTTTGGGCATCGAGGTGGCTATTTGTTGAGGATGCCTTCAGGATGGTGAACTTCACAACCCAGTTGTTGAACCTACAGGCTTGGATTCAGTTTCTGAGGTCCAGTGATTCAATAGCATTAGACAGCAAAGAGGTTTACATCTATCCAAAACAGAGGGAACTGCTGTGTTTCAGAGCAGCATTAGTTGCGAGGCAACGGAGGTATATATGTGCAGAAAAGCTGTAGTGATCCATTGTGCTATGTTAATTCTTTAAAGATAGAGGCTGGAATTCCCTGGCACAGCACCCCTAAAAGCAAGGAGAAATCTTCAAGCATAGGCAATGGCCAGAAAAAGTCCTGAAAACAATCCCTACATTCAGTACAGTACTTCTCATTGTATTTACAGATTTTCTGGAGCTAAGCTTTCAGGTATGTGCAAACTGAGTGAGGATTAAGATCCATCTGATTTCACAAGCATAGGGACTATATCCAACAGGGAATGTGTGATGGCTTGGCTAGGGAAGGGTCCTGGCTGAGTGGCCATCCCTGCAACAAGGGTTTTTCCCTTCCTCCCTTTCCTTTCTTTTTCAATCTGCTCTTGCTAAGAAAGCTGAGAGCTTGCTAGCACTATCAGTGCCTATTTCCCCTCCCCGTCTTTTCTTTTCTTTTTGTTTTTGCAATTTTTATCACCACCTATTTGATGAATATCGGAATTGTCAGAGCAATTTGAAGCACTGTAACAAAAACAAAAACCTGCTGGAGGCTCGAAGAGGGCATTTTTTGATAGTCACAAATGAAGGAACGTACCAAAAAGTAGAAGGATACCTGCTGTGTTTGTATGGCTTTCTTTAAATATATACACAATGTTGCTTTCCATGATGCCAGTGACAAGCAGTAGGGTGATCTGTAAGGCTATGAAACATATGTATGGATAAAAGGGGTGCATATGAATGGGCAAGCAGGGTGTGTGTACTCTCTGGTGTACACAGCTCCCACATTCAGTCACAGTCTCCTCTTACAAGCAAAAGAGGACAGAAAAAGCTGCAGCATCAAAGTGTTTGGATGGGGCACCCACATGCAGTTATCTAGTGATTCTTCATTTACATATGCTGCACTTTAAATGCTGCTTCTGAAATCCCCTGAAGTACAATTTCCACGTGTGTGCAGATGAAAAATGGTGCTCTTGAAATCTTGCTCATAGAAAAATGCTGGTGTCTTGAAACTTAACAGTAACAGAACAAGGCTCTCATGCTTGCCAAGGTACTGACTTATAGTTTTGCTAGATGGAAAAAGGCTTTTCCTAACATCAAGTATCCATCATTTCTTCTAAGCGCTGTTTTTTTCCATGCGTGCAGATGGATCAAACAGTGGCTTGAAACAGAAATTCAGGGGATCCCTGTGCACTTCCTAGCAGGGAGATTAGACTCCTATGTCAGGATCTTATATATTACATCAAGTCATTTTAAATCATGTTTCGAAACCTCCAGCCCCCTGGGGAAAATAATAATAATAAAAAAAAAATCATAAACTTCATTTGCTATTTGAATGCATGTATGCTTTTGTACTTGCTTTTGTTTTGTATGCTTACTCAACTCAGCACCACTAAGTGTCAGCATGAATTAAAAGCTGCAAAAGGCGTACATAGCCCTGTGCAAGTGGAATTTAATGTGCTAGATCTGGCTGGTAAAGGTGAGAAAACCAGTTTCAGTAACTATGAAATCCAGGAAAGGTCACCTTACTTGACTGTGCGTTATCTTTTACAGTGGTCTCTATTTACATCTTTTTTGCATGTACTTGAACAGATTTTTATTTTTTTTTTGGTCTTGTCCATGTCTATCAATATGGACACTGCTTTCAGCAGAACTGTTCCAGTAAGGATTAATGGTCACCCTATTTTATGTGTTCACTGCCTTTTCGCTTATTTCCTTGAAGCCTGTTACAAGAAGACTGCCCAGAGTGTGTATATATATTTTTGCTGTGGCAACACTCACCCAAGGGAACATTTCAACATACAAAACTGGAGAAATACCCTAAATGTCCTGTGTATGGAGAAGATGGCATATTGCTGACTCTCTCCCTCTTGGGAGATCTCCCTAGGAGATCATTCGTTTCATGGCTCAGTAAAAACAGAAAAAGTAGGTCTTTCTCCAGACTTTCTAACACTAGGTAGAACTGAATTTCCACTAGGAATGAGCAGTTTGGGCTCCTCCTGCCAGTGGATAAGGGAAGAGAAGCTGACCTTCTCAGAGCGGGACAGCCCCAGAGCATGGCCCTTGCAGCTCCTGTTATTGCTCCATGGTGAAGGACTCGAATGGGGCCCCAGGGAGGATCTATGCCTCAAGGAACTGTGGCTGTCTTGGCTGCCCTCAGCAGCACGATGCCCCCAGACAACACCTCTGAGCCCAGAGCACCTCTCATGAGAAATGACACTAAGAATATTTGAATTAACACTACATGATACCTCCACTGACAAACTAGCAATGCAAAAAATCACCTAGCTTAAGAAAGTAGAAGATCATTGCCTAGACCTTATATAAGATAGGACCAATAATAATCTGTCTCTCAGAGAACTGAAAAAGCAGCATTTCCCTAGGAACAAGTTAAAAGCAGTCCCAGCATGTTCGCAGGAACAATCCAAATCTGGATACACACAAAATAAATAAATAAATAAATTGTCCAGCTTGAAGATGTGTAATATTTTGCTTCTTCATGTTATCACTGCTGCTGTTTTTGTGGCTGAGGAAGATAATCCATTGAGATGGGATATTCAGTAATACAGATTATTTCTGTTTGATTTCAGGTCTTATCAACATTCCTGCTGTGGCGTTTGGCATATTCTCTGGGGGACTGATCATGAAGAAATTCAGAATCAGTGTTTTAGGGGCTGCAAAACTCTCTCTGGGATCATCTTTCTTTGGTTACCTGCTGCTCCTCTCTTTATTTGCGATGGGCTGTGAGAACTCAGATGTGGCCGGACTGACTGTGTCCTACCATGGGTATGCTGGGAAGAGCAAACTTCAGCATAAAGTGCTACTGAGAAGCAAACTCCTTGGTCGTTGTATTCCACAAAGTATATATTGTTGAAAAAAGAATGACTGACCTAAATATGCTTCCCAGAACTGTGATTCAAAACGGTGGAAACCATTCCATCTATTCCACTGGGCACTGTGTCAGAATTCATTTGTGATTGCTGCCTTCAACTCAGAGGGTTTTATGCCACAAGTGCAGATTATTTTTCTGATTACTTTTTAATTATTATTGCCATGGGACCCACCCTTTCAAGATAGAGATTCCTGGAAACGTGAGGAGCTCAGTAGGGGAGTGAGATTCAATTAATTGTTCCTTGCTTCTGCATGCTGCTGAACAACCCATGGTGTTTAATAGCCTCCAGACTCCAAATTTAAGTATTCGTGGATTAACCATGAATTAACTGTGACATTATCTATGAGGTATACCTGAGGCTAGCCCTTCTATTACAGCCCCAGGAGCTGCTTGGCTGCTGAGCTCAGCAGCAGCTGGCTAAAGGTGCAGATAAAACTGTCATGCAACATAACAGCTCCTTGGTTTGGATAAATACCGTTCTGATTGTTTCCCCATCAACTTTTGCAGTGATGTAAGAGTAACTCACTCCCCTCTTTGGCTCTGGAATAATCAAGCTTTTTTTTTTTTTTCCCAGTTTTGTTATAAATGCATCAAGCCTCAGAAAACTGCAATCTTATAAAATATGAGAAAATGCATGAGTAGAAATTGTTAGCTGTCTGCTCTTAATAAAGTAATTACCATCTCACAGTAGGCATGTGATATTGAAATAGTCATATGAAGAAATCCTTTTGATCACTGAGAAATAAGAATTTACCCTCTGGTGTGGATAGGAAGAGACAACACTGTAATGGGCTAAAGACACAAGGCCTGGCCAGGTGCACCTGGCAGAAAGCAAAACTCATGAGTTGATAATGATTTCTTCCACATCTGCCAGAAAACATCATCATGATTCCTTTTTCCACAGAACCAAGCAGACGTCTGGATACGAGCAAGGCCTGTTCTCAAACTGCAACTCAGACTGCATGTGCTCCCAAAATGACTGGGATCCCATCTGTGGGGAAAATGGCATTACCTATGTTTCTGCTTGTCTCGCTGGCTGTCAGGCATCCAATGGAAGTGGGAAAAACACTGTGAGAGTCTTTCATTTCTACATGTGATGTGGTAACTTTCCTACTATAACTCATTCTGTCAGAGTGAGCAAACTAAAATTGAGTAAGGCACATCCCATCCAGACATAAACTCCTGAGGTTTTTAGCAATTTACCATCCATGTTCAAAACTCTCTCAACTACTGTTTCCTGTAGAAATCCCAAGCAGAGAATGAAGGAGGTTTTTTAGCTGTTGGCTACCAAAAACATTAAAAAAAAAAATTTAAAATCTAAATACATTCATCAAAAATAGATTTTTTTTTTTATATATATAAAATTCTCCTTCCTGTTGAAAAATCTTTTCCAGTTTGGATTTAAATTTTTGGCTAACTGGAAAAGCATGATGTGCAGTTCCCAGGCATTCACTTCCCTGCTGCTCTGGCTATCATACAGTTTCACCTGCTGTCTTCCAGGTATTTTTTAACTGCAGCTGCGTGGGAATTTTAGAATCTCCTTCAAGAAGCTCCTCAGCTGTGATGGGACCATGTCAAAAAGGAAATGAGTGTCCAAAAATGTTTCTGTATTTTCTGGTAACATCAGTTATTACTTCATATACTTTGTCAGTAGGTGGCACACCCGGATACATACTTCTTCTAAGGTAAGCAATCATTATTTCTGCTAGCATGTTTTCAAGGTGTTTTGATACTGTACCTCCTTCCATTCCCTAATAGAGTGAAATGTTTTCAGCTTTGTGAAGTGGCTTTTAAATTATTTTTTCACTTATCAACAGGCATCCTCATAATTTGACAATGAGTTTTCTACCATTGATACAACGTGACTACGATTATCTCTACCTGCTATACATTTCTGGTTTTAAACGTGATATAGGAGGCCTAGCTGTCATTTCATTTATATCAAGTTCCACTTCCCTTAATGCCTTTTACATTACCAGAACAGTGTTAAATGGCTGCTGCATGAATGGAAAGTAACTCTCTAGTATGCTTATAGGTAGCTGGTTTTCCTCATTTGCTATGGATTTCAACATACAAGGTAGAAAGAGATGACCTAACCCAAACCTTCTATATACACTCATCTATCCCTCTCAAGTCTGTTGTATTATTCCATATAATTATGTCCCAGATTTGTATCTTAAAAATAAATAAATAAATAAATAAATCTGTTTCTGCTGTAACATTCACAGCTTTATTAAAAGTTATTCCCAAGGGATTGTTCCACTACGTATTTAACTGCTGGAACTATTTGCCCGTCACCAAGTATGAACTTTTAAACTAATTTTAGAAAGTGCAAAAGGAATATAATACTTCCAGTGATTAATCTGGATTTTTGTCAGCTTCTTGCAAATTTTGGATTCTAAGGGCTGCCCTGCTATGTCTTAGAAGGCTTTCTTTCTCAGTTCCTTTCTCCAAATTATTTCCAGATGGGCATGTTCTACTTCTCAAACAAAACAACAGTAAATACTCTCTACATAAGCTTTATTATCATTGTGCTTTCTTACCCCAAAATTTTCTTTGCTTTTGAATTAAATTTTCTGGAACTGTCTCAGTGCCAGTGTCTTTATGCCTGCATGGTAAAAGATAGTGTTAAAACTGGCGGAATATAGACTATATGGAAAGAACTAAATAAAGAAATGTAACTTCAGCTGTGGTTCCAGCACAACCCTTGAGCCAGAAGCAATATTCACACAGAGACTTACAGAAATGGTTGAAGTGAGGATGTTTTTCCACTGCCCTCCACAAACACCACCAGTGAGGTCTATGCTTTAAACCATATACACTGCACAGCTTTCCCCACCCACCATGTAACATGTTGCATGGAGTACTGCAAAAACACATGGTGTCTCTCCAAGGAGTAACAGCAGGAAGAATAATCATATTAAAATCCAGTTGACTTTTTTTTACTGAAGCTTATTCACTATTGAAAACTACGCACCAAGAAGAGGATGATTAGCAAGTTGAGAGCTTGTGGTTGCTCCTAGCACAGCAGGATTTTTTGTTGTATAAAAATGGTCAGGGATGCAGTTTCTTTCCCATTTCTCCCCACATGATGTTTACCTTCTATGCATAAAACACGTTGCTGGGAATATACAGCTGTGGTACCACAAAGGGCCTTGGCACTATTGTTGTCATGATCAACCTCCAGCTCTCCGTCTTGTCTCCACTGCAGAAATGTATGGGAGGAGATGCTCGTAGCTGAACACGTGTGAGCTTAAATCACACGGAGTTGCCTGCACTTTGCAGCCCTAACTACTTGCTCCCAGGGGACTGACTGCCTAATGGATGTATTTACAAAAGCTTAGAGAGGTTTTTCAATAGCAATCCAAAACATTTTGTTATATGAAAGGTGCAAACCAGCTTTATTGGTTCTGCTCCAGTAGCCTTTATTTCTGTTGAAATTCATTTTACTTTGAGAGCCACTTAATTGAAACTGAGAAGTTGTGTGTTTTTCTGCTGGATCAAAGGCATCAGAATCTGATGAGCAGCTAAATAAAATATGTTTCAGTAAGTTCAATCCACTTTTTTTTGTTATTGTTCTCTGCAAATGACCTGTGGGCACAAATCCATTTTAAGATCACCCTTGCTTTCCTGAAGTCCATCACTGACTGGCTTTCCCTGAAAATCTGTCTGAACTGTGTGAAAGTGTGCTTCTGTTCCCTGAAAGAAAATAAACACTCTGAAAACAAATAGTCCCAAGGTCAAGTTGCAGACTTCATTTAAGTTAATTTTTGCCAGTTATCTGTTTGTAAAATTATTCCATATTGTCAGATCTGATAAAATTCCATAACTTGAGCAATTTGCTAATTTTAGATGAGCAGATATTGTTGCACCTGCCATGGAGCAAAATACAGCTAAATCCCTCAAACTCTGTAAGATTTAGTGACATATACTTCAAGGGTTCACATGACCGGAATCAATGAAATACACTTGCAGTGAGTGACAGTCATTTTCTGAATTGTCTTTTTAGTGGCATTAAGCTAATTATAATTGCCAGGGAGCTTGGGAAAGACCTTAAGTTTTGGAGGGAAAAAAAATGCAATTCAGATAGCTATTGTTTAAGCACAAGCTATTACAGCTTGCTAAACAAGCTTCTATTAATATAGAAGGTGATTAGGCATTGAAAATGGAGTCTCAGATCTCCCTGAAAGGTTTGGCTCTCACTTAGGGTCTCGAAGAATTACAGTTTCTGTGGAAATGTATTACAAATGCTTGAACATTTTTTTCCATCTGAAAAAAAAAAAAAAAAGACGAATATAAAATCTACAAAACACATAACAAATATCCATGTTTTGGTTTTATTTTCCAGTTTTTCCTTTCTATGCTCTCACACTTGGTTAAAAGGGCTTCTAGACTGAGGCTTGCTTGTGTAGCATGGCCTAGTGGAAGGTGTCTCTGCCCATGGCAGAGGGGTTGGAATTAGATGGTCTTTAAGGTTCCTTCCAACCCAAACCATTCTGTGCCACTATTACTCTATGATCAGGTAAGAGGGCGAAACATTGTTCTTCCAGATCAGTATCGTACTACATTCATTTCTGCATAGATGGTGATGCCTGTATAAACCACGATGTAGCAGACTGCATGATGATAACCCATAACAGGATATTGGAGAACAAAGCACTTGGGTTACAAAATGAGAGGCACACAATTATTTTTTGACTGTCAGTACTTTGGTGTTGTTTTCCATGCATGTTCTTGTCCTTTTGCGTTTTTACTAAATTAATGGAGGATGACCTGAATATCATTTACAGTATCGGTTCTTACTGCTGTCTGGGCAGATACATTGAGAAATAACAAAACATTACTGTTGGGGAACAAAAGAGCAAGTTCTGCAATGACTTTATTAACATTACGGGGTGTTCCCAATTACATGAATTTCTGAGTCTATCCTGTTTCAGAGCACATAGACCATACCCCCAAAGTGCTATGTTTAAATCCAAAGTGACAACAGAATTTCAACCTGTTTTTTATACTCAACAGGATGGCTGAGACAACCGGGCGTTTCATCAGTTACCGTAATGATTCACATGTGTTAGTCACCACACATATCAAGCATGTCCCAGTTCAGCCAGGTGACTGGGACTATTCATGTGCTAAAAGTTAAGCAGGTATTCAGGCTCTTGCTGGATTAGGTCTTGCACTGGGTAGTCTGAGTGAAACAGCATGCTTGGAGTGGTTCCATATGCACTCGATTGCTAGCATGGACATGAAGAGCAACTGTTCTACTGCCCACCATGCTCACCCTTCTAGATGAGCCACCTACCCAAGGCTGGAGTAGGGCTGATCTTGAGTCATAAGGACTGATGTCTGTGGTGGCCACCACTGCAAGCCCAGAAATGTCCAGATGCAAATGGTCTTGATGTGGTAAATAGTGTGATCCTGCTCCTAGACATATGGCAGGGAAAGTATTGGGCCTAAATACCTTTTACTTGTCTGGATCATTAGCCATAATTTCAGAGAATGTTTAATTGAAAGGGACTATCTAATCACAAATGATTTCACAACCAGTAATCTTGTCCTGTGTTAGTAACTCCAAAGTGCTGGTCTTGTTTGAAAGCTTAAAATGTGATATTGACTATAGATATTTAGAATTCCTTGTTGCTGTTACGATTTTAATCACATTATTTTTATGTATATATATATCACATTATTTATATATTTTTGTGATTCTGCTGAAGTTGGTGCCATCAAGGAGGGAAAACTTACATGTCTTTCCCCCTCATGCTTTCTATTTCTGTTCAAATTATCCATGATTGATTCTTTATTTAACACTTTTTTTTCTTTTTTTTTAGATGCATTAAACCACACTTGAAATCATTTGCACTTGGTATCTATACCCTGGCAGTAAGAGTACTTGGTAAGTCCAGTCATACTTACATGTGTTTTAATGTCACTAGTCACTTATCTTAGAATTAAACTGATTGTTGGAAAGAACAGCTTCTAACTGACAAGTTAACATTATATCATTTAAAAAAATAATAGGAAAAAGGATTGGAAGGGGGGTGGGAGGAGGCAACTTTGCATTTGTACAACTGCAAGACTTCTATGAGGAGAGGCTGACAGAGCTGGGACTGTTCAGCCTGGAGAAGAGGATGCTCGGGGGATCTTATCAATGTATATAAATACCTGAAAGAAGGGTGCAAACAAGATGGAGGAAGACTATTTTTGCTGGTGGCCAGTGCCAGGACAACAGGCAATGGGCACAAATTGGAACTCAGGAGGTTCCCTCTAAACACCAGGCAACCCTTCTATGCTATGTGGGTGCCGGAGCACAAGCACAGGCTGCCCACAGAGGCTGTGGGGTCTCTCTTGTAGGAGATCTTCAAAAGCCACCTGGACATGGTCCTGGGCAGCCTGCTCTGGGTGGCCCTGCTTGAACACGGGTTGGGCCAGATGGCCTCCACAGGCCTCTTCCAACCTTAACCATTCTGTGACTCTGTGATTTTGTAATTTCTATAACTGTCTTAGTAATAGTAAAAATAAACCCTGCTACACCCATAGAAGTAGCAAGTGATCCTTTGTACCAAGAAGATAAGAGGAAAATTACTTCTTGTCTCTCCTTATTCAACATTAAGCACAACAGAACAAATATGGCTTAGAATCTGTGATCATTTTTCAGGCATATTTTCATTAGTTTCTGAGGGAATTAATCTAAGTACAAGTGTACCTGAGATTGCAGTTCACTGCAGCCTTGTGGTAAAGCTGTCTACAGATTTTCTCTAACGTCAAGGGTACAGTGAGATGCCAATAAACTGGAAACTTGAAAATCTTCTAGGTCTTATTAGAAAAGATAATAACTAGCAAGAAGCAAGTTGCTTATGTAAATGGAGCGGACTTAGATACGCTGGTTGAGTCAGATGAAGTGAAATCAAAACAAGCTATTGGTTCCTTTTTCACAACATCTTTGCAGACCAGTTTCTTCCCTCTAGGCTTATTTTCTTCTCCAGCAGCCATCATTGGATCCCCAGGTTGTCTCCTTCAGCTACCAAAGAAAGGATTTTCCATTTCATCACCCACAAGCATGGCTATAGGTTTGCTCCTGTAGGCAATAGGTTTGCCTCAGTAGAATTTCAAGATACTTGCAAAATACCTGTAGCCCTGTTGTAGGCTCCCAGCCCCACTGTCTTTCTCCCTTCTTCACCCACCCCTGCTGAGACACAGGATGACCCCCAGACTGAACAGGCTCCATTGCTCTAAAGAAAGGAGAAATATCTCGTTATAGAGGGGTTCTAGAGGATAAGGCAAACAAGCCATGGCATTCACTCTCCTGTTGACTTCAACTGGCTTTTTGATGATCAGCTGCATTTTAGGCCCCATCCTGATTTCTCACAGGGAGTAAAGGAGTATGCTTATCTGGGCAAAGCAAGGCATGACTTCTTAAATTAGAAAAGACTGTCAAAGGATCATTGCTATTTGAATGTATAATTTAGTATTCTACGTTAACATGCATCTAGATCAGAACTAGTCACTCTAGAAAGTAATCTTCTTGCCTCTGTTCTTTCATTAAATACACACAGCTGGAATTCCAGCCCCAGTGTATTTTGGAGTGGCAATAGATACCACCTGCCTGAAATGGGGAAGCAAACAATGTGGGGGAAGAGGAGCATGTAGACTCTATCACTCCAGCACGCTCAGGTAACAACTCTTCTCCATTCATTCTTTAACTTGCTTTCTATATACTACATATACTACTTCTATATACTACATTCTATACTATATTATTTTATATTATTCTACTAAAATAATACTATATTATTTTATTATTATTCTATATTATATTATTCTACTATATTATACATTCATATACTACATTTCTATATACTACTTATACTACTTCTATAGTGAGCACTGGTAGGATAATTTCTGTCAGAAAATTTGGGTTAAAATTTGATCTTGAATGAAAGAGACTGACCAGCAAAATTAATAATGCTCAGTTTTTAGCACTCTCTTTTTTTGGTCCATGCTATTTCAATACTAGCTGGAAGTCACTTAATTTTTAGCCAAAATAAGTTCAGTTAAAGCCTTAAGTTTCTACTACCCCAACACCCTACCCCACCCCAATTTTCTTAGCAACTCTGCTAAGTGTGTGTGTGGGGGGGCTGTTAAACCTCATCACTGGTCCACACTGGAGCTGGACCACAAAAAGGAAGAGAAGGGTGCTTCAGACCATGCCTGGCTTATCAAAAGGCTTATAAAGCACTTCTGTCTTTATTGATTTATTGCTAGAGGAGAGTAATTGACTGAACTGCAATCCTGAAAGGCATTGCTGCAGTGATAAAAGGACAAAGAGAGGACAGAGAGGACAGGGTTGCAGCTGAGTTCCCCACTCTGAGGTGGGGGGAATATGAGGGGAGAGAACATCTTGTTTTGAAAACTTGAAGAAAAGAACAAAAACTCATTCGTGACTCATTACTAATAAAGCATAATAATACTATTATTGTTGATATTGCAAGTGTCATTAATTCCTGAAAACAAAAAATACAACCAAATGTTTTTTGGTATCTCTGATACTGTTTATGAGAAAACCAAAAAAATTAATTGCCCTGGAATTATTAGCATTATTCTCACTGAAGCACATTGGGAAGAAGGAACTTAGTCAGTGCCTGACAGTCTTTTTTGTCCACAGTCCAGACAGTAGCTGACCTGGGTGAGCTGTCATATTTTCATCTCCAGGGTCATCACCTTACTACCTTTCTTGAACATGTTCTTCACTCAGACTTACTGCGTGGAACTATAATTGTGCCCTTGCTGCTTTCGACTTGTACAGTGCCTTTGAGATAGGCTCTGACTGATCATTTCTCTCTCAGATACATGTACCTGGGGCTGACTTTGGTGTTGGGCACCATGTCCATTTTCTTCAGCATTGCTGTCCTTTGGGTTCTCCAGAAGAGGTCTGCTCCGCAAGATGAAACCCTCTCAGCCAATGGGGAGAGAGGCACCTGTGTGACAAACAGCAGGAAAGATAATTTCTTCAACAGTGACCATTTAATTCAGACAACTTACTGGCCAGAAAAGGAGACTAGGCTTTAGGAGGACTGAGATCTCCACCATGACTTTATCCAGTGAGTGGTGTTCAAGGCAAAAATTCATCATCAGTGAAGCAACTAGTAGTATCCACCCTGAAAATGTTTGCCGTCCTGTAACTTTCTTTGTAAATACCAAAAAGCAAAGGATACAGGCATTTTAGCACATGTCCATTTAGCACATGTCACTGCTCACCGTTTGTCTTGAGGAGTCGGTGGCACTCAAGTGAGGGGATTTGTTATGGCTGGGGAGGTGCAGCTTGCTGCAGAAGCAGGTTTTGTGGCTGCCCCTCAGCTCCATCCCTCCTTGCCAAGCTGCAACAGCTCTGCTGCCCCTTGTCTGCCTTCTGTGTGTGAGGAGTAGTGGGTAGGCTGCAGTGAAAGTCTTTCAAGCATGCTACCAATCCGACTTGGCAGCCTGGAAGGTGCAGGGATATTCTGCACCGATTCTTGTACGTAGCTCACCTTTGCAAGCAGTGCAGCGTGAGACAGGAGGAAGGTGGTTTGCTGGAAGGACAATTCAGCTGCAGGTTCTGGGCAACATGCAAATTCAGCCTGTAACACTTAGGACATCAAATGCTGTCATTAGGGACTTTTTTCAAGTATAATCTGCTGTAGTACAACAATAACAGCAATAAAAGTTGTCATTACAGAATACAGAATATTGTCCAAAGGAGACTGGAAGAAAAAAACAGAGCTTTTTTAGGTTTCCAGCAGTTTCTTGCTACTTTCTAGTACTTGGTGTACTGAATAATTCCATGCATTTTCTGCAATGTAATAACACCTTGTTATGAGCTACATATGATTTATTTTTTAAAAAAAGTTATGACAAGACAGCTTGGGAACAATAAAATGAATTCAAAGACCAAGTGATTTGGAGCTTTTCCTTTCAATTTATTATATTTGTTATCTGAAACTAAGATATGTATCGTAGTATCCCTTTATACATCATTTTTGCAGTTTGACAATATTTGGTATTAAATAAATTTGAGATGGGGAGTACAATGGAGGACTGTTTAGCATGGAACAAAATCTCAAGAATGCTTGCACTGAAAAAGATAGTGACAGCACCATTAGAGATTGCATCCGTTAAAGCAATTAATATTTTAGTGTGTGTGATGAAAGGTAGGCCTCACCCTTCATAATAATATTGGCAAAACAATCTTGTATTGCATCACTTGCATCTCAGCAGTGACTGTAGGTACACTGCTGCCTAGCTGAGCTTGCACATCACAGGCAGATGCTGAATACCTTCTGTGGGATGCATGTCAAGGGGCAGATGGATAAGAAGAGAATTTACTGAGCTTTACTGATGATAAATACTTACAGTGTGCCATTAGGGAACTACCTAATCTTTTCAATAGGAATACCAAGAAGACGGGTGTTGTTTAAGTACCTGTCTTGGCAGAAGGTAAGGATTTAGACCCATCACTTCAGAAAATACTGTTGACAGAAGAAGAACTGATGCTGCCCACTGTTTGTCATATGCATGATTGTTTAGATAGTGGTCTTGAATATAGGAGAGCCAGGACAGGGGCTGTCAGGTGTCCTGCCAGGTGAGTGTTAGAAGCTGCAGGCAATGGGGCACTGAAGAGCTGTGTCTGGTCATCTGATTTGTATAGCTGGATATTGAACTAAAGAAACAAAATAAAAATAATGAGGAAGATTTTTGAGTATAGGATTAACTGAAGCATTCTGGCTACAGTGAATCACGAAGATTGGCAGCCTAGTCTCAGGTCTCATTCATACCATATTGTTATAAAAACAGTGAAAAATACCAAAATGCACCAGCATCCAGGAATAAGAGAGATGCTTGATAGCAGCAGGTCTCAAGGTAAATAAAACTTAATCTTGGTTTATTCCCAGTCTCAGGCAGTGCAAACTTCAGCAGATATCAGAAACTTACATAATTTCATGCCAAATAGAAATGAGTAAATTTCCAGAAATGTAAAGAAGGGTCCCTATTCGAAGGGACTCACAAGAAGAAAAGGGAGAGGAGAGGAGAGGAGAGGAGAGGAGAGGAGAGGAGAGGAGAGGAGAGGAGAGGAGAGGGAAAAAAGAAAACTTTGTGTTATAACCTAAGCTTATGTACGTAAGCCTGTACTTAGCGGATGATTCTTCTAAAACATGGGTTTTACTTCCATGACTCATTTTCTTTACATGTAAGAAGAAGAGGAATACGATAAAAGAATTTGCTTCAGCAAGTCTTATCTTTCTCATGGTTTAAATAGTAGCCCTTTTTTCCTCTCACCTTTCAGCAAAGATCATTCTGTAAGTTACTAAGCAGATATACTCCATTTTCACTTTGAAATATTTCCAAATATGCTGCTTTATTTTAGTACTTCAGTTATTAAAGTTGATGCATGGATGGGTGTCTGACCAGAGATACTTGTTCTGGATTGGTTATAATAGATGAACACATGGTCTCTTAGCACCAAGGAACTTGGATCTTTTGGGTTCTTCCTGCCAGAATTCCTCATCTTAAACTAAATCTACAACTGATAATGTATCACAAAGGTCACCAAATTTACAGTTATTATTATTTATTTGTATTAGAAATATTAAAGCATAACTGAGAGACTGCAAAGAAGCAAATGCTTTTCATTTTCAAAGGTAATACTGCTAAAAGAATTTGCTGAGGAGATTTCCCAGTCACCGATGTCAACTTGTGAGGCGAGAGTGGGACTCACCACGTTGTTCAGAAGCACCCACGAGCTGTATGCCATGTAAAAACAGTAGTCATATATCTTCATCATCATAACAAAGATCCTAAATGGCACGCAAGGCTACCAACCCATGTCACCGGATGGGATGTACAACCAGGCCTTGGGCATATGAGTCAGTGAACATTTTCTCTTCTATGCATCTCAGATGATATAAAATATCCTATATTTAGGCTCATCATTTCTAGTCATGTCAGGAGGGAAAAATCAAAGAATTCTAACCAATGAAGTGGCAATAAAGATGGATTCAATAGACTGTGGAAATAATGTATTTGAACCATTGCTCATGCCCTCCCAGCATTTGAAAGGAAAGAAGTATCAGTATAAGATTAAGTACCTTCAGGTCACAGAAAGAAAAGCAGCTACCCCATACTTGTGACACTATCATGTTGCTATATATGATCTTGGAATTTGAGGGAATTTCCAGAAGACAGGGAGTAAATGTTGGAAAATTATCAAACTAAATAGGCTGAATAATGAGAGGTTGCCTCCTTGATGTGCTCAAAATAGTAAGATTTATGTATGAAACAACTTTTGTAATATTTTTAAATGGCAACACGATTATTACCATCTGAGAGAAAACATTGACGTTATCACTTCGGTTTGCTTGACTGTTGATGGCACAATGCAGTTTAACTGTTTGAGGCACACAACTTAATTCTGCATAACATTAAAATTTTAAACATGTTACTCCTTTCTAGAAGCTATGAAGTACACAGTACATAGTAGCTAAGTCACAGAGGTATTTTAAAAGTATGTGCAAATACACAAACATTACTGAATATCATAAGCAATAAGAAGGAAGTGAGCACAGTTGTTTAATACAAAAAGAGCACAATAGGGTATTAAAAACAAGCAAAATAAATGAACAGAGGTACTGATTCACCTCACAAATAGTAGAATTATGGGGATAAAAGTTTACATAGGTTTAAATAGTGTCTAGATGAAGAGAAAAAAATGTATTGAAGACTTTTTAAAGTATAGAGGCCACCTCAGGAAGTCCCAGGTCAAAAAGTAAAAAAAATAAAATCCCTGGGCAGTGAAAGAGCACACAAAGCATGAATATGTATGTGGATACAAGGATGACCAATAGAATAGAGATTAGGCCTGATTAGTGTGGAAAAAAGTAACAAAATGGAGAACGTGGAGTGGCATGGAAAGTATTGCTAGGGTTCAGCAGCTCACAATCCCTTCCAATACAAGTACTAGGGAGTACCAAACCAAGATAGTAGAGAAGATGTTCAAAGCAAACAAAGGAGTTGGCTTTTCATACAGTATGTATAAGATGTGAGAAATCACAACGAAGAAATGTTGTATACATGGGTTCAAAGGTAAACAGGGTAGTTATAGAAAAGAAAATGATAATCATTAAGTACCTGCCTTCCCCTCCCAGTTCTGCTCAAGGGTTGCCTTGTATGTTGAAATGAATTGGTTGTTGGGAGAGTAGTAGAAGTGTCATAAGTACTGCTGACTCTCGCTTTCCCTAAGCATCTTCCCGTGTCATGGCAGGATAGCCCTGACCCACCTCCCCCAGGACCCACCTCTGCCTTACCCCATGGTCCCCAAAGCCCCATTTCATCTCACATCTGGGTGCCTGGTCCTAACTTGAGCCATTTTGGAGGTTTGCCTGTGCTCAACACTCTCCCTTGGTCTTCCTCAGTTATTGTCTGGGCCTCCAGGGTTTTCCTAGGGCCTGACTACTAACCTTGCCTTTAGCTGATGGTCACTGGACTGAGGCTCGGACCAGTGACTGTTGCTGCCACAGTTCTGCTCACCCTGGTCAGGTGCTGGGGGTACAGCCTGTGCTGGGGTCACTCTCAGTTTCCAGCTTTCCCCCTGCTCATGCAGCAGCCCCAATCAACAAGAGCCTTGGGGCTAGAGGAAATGTAGGTCTGACTTAGGCTGATCTTCTCTGCTGGTACTCTGGAGCATTGCTAACCAAGTGTTGCATCAAGAAATTCTTCATCCAGTGCTAAACCATTTCTTTAGAGCTGCCATTAAAAAAAAAAAAAGTAATTTAAAGGTGGATCTTTTTAATGGCGATTAAGATAGCTAATTAAAATGACCTCTTAAGCAATATGTGGCTCATATCACCATGAGGTTTGTTAACCAATAGACAAGAATAAATGGAGTACATTCACACAGAGTGATGGTGACCAGGTCAGCAAACTTCCCCTCATGGCTGTTGAGCAAGGTAAGTTTGAATGAAAGGTTGTTGTATACAGGTGGCAACACAGAAAAGAAGATGCTGAGAAATAGGGACTGGTTTAGAACAAAACCATGAAATTGGTATGCAGTTAGGAAAAATCTGTCACAGAACAAGAGACTAATAGCCTGTTGAGAAAATACAGTTCATGTCCAAATTACTTTTACATATGTGAAGATTTCTGACTAGAAAGGGTTATTTAATTCTGCAGACAAAGGTATATTATGTGCCAGTGAGTAGAAATTAAACAGGACAAAACTCGATTAGAAATAAGATATTTTTGTCGTGTTTGTTTGTTTTTCACTAGAACACCTGTCTTTGGTATGTTATGGATTGTTCTGTTATGTGTAGTCTTTAAATCAATAACTGACCATTCTTGTGAAAGATCTGCTCTAGAGCTACAAGCTAGATGGACAGTTTAGTGAACTTGTGTTGTATATTATGCCAGATATTCAATTTCTTGAGCTATAAAATTTTTTTAGTTCTTAATTCAAAGGAAATATCCCAGACTATAAAGTGACGTGGGTTTTGCCCCAGGGATTTCACCTACAAATGCACATTTTTCATTGCTGTTATGCTGTGATGCAACACCCATATGGACTATCTCCTACAAAGGTCTATGTTCTTTTATCTCCAATGACTTGCGCAGCTTCAGTTCTGTGTTTATAATAGCTACTAATTGAGACTGAATATAAAGAGAAGCTGTACAACCAACATGATAGACTGACGATTGTATTTTAAATAGGAAAATAATAAATATCATTAAAACAGCACAACATGTTCTACTTTTCCTCAGATAGATATATGATACAAATCAACAACAAAATTATCCATGACTACTTATGAAAGAAGTTCCACTGAGCAGTAGAAGAGACAAGGCCTGGACAATAGCTAAAAGGGAGACAGATTTTGGCAACACTAAATTAGCTTGGCAGCATGCTTTTCTTTCTTGGTAGCTCTACAGCAACAAGCTGAAACTAGATGAACTGGAACAGGAACACCAGAAACCTTTTCCTTTATTGTAAGGGTTTTCACATTCTCAGGACTCCTGCTGTAGCTTAACATTTGCTGAGCTGTACATTTTCCCTTTCATGCAGTTCGTTAACTAAGAGTTACATTATAAAATCCAATGATTTTCTTTATTTAGAGATTAGTGTCCCGAGAATAAAAAGGGCTCTAATCAAAGCTAACCACTGCAGTTGGCCTCTGCCTGGCTGACTGCTTCCTGCTACTGCACACTCACCCCTTGCAAATGGGTTGGCAGCCATTTCTGCTGGGAGTCTGCTGCCACCCCTCTGCCTGCAGGAGTCTGCAACCAGCTCCTGCTGTAAGGGTGATGTTTGCTGTGGCTTTTTGATTGTTTTTATTCTCAAGAGTAATCAGCAATTACTGATACCTTGGTGTTCTTATTAAGAGTATTTTACTATCATAATCCAATTATTTCCTGTAAGTGTAAGTTACAGTCATATGGAAGGGCTTGGATGAAGAAAAAAAAAAAGAAAAAAAAAAATGATGGGGTGTTTTCTTCAGGTCTGTGAGGCCATAGTCTTAGATCCAAATTCAGTACTTTACCATTTCCAATTCAGATACTTTCGATCCACAAATCTAGGTTCAGGAAGTCAACTTTGAATGTGAGTACTTCCACGGATGACTTGGACAACAGCAGTCTGAGTATGGAAAAATTCTTCTCAGCCATATGGAAAGGAAAATATAAAAGAAATATCATTTATTATGATTCTATGAGCTATAAGCTTCATATAGTGTCCCTAAATACCTGTTTAGTGCAGGAACACTTCTTTTACCTGAATTTCAGTCCCAGTTCAGGCAGAATATAGTGATTATCTAGGAATGAGCAAAACTTGAGAAACATAATGTGGAGAAGGAGGCCTTCTTAGGACTTCAGTAATGTAATGGAGATGCATTTGCTGGATTAATGCTAGCAGCACAATGCCATTTTATATACATATAGGCTCATGTCACATAATTATCTTTGCAAGTAAGTTACATGCACAAGTACGAGGGTGCAAACGAAGATGGGATATGCCACTATTTATTTTTTTTTTCAGGGCTTTGTTGAATCAGACTGTGGCTGTAAGACTGCATTATCATGTACCCCATCTGTGATTCTTTGTCTCCTAAGCCATCGTGACGGCTACACCAAAACCTGATTTCCAATAATTCTCCTTTCATTAGACTGAAACGATGTTTCCTAAATTGGCCAGGAGGTGGCACTTTTGAAGGATATCAAATCAGTCGTTTCGACTCATTTTGCAATGAAACTGAATTGTTTCCCATGTGGGTTATAAAAGGCCTCATCTGAAATTGTTACTCTTTCACACATTTGAAGCCATTTAAATGTCTTACTATGCTTTTGATAAATCTCTGCTTTTGAGTGCAGTTAGCTATTAGCACAAGAGTTATCTGTTGTTACCTCTCTTGCTAAATTTTTGCTAAATTAAAGTTTAATGGCAAGATTTGTTTGGGGAGAACTTTTTATTAGCTTGTATGCTTACTTAAACTAATTAAATGCTATTGATTTACAGAATGTTTGTGTCAGATTAACTCTAGCATCTGTTGTATTATGCTGAAAACACATAGATTAGTTGTCCCAAAGTTTCTGCTGGGTGAGGAATCAATCCTGGAAGGAAATACCTGTCCATTGGTGCTGGAAACTCTCCCTGATGCTCCAAATGAGAACTTCCCATTTAACCACAAAATCTCCAGGACCCACTGCTTGGTTCTTGAAGGTAGAACTTCCATATTCTTGTGTTTTCATCCTCTGTCAGTCTCCTTGATGTGTCCTCTTCCTGCCACAAAGGTTTACTCAAGCCTTCAAGGTCCTGACATCCTTTATTTAAGAATATTTTCATAGATTTCAGTGGAGTACCAGAAAATTAAGTACCATGGGATGTTTGTTGTTTGTTTGTATTGTTTTGTTTTTCTTTCTTGTGTTTTGCTTGTTTTTGCTTTCTTGTGTTTCTTGTGTTCTGCTTTTGGGAGTGGTGGTGGGGTAGAGTTCAGAAAAGATGACCGTGATAGTTTGACTTCTTTCTTAATACAAGCCAAGGAACTTCTTTGTGTTAGCTCTTAATTCAAACCCAATAGCTAATCTGTTCTTGCTTGCTAGAAGTAATTGCCTGAGTTTTAAATACGGGGTGAATATTTTGAATATCTTTGGTTTTATGTAGTGTTTCCTGGTTTATATTTCTGTGAATTACACTAGCTATTTCACCACAGTATCACCACTGGAGCTTATGTTCTGCTGATATTCACCATGACTTCTGAAAACTTTTTCTGAGTCTGTGTTTCCCATGTCTCCTATCCTGTAAGCATGATCTACAATCACCAACACTCAAACCCTTTGCATTTAAGAAATTCACTTAATTATTCCTCCTTGCAAAACCAGAAAATCCTCAGAAATGGGGAGTCTGCCAACTTTGAAATTGATCTACAATATACTACCAAAACCAAAATGCATGGAATAAAAATAAATGTGATAAATCATGCTTTAATTCTAATCTTAAACTCCCTTGATGCTTTTCTAATTATTCCTACATTACAATTTCGCAAGTATTCTTGGCATCTGCAATTATTCAAACAGCCATACTGTGTCAAACATACCACATATAACTGTGTTTTGGGCAATTTCTTAGTTTCCTTGGGAATGTGATGAGGCTTTTCTGGATAATTTCGGAAAGCTGAAATTCAGGCTTTATTCAATTGCAAAATGTCAAAAATACGCAATAAATCGTGCTATTGTGTATGAGTGCTTCTCCACTTGAGGGAATTGTGTCAATGTCACTCCACTGTGCAAGTTGTTTGTGGCAGAAAATACTATTTCATTTTGTGTTAGTACAATACCAAAGTACAGTTATGTCTTTGACCAGTACAGGGTCATGAAGAAACTATTTGTAATGTAAATATAGTACAATATAGTACAATAGTAGGTCTCCACCTGCTGTTTTTTTCTTACATTACAACGAAAATTAGAGTGAACCACTGAATTTTAAGGGGGGAAAATTATTTCGACCATAATTTCTGCTTCTTCATTTTAGGAAAGAAAGAAGCATATGTAATACTCAAGCTGATAAATTTGTTATCCTCTGGTGACCTGACAGACATGCAACTGAGTTCCTGGGCATGTTCCAAGTAGCTCTGCAATGCTGAGATGGAAAAACAACTATTTCAGCTTTTCATTGGAGAAGATAATATAAATTTTTGTCTTTGTTCTCTATTTAGGCTCCATGTCAGCAAAAAGTGAATACTTAGTTTTTTCTTTTGCAGGAGTTTTAAGCTTTATGTGGCTGCTTTCTAAATTTGTAGTTACAGCAGGAGAATCTGCTGTGATTGTACTTGGATGATTATTAGAGCTCTTAAAGTGACTCCTGAAAAGCGACATTTGCCATAAGCTGGCCGCATCTGGCACAGATGGGCAATCCAGCTTTTAAAACTCACTATAGATTTTCTTTTATTTTTTAAGAAGTGTAAAATGTAAATGTTTAATTTAAAATAAAGTTTTCTCACTAGCAGGTGTATTTGCAGCTGAGTATTGGATCACTTCTCTGACAGGTCAGTCGTGATCTCTACTTTCACACTGGTGGCTTTATTTCTCCCCTAGTAGGTCTGAAAGGCTTGAAAGAAAAAAGGAGTGGCTGTAAGGGAAGCAAAAAGGAGAAGCTGTAAAGGCTGCTGTTCAGGAGGAAAGAAGGATCTTGAGATATATCTAGTCTTCCTCTGAACCTTTGTCTTAAGACAAGGTGAACTGGCTCCTCCTAGGAAAATTCCTTTATTTTTTTCAATGAAGATGAGGCAAATAAAAGATTTGGTAGGAAGAGACTGATATTTAACTCTTGTGACTTTGCAAGCAAATACAATGATATTTTAACTTATTTTTTGGAGTTATGGGATTATGTTTGACTCTCAGAAATCGTTAAAAAGAGAGTTTATGGAGCAATTTTTTGTTGTTTTATTTTTTTTTCCTAAAAACTATTTTAACAAAACTGAAATACTTTGGGGGGGGGGGGGGGGGGGGGGGAATATTCCAGTTTGGACAGACTTTAGTGGTCCTTTGGAAATGAGTAGCCATTGAAAGCAAACAGAATATTCTATTGTAATGTGTGGATGGAGAATATTTTAGTTCCACAGACAAAGGGAAAGATGCAGCCTGCCTTGCTCACTGAGCTCTTGACTTGTGTGTACACAGTGTGGAAATGAAGTTCAGTGAAATCACTGATTGCCACCATATGGGCAGGAGCGGCAATGTTCCCTTCACTTGTAGGGCTTGGAATTTACTGAGGAAAGATGGCGGGGACCTGGAGCCCTTTTTCTTTCAGAAAAGGCAGCAGGGATTTCCAGCTGCTCTCCCTTGGGTTTGTACAGCTTGTGGGTGCTGCTATGAAGACATTAATTGCACCTCACAGAGTTATTCTGGGAGACAAAATGGAGAAGCAGAACTGTGGGGCAATTTATGCTGTGGAACAGGCCAGCTTTCTGGGCTTGGTCTTGCTTTGTGGAAAATCCGTGGTTATGGCTCCATAGCCTGGAAACCCAAGAAAGGAAGGAAGCAGAGCCACAGAGAGTCACTTTTCCTGCCCCTTTCCACTCCAAGTTGGCAGCATTACATTTGCAGTACACGCAAGGCTGAAAACATCACCCACACAGAAATATCTCAGAGGAAGTGTGTGCTGTTGGGGAGATGTGACTAATTCACAGAGCCTACGCAAAGGGTGTTGAGCACACAGTGCAATAACAGGTGATGCCTTCCAGCACGTCCATCACCTCACCCATTCCTCCCATCTGACGAGGACAAGGGAGAGGTGGAAAGAAGGTGCAAGGGGATGCCTTAAGGAGATAGAGGCTGCCAGGAGAACTAAGCAGTGGTTAGTTCCTGTGGCTCCGTGGGCTGCTCAGCTGAGGCAGCATGAAAGACAGACCACTACCTCAGTGTCTTGTTCCTTAGCTTGAGTTTTAGGGTCACTCTGTTGCAGTAGCTGCTGCATGTTCTCTGTTGCCTCTGGATACATGAGGCAGGTCTTCCTCTCATACCTGCACCCCACCAGGTGCATATGTCTGTAACGAAAAGCAAGTGTTTCTCCAGGGTCAATGCTGTTGAACCTAAGACAAGGCACAGACCTTGCCTATGCTCTCTGCTATACATGTAGAGAGTAAAATAATCCTGCTCTCAGAGCAACTGCATCGGAAGGGACAGGTGAAACGCCAGATGACCCAAATAACCACACGCCCTCAGAGCACAAGGTAGCCAAAGCACTAAGCTACTGGAGGGCACCCACGGCTTCCTCTGGGGCCATGAAGCGAATGCCCCACCTTACCCTGAGGAAGCGGCGATTACCGAGGGCTGGCTGGGAAGGCAGCCCTCTGACCGCCGCCTGGCTGAAGACACAACCACCAGCAGCCGGGGCTCCCCCCGCCCCGCTCCCACTCCCGGCCTCCCCAACTCGATGGCGCCCCGGGGGCAGAGCATGCCGGGGCCGGGCCGCAGGGGCCGGGGAGGCGCGCCGAGAACCTACCGCCAGCGCCTGGGCCGGGCCCGGCGTGTCTCTGGCATTCCGGGCTCCTGTGGGAGCTTGGGGTTGGCACATCGCAGACCCGGGGCCAGCTGCCAGCCCCGAACCCCGGTGGGGGTGAAGGTAGGGGCCTGGGGCTAGCTGGCCGCAAGCAGGTTTGGGGTCCGGCTGCACACTAGGCTTTGGCTGGGGGTGGGTGGTTCTGGAGGGAACGGGGAAAGCTACCAGCAGAGGTACAGCACTAAAGGTGGAGGTGTTGAGGCTGGGTGAGGAGCAGGCCACGGCGCTGGGAGCCTTTGCTGCCCCTGGAGGGGTTTCTTTGTGTTAAGGTTATACGGTGTTGCTCTCTTTTTTTTTTTTTTTTTTTTTTTTTTTTTTTAAGTTCTGGCTCATGATTGAGCTTTCCAGCTTGCAAGGCAGTGTACTTGAGGTCTTTATAGCCCCTTCTCCTCTCTATTTATAAAGTAAGGTTCAATAGCATATGCAGATTTGCTCCATTAGACGGCCTATTGGTACTGTTAAAATGCAATACACCTGTGTCACCCCTCCTCCTTGCTCTGCTATATGTGTGAAGGAAGGTTTCATACTCCAGCACTCCTCCCTTTTTCTAGATGGAACCAGCAGAAGAAACCACATTTTCTGATGTCCAGAAGCATGAAAAGAGTTTTTTTGCAGGTTATACAGGTGAGATGTAACTTCTGCTAGTTAAAACGTGGAGGGAATCTTAGGGATCTGTCAAATGGTGTCTGGAGCCCACTGCTAACTCTTCCTAGCAGTCCTCTCTGTTCTAGCTTGCTGGGATGTGTATTGTGTGCTAGGCGGGAGCAAAGTGTTCAGGGATAGGTATTCAGTGTTTCTGTTGTTGTGTGTTTTTTTTGTTTGTTTGTTTGCTTTTGTTTTTTTCGTAGTGGTTTTCTGATGACTGTTTTAAAATAATATAGTTAATTTGGAATGAAAGAAAATCAACATCTCTTTCTAGAAGCTTCCTTAGTTAAGGAAGGTCTGAGGGAGTTGCCTAGCAGCATCTGAAATGCGTGCCTACCCAGCATGGGCTCTGGATGGTAATGGAGTATTGTTCAGGATCTCGTTTCACTGCTAAAGACCCAAGGTCTCTGCATGGGCCTCTGTGAATTACCAGTTGTTTGGTTGTCAAGTGAGAAAATATCCATACCTGCTCCTGCAAGAAGGAAGCTTCTTCATCCCTCTCAGAGAAAGCTACCTCAGGTGTAATGCTTTTCCTGACACATATTTTCTTTGTCTTTCTTTTACTGTTGGTATTTAGATGTTGGCAATTGTGGCCGGGTAAATAGAGAGCGTTTTGCTCTTAAAGATCATGTTGCATAAGACCTTTAATTCTTTGTTTAATAGATGTAGGGCTGAAATTGCATTTCAGACTGTTACCTTGAGCATAACCTGATTTTTGTTAGAGGAAAAATAAAACTCACTGTGTCAAACTAAAGTATATATAGTGTAAGTAACTGAATACTTTGATGCTAAATCAGAGTTGCTAAGGCCTTTCTAAATCCTCCATTTGTATTAATAGTAAACATCTTAAGATACTTATAAAAATGAAGTTCAGGTAAGCGTGCATTAGGTGCTACTAATTAATAATTCAATTAATGCTGAACTGATGTAAATAGAAAACTTAGCAGAGTAAAATAGCCAAAGTTTACTGTGGGTTGTGTGTTCATTCGTTATCATTTATGCAATACATAAATTGCTTTCTTTAGGAAATAAAAGGCCATGGCTGAATGTTTGCTGTGAATTTCCCTGCAATGAAGTTTATTTAGCTTGCCACTACAAGAAAAGTAGGTGTCATATTAGATCTAGATATAAAAAGAGTTAATTAATATCATTTTTTTTACCAGTAAAGATGTAACTGTTTTGACTTCTGATGCAATAATATACATTATCCCTGTAATAATTACAACTGTTTTTGTGATTATTAGGAAAAATACTCTGACATGCTGGTTGAAGAAGCTTGAAAACTTTAAGCAAAGTGAGAAACAATCTAAACCTTCTTTTTGATTTTGCCCAGTGAAGGAGACTTCATAATGAACCCTCCCTGCCCAAACACATAGGTTTAAAACAGTTTTAATATTAATTTAGCAGGCTTGAAGTCGTCTGGGTTGTCTGCAGGAATGAATGTCTAAAACTAGATTTCTGTGATGGCTGAGATGTTTCAGTATGTTCATTTTCTTTCCTTCATTTCAGTAGTCTTCCTCCTCCATTTCCTGAGAGGAGGAAGAATGGGAAAATGTAGAAGGGAAGGTAGAGAAAAGGTAGGATTTTACCCTTCTCTTCTTCCGTGTACTGCTTCCTGCCACTCCATTCTTAGTCTTCTTGATTCAGCCTTCATAATTTCCCTTTCACTTTGTGAAAAGGGAATTTGATGAAAGTTGATGCTAGGCTTGAGAAACTTGCTTGTTTTACAAGGAAATGCTTACCTGTCTTAGGGAAGGAGAAGTAACAGATGGCTGTCTTGCTCCATCAGGGGACTGCATTTTGACTGAAAGTGAAGGAGAAAGTGACATCCTGGAAGGCCCTGAGCAAGATGTACCGCTTCAGCTACCTGAAACCCACAGTCCAGGCTGGGTGACAGCCAGACTGCAACAGCATCAGAGGGCAGCGTGCAATAAACCTGCTCGCCAAGCAAGAGGCTCCAGGAAACTGACTCTCATTGCTAATAAGCAAACGCTACGCACAGATGAAAAGCCCTACAAGTGTACTGAATGTGGAAAAGGCTTCAAGGGGACCACTACTCTCCTGAACCACATGAGAGTCCACACAGGAGAAAAAACATTTGAATGTTTAGAATGTGGAAAGAGATTTAACAGAAAAGCTGGCCTGGTAGTGCACAGGAGAATCCATACAGGAGAGAAGCCGTACAAGTGTGAGGAATGTGAGAAGAGCTTTGGCTGTAGTTCAAATCTTATTGCTCACCGCAAAATCCATGCAAAAAAGAAAGCCTTTTCTTGTGATACACACAGCCAAAGTGGAAGCACAGTGCTGTCTCAGCATCAGAGAGCCCATACGGATGAGAAGCCCTGTGGGTGTGCTGAGTGTGGAAATAGCATCAGTCCATATTCAGGCTTCATCAAACGTCAAGAAATTCATGTGACAGAGACCCCCATTGAAAACACAGCAGGTAACCCAATTAAGATCTATTGAGTTTTATTTCAAGCTGTACAAACTTACATGGGATGTATCGAACACTGTGAGTTCCATTCCTTCCAAAGTGATTGCCCCGCCTTGCTTTGGATAGGGGTATGGTGGATTTTTGGTTTTCTTTTTTTTCCTTTCTTTTTTTTCCTCCCCTTCCCTTCCTATATTTGTCATCTAAAGAAGTGCCTTGCAAATGCTGAAGTTGAAATTTGTACTTTACTATGAGGGCTGCTTGGGACCTTAGACTGCAAAGCTCTCAAGTCCACCTAACTCCTGATATGTAATGTTGCCTGATAGGTCACTACACTGAAGACCCACTAGGTCTTCAGAAGTGATTAACCAACAAAACACTAAGCGTAGGGAACTGGAAGGGATTCAGGCTTTGTTAATCAGTGCCTGTATGATGTCTTAATGGCCACATTCCTCCAGCTTTGCTTCTTTACCCTGTGTGCTTCCACTCCCCTGTCCCCCCAAAAAGGAGAAAAGGGTGCATGGGGGAAGCGAAAATAAAGTTTTATAGCTTACTGGAGTGCAGATGAGAGATACAGTTGTGAACGTACTTTGTGTTAAAACCCATGTCTGTAATATTTCAGGGGGCTATGTCTGCTTAGTTTCAGTTCTGGTTTGGCTTAGTCTGGGTCATCAGGTGACTTGAGTGAAGTTTTAGTTTTAACATATGGGTGAGAGGAAGGGTTGTTACTAAGCTGCCTTTTCCTTGCATGAAAGCATATTTAAAGTACTGATCTAGCAATTGATGGTGAAGTAGGCTGTTGATTCAGACTGTCTTCCTTTTAGGTGCATACTGTTCTGTACTTACGTCTCAGCATCATAAAGAACAGCAAAGGAGCGGTGCAGAGAAACTTGATATGGATCAACCAAATCTTATTTTTGAAGAGTGTGAGTATAAAAAGGTGTCTAGATTGCCATGCATAGTATTTTTACATAGCAGACATTCTCTTTTCTTTGTACAGTGAAGAAAATGAGGGAAAATATGGACATGCTTCTTCTGAATCAGCAAAGTCAGCTGCAGGTCCTGCAACAAATTCAGAAACAACTAAATATACTCCTGCCAGGCAATGATCTCATTAATTCAAATGTTTATAGTTTAGGACTGCTACTAGGACGGCAAGCTGCTGCAATGGCATCTCTTTCTTTTCCCCTTCTTAATCCAAGCAGTCTCCTCCCTGAAAGTACCCACCGCTCATCCCAGTCATCTGCTCCTGAAATCCTCCCTTCCAGTCAGCACCCAACCTCTCAATTTCCTGCAGCTTCTACAACTTGATCAGCTTTGTGTTATGAATGTGTCAAATGTAAACAAATGCAAATACTGTTTTATACTGTTTTCTCATTCAACATTACAACATGGAGAACATGTTTGAAAGTGTAGTACCTTTGCAGATGCTGACCCTACAATCAGATTTTGAAGGATGCATCAACTAATGGAAGGTGATCATTCATTCATTGCAGGATGCGGAAGTGTTGGCCAGCAATGTGTTTTGTCAGGGCAACTCAAGAGATCTTTATCACCAAGGTGCAGTTAAATGGAACATCCACATATAAGATACTGCATTAAATTTAAGCATTGGTTCCTAAATGATACATCTTTAATATGTACTTTGGTCACTGGACCTCTCCTAATGAGCTGAAGCTGATGATAAAATATTCAGGCATGCTTTAAGAAATTCCTATTAAGTCTAATTTATATATGTGTGTTACTTATACGCATCTGTAAAGGGTTAAATTCAACTGCAGCACTATTCCCAGCATAATTTACAAAAACTTCTTTCATTCAGGAAGGCTTTAAATTTAGGTGACCTTAACTGATTCTCAGGCCAGCATTACTACTAAAAATAGATTTATTTTCTTTAAAAACAAAACACCATTCAGGTTTACCTTGCTTCCCAAGATTTCATGAGAAAAAGTCAACAAGAGTTATAAAACACTTGTTCTTTTGTTCAAAGATAAACTCATCTTTATATAAAAGTCTGTTTACTCTGTGATATCCTAGTGGATTATTGCATGCTGTTGTCTTAGTTCATTGGGAGTAGGAATAGGACTACGGGAAATAGTTACTGCTTGGAGAGGAACACTGTGAAGCTCAGGTGCGCCATCTTGTGAAATCTGTGGGGAAAAAATATTGTCCCTACAGGAATCTGATATGAGGCCTTTTAAGGTTAGTTAGAGCAGAGTTTTAAGAATGGTTGGTCCTTTCTGCCTCCTTGTTCATATCTGTGACACAGTCTAGTAGCAGTGTCAGAGCTTTTGAGCTTCAAAAGTGCAGCAAAGTTAACTATAATATACCTTTGAAGAACCACATATATAAAGAAACTTTGGGGCGTGCGCCTGTACCAGTATTTCTCTTGAATTTGTGTTGAATTTGTAAATTTTATTCACTTTTTAAGATGCCTTGTTAAAAGGATCCGTGTTAGTACTGGATAAAATATGATTTAGATTTTAAGAATGGGAAATGCTACTACTCTTAACAAGTCATCTTGTTGGTGATGTAAAGTGCAGTGAAGTCAGATTCTGGTGCAAAGATAAAACCCTGTGGGATCTGGTATGACACTCTGTGTGTGTGTAAAGGCAGACTTCAAAAATAACACACTAGTTCTTATTGTATAGGATTTTGTATTAGTCTTAAGTCAATAGAATCGATTTAAGCTAAATTGAGAGGCCTTAAAGGGCATTACTTCAAAGTGAAGGAGAAGTGTGCTGAAATGTTTGGGGTTTGTTTTCTATCAGTTAAGCATATCAGAGTCATGTGGCTCTGGACTTAAGAGCTACAATAAGAGTTGCTAAAAATCTATGGAAACTCTGGGACACTGTTCATAATTTCTTGGATGTTCGATTTGCTTTTGTGTAGAAGCAGAATCTCCTCTTCAAAGCAATAGTTAAACTTCGTATTTTGGTGTTTTTAAGATGTTCAATATTAAAACATTGCCTTTTTAAAGAAATTTAATCTCTTGAGAGCTTTTTTCCCCTCATAAAAGAGCAACAGTGCTTAGACTGTGATATCTGAACTGGAGATTAGTTACTCTAATGTATGGGCCTTTCCTGGCTCCTGATTCTCCCTCTCTCTTCCCTTTTCCCTGCGTCTAGGTATTTCCTAATATTTCTGTCCTTGGAAAGTTCTTCAGAAGAAAAGATAACTAAGTCTGTCATTTCTACAACTTAGGCCTTAAATAAAAGATACCTTCTATCTGGTCTTAAGTAGCCTTTTTCTCTGTGAAGAGGGAGTTTGTGTATGATATTTCTCTTAGCTACAAGGCTCAGGAGCAGTTTGTAGCAAACCTACATCCTTTTGTGTTGGTATTCTCTAATGTATGTTTGGTCCCATCTGAACTTGAGGAAATGGACCTGAAATATCTCTGAACTGTAAGTGTATTGGGGACTGGAGGAAGCATTAGAACAGAGGAGCACAAGAAACCATGTCACTTCCTATTTTTAGGCCTTTCTCTCCCTCTCAGTAAATGAGGATTGAAGCTGGAAATCTTTCTTCTATACTCGCGAGCACTCAAATGTTAAAATCTGCCTGTACCTAGGTAGGGTGAGACTTGGGGGCTTCTTGCTTATTTTGGAAGGTTTCTGGGATGTTATGTCTTCCGTGCAGTACTCTGATGATGATGTAAAAGTGTGTATTGGTGCATGTGGCCATATCTGATATCCTTCCAGGGGTACCGGAGAGGTTTGCAATGTCCATAAAGACTCTGAATTTTGAAGAAGGACATTCTTCACAGACTTTTTTTTTTAAATCCAAAAAATCATGACAAATGAAGCAAATCTGGGGAAACATGCAAATTCCCTGTGTGCATAAGGCAAAGAAAAGAAGCGAGGGGGAAAAATAGGAGAAGGCCGCATAGGAAGAGCAATGTCAAGAAATACTCAGCTGCATCAGAAGAGAAATTGTGCTGCATACAGACAACTGAAGAAGGAAAATACAGTGACTATAAAATGCTTACCTTAATGCCTCACCCATCTCTTGGTGTCTCACGAGTCTCTCCATAGTTCACTTGCCCCTTGTGTCTTCCCCCTGTGGCACTGCAGTCTAGATCAGTCTAGAAGGTAGCATTAAGAAATGTCTTCCTATGTTGGTGTTGGCCTCGAAACACGCTTTAGTGGGCAAGCTCTTAGTTATGGGAGAATGAGAACAGCTGGGAACAGAAATAACCTCTGTGAATGCATAGGTTGGAGGTTGAACTCTGTCTCAGTCTGGGCATTAAAAACATGAAAAAAGATTTCTAGTGAAGAACAAGTTATTCTAGTCCTTAGTGTTCAATGCAACATCAAAATTTCAATATTTTTTCCTCAGGACTGTACAGAAAATTCTGAGTACCTAACTTGCAAGAGCTCTAGGCATGAAATAAGCAGAGCTAAGAGTTATTTTTAAAAAAAAATTAGTAGGTGTTATATAGTAAGTTATTGGCAGGATTTTATGCATTTAGTTAGTGCCTGGATACATCTGTTTTTGTTTTTCTGCTGACTTGGTATCTGGACTTGTAGGCTTACTGCTCTCTGAATAGAGGTCTATGCAAAGACATTTTGCTTGCCTGGTTTTCATGTAGGAGTGTAGAGATCGTTTAAAATGTTTAAATTCTGATTTCACAACTGTGAGGGCAAATACTGAAGAGCTATTTAAAAGACTTCCAAGCGTGTGTGTGTGTTGAAGCTTGCTTGTTCATCTTGAATGCATTCGTACAGCATATGTGGGAAAACTAGGGGATCAGGCCCAGTCATCATGGGTTTATGAAAAGCAAGTCCTGCCTGACCAACCTTATCTCCTTCTGTGACTTTGGGGGGCTGTTTTCTTCCTCATATGTTCGTGTGTGGTGGTTTTACCTTGCTGGGCAGCTGAACTCCACTACAACCACTCTCTCTCTTCCCCTCCTCAGAAGAAGAGGGGAAGAAGAAAGTATGCTGGAAAGTGGAGAGGAAAAAAAAAAAAGCTCATGGGTTGAGATAAGGATAATTTAATTAAAGGGAAAATGAAAGGGGGGGTAGAGGCGGAATAAGAAAAGGCCGCGTGGAAGCACAGAGAGAGAAGGACTTTATTTTCTACTTCCCATTAATGAGTAATGCTTAGCCTTCTCCTGGAAAGCAGGGCCTCAATATACGTAGCGGTTCTTTGGGAGGACAGGCATCTTTATAATGAGAGCCCCCCCTCTCATTCCCCACATTTCATTGCTGAGTGTGATACCACACGGCATGGGATATCCCTTTGGTTGGTTTAGGTCAGCTGCCCTGGCCCCAGCCCGCTGGCTCTGGGGGGCTTTGGAGGGAGTCCTGATGCTGTGCCAGCGCTGCTCAATGATAGACAAAACACTGGTGTGATACCAATGCTGTTCTAGCTACACGTACAGAGCACGGCACTGTATGGGCTGCTGCAGGGAAAGTTAAATCCATACCAGCCAGAGCCAGTGCAATGGGAAATTACTCCTCCATTATTATTTTTTATATACTGTTATGAATCCATGCATGATGAAGTCTTAAATAAGAACTGCAGGATAAAAATGTTAATTTACATTAGTCTCATGGAATCAGGCACAATTGAAAGAAACAGGAACAAATCAATAAACCAATAGCAAGGACTGCCCTTACAGCATCACCCTGACAGCAAATAGGTCTTTTCCCAAAGAAAAAATAATATTTTAGAAACTGGAGTTAGCAAAGACGCAGAGCTGAAGGAGCATGACTTCCCAGGCTGCTGGCAGCTTCATTTAAGGAAGCTCAGATAGTCATCGGGCACCTAGAGCCTTAAACAGGCAAAGTAAATACATTACAGGATAATAATCCTTCATCTGCACAGTGTTGCTTTTGCTTGTGTGTGGTGGTGGTCTGTTGTTACAATAGGTAAACCTTGAGAGTTTTAAGTAGGTCAAATATAAATCTAAGTACCTGTTTCAGTCAGGTTTCATTTCCTGCACTTTCATCTCTGAAGCCTGTCACTATATCAGCATCTAGTAACTAAACAAAAAAATAGAAAGAAAACATGCTTACTTTTGGGCCTTTTCTATCAGTCAAAACGAGCAAAACAGCACATACATTCTGATTTTATTCTTTTTATTTCTTTTTCTTTCTTTAAAGTTATTTGCTACTTCCACTGTCACTTTACACTAGTATTAGCTTTCATGAGACTGTTACACCCTGCATCTGTAATTGTGTTTTGTCATCTTACCTGTGCATTAAAGTTTCTATTTAAATGATCCTAGTACACATTTCATGGTGAGTGGAATGTCTGAATACTGAGGGCTCCTCTGTTTCAAAAAGTGAAGCTCTTGGGGAAAACATACTTGTGTGTGTTTTTTTTTAACCATGTTTTAACAAGGGCAAATTCTCAAGAACATGTCACTGAATGTTTTCTAATGTATGCGTGTCTTGGAGCCTGCAATTCTTCTGTCAGCTCCTTGTCCCAGTCTCTTTGCCTAACACATCTGATCTCAGTTTGTTTCACCAACTACCAGTTTGCTGTCCCCACTGCCTTTTTTTCTTCTGTCTTGGTCACCCTGTTTCCATGACAGGTTGTGAATTTTGGGTATCTTGCCTGACTGCTCTCAGTTGTTCAGCTTTCAGTCACGGTTCATTTCCTTGCCTTCTGAGCTTCGCCATATTGGCACTGCTCCTCCAAAGGTTTAAACTGAGCCTGCAAGAGCTGAGTAAGACATGGGCATTGACATGAGCAGGGCAAAGCAATGGGGCATTGTTTATACACAGCTGCAGCTATATGTCACCTAGAACAGGTTGTGATATAATTATGCACACCAACAATGTCTTCAGCCTGAAGGATGGGAGGCATGTGCAGGCAGTGTGGTCAGATTCCTTCATCAAGGTTGCAAATTACAATGAGTTAGGAAGAGAGGGGCAGGGAGCTGATCTGCCCAAGTGCAAGGCTGCAATTCAGAAGGACCTAGAGAGGCTGGAAGAATGGGTTAACAGGAACATCATGAAATGAAAAAAGTGCAAATGCGAAATTCTGCGCCTGGAATGGACTAACCCTGTACAACAGCAGTGGCCTGAATGGTTGCATAGCAGCCCTATTGAAAAGGACTTGGCCAGCTCTGGCAGTAATGAAGGATAACAGCATTCTGAACCCTTTATAAACACAAATGTAGCCAGTAGACATAGGTAAGTGATTTATTTTTATTTTTTAACTTGGAACTTGTTAGATTGCAGCAGCATACTACTATCCAGTTTGGGGGCGTTCATCATAAGAAATATATTACTAAACTTGTGTGAGTGCAAGGAAGGGCCTAAAAGATGCTTAGCATGTTGTCTGTGAGGAGAGGCTGAGGGAACTGGGCTTGTTAAACTGGCAGAAAACATGGCTTTAGGGAAGGCATTGGAGAGACCAAATAGCAGTCTTCCAATACATAAAGGGCAGGTGTTGAGCAGATGATTAAGCTATCTGTGAAAGACAATGGTCAGAAATGGAACAAGGGACATTCCTGGTGTTTCTAATGGGAAAAAAAAATCACCAGGAGGTTAATAAAGCATGGGAACTGGTTTCCCAGAGAAGTTTTGAAGTCTCCATCCTCTGATGTTTTCAGGATCTTACTGGACAAAGTTGTGGGCAACCTTGTCTGAATTCAACAGTGATCTGCTTTGAGCAGGAGTTTGGACGAGAAACCTCCTGTGGTCCCTTCCAACCACAATGGTTTTGTGAGTCTATGAAACAGAATGAAAACTCCTTCCCTTATAGCAATGGTGAATCTATTATCATCATATCTTCAGAAACTGTGCAAAACAGGCTCAGAGAAGACGTTGTCCAAACTAGGAGAGGAGCTTTAGCAGTGATGTATTAGGTTAGTGCTGGCGTGGTCATTACTGGCACTGGGATCTGTATCCCAGTGGGTTCAGGCCACAGGCAGGGATATAATCATCCTGGAGCTATCACTAGAAATGCTACGGGCTACAAAATATTCTCAACGCATTGAGCCACTCCAAAGAAGAGCATGCCCCTTGTCATTTCCCCTGTGTTAGGAGAGGGTGCCCAGATAGTCCTAGAGACTGAACGTGTTTAGGGAACATTATGTGTCTGGGTAATTCAACAGCACAGATCCTGGGGACACAAATACTTCTCAGAGGTTTGAAAAAAAATACAAACAACAAAACCAAACAACTCTATAGGGCTCTCAAATGCACTTCGGAAAGACCTCTCAGACAGTGCTCTCTAGCTGGGTCCTGGTTGCTCATTGTGTCTGTGAATAATGGGTTGTGGAGAGAGTCACAGTCCATATTTCCCAGTCCCACAAACCTACCTTCAGTGTGACAGCCTTTTCCTGCCCTGTGGAGTTGCTTCTGGTCCCTTCAGGTTTCCTCTCTGTTTACCTACGAGACAGTGATGTGATATAGTTACATGCTGCTTATATTCTAAGAGTTTCATTGAGCAAGCTTGTCAAGTGATGGAGAAGAGGTTACTGCATTAGTCCATTGCCAAATACTTTGCCTGCTAGCAGGGTTTGCTTGAGCATGTGCCCCCACCCCTGGGAGGCATTGTCCCTGCTTTTCTCCTGTTCCATCTGAAAAGATGTGCCAGGCAGTTGCATCTAATAAGGAGGTTGTGATCTTTTGAATCTGGGGCTTGTGGCTCAAGGTATGGGGATGTATGAGGAGGGGAAACAAGAGAAACTGAGCATGCTTACATGGTCTGCAGGCTTTGTTGGCACTGCATCACTCAAAGTGGTGGGAGTGTTTGTGCAACAGGATCGGTCAATCTTTGTATCCTTCAGCTGAGTCCGTGGTGCTGAGTCCCTTTTGTTTTCAGTAGTAGTGACTCATTGGTGCTGTTCTAAGCTGAGGATACTTTGTCTGACTTCTGCATTTTCAGGGTACTTTTCTATATTTGTCTGAATTATTTGATTTATGGAGGATATAATTTGTCTTGTGGCAGTCTAAGGTTGTGCTCATTGTTCCAGCTTTTCTGGGTACCATTCTACAGTGGCTAGTTCTCTGTGTGCTTTAGAGGATCTAGGTATCCCATTCAGAGTTGAAGATACCACTTGGCAATAGAAGTGTGTTCTTTGCACTAGACCTAGTGGTGTACAGTATCAATATTAGTTAGCTTGTTGCCTTGGACACTACTGATTGTCAATAGACCTTCATGCAGTAGCCTAGTATACACTCCTAGAGCAGCTCAAATCACTTTTTAGAAAGTCTGTTCTCCACTGTAGAGAAAAATGGAAGTCTAGATTAACTAGCTTGAACATGTCTGAGGTTAGTGAAATGAATATACCTAGTATCTAAGTGAATCTAGCCTATAGGTATTGCAGTAATGAGTGTAATGAAAAGCCAGCAAAGAAATGAATTATTTTGTTGACTTAGCAGAGTTTGAACCATGTGCACATAAGACCTCATGTAGTTAATAGAGATGCAAAAAAAGATGTTGAAGACTTTTCTCATTCATCCATCAAATTTATTGAAGAAACCAGTGATTCCAGGTGAAAAATAATATATAAATAATTAAGGAGCCTGTCATAACACAGTTTTAATGAGTCATTCTATAACTTCTGAATACTTTAATTTGGAATACTAGCAATGTTCTTTTATATAAAATCTTTTTGAAACCATCTCGGAAATTAGCCTGGGAAGTCCATAGTTGATATCTGTGTAAGTGTTTTCAGTTTGAAAGACATCATTTTCACTAGCTTAAGTAGGAGCCCTATGTTCCAGTTTAATAAGGGTATTCTGAGTTCCGACCCTGCCCTCTACAGTGCTTACAGCCTTCCCACTTCGTGGTCATTTGCTGTTTTAAAATATATATATATATATATTCTGTGTCCCACCATTCAAATCATTAGTGAATCTGTTGAATTATTCTGGTCCTGGGTAAGACATAATATAATTTGCCAGGTATTGAATTACAAATAACTACAGTGATTTTTCTCACAGGTTTTGCATTTGTTGTAAAGTATTCTCCTTACCTTATTTATCACAAAATCCCAGAATGGATGAGGTTGGAAGGGACCTCTGAATATCATCTAGTCCAACCCCTCTGCGGAGCAGGATCACCTCGAGCACATTGCGCAGGATGGCACCCAGGCAGGGTTTGAATATCTCTCTGTGATTGCATCAAAAACTTTTAAAGCATACCCTGTGTCATCTTCAACTTCTCTGCTTTTAATGATACCTCTCATCTATTGTAACAGAAAAATAACTCAGCTTGCTCAAGCCTACAGCAAATTTCTGTCTTTCTAGCAAAGGTCTTACTGATCTCTTCTCTTGATGCTTTACCCACCACAGTGAACACAGAGAGGCAATTCTTATATCCTTTTTCTTCCAATCAGTAATATTATAGAATGTTTTTTTACTTTCTTGTTGCTTGCTTCGCCACACTTGCCTTTTTTTTTTTTTTTTAGCACTATCTCATGTAATCTGACCTACTTGTAACCTTTGTGGTTCCTGTTCATGATTTGAGATGAGTGGGAAATCTGTGGATCACATTTACACCATGCAGTTGTATTTAGAGTCACTGTTCATATGGTTTGTAGGGACCTTTTTAAAAATGATACACGGGATTTTTTAGTGGTAATTTGTTTTCGTTCTCTAGGTCTCTCTCTCAGTGGCTTTTCTATATGTTCTGCCAAGTCCAAATAAAAAGTTAGAGTAGAAGTAAGATGGGCAGCAAAATATGCATGTTTAGTAGAAATATCTAAATTCTTTTTTCCATTTGCCCTTGCAGTTTAAAATCACCAAGGCCAGTCAACATAGTATGTTTACGGAAATATACAAAATCTGTCTTATAAATGGAAAATATAGCCAAACTAAGAAATACGGAACTGCAAAATCTGACTTTTTAAATACATATCACAACACATTGACAGAATGAACACCAACTTGTTATTAATTTTTCTGCTTCTACAACAGCCAGACTCTGAGCTGTCAAGCCCGGGATATTTGTATATGCTTTTTGCAACATATATGGTACTTTTGCCATTATGAACTGGACAAACTAACTCCTTGAAAAGCTTCTTTCTGTCCAGCTGTTCTTAAATGTTTTCAAAATGTTTTGGAGAAAACCAAAGTATGACAGTTGCATTTTGGTAAGGAAAAGCTACAGGGGAAACAGCCCATAATGGTTTGTTTCACTTCCCTTTTTACTCTGGCTTTTCTCAGTGCTCAGAGCACTGGCTCTCAAATATAAACACTGAGATTGTTTTAAATTCTCAAGGTCTGGAGTTTTCAGTAAGGAAATACAATTTTGGAAACATTTCATGCATGATCTTCCCACCGCACTTCATAGTTTTTGTGGGTTTTTGTTGTTGTTGTTGTTTGTTTTTTTACATTAAACACTTAAGTCTTTAAAGATATAAAATGGTGTTTCTTTAAAAAGCCCTAACTTTAAAAAAAAAAAAAAAAAAACATGGTGACATAAAGCCTCTGACCTTTAAAAGCAGAGGAACTAATAATTCCATAATACAAAATGTAATCTTATTTTCTGCAAAAATTAAAGCATTTTAGACTAGGTTGTTCAGTGTGTAATCATTAATGTAAGGCAGCATTATCTTTACATCAGAAATTACATCAAAATCAAACAAAATGTGGAATACTATCGAAACATAGCTTGCAGAATTATAGAATTATAGAATACTCTAATTTCTCCAGAAAATAATACACTTTTGAAATCAGCTAGGTCTTTTAAATGAAGATCATTGACTGTACTGTTGGCATTGTTCACATTTTTGTGACAACAGTGATTTAGATTTTTGATTCACATAAAACATTTTTGCAAAGCTCCCTCCCACTAGCTAGGCACAGCGCTTAAGAAGGAAAAAAAGCACAATTGCCGAATAAGTCTTGTCATAGACCTTGTCCTTCCTTGTTAGGTGACCGTCTGTATTACGTATCAGTCTAATGTTTTCCTTAGACCTTCTCTTGCTCTCAACATGCATTAAAAAAAAAAAAAAAAGCCTTTATTGTCTGACAACACACTGGCCAGTGTCAATTCGAGTTTTGGATTTTGTTTTCTCCCTGCAGATGTGAACTCTAGCTCTGTACTCTCCCTGTGAAGCCATACCTTGCTTCCAAAGATCATATATTTTCTTTTCCTGCTCTAGTTCCAGCAGGAATTCCCTGTTCAGCCAGGCCAATGCCAGAGACATTTAATGCCTTCTTTTGCCTCAGTTTTTAAGAATAATGGGAGCTCTTGGGCTGCCCAGTCCTCAGCGTTGGAAATCACTGACTTTCTGTCTGTGGTCAATGAAAGTGTAAGTTGCATCATCTGGATGTTCATAAATCCATTGGACCTGATAGGATTCACCCCCTAGTGCTGAAGGAATTGGCAGATGTTATAGCTGGATCCCTCTCAACAATGCAATTTTATATCTATTTCCAAAAAGAGCACAAGAGAAGACCCAGGAAACTACAGACCTGTTAGTTTAACCTCAGTCCTGTGAAAGATTATAAAGAAGATTATCCTAGGTGCTACTGAAAAGCATTTAAAGAACAAAGTAATTATTGGGCATAGTCAACATGGGTTCATGAAGGGAAAGTCCTTAGTAATTTGATCTCTGTATATGATAAGGTCACCTGCTTGGTTGATGAAGCGAAGGCAATGGATATAATCTTTCTGATTTTAGTAAGGCCTTTGATGCTGTTCCTCACAGTGTCCTTCTAGACAAATTTTATGAGGAAAGTCTGAGAGACCTGGGTCTGTTCAGTCTGGAGAAAAAAAGACTGAGAGGGGATCTTATCAATGTTTATAAACACCTGAAGTGTGGGAGACAGAGGGATTTGGCCAACCTCTTTTCAGTGGTTTGTGGGGACAGGACAAGGGGTAATGGCCACAAGATAGAGCACAGGAAGTTCTGCACCAACATGCGAAAGAACTTCTTCACGGTGAAGATGATGGAGCACTGGAACAGGCTGCCCAGGGAGGTTGTGGAGTCTCCTTCTCTGGAGATATTCAAGGCCTGTCTGGACACCTACCTGGGCAGCCTGCTCTAAGGAACCTGCTTTGGCAGGGGGGTTGGACTCAGTGATCTCTCGAGGTCCCTTCCAACCCCTACAATTCTGTGATTCTGTGAAATTGTCCAACTGTGATATAAACAGTCTCACATTATGTTGGCTGATGAACTGTCTAAAAAGATGGGCTCAAAGGGTTGTAGTGAATAGGGCTACAACTGGCTGGTGGACAGTCACCACTGGTGTTCCCCAGGGCTCAATTCTAAGGCCAGTTTTGTTCAACATTTTTATCAATAGTCTGGATGCAGGAGTGGAAAGCATCCTTAGCAAGTTTGCTGATGATAGTAAAGTGGGAGGTTCTGTTGACTCCCTGGGGGATGAGAGGCCTTGCAGAGGGATCTAGCTACATTGGGTAATCATCAATGGCATGAAATTCAACAATGATAAATGCCCAGTTTTGCACCTGGGACAGAGTAATGCCAGTCACAGGCACAGGCTGGGAGGTGAGTGGCTGGAGAGCAGCTCAGCAGAAAGGGACCTGGGGGTGCTGGTCGCCAGCAAGCTAAACATGAGACAGCAGTGTGCCCTGGCAGCCATGAGGGCACACTGCGTTTTGGGGTGCATTAAACACAGCATAGCCAGCTAGTCAAAAGGGGTTATTTTCCCACTATACTTAGTGCTGGCGCGGCCTTATCTTGAATATTGTGTGCAGTTCTGGGCTCCACAATATAAAAAGGATGTTAAGGTCCTTGAAAGCACCCAGAGGATGGCAACAAAGCTGGTACGAGGGCTGGCAGGCATGTCCAGTGAGGCGAGGCTGAGGACACTTGGGTTTTCTTGTCTGGAGAAAAGGAGCCAAGAGGTGACTTCACTGCTCCCTGCAGCTCCCTGAGGAGGGGAGTGCAGAGGGAGGTGCCGGTCTCTGCTCCTGGTCACCGCTGACAGGATGCAAGGGAACAGCATAAAGCTGTGCCAGGAGAGGGTCAGACTGGACATTAGGAAAAATTTCTTTAATATGAGAGTGGTCAAACCCTGGAACAGGCTTCCTAGACAGGTGGTTGATGCCTGTCAGTGCTCAAGAGACATTTGGACAATGCCCTCAGTAATATGCTTTAAATTCTGGTTGCCCTGAAGTGGTCAGGCAGTTGGGCTAGACAACCCCTAAAAGACCCTAACAACTGGGGAATTAGCTCAAATGGTAGAGTGCTCGCTTAGCATGCGAGAGGTAGCAGGATTGATGCCTGCGTTCTCCAGAAAGTTCTTTTTCAGAAAGAGCAGTAAGGCACTGGAACAGGTTGCCTCAGGGAGGTGGTGGCATTGACCTCTCTGGAGGTGTTCAAGGAAAGATTGGACCTGGCGCTTAGGGACATGGTTTACTGGGTGACATTGGTGGTAGAGGGATGGTTGGACCAAATGTTCCTGAAAGTCTCTTCCAACCTTAATGATTCTATGATTCTATGAACTGTTCTATTCTAAGTAAGTCATGCCAGATTTTAAGATTCTGGAAGGCATAAAGGACTATTGTATTGAGGACTTGATTCAATTCACAAATTTCTCCTTTGCAGTAAGAGAAGGGTGGTGAGCAGTCTTTGCTCTGGTGAATATGCATTTTATATAGTGCAGAAACATAATTTACTCTGTTAAGTCAGTGGGAATTCTGCCATTAAAGTGGAACTGCATTAAATGTACATGAACTTCAGATTACTTAGCTTCAATCTTAAGAAAAAAAATATAGCTAAAAAAAAAAAAAAATCTGAGTACCTTTACCTGTTTGAGCTCTTTAAACGTCCTTTCATTATAAACTTTGAAAGATCATTTTGTAAGTTTGATTGTATAGTAATCCACTTTTCTGATGAGCAAGAGAATGTCTCAGAATATTACTGGTATTAATGGAAGACTATTGCTTAACTTATTTTATAGGAATGATGTCCTCTCTTCCTTATCCTGGAGTAGTTGTCTCTGTATCACTAATACTCACCAAGCATTCTTATCTCTCTGTCAGCTGCTGCTCCTTTTGTACTTTATCACAAGAAAGGACAGTGTAGCATCTTCCTTTTCCATGGCTTTCCTTGGCACTGAATCAGCCACGTCCGTTTGCTATATACCTGAGAACTAACGTAGGAAATGTCAAACTCAATGTGAGAACTTATGGAAGGGGAAGCTGGTGGCTTTTGTTTGTTTTTATGAACTCAATGAGTTTGATTTTACCTACTTACATTTATTCTTGTATAGATTTAATTCATACACACACACACACTCACACCAAAGTACATGTGTATGGCCACAAACGTGTCTCTTGTGTTCTTGAACAGAAGCAAGGAGTGGACTTTTGACTTGCCTTTTGTGTCCTCTAGGATCAGATGCTGCCAGGGATCTTTTGTCTCATTATTTTTTCTCCCTCTTTGTAAGTCATAGGCAAAATTTCTGAATTTCACAGTTCTCCTATTTCCTTATGTCGTTGTTTTATGGATCCAGTCCTGATCTTCATCCTCCTATTACCATATCTTTATGTAAATGTATCCCTCTTCTTTGTGGTGTCATTTGCATGAAAGCACACAGATGGCGCTCCTTACCAAAACAAAAAAAAAATGTAAAAGAGGAGGAGTTTTAAGGAAGTAAAAAATGACCCAAGTTTAAATAAATGCATCCTATTTTTCAAATGTGCTTTGTTGTTGTTCTTTGTTTGTGGATTTTTTTTCCCTTAGAAGCAGAATCATGGCTTGTTACCATGCATATTTCTTTCCATGAGATGTTGGCAGTATTGGCATGTATCCTCTGGAGTCATGTCAGTGCTGAGACTTAAATTTTCTACTAAAGGGAATGATAATACTATAGTTGATTTTTTCTGGACAACTAGGCTGTGCAGTCTAGGCACAGTGTTGTGGTTTAACCCCGATAGGCAGCTAAGCACCCACCACATAGCACACTGTCCGCGCCACCCCCCCCCCCCCCCCCCCCCCCCCCCATTTGGGAGAGAAAATAGGAAGGATAAAAGTTAAAAAACTTTTTTAACTTTTGGGAAGAGATAAAGACAGATTAATAAAAAATGTGAAAATAAAACAAAGAGAAGAAAGAAAAATATCCACCTACAACCAAAGGAAAAAAAAAATGATGCACAATGCAATTGCTCACTGCCCACTGACCGATGCCTAGCCCCTGAACAAGGGCAGTTATCTTCTCATAGTTTTATTTTGGGACACAACATTATATGGTATGGGATATTCCTAGGGCCAGTTTGGGTCAGTTGTCCTGGCTGTGTCTGCTCTCAGCTTCTTGTGCACCCCTAGCCACCTCGCAGGCAGGCAGCATGAGAAGTAGAAGTCTTTGAGTCTGTGTAAGCACTGTTCATCAACAATTAAAACATGGGTGTGTTATCAAGACTATTTTCATCCTAAATCCAAAACATAACACTGTACCAGCTGCTATGCAGAAAAATAACTATTCCAACCAAACCAGGACACACAGCATCCTTGACTGTGGCCTCTGCAGTCAACATTCTCAGTGGAGCTCTGTGTTCATTATCTGGTCTTTTTCTTCCAAGGCTTTTTCCCATACTTAAGTGTTTGCCAGTTATAAACTAAACTCCTTTCCACTGGCACCACCAAATTGAATGTCATAAAGATGACCTGAATGGAACGGAGCATGGCTTCCACTTCCCTCCCTCACCTCTATTCACCATGATAAGCATGGATGGAGAAGGTCTTAAAAAGATGTAGGTGTCCTCTCTCTGCAACACACAGCAATGGCAGAGGGCAGGACAGCTAAGAGCCTTGGGCTGACCAACATCTACTGTCCAGTGAAAGGAGCCAGTTACCAAGATCATCTTCAAGACAAAAGCTGCTGAGACCTCCACACAGAAAAGCAAGAACCTGTGCTAAAACACTGACAGCAGAAGACAGCAGCAGCCAAATTGTCACATATGTCAGGACAGCTAGAAGAGATTGTTGTTGTCACAAATGGAAGATAAGCAGGCTGCAGCTTGAGATAAGCACTATGCTCGAACAGGGGACCTGGAGCAAGAAATTAATGCATTGCAGTTCTTCTGTCTCCTTTTGAGTGTGATGCTCTGGCAGGTCTTTAAAGGTCTTGAAGTGGGTGATGGCTGAAATTTAGATACTCAACTCCCTGCCTCTGAAAAAATGCCTTGAACTCTATAGAAAGTGCATTAAGAAGTTACTGAAAATAATTAATCACTAACAGCACAGTATCCCCACTCTGGGCTGAGTATCTAAACCATTGAACCACCACATTATGAACAATACTTCCATTTTTCCTACTTTCCTTTTCATGTGAAGCCTCATTGGTTGCACAATGACACAGCCTTCACTTAGGAGAGAAATCCTGTCCCATTCAGTGACTCATTGACATACATCATTAGGAGGTCATATATAGTGAGTTTACTCTTGAAACATCATTTCAGCATCTTTCTTAAGGATGAATTCAGTCTTTAAAATAAATAATAAATACCTGACCCACTCTTGAGAAGTCTGCTGCTTACCAGGGCTCGTATCAGAGCTGTCACCAACGCAATACCAAGCATGGTACAGCCTAATGAATATTAACCACTGCTGTTGTTTCACATGAACACCAGTGATCCAGGCAGGAGCAGTCTGTGGAGTATCAAGAGGGATTACAGAGGCCTGGGAGCAGCAGTAAGGGACTCAGGAGTGCAGGTAGTTTTTTCATCAGTCCTCCTGGTCAAAAGGAAGGGGATTGAAAGAGCCATTAGAATTTGGCACATCAACAGATGGTGACAGGACTGGTGTCAAAGAAAGAGGTTTGGCTACTTAGACCATGGGAATCACTCTGAGAAACATGGTCTGATGGAGGCTGATGGGATCCACCTGTCAGACAAGGGGAAGAGCACCCTCAGTCATAGGCTTGCCAAGCTGGTGAAGAGGGCTTTAAACTAGAGTTGCCAGGGGAGGGGAACCTCAATCCATCCCACTCCTCTCACTTTGATGTCAGTGTCAGTGATAGGTGCCCAGAGCCTGGAGAAGGGTCACAGATCAGCAGGAGAGACACTGAAGAGCAGCACTAAGGAATTCCAGCCTCTCCAGCCAGTAAGTCAGCTTCATCAGGGGCCCAACTCAAATATCTCTACACTAATGCACGTAGCATGAACAATAAACAAGAGGAATTAGAGATGTACCCACATTACCGGGCTGTGGCCTCATTGACATTACAGAGGCATGGTGGGAGGGCTCCCATGACTGGAGTGTTGGAATGGAAGGATGCAGGCTCTTCAGGAAGGACAGGCAGGGCAGATGAGGAGGGGGCATCACCCTCTATGTCAGTGAGCAGCTGGAGTGCATGGAGCTCTGGTTGGGGATGGGTGAGGAGCTGACAGAGCTTGTGGGCAAGGATTAAACGGAAGGCAGGGACAGGTGACATTACAGTGAGGGTCTGCTACAGGCCACCCGACCAGGAAGAACAAGCAGATGAGACCCTCTGTAGACAGATAGAAACAGCCTCACATTCACAAGCCCTGGTTCTCATGGGGGCCTTGAATCACCCTGGTGTCTGTTGGAGGGACAGCACAGCAGGGCATAGGCAATCCAGGAGGTTCCTGGAATGCACTGATGATAACTTCTTTCTCCACGTGATAGAGGATCCGATGAGGAGAGGTGCTATGTTTGACTTCATTCTCCTTGTTGAGGAGGAGTTGGTGGGGAATGTAAAGGTCAAGGGCAGCCAAAATTGTGGCATTTTGGATGCTAAGGGCAGCGAGAAAGGCACACAGCAAGTTCGCTACCCTGCACTTTGGGAGAGCAGACTTTGGCCTCTTCAGGGATCTTCTTGGTGGAATACCATGGGGCAACGCCCTGGAAGGAAGAGGGGCCCAGGAAAGCTTGTTAATATTCAGGAATCACCTCCTCCAAGCTCAGAAGCAATGCAGCCCAACAAAGAGGAAATCTGGCAAAAACACCAGGAGGCCTGCATGGAAGAACAAGGATCTCCTGGCCAAATTCAAGCAGAAAAAGGAGGCCTACAGACAGTGGAAGCAAGGACAGGTAGCCTGGGAGGGATGTAAAGACATCTTACTGAGGTTTCCACGTACAGGTAACAAAAGGTTGTTTGCCTTGCATCTTCACATATGATATATGGGGAAGGTTTAATCCCACCTGATGAGCCATCTACCACTGTTTATTACCATTTTAAGATAATTTCCATGTTCAGACTGATTTTTTTCCTGCTATCTTTATAATACTTAACTTCTATAATTTTATCCAGTATTTTATTACATTATTCAGTAATTAATGTTTGTAAGTAATATTCAAATTTTAGTTCTTTGAAATAGTTTTTGTTGGTTTTCTCCTTTTTCTAAAACTTGTTCCTTAAGCAACTTTGGTTCTGAATTCATGTTGGTGTATTAGTAGAATTAGTGCCCAGGTGAGGAACCTGTCATTCCATCTTTGCTAGGCCGGGGATGTAAAGATTGTTCCTACTTGTTTAGCTGAATAAGAAACGTGGACTTCATGGATAAATTATGTAACTCACTCGCTTTGCTAGGAGGAATGGGTTGTAATATTACTGTGTTGTAATAAAATGAATTTTTGTTCTCTGCAAGGTAAATGGTCCTTATATATATGTGATAGATTAAATATAATTTTTACACTACTGAATTTATGAAAAAATAACAGCACAACTATGGGCAGAAAAAGAGGGGAATGTGACAACCTGATGTAGTGACGACTGAACTAAGAGTCAGTCTAGTTAATCTTACAGTTTGTAGAAGTTTTACCAGAGAAATGTGGGGTCAGAATGAGTAGTTCCTGCTACAAATATTTCATTTTTAATTTGGAATCATAGAATGATAATATATCCTGTAGGCTAAAAGATGCTATAGAACACAATTAACATAAAAATTCTTGCAGTTGCGCCTTATAAACACCCAAAGGTTTAGGTTACTAAAATCAGTGTGCTGAAGGTAATTCCACTCTTATCTAAGAATATTTTTTTTAATTGTTTCATTTTACAATGATAAATATGTGAACATCCATGAAAATATGTATCACAGAATCACAAAATCACAGAATGGCTGAGGTTGGAAGGGACCTCTGAAGATCACCCAGTCCAAACTCCCTGCTGAGCAGGATCACCTGGAGCATGTGGCGCAGGATGGCATCCAGATGGGGTTTGAATATCTCCAGAGAAGGAGGCTCCACAACCTCTCTGGGCAACCTGTCCCAGTGCTCTGTCACCTCACAGTAAAGAAGTGCCCCTCATATTCAGCTGGAACTTCCTGTGCTTCAGTTTGTGCCCTCTGCCTCTTGTCCTGTTGCTGGGCACCACTGAAAAGAGACCGGCTCCATCCTCTTGACACTTTCCCTTTAGATATCTATATACATTGATGAGGTCTCCCCTCTGTCTTCTCTTTTCCAGGCTGAACAGGACCAGTTCTCTCAGCCTGTCCTCGTGTGACAGGTGCTCCAGTCCTCTAATCATCTTAGTAGCCCTAAAGTACTGATGTAGCTTAATTGCACAGCTAAATGGTGTGATTCTAACTATGACAAACCGTATGTACAACATGGGATTTAATATCTGGGTCCCCAGAGCCATGCCATTCAGCCAGTGCAAGTTTAGTGCTAGTCTTACACTGGGTTTTAGCTTTCTTTAGCTTTTCTTTCTTTAGCTTATCACTGGGTTTTAGCTTTCTTCATCAGTCTTGAGTGTGTAGTTCCATCCTGTCTCTGGCTTGGAGATTTCCTGAGACATATTAGCTTGCAAAGCCACATTACTTTGCAAATTCCATCTAGTAAGAATACTTAAATATGCACTCCCAATGTGCTGAAAAGACTATTGCTCACTCATCTGTTTGCTAATGACAGTGATGACTGGATCTTGCAATATTTGTGTGTCTCATAGACCAGTTAGGAAGATCTGATCTTTCTTCCCATAAGAATGCCCTTTCTGTCTCTCCAAATTTACCATGACATTTAAATCTTTGCTCTGCTAATTTAACTGTAAGTGGTGTAAAAAGGTGCAGGTAGTGAGGTTAACCTTTAACTTATGTTCATGCAGTTTTTTGAACTGTCTTGTTTTTTTATGTGATCATGGAAGACTGCCAGTGAGAATGGAGTCAAAAGGTTCATATCCCTTTTTGTTGCTAAGAAGTAAGTGAAAATGATGTATGTGTCTAGTTTAGTAAAACTTTGTTATAGAACATAGCACTTCAAAATAAAATGCCAATTGCTATAATAAAACACTACTTGATCAGCAGAAAATTCTTGCTTTCTGTACCAAAACATACTTGCTATTTTATATTGCACAATGGCTAATTTTATACTGCTTTCTAAGACTAAAGAGTATCCTAATTAAAATGAATAATAATGGAAGCTAGTTTTAATGTAATAGATATTAAATCAAGTTAATTCTTTTGCTTTCTTTCATGTCCTTTATTTTGAGTCAGTAATCAATGAAGCCTTGGGAATTATTTTTTTTTCTTTATGCAAATATTAGACTCACCTTAATACCAAACACTAAAATAATAATAATGTAGCTATTGCTTCTATCATCTGGTGGTGTTAGTTTGTGGATGGCCTACCACTGGGAGTGTCTTTCTATCAGACATCCAAACTCACATTCTCTCTCAGCTTTCTCTTTCCTTTGGCTATTACTGTGTTTGTTAAATCTTTTCAGAATCTTGATGATGGAGAGATTGCTTGCATATGAATCAGTTTCATCTTTTTAACCCTCACTTTCACTGTTTTCTAAATAAATCTTAACTTAGAAAGCTTTTAGAATTTCCTTTCTTATGGTTTGTTTTTTAAGAATCAGCTCCTTCCATCATAATCATTAACATCTTTCCATCCACGTTTGCCCAATGATGCACAGACTATCTGATTGCCTTTCAACCTAACAGGGTATATTTTGGGCTATCACTGACCCTTTAAGTAATAGAATCATTTAGGTTGGAAAATATTCATAACTAAAACCTGGTAGTGGAATATACTATAGTAACAACAGGAAATAACTAGGATTTTGCTTTTGCTGAAGTTGTGATTGGAATAAATAAAACAAAACAAAACACACACAGAAAAAAAACAATGACAAGCTATACTAAGTTTGGACAAAACAATTGGAATTATTTCTAATAAAACACTTGCTTTACCTAATAGGATTGTTCTGCTAAATGCTAAGCTGATAATTCCACACATCTTTTCATTTACCTGGTGTATCCGAACTTTCACTAGTCCTTTGAAAATGGCTATTTATTGTTTCATATTTGTTGCTTTTTGTTTGTTTGTTTTTATCCCTCTTCAATCAGTGCAAAAGCTGCAAAAATCAACTTGCACCAAATAGATTTAAGCAAAATCCACACTGGCAATTCACTGCATTATTGATAAACATTCTCCTACAGCCTTTAGCATTTGATAGCTATTACCATAGTCAAGAAGTCCTAGATGAGAGCTCACTTTTACTTGGTCCATCTCCATCTCTCCAAACAGTATTTCAGAACACATAAGACTGCAGACAGTTTAGCATCAGTCAAGTTTTCAGAACTTTCAACAAGCAGGCTGCATCCACTAAGAAATTAAGCACAGTGTGATATATTGATTTTCAGACTCTCTGATGAGAAAGCATTTTTATCCCTCAAACATTGTAATGATACACTGCTTTACATCAATACCGTACACTGGATCACAAAAAGATAGGTAATAACACAGAATAACATGATGGATTAAAAAGACTATGTCTAAAATGTTTTTGCCAGTTTTATTTACCAAAATATTATAAACAGTACCAAAAATGTTTACAGTATAAATGTACATAGTTGGAAGTGCAGTATTTTGATTTATGGGTGGGGTTAATTATGTTATGCATTTTAAGAATATTTTAGAAAATAAGCAAGCTTGTATCAAAATCTGAAGATTGTAAAGAATTTTTCATAAAACTATTTTACCTCCAAAACATGAAGTTAAAAGCTTCTGAGAAATTATGTCAATTCCTGGGGAAAAAAAAAAAAATCCTCTAAATGTATCAGTTTCTGTTCTACTACGGTTTGTATCAACTCCTTAACTCAAATTCACATATATTTCAGCAAGGTAAAGGGGAAAAAAAAAAAAAAAGAGTACATTTTACAGGTGACTAAAAACACAGACTTGGGGAAAGATTTTAACTTTATTTCCAATGCCAGTTGGGTATACAATTGGATATTCACATTCCATGGACACAGAGAAACCTGAACCTTTTTCTCTGGACTGCTCTAAGTGATTATGTAGCAATCTACAAGCTGAGGTCCCATGCATGGTGGGGATAAAAGGCATCCTCCTGTAAGGATGTACCCTGGCCAGGCAAGTGCTGTGTTCCCCATGCTCCCCAGGAGACTGGAACAGATGTGTCACACAATCTGCAGGTCATGAGGCCACCAGGTGAATCTGGAGCTGGAGCAGAGAGAGCAGAGCAGAGGTCTGGGCAGACTTGACCTGGTATGGGCAGCAGCTGCCTGGCATGAAATCTTTCCTGAGGTTAGGTCTCTTTTTGGGATAAATCCTCTGAGGCTGCGTAGCTGTTTGTAGTACAGCACTGGGGTAAGCTTAATTTTCCTCTGCTTTCCTGTTTCTTTTCTCTGCTGGCTTCTCCCTCTAATGCAGTGACTCATCCAGCCTGCCAAACAATTTCTTTGCTCTCTGGTTGACCAGGTCCTTCTGCTTGCAAGGCTTTGCTCCGTGCACATGTGGTTACCCTCCCTTGCTGCAAAAGATGTTTGATTTTTTTCCCCCTCTAACTTGAAAAAATGGGGCTTTTTACCTTCAAGGCAGTCACAGATATGTGACTGCATCTGAGACAAATGTGTTTTTTCAGATGCTACCATTACCGTCCAGCAAGCTTGGCTTTGTGGTTTTCTTTTTCTTTTTCTTTCTTTCTTTCTTTCTTTCTTTCTTTCTTTCTTTCTTTCTTTCTTTCTTTCTTTCTTTCTTTCTTTCTTTTTCTTTCCTCTCTTTCCTCTCTTTCCTCTCTTTCCTCTCTTTCCTCTCTTTCTTTCTTTCTTTCTTTCTTTCTTTCTTTCTTTCTTTCTTTCTTTCTTTCTTTCTATATATGAGAGTCTCACTGTCCTTTGAGATCTGAATAGTGTTCTGGTACGTCCACATCTGAACCATGCTCAGCCCTTGAGCATTGGCTATGTGAAATTTTGCCACTGTAGTGCTCCATGTTGTGTTTCTTTGCTGGGGTCAGTATGAAATCAAAAGCTGCAGGCAATCACACAACTGGAAACCCGCTTTCTGCCTTCTTGAGCTAACATGCTTGATAGAGGCAGGCTAATATCCTTTATTTCGATTTTATTTTGCTGTTGCCATATTTCTTGAGCATGAGAGGATGTGAACATGAGATATCTACTGCCCACAGAGTGGAGTGGAAGCAGAGGATGAATGACTGTGGTGAAACAGCTTTGGCTGGAGGCATGGAATGAAGAGGAGGTTATGCTGCCAAAGGCAGAGAATAGAGCAGCTCTGAGCTGGGGATCTCCAGCAACTGTGAAGTACCAGGTTTGTGCTTCCTGACATGGGGAAGTATGGAAAGGACATCTTTCTCTTTGCCTCAAATATACCTGTAAGCCAGAGAATGGCACAAAGAAACCATATTTTTAACAAGGCGAAATGCCCAACTCACTATTTTTCAAGACGTATTTTCTGTTTAACCGATGCGCTTACTTGAATGTGGCAGCCGGGGTATGTCTATCTGCACGTCCCTTCATGCTTGTGTGGTGGCTTTACTTGGGTGGGCGGCCGAGCTCCACCACAACCGCTCTCTCACTCCCCCTCCTCAAAGAGGAATGGGGAGAAAATATGATGAAAAGGGCTCAAGGGTTGAGGTAAGGACAGGGAGATCGCGCGGTAATTATCGTGGTGGGCAAAACAGACTCAGCATAGGGAGATAGTAAGATTTATTGCTTATTACTAACAAGCTAGAGAAGTGAGAAACAAAGGAAAGAAACCAAAAGCACCTTCCCCCCCCATCCACCCTCTTCCAACTCCTCCCCCCGAGCAGCGCAGGGGAACGGGGGAATGGGGGTTATGGTCAGTCTATAGCGCTTCTTCTCCGCCGCTCCTTCTCGATCACTCTCATCCCCTGTGCTGTGGGGTCCCTCCCACGGGATGCAGTCCTTCCCGAACTGATCCGGCATGGACTTCCCACAGGCAGCAGCTCTTCAAGAACTGCTCCAGGTATGGGTCTGTACCATGGGGTCCATCCCTCAGGAGCAAACTGCTCCAACCTGGATCCCCCACGGGCAGCAGCTCCTGCCAGGTCACCTGCTCCTGCGTGGTCTCCTCTCCACTGGCTACAGGTCCGGTCCGGAATCTGCTCTGGCGGGGGTCCTCCACAGGCCACAGCCTCTGTCGGTGCAGGTCCACCTGCTCCACCGTGGTCTCCTCCACGTGCTGGTGTGGAACCCTGCTTCACTGTGGTACTCCATGGGCTGCATGCGGAAAGCCTGCTTCACCATGGTCCTCACCACAGGCCGCAGGGGACTTCTGCTCCGGCACCTGGAGCACCTCTCCCCCGCCTTCTTCACTGATGTTGGCGCCTGCAAGGCTGTTCCTCACTCCTCTCACTCTCCCAGCTGCTGTATGGCACAGCATTTTTTTTCCCCTGTCTTAAATATGCTCTCACAGAAGTGCAAACAACATCGCTTATTGGCTTGGCTCTGGTCAGCAGCGGGGCCCTTACCTAACATGGGGTAACTTCTAGATTCTTCTCACAGAAGCCACCCCTATGGCCCCCTGCTACCAAAACCTTGCCAGGTAAACCCACTACAGCTCGTGGTTTAAGATAGGACTGGTAGTGCTTCCTTGACATGCCTCTTCCTCAAGAAAAACAAACTACCTCCACCCCCTCAGCTACTCCCAACCATGTCCACTACCACCACTGCTGCTGCTCATCTCCATCCCCTCTAGCAGCTGATCATAGCCTTGGACAGCCCCATGGTGTAGGGGGCAAAGCTGCATGTTACATTTTCTGGCGTCAGTATGGTCCATATCTCATGTCTGTGACTCTTGCCACTCTCACAATTCTCTGCTGCAACCCCACTTTATTTCCCAAGAAAGATGATCACTTTCGGGGTAAAAACAGAGTTCCAACTTACTATACTGTTACTTTGCTCCCATGTTTTGTCCCCCTTTCCCCTCCCCTTCGTTAGTTAAAAACTGGGACAACTTCCCTCCCTTTTGTATGTATTTATTTATAGAGGAGTAGCCATATTCCAACCCTGCTTGGCTTCCCCTGTTTTTGATAGGCAAATGCCACCTGTCTGCCTGCCGTTTGAGAGACTTTCATCTGCTGGGAGAGGACAGCTGCTCAGAGACACATCAGAAGTCCACAAAGCAGTGTTGAGCTTTAAACTAACACTGCCCGAGGCTGGCAGAACCCCACGCTGGTGAGTGCAGGCAGCGTTACTCTGGGACGCAGCCTAATGCCTTTAGAGTGAAGGCTTGCAGGAGGTCAAAGGAGGAGGTGGGCTGGGATGGTGCATGTGTAACTCTGCTGGCTGGTGGAGGGCAGCAGCTGCAGCGGTGGCGGGGCAGCAGCCAGTATTCATTCCTGGGGGTGACTGCTTGCACACACAGATGGCTCTGCGGGGAGCTGTCATCCATGGCACATGGAAGGGAGCAAAAGTTAGTGCTTGGCCCACAGTGTTGGTCATCAGTAACAGCTGAGCACAAATTTCCGCTTGAAGGATGTGAGGGTGAAAGGGGGAGAGGGAGAAAAGCAGTGGTGTATCGAAATGAGAGGGTTTGGCACTGCCTAGTACTATAATTTATGATCTAAATGTGTGGGGTACTATGTGTGCTTTTCAACTTTGTAGATGACATCGGGCTGGCAGCGAGAGCAGAAACATCAGAGGATATGATTAGAATTTGAAATGACCTTGATGAATTGGGAAGAATGCCCTGAAGACCTTGGAGATGATTCAATACAGAGATGTTCTGGCTCAGTGCTGAGGTGGAAATAAGGAGCTGTACAGCTCCAGGAGGGGAGCTGAGGTAAGGAGGCCTTGCAGTGGCTCATGGAGGAGAAAGAGTATATGAAAAAGCTGGAAAATGAGTGTGGTGGAAGGAGAGGAGGAAAAAAAAAAGTGAAAAAGTGATTACAGTGTTTGGTGACTCAGGATAACCTGTACTGGATTGAAGTTTGCTGCTGTGGTTAGATCTTGTCCTTTATTTAGCATTATTTCACCCCATGAACCTTAGGACGGTAAGTGGGGTTGATAAGGTTGTATCGCAGAGCTCAGTTTTACTGCGACTTGTTAATTCTCACATTATAAAAATCTGACTGGATTTGTAAAAATCAAGCATTTTTATTCTTCTTTCCCTCACAGCAAAGGAGAAACTTTAAGCCTACAATAACTTTTTCCATGGTAATATAATTAAAAATTTGAATTGAAAGCTCAACAAATGCAAAAACAGTGAGAGATTACAACATGTTTTCCAAGATAGCATGCAGGGAATGAGTGGCACTCACTGCCCAGAAGCAACTATTTGGCCAACTTGTCTGACTGGATATTAATAGATAAATTTTCTTTAGAGCTGCTGCCTAGCTAGTTAGTTATGCATATGAATGTCTGCTAGGTTCCAAAATCAGTTTATGAAGTTTGTCTAAGGACCGTCCCACCAGTGGATGCATTCATAACTGTGTAAAGTTGTTCTTGCAATGTGCTGTGTAACTTTGAGTGCTTTTGTACCAGGGGACTGAGGTATCTGGGGAATACAGCATGTGCTACTTGATTACCTTGAGGTTCCTCGCTGCTGGTTGCTGAGGCAGGAAGCTGCTTTTCTAAGACACTAAGAAATCTAAGAGGATAAAGGGATCAGCTCCAGGAGCAGAGCAAGGGGTTTGGAGGCTGTCTCTTCTTCTTGTCACTCTCAACAGTGGCACTACAAGATGTGAAGGTATCTGGTCACAAAGTAGGAATCTGTTCTCTAGCTCCCCTTACATCACTCAGTCAGCGTGGATGGATGAACATGTCCAAGTGCCCCAGTAGTTCTGGGAGGAGTTGTTCAGTTGTGTTTGAGAGATGATGATGCACAAAAATATGAATTGTTCTGTCCTGCAGATAGATGACTTTGTTTTGATCTGGAAGCATTACACGTAGGTTAGTACTCTGACAGGTCAAGGCTAGGAGTTACCGCCAGTTGGGCTAAGGGCTCTTTCACTGCTAGGTGGCATAGTCATTCAGTGGGGTGGCTTTGTCTCCCATTGGGACTGTGCTTGCTTGATTAACCTGTGCCTGGTAGCAAAACTGTGCTTGCCTGGCTCCTGGACTGAGGGTGGCTCATTTGAAGCATGGGCAATGTGACTGTCAGGCAGATAAACTGTATGTATAGAGGTGCTATATGGGTGGCAGCCCAAATTAGTCACTACTTAGCTTTACAAAACCCAGCACTTTAAAGGTTTCATTTCTGTCACCCTGTTTACAAATGACACAGCTAATAAAAGGTTTGCTGAACAGCTAGGGCTATAAATTGGCATGTGAAGTCAATCTGTGTTACTTTAGTTTAATAATAAATGGAACTGTAAGTCATAAGTAATATGGCTGTGTATATCTGCTTACTTTCACTAGAGCAAGATGAAAAATTTGTTTATTTCTCTCTTTTACTTTTTGACTTATCTTGTTTGGCCCTGCTTCAGCACAATTGTTCTCCTGACCTGCAGAGTATCAGATCCCTGACTTACTGCCACTTCAGCCTCACTTGCCTTTTCAATTTAGTTTACCTTATTAGTCTGTTCACTGCTGAATTTGTTTTTGCTGACTTAATGTTTTTCTTAGCAAATCTTGTCTGGCAGCCTTTTATTTGTCAGCAAAGTTTACCCAGATGTGTTAATTGCTAGCAAAGTTTCCAGAGACCTCCAACTGAAACTTCTCTTTTCTCAGACCAATTGTCACATCAACCCCTGCTGTAAGGGGAGGCGTGAGGGGAACAACCAAATGTCCTAAATGATCAGTAATCACAGATTGTGGTGGCACAAGATTAACTCACAGAAATATTTCCCATAAACTTAGTGTTCCATAAACGTAGTCATTGTTGAATAAGTTACTTCCATTTATACTTCCAAGTAGCCAAACTTTTCTTTATTACTCTACAATTACAAACTCTATTTTTAACTATTTTTAGTTACAGTTTTTCTTTAGTTCTTAATGTCTTAATTTTTGAAGGCCTGAGACAATGAGAGTAAGACAGAGACATTTAAATCCACCTCTGCAAGATTTTTCCACACAGCAGCTTTCTCTTACTTGTCAAGATTTAACTGGCAGAGGCACTGGGGTATTTGCCCCTTCTTTCAGGAGCTTTCAGTGTCTGATACAGCAAATACTATCAGAAACAATGACAAATGACAGTGCAAAGGACAAGCATTGTAACTAGCAAAACATTTGTCTTGCATGCCTTAAATTTCTTGTCTGTTCTCTGATGACATTTACTGGTTTAAAAATAGACAAAACCTCTTCCTACAAACCTTTTCTTGCTCCTTTTACTGACATTTCTACCAGCCTTTAGTTCTCTAACCAGTTTTTATACATTAAATCCAATTAAATATATTGCACTTTGGCACCAGCCAGTAATTCTCAAGGGGTTATGCTCTCCCAGAGTGGTTATGAGTCTAGCAGCTCATTTAGAGAGGAGGAGATCGCAGTGACAAGTCAATTAGAAACAGCAGCAGGTCACAAGCTGAGGTGGGAAATTCTGACAAAAGCCCTCCAAAAAGTGCTCTGCATCCCCTGTTTAGGGAAAATTGCGGAAGGGTGGATTTTATTTAGTGGTGTTTTTAAATGTTACTTTCTGACCTGACCCAGTGTGGAATTGTATGCAAACTAACCTCTGTGTACATTGACTCTCACTCGTGTCTGTGTGCCTGAAATCCCAGTCAGTGGACATTCAACTATAATTTTCTTTTTTCTGCTCCCTCCTCTACCTCATTGGGACCTGAATACATATAAAATCACAGAATATCCTGTGTTGGAAGGGACCCACATGGATCATTGAGTCAAACTACCGAATCCATGCAGGACTACTTAAAAATCAAGCATTTAACAGTGTTGTCTAAGCTTCTTGAATTCTGGCAGGCTCAGTGCGGTGACCGCTACCCTGGGGAGCCTTTCCCAGTGCCAGACCACCCTCTGGGTGCAGAACCTTTCCCTAACACCCAGCCTGACCCCCCCCGTCCCAGCTCCATGCTGTTCCCTCGGGTCCTGTCGCTGTCCCCAGATGGCAGAGCTCAGCGCCTGCCCCTCTGCTCCCCTCGAGAGGGAGCTGCAGACCGCCATGAGGCCTACCCTCAGCCTGCTCTGCTCTGGGCTGAACAAACCAAAGGACTTCTGCTGCTCCTCATACATCTTCCCTCCTAGACCCTTCACCACCTTTGCAGCCCTCCTTTGGATACTCTCTAACAGTTTTATGTCCTTCTTATAATGTGGTGCCCCAAACTGCACACAGTACTCAAGGTGAGGTGGCAGCATTGCAGAGCAGAGCAGAACAATCACTTCCCTCAACCAGCTAGCAATGCTGTGCCTGAGGCACTCCAGAATACTCTTGGCCCTTTTGGCTGCCAGGGCACACTTTTGACTCATATTCAGCTTGCTATCAACCAAAACTCCCAGATCCCTTTCCACGAGGCTGCTCTCCAACCTCTCAACCCAAGTCGGTGCATGTAGATAGGGTTGCCCCTTCCCAGGTGCAGAATCCGGCACTTGCTCTTTTTAAAATTCACATGGTTGGTGATTGCCCAGTCCTCTAATTTGTCAAGATCTCTCTGCAAGGCCTCTCCACCCTCAGGGGAGTCAACAGCTCCTCCTAATTTACTGTCATCAGCAAATTTACCTCACACGCACAGACAAGGCCAGTAGGTAGAGATGCAGAATAATGGCACGAAAGTGTTTTTTTTTTTTTTTTTTTTTTCCCCCCTGCTCTGTTTATGTTTAGGCAAGCTAGAGAAATCACTACTAGGTGGCTTTTCAAAGACATCTTCAAAGTTTTTACTTTGACGCTGTCTTAGATAATCTTCATTCTGGGTTATTTTTATAGAAGATACATTTCTCTGGTGTTTATATTTGGCATCTGGGTCTGGGTGAAGCGCATGTGATTAGCAATGTATTTTGTGCTGTTACCCTGGATGGAGCAAGTCAGCTCTTGAAGGAAGCTACAAGAATTCACACCATCAAGTCAATCCTGGCAAGAGAACTAGATCAGCATGTGCCCTTCTCGTGGCTGTGAATGGACATGGGTTACTTCATTGTTTCCTTTGTTTTGGTATCCCATTAGGTAGTGTGAATGCTGGAGTCCAGAATCCTGCTTTATCAGTGTGCCATACAACTTTCCAGAGTCTATGAAGTGGGACCTGTGGAGTCCATTCTTAATGAGTAGCAGTAACTTCTGATTGTCCTTAGTTGAGGGAGATGGGAATGATTGGCTGGGATCCCTTCATTTGAGATCTGGAAATATTTTGTCATATAAGCTAAACTGCATAGCTAAAGATTTGTTCTCCTACATAACGTCCTCTCCCCCTTTCTGTTCTACCTCTTTTAGAAAATAAATAGTAATACAATTTCCGTAGTTTATTTAATTGATTATTTGGCTTGATAATACTATGTCATCAGAATGTCAGAAGAAAAGCTTTAAATATTGAAATCTGCATTTTGACCTTTAAGTCTTTATTCTTTATGAATTTGAACTTTTTTGCTGATGACTTTAAGTCCCTGATGTATCTTAATGGAAAATTGATTTTTTTTTCTCCCTAAAGATCACATTTACATAAAAAAAAAAAAAGGAAAATGATATTTTAAGGAAAGATTTGCTAACAAAATGAAAATGATGTCTTGGATATATCTCCTGTGTTTCACAATTTGAAATCATTTTCATTAATGAAAGGCACAAGATAATGCTATGACTTTCTCACATTAAAATCTATGCTATATTACAAGGAAGTAGGAAATTGTTCCTAGACCATATCTCTTCTTGCTTTACAGAAGACCAACATCATGAAGAGCACTCCTCTGTGCTTGATTTTCAAAATTACTAGGGCTGAAAGACTTATCTTCTATTTGTGTTCTAAAAGCAAAAAATAATAATAATAATAAATCCTCTCCACCAATATAACACAAACCCAAACAACAACCAACCAACCAAATTAACCCTCAACATCTTTTTTTTCTTTTTTTTTTTTTTTCCGTTGGACTAGTACACACAATATAAATATTTCAAAACCTAGAGCAAGACTAGGAATATACTGTTCTCTTGAAAGCATGTCATTACAAAGTCAATACCACTACAAATCAAAGCCACTAAAAGTGTCCTTAACTTAAGAAGTACAATGACAAATTGTTTCTGTCTAATTTGAATAGCACAGATCAGATTTTGTTTTTCATACTAAATTCTGGTGGACAAGATTGGAATAAGGTTATGGTGGCAATAGCAGCATCAGGAAGCTGATGCAAAGCCACTCTTTATCTGGAGTTCTGTGCAAAGAGGGTTGGCTCCCCTCTTCTTTCTCTCCTTGCCCCTGCTTTTGTTTTAATCTACATCAAATAGCTATGTACCATCAACTGGATATTCTAGGGGCTGAAAAACGTCAAGCTCAGCCCTCTCTCTTCTCTCACAATCCCTTAATAGTGAAGCTTGGAAGAGCCAGTTTTGTTATAATTTTGAACCACAGGGCCTCGCTAGACTGATCCTCTTCTCTTTCTTCCTCCTTTCTGATACAGAAGATGTTCTTGTAATAAAGGAATTATATCAAAATGTTTAGAGATGTGTGTAAACAGATTATGAAGAGAGAGTAAACTCAGGAGCTGCACGATCTTCCGAAGAATGTGAACAATGTGAAGCTGGGATAGCAGAAGTATTGTTGAGGTTGGGGAAAACAGAAAAACAACCAAACTGGTTGTCTTGGCAAAGACGTGCTTTCCAGAAATGTAACAGCATGGATTTGGTCCTAGTGTCATGGTGAGTCAAGTACCCTTGACTGCAGCATTTGATTAGACCTGAAGAATTTGCAGAACCCACAGTTTATATACATATACATGTACATGCACAGACAAATATGTGTGTATGGATTGATGTATATCCATGTGCAAGTACACACACACACACACACACAGATGTTTTTATATTTATTCAGACTGTGTTGTTGAGAAGATGCTGATATCTGTATTTGCCAGCACACTATGTGTTAGATGTTCCACAAGACAACTTCTACCATGGTGTTTAAAAGAAATAGACCAATTGATGATGATCAACAGACTGCTTGCATGATTGTCTGTTTATATGGTGGGAAGAAATTCTTCTCATTCAGAATTAGTCACAGAATTAGTCATATGTGCCAAATACCACCTCAGCTTTTTTTTTTTTTTTTTTTTTTTTTTTTTTTTCCAGAGTCAGTCCAGTTCTTTCTTGGTTTGATTTTATCTAGGTATTCATAAGTATTAAAGAAAAAATAAATAAATTAAAACAAAAACAAAAACAAAAACACAACAAAACTAGTCTTATGGGGAAATCTGAAGGAAAATGTATTTGTTGTTTCATGAAATGAGACTAACATGACAACTTCCTATAAGAAATACAGTTGTTGGAAAGGAGCTAGTGAGATTATTTCTGATTCTTGAAAAAATATTGTTATCAATAATACTTGGAGAAACTATTTTATAGTTTGGTAAACAGTGCTTTTGAAAACTAAATAATTTGTACTTTTTTAATTTTATGAGAATTAGAAGTTTTTTTCCTGACTAGTGTTGGAAAATGAAAAATAGTCCACTAGTCCATCCACCTCTACCACCTCCAAGTCTGGGACACCATAACCCTCTTGGAATTTAATAACAGAAATTGTTGAAAGGCATTTTAACTTCTAGCTTTCAAAATAATATCTGAAATAGATGCTAAAGTTTTGATCACTAAGTAAATGTGATTTTAAAAAGAAATGGTTTACATTTGAAGTGAAATTAAGGCAGCTCTGGCTACTTTTTCTGTTAAATTAGTTTTGCATTACATTCATTGGCATTGCGTAGCATGTCACTATTTATAGTATGCTTGCACCTTGCTACCCTCCTGTTATACTTACTTGTAATGGCAGTCAATATTAAAACACCACTGCTCTTCTTTTCCAGAAAAAAAAAATAAAAACAACTAACAACTACAAGGAAATCAGCCCTCTTTCCCTGACTTCCAACACTTTGTGTGTGTGTGTGTCTAAATGCATTCATATGTTCCTCAATGAATACATAAATGTCAAATATTTTGACCAGTCCTGCCTTAAGACACAGGTATAATAGATGTATTATTATACACATATGTACGTAAGAGTATATACACGTATATATCTATAAAAGGTTCTTAAAAATGAGATTATTGCAAGGAAGTGCAGTCACTGATTAACATGGGAGTGGTGAACCACAGAAAAATAACATTTTGTGCTCAGTGCTGAGGTTTACCGATCCCGCTGTACTTCTGCTGAGCCCTGGGAGAAGGTCAGATAGTTTTCCTATCATGAATCTTCCTGAAGTGTTGGGGAACAAATCAAGATGCAGTGGGACAGCTAAAGGAGATGTGTGTGGAACTGGTGTTAGGTTGTGCTGTGCATATACATTTAAAAACACAATTGCCGCAGCAGCTAAGGGAATGGAAATGTATTGATTTCAGGCTCTTCCAAAGCAGATAGATGGAAACATTTGCTAGACTAAAATTTTAAGCACAGATTTTTTTTTTTTGGTTTGTTTGTTTGTTTTTCTTTTATGAAGGTTTCATAGCAGAGAGCTCCGAGGGATATGGCATTCTCTTTATCTATAAACATACTGACAGAGTTCCTGACCTCAGACCTGGAGACAGGATATAGAATCATAGAATCATAAAGGTTGGAAAAGACCTCCAAGATCATCTGGTCCAACCATCCCCCTACTATCAATATCACCCACTAAACCATGTCCCTAAGCACCATGTGCAACCGTTCCTTAAACACCCCCATGGACGGCAACTCCACCATCTCCCTGGGCAACCCTTTTCAATGCCTGACTACTTCTTCTGAGAAGAAATGTCTCCTAATTTCCAACCTAAACCTCCCCTGGCTCAACTTGAGGCCATTGCCTCTAGTCCTATCACTGGTTATCTGCGAGAAGAGGCAGATCTCCAGCTCACCGCAATTCCCTTTCAGGTAGGGTCTCCCCTGAGCCTCCTCTTCTCCAGACTAAACAACCCTAGTTCCCGCAGCCACAGGGAAATCCACACTGCTGGATCATGTTCAGGTGAGCACTGACCAACACCCCCACATCCTTTTCCTCTGCACAGCTTTCCAGCCACTATCCCCCAAGCCTGTAGTGCTGCATGGGGTTGTTGTGGCCAAAGTGCAGGACCTGGCACTTAGCCATGTTTAACCTCATCCCATTGGCCTCTGCCTTTTGACCAGTTTTGTCCACATCCCTCTGCAGGGCCTTCCTACCCTCCGGCAGATCAACACATCACTCAACTTGGTGTCATCTGCAAACTTACTGAGGGTGCATTCAATTCCCTCATCCAAATCATCAGTAAAGATATTAAAGAGAATGGGCTCCAGCAACGACCCTTGGGGAAATGCCACTCGTGACCAGTGGCCAGCTGGATTTAACTCCATAAACTACCATTTTCTTTGGTAGCTGGAGAATTTTGACTATTGAAGTTGCCAACCATGAAGATTTTTTTCAGAAAAAAAAAAAAATATTTTTCCCAGAACAGGAAAGAGTAAGAACTTTTTTCAAACAGTTCTAAACATACAGCTAAATAGCTCTAAACAGCTCTAAATAAACAAAACAACTTTCTAGCTACTCCTGCTAGAAATCACCTTGTCAAGGTGATTTCCTTATCTATCTTACTGTGCCATTGCTTCTAAAATAGCCTTGAAGACATTTTGAAGTACACTCAAGTATTTGTCGTAGTGTATGAATGGTTTTGGCAATCCTAAGAATTGCTAGATTAAGAGTTTGCTCAACAGCCTGAAGTAGTATTGTGTACACTTCTTGGAAATGCCTATAAAGTAATATTGAAGTAAAAGCATACTGTATTTCTATAGACTTTAAAACCTTACAAACGATGTTAACACCGAACGTAAAATAAAGCCCTTACCTTGTAAAGCTAGGAATTTGGGGAATATTCTCAGATGGAAATAGTAAATTGTTCAGGATGTTGGTTGGTTTGTTACCAATTTGTCCTCGCTGAAGACCTGTCCCTATCACCTTCTGTAGGGCACGTAGCTGAGATGCTCCTGCCGTGGTTATGGCTGTCTGAATTAAAGTGTCACCATCATTACTTTTAAAAATTGGGATTTTCCCTTACTTATTTCCTATCCTGGCCTGTGCAGGAGGTTCTCATGCTGGCAGCTTCTCGTAGGTGTAGGTGGGGATGTGATTCCACAGAGGATGGGACCCAGGCAGCAGCATGGTACAAATCTGGTGCAGGTCTGGCTCAGAAGCAGCCTGTGCTTAACTGTGATGGCCAGCAAGTAACCAGCTCCTTTAGCAACTAATATAAACTGATGCAAAATAACCATAGTTTTAAAATATTTTGCTTTATTAAATGTTTAAAATAACATAAACATCATAGTAACAATTTTATGGCTGAGGTTCTCACAATTTTTGAATTTAACATTTTATCTGATTTGAGAGCTCAAAAGATTACACCTTTACATTAGAAACTTTCTAAGTAAGATTTATAACAGTAAGTTGCCTCATAGCTAACAAGAGAATAGAAATATCAGATAGAACCATATAAACTTTGGATAGTGGGAGAATATTTTACTATAAAGTGGAGTCTGCCAAGATTATATAAGATCAATAAACCTTTTATAAGCAGTTTCATGTTAATCTGAACATAACTGAATTCACGGTTGACTTTTTAGCAGTTGAGAAGAGCCAGATAGCACTTAATTATTCCCTAAATACACTTCTTTTTAAGTTGACTCAAGTAGGTCTGTATCACCTTCATACCAATAGTTAGCACCATATAATGGGATATTCACCATTTTAACTTATGGGGAATGTACAGTATATTACTTACTCTGAACTAGAATAAAGGGTCCAATTGTAACAAAAATTCACCCTTGCTTTCTGCAGTAGAATGTCAATGCTGGAAGAGCAACAGCATGCTTTCAACCTTGAAGCTGTAGCTTATTTACAAACAAAAGATTGCCCCCCCCCCCCCCCCCTTTTCCCAGTTGCTTATTCATGATAATGATTTGATTATTTAATAGTACTACAGGTTTGGTTTCCTTTACATTGGAAACTAGGATAGGTTTTATCGCTTCATCTTAAACTGAATTAGAACAGTGCATACCAAACAAGCACAGCCTGGCATTTCAATATGAGCTCCACTATTTTACGCTCTCTGTATGTTGAATGAAAAGACTGGTGCAGGAAGATGTAAATACACCCACAGACAACTATGTTTTCTTGGAAAATGTAAAATAAGAAATCTCTTGAGGAGGTGTGTAATGTGCCAACAACCAGTAGAATACTGGTATGTCTGTTACTCAAGAATTCTTTCTACGAAGAAAGAATTGTGTTTTCTTAACAAAGTTACTGAGGTGTCAGGAGGGGAGGGGGTGAGAAATTTTATTTTTTATAACAGACATGCTGGAGATAAACAGGCTTGGTTGTCAGTAAAATAGCTGTTTAAACTCTGATTAATTTTAGGGATTTTTTTTTTTTTTGTTCTTGTTACAACAATTTAATAAAAAAAAGCAACACTTCTTAATTGCAAGCTTATGCTCATTGCTCTTTAACAATGAAATGCTATTCAGTGTTTCATTGCTTTCACACAGCAGTTCATAGCTATAGTCTACAGACTAGTATGTGTGCATGGTATTAAGAAAACATTAATACACTGGATTCAGCAGTGGTCTTTGTTATTTTTGTAGCAGCACTGCAGGCTTCCAACACTGTGAGCACGTAATTACAATGCAAGTTCATAGGGTACAAAAACTATAGACGATAATCTCATTATACTGTCTTGTGGCAGATATTTTCTTTTATGGTTCTTCAGAATGACTGTCAATACTGTTCTTTATGCTGCACGTTGGTTGTTGGGGGCGAAGGGCAGGGGAGCCTTTTAATTCATAGAAGAAACCAAACTGATGACAAAATGCTGATGGAGCTCTTCCCCTGCCCCTTGGGAGGCAACCGTGGGTTTGGCAACTCATGCTTCTCTGATCTCTTGAGTCTCCCTTTCCTCATTATTTGGATGCTCTGCACTTAACAATCTTTCTGCTCTTAGCAGAGGCTGCTCCTTCTAGTTCTCACCATAGCACTGACCAAGTTACCTCTTTAGAGGAGAAAAACAAACAAAAGAAAGCCTGGGTCCTGCTTCATTCATACAGGTAGTAATATCTCTAGCCTTCAACCATGAATAGTATCCACTCCTGAATTGTTCTTGTTAATTTGTCAGTATCTCTGATCTAACAATAAATTTATTTTACTTTTCTATTGCAAAAAGGTTGTGAGTATACATGGGAGAGAGAGATGGAAAAAAAAAAGTCTGCTACTTGGCATTTTCTTTTAGATATCTTCCCCAAGATTTGGATTTCTTCAGAGCACATACAAATACATTGAGAAACAGAAATTAGAAATGTCAAAGGTAAGTTACAGCCTGAGGTGAGAACGATTTCTTATGTTAGGTCCAACTTTCCATTATTACTGTCAGAACTGGCAGCCAAATGCCATTACCATGTGTCAGTCTCTGCATTGTCTTTTTTCCTATGTTTTTTGTGTCTGTTTTGCTTCAGACAGTCACCTGAAAATATGTCAAGCCACAAGAAAAAAGACTCAGTCTTCACCGCATGTTATGTCTGTGTTGAAACAAGCTAAGAGCTTAATCTCCCCAATAGGCAAGGCCAGAGCTCTGGAGCCAGCTGCTGGCAATGGTGTGTGGGCTACAAAAGATCTCCAGAACAGCACACACCATCTGCAATATCTGTGTTTCTGCAACATTCCAAGCAGCGCCTGCTGTTTTTCAGGGATGAGTAGTAGCTTTGCTGTGGCTGTTACCTTCAGCAAAATGCTGAACTGCTTTAGAAAGTGATACCCCCACTGTCTGAGTGAAGCCTGAAGTGTCTTTCTGCACACATAGAAAACAGGTCCGGATATGCTCACAATAAGCAAAGATACATTATTTCAGACTTGCTGGGACAATACAGCCTGTGCAAATAACTGTGAATGCCTGCAAGCATATTTGAGGGATGCATGGAGTGACTAGCATTGGTGAAGGGAAGGCAGAAAAATTCACTCATAGCCCAACAATAGTAGGTCCGGTCTACATCAGTCAGGTGTTGTGGGTAGGTGTAGCAGGTCTGCAGTATTTGACTTTTCTGTGACACTGAGGGGTTTTGTCTTATCATGTAGACAGCTTAAGACATATGATCCCCTTAGCTGTTGTTTCTCTTTGTACATAAGTCAGGCACTTAAAAGACTTCTTGGATATGAGCTAGAATTCTTACCTTATTTTTTTTTAAATGAAGCTTTTTCAAAATAGTCTGCAGCTTTGTTTTGTTTTTAAGCCTGTCACATAAGAAGTCTGGAAGCTGGCTGATGACCTGCTTATTTACTTGAGGGAATGCAGTCTTTCTAGAGGCATCCCTATGGCGACCTGCCTTGTGCTGCTAAGGTAGCCACAGTCTCTGCATAGCCCAGTTAGTCAAGGATAATGCAGCTGACCTTCACCATATACACTGCTACAGTCAGTGTACATGAAATATCTGAGCACCAGCACTGAAACCTGTACCTCCTAGTTTCCCAGGCAGTGACACCTTGCATTACTGCAATGCACAGCATGCACTGCCCACTTTCTGGCATTGGAAAGCACGTAACTAACAACCAGTACAGTTTAATTTTGAAAATATGTTTTCAAGTCAAGGGCTTACAAAAATTGCTTCTTTATAAAATGGGTGCTTGACTTAATTGAACACAGATCAGAAGTAATGTGTGACATAGGGGCCTTTGCTAGGGAATGCAGGAATCCTGCCATTTTGGACACCGTGCTTCTGGTCAAGGTCTGCTACAGGCATCAGTTAGTAATTGCTTAAAACTAGACCTCTGGGGCATACAAGGGAAGATTAATTCCTTGAACCTTTAGAAAGACTTCTGAATCAGCTTGGATGCAGAAGTAAATATATACACTGTCATCACAATTTGCTCTTGCCTTCACTGCCAAAACCAAGTATAACTTTTAAAGAATGCCAGCTTTGTAGATACTATTCTCAGTATTCTCAGTTCTCAAGAGTCAGTCTTTTTTTTTTTTTTTTTTTGTGATGTAGCATTAGTTGTTCAGACAGCTAGTATGACACAAGACTAGACAAACTGGATGCTGCAATTGTTTCAAAAACTAGCTGTTTTAAAATCTCATAATCTTAAAGTGCTTATTCAGTGTAATCTGAATAAAATATATTCCAGTATTACATTTTACTTTGAAAATCTGACAGCATGAAAAATTTTGTTGCACTAAGTGTCAATGCACCAGCTACTCTGAAGAAAGTTATTTCTCTTTCTCCCTCCTCCTCCAGAGGAATCCATATTTTACTAGGTAAAACAAATATCTCCAATAGCCTTGAGCGTTAGGAAGATCCCTGGATTCCTTTCTAAAACGTAAAGTAGGACAAAACGTTAACTTCATATCGCATAACTGTTTTTATTCAAAAGTCAATAAAACCTCTCTTAACTTAAAAAAACAAAACAAAACAAAAAAAAACACAGGTTTTTAGACTCTAATTCCTCATGACGAGTGGTAGCAGAATTGGCCTGATAGGATTCCCTCAATACATACCTGTATACTTTTTTTTGCCAGTGCAAGTGCTCAACTGCAAAGTGATTTTGCTGTAATGAAATCTTGAAGGACAGTATCAGGCTGTTTTTGAAGTACAAGCAGACAAATGGAAGGGGGAAAAGGACTTTCTCAAAAATAGTAACAAGTTTATGATTTTTTTCTTCAATCTTTTAGGAAGTCTTCTCTTCATCCTTTGAATAAATAGAGCATTTTACAAGACAAAGAAATGTTCCAAGCAAAAGTGATAAATGCAAGAACAGGGCTGTTTGGTAGAAGATGAACTGCAATCTTAACCGAAGAGAGAAAAAAATGCCTTTCCATAAGAAAACAGTTTGTGAGTGAGAACAGTTAACACAGGTATATGAATTCTATGTGTGTCTTCAGTTACGGCTTGAACGTATCAGTCCTCAGTAGCAATATAAGTCAAGATCTGAAAGCTGTTCATTGTGTTCACTGGCCTAGTGTAACTGATTCCCCCCCCCGCCATGTTTTGAAAAATTGAAAATGTAAAATCATGATTTTCAATAAAATACAATTTCACTGAATGAGAATGAAGAAATAAATAGCCTCTTTATGAAGATCTCTCACAGGTTAATTTCCTTTAGCCTCTTTATGAAGACCTCTCACAGGTTAATTTCCTTGACTGGTTCTTCTCTGATGGCATCCCTTTCTTCCAAGGTTCTATGCTTTAAATTTGCTTCCTTTAAGAAGGATGATTGAATTAAGATAGCCAAGATAGTACATGGGAAGACTGTGACTTTGGTTAATTCTTACTCTTGCACATTGGACTCTGGATGAAAGGTTCCAGCTTGATCTGTTCCTAAAGCTTTATGGCTTTAAAAATTGGTCAGCTCCTATGGAAGAAAGACCACCAGGTATTAAAGCATTAGTTAAAATTAAAAAGGTGAACACATAACTGTGCACAATAAATGCAGGCTGCAATTAGAGGGAGTGGATTTTTCTGCTACTTTCAGACCCCAATGCCCATAGTTGCTGATTAGAAGGGATGGAGGTCCTTCTGGAAGAGGCTGGTTGCTGATGGATGGCTTCAGTGCCTGAGGGTGCTGGATGCCCTGAAGTAGGAAAGGAACTTGTAGCAGAGGCTCACCACAAAGTACCAGATGTTTCGAGCCATCTGTGACCTTGCAATGAAAATGCGCCAGATGATCACAAGGAGGGTGGTGTTGAATGCATATCGGATATTCCTCAGTCTGAGAAAAGAAAGAGACATATTATGAAGGAAGACAAAAGCAACAAAAACCTTACCAGCTTACTTCATTTGCTACAGATAATTTTCTAAGAAATCTTGTTTGTAAGTGGCCCTTGGGCTTTTTGCCTCTCCTATATGAGTAAAAATACTGTGCCTAAGATGTCTCTACCACCCACCAAGACTGTCTTGGAGTTACGATGTAGTGAATAGTTAATATGATAGGTGGAATAACTGTATTGTAAGTCTCTCTTGCTCCATGCACTCTACTTTCAGACCAGAATAGATACTGAAGTCATGCTGAGAGTTTTTTTTTTTAATTTTTATTTTTTCATGACAGTGTAGTCCAATACCTTCTGCTTTGATTTGGTATATCAGTTATTTTTTACTATGTAGGATTGGTGACAGACTGGAGGCATTTTACAGGAGCTGATGAATGAGATTCTCCTATTTGGATAAAACCTTGCATTTAATGCTGGGAAATTGTTCAATAATCATAAAGGTCTTCACTTTTGCAGTACTGCAGCACTGTTGATTAGTTGTATTTTTTTTGTTTGTTTGTTTTCATGTTTTTTTTTTACACCATATATTTAAACTGAATTACTATCTCTTTAAGATGCTAGTTATATTGTCCTCTATGTCAAGCAAAAGTTTCTGCAGTGCTCTTAGAAATTCTGACTTTCCAGTGTCTGACTGAGGGAAGAAAGCTTTATATCTAACCTACTCAAGACTGGTTTAATTTTTGTAAGAGTTAACTGTTTTGTTTGTAAACTCTGTCACTAATCTATACCATACTACTTGTTTGGACTATGAGGCAGTTACTAGCTTGTTAGAGTGATTCTTAGAGATTCTTTAAAAATGACCAATGAACTAAGAATTTGTTTAGCATTCCATTTCAGTGACATGGACAGTGGAACTCACTGCAACCTCATCAAGTCTGTGGACAACACCAAGCTGTGTGGTGTGGTTGACACGCTGGAGGGAGGAAGGGATGCCATCCAAAGGGACCTAGACAGACTTGTGAGAGGTAGGCCTATGTGAACATCATGAATTTCAACAAGGCCAAGTGCAAGGTCCTGCACCTGGGTCAGGGTAATTCCAAACACAAATGCAGGCTGGGTGGTGAATGGAGCCCTGAGGTGAAGGACTTGGGGATATTTGTTAATGAAAAACTCAACATGAGTTGGAAATGTATGCTTGCAGCCCAGAAAGCCAACCATATCCTGGGCTGCATCAAAACAAGTATAGCTAGCAGGTCAAGGGAGGTGATTCTCCCCTCCTACTCTGCTGTATCCTATGAAGTCAGGGTGAGAGAGTTGGGTTTGTTTAGCCTGGAGAAGAAAAGGCTCTGGGGAGACCATATAGTGGCCTTCCAGTACACAAAAGGGGCCTACTAGAAAGCTGGAGAGGGACTGTTTATCAGGGGTAGTGATAAGACAAAAGGGGAAATTTTAAACCAAAAAAGAGAGATTTTGATTAGATGTTAGGAAGAAATTTTTACTATGCGGGTGGTGAAGCACTGAAAAAGGTTTCCCAGAGAAGCTGTGGATGACCCATCACTGGAAGCATTCAATGCCAGGTTGGATGGGGCTTTGAGCAACCTGGTCTAGTGGGAAGTGTCCCTGTCCATGGCAGGGGGGGTGGAAATAGGTGATCTTTAAGGTCCCTTCCAACCCAAACCATTCTATGATTCTATGATTCCTTGCTCTGGCAACAAGATGTTTTCTACTTCTAGTATTTTCAGTGCACGAGAATGGTTTTCTTAAAGGAAACAACAGAACTCCAAGAGAGCTGTGCTTTCTCATTTTGCCTGCATTCCTCAGTAAAAGGACTGGAGAAGACAGGAAGAGCTTTAATTGAAAAGGAGGAGGACAATCTCATATTGCTCATTTAGAAGCTCATAAAACTTTCACCGGGGCTTGAAATACATAAGTTCTGCATAAGTTTTGGAGTTTTTTCCATTTTGCATCTTTCTCTCCTCCTAAGAAATTAGAAACTTCAACTTAAAATGAAATTCAAAATTGCACTAGTGCTTAAAGTTTTTATGCAATCCCCCTCAGTTGCAAAAAAAAAATAAAAATATCTAGGAGCTTCATAAAATCTAAATTTGACCGTTAGTTTTCTATTATAATTGTGAATGACCAGAAACTTCTACATTCATAAATTCCTCTTATGTATTGCAACTTCATTATTTGGTCATCTCCTGGGAAGGCATAATGTTTAGCCCCTGACTGTTAGTGTCATCAAGAGTCCTCTTTTTCTCACAGGATGAAAAAACGAAGTACCAACAATGCTCTGTCATAAAAAAAAAAAAAAAAAAAGCTATGCTATATTTATCTCCATGTTATTCGACAATAACATATTTCAATGCAAATAAGATAATTTTCCTCACAATACATTCAAGACAGCCAGGAGCTCTGGTTCTTGTCACTGGGTGTGACTTACTTTCGTAAGTGCTGCTTTGCTGCTGGGATGCCAGACATGTCCTCATTTAGCAAATACTTCTTAGCACCTAGGCAGTAGCTTTCAATGTATTCTGACCAGTGCAGCTGACGAACATCAAAGTTGTATAACTGGGAGATAAAGACAAAGAGCAGAAGTTATATGCCAGAGTTCAAAACAAGTTCACTTTAAGCATCATTCTTCACTGACCTGCTCCTGACAAGGCCCTCTCTATTAAGTTCTTAAAACCACTAAGGTTCAAAGAAGACATGGACACTTAAAAACTGTACTTCACAGCTGTCAATCAGTGACCTAAACAGCTGAGAATCTGGGCAAAGAAAGTAGAAATTTAATGCTAGCTGGCAGAAAACAAAGATAAGTTTGTCTTTCAGGTCACCACTTGTACATAAACACATGTATTGTACATGTACACACACACAATCATGGAAGAAAAATGACATTCCACTCAAGCAAACATAGAAATGAAGGCCTCCCTGCAGGTTTTTTGCATGTCACTAGAATTAGGTGTAAGTAAATGAACTGGACATCGAATCAACAGGTACCTCTGCAGTGGTTACTACTCTGTGATGTGCTCCATTCTCTTTCATCATCTAGATTGACAGAAATCCAAGGAATGGGTTACTCCATTGTTTGGCATCATGAAATCTCATTGCAGAGCTAATTATGCCAATTAATTTCAAAAGCTGATATTGGAAAAATTGTTAGCAAGCCCTCAGGTTGTCGTCTGTCTACTAGAGCAAAGAAATGATTTGTAAAGAGGAAGTGGTTTTGTTGTAGAGTGTTTTTTTTTTTTTTCTTTTTTAATGAAGCAGTGAAGTGAATGGTGCTTCTTATTTACAAGGTCCTAAAAGGACGGATACTCAGAAAAATACCTTCTTTTCACTCTCATGACAAGCCAGGCTGGTTGGTTTGGTACAAGACCTTTGGTATCAGGACAGCAACAACTTGAGCGAAGAGGGGTTATCTAACTATGTCAAATGCAAAAGGTTAGCTACTGTGCAGATCACCATGGGCATTAGGTATATTTAGAGAACTGTGCTGCCCATACTACACCTAGCTTGTCTACTTACTTGTAATGTACCTGTGGCAACACAGGATGCAGTGCATAACAATAGTTTTCGTAAGCAGCTTGGTAAGCCTGAAACACTAACTTGCACTGAAGTCCTTGCTGCTGTGACTTTTTGTTTATCTGCATCAGTACAAGCTCCTATATTACCACTAATGTTCCCTCTACATCTGCTATAGTCACAGCAGTACCAGTGCCCTTAACCATTCGAATTTGTTGCAAACAATACCAGTACGGACTAGGAAAGAAACCTCTAGACTTTTGTGCTGGGAATCTGTGTGAGAATTTCATGATGTGAGACCAATTTGATGTGAACATCTAAGTATCTCTTTGCAAGGAGATACTGACCAAAAATGCATTCAAGCTTTTCAGATCTTCTGCCTGTACTCCTTCAGTCTTTCAGTTACAACCCCATTCTTAAGGAGTTGTATTTCAACCCTTATAGGGTTGAAATTAGTTATAGGGTTAGTTAGGGTTATTATAGGGTTAGTTAGTTATAGGGAAATTAGTTATAGGGTTATAGGGTTGAAATAGTTATAGGACTACAACAGAACTTGACATCGTGCAAAGAAATTGCTGCCTGGGAACTTAAATCAAACAGAAACTTTTTTCATGTTGTTCAGGCTAAGACACCATGTGTCTTAGACACAAGACACTTGCCAATGCAGTGCCCATTAAAACTAATGTTTTAATGTTTTATGTTTTAATGTTTTAATGTTTTTAATGTTTTAATGAAAATGCCAAAATCATTCAAGTCGTTTCCTTCCAGATCACCCAGCAAATTTCATACTGCAAGAGGAGATGAGGGAAAAAGTGATATAAAGGAGCCTTCTAGCTTTCTAAAAGTGAGACACTACGAAAACTAGGATGAGAAGCTATTGAGAATGCTACACAGTTATCCAGTGATTAGTTAGTTGCAATGAAACTAACCTGAGCACATAACTTCATGTTACCATTGATATTGTCTTTCAGAGGTACCTGTACAGCACAATTAGTTTACATGGAAGTATCTCCCCATGACAGGTGATGCCTGAAATTCTTGGGAATCAGAGCTGTAATATGAAAACTGGAACTGACCATTTCTTCTAGAAATATAATGTGTCTGTACAAAAAGGAGTGCCGTTATCCTTCCTACTCCACTGGGTATTCCAGTCTATGTAGACAAACATATGGGAAGTAATAAAGTTGCCACCATTACATATGATGCCATTAACTTCTTTAACTCAAAGGCCTGAGTACAGCTGGTTCACTGAGGATATAAATTTATGTTCCTATATTGGGTTGATGTGGCAAGGGTTTGGTAGCAGGGGGGCTGCAGGAGTGGCCTCTGTGAGGTGGGTCTAGAAGCTGCTTCAAGTTAGATCAGAGCCAGTTCCACACAGCTCCAAAAGGAATCCACTGCTGACCAGAGCAGAGCCAGTGAGTGATGTTGGTTGTGCCTCTGTGAGAGATTTAAGAAAGGAAAAACAACAACAACAAAAAAACAAAAACAAACAACAACAACAACAACAAAAAACTGCTGGGCAACAGCAGCTGGGAGAGAGGAGTGAGAACCAGCCCTGTGGACCCCAAGGTCAGTGCAGAAGGAGGGCAGGAGGCACTCCAGGCACACAGCAGCAGCAGTTCCCCTGCGGCCTGTGGAGAGGCCCCCCTGGTGGAGCAGACTGTCCCCTGCAGCCCATGGGCCCCACATGGAGCAGATCTCCATGCTGCAGCCCGTGGAGGAGCCCCGGTGGAGCAGGTGGATGTGGCCTGGAGGAGGCTGCGGCCCATGGAGAGCCCTTGGGCCGGAACTGCAGCCCGTGGAGAGGAGCCCATGCAGGAGCAGGGGTCTGGGGGGAGCTGCCACCCGTGGGGGGGACCCATGCTGGAGCAGTTTGCTCCTGGGGGATGGACCCCGTGGTACGGAGCCGTGTGGGAGCAGTTCTTGAAGAGCTGCTGCCTGTGGGCAGCCCCCGCAGGATCAGTTCAGGAAGGATGGCATCCTGCGGGAACGACCTCACGTGGAGCAGGGGCAGAGAGTGACCGTGAAGGACCAGCAGGGATGAAGCGTTAGGGACGGACCACAGTCCCCATTCCCCGTTCATCTGCACCACTTGGGGGGAGGAGGTAGAAGAGGGTGGCTGTAGGGAAGGTGTCTTTAGGTGTTTTTTTTTTTTTTTTTTAGTTTCTCTTGTCTGCTAGTGATAGGAAATAAATTATATTAATCTCCCTATGCTGCTGAGTCTGTTTTGCCTGTGACAGTGAGTGATCTCCCTGTTCTTATCTCAGCCCCTGAGTATTTTTTCATTGTATTTTCTCCCCCTTTTCCTTTGAGGAGGGGGAGTGAGAAAGTGGTTGTGGTAGAGTTTAGTTGTCCAGCAGGGTAAAACCACTATAGCTCCCTTTGTGCAGGCCATTTTGTCTGTGAAAGCAAATCCAGGTTATTTACATGCCAAACAGAAACTTGAAAACAAAAGGCAGAGAGCTGCCTTGTTAACTGGAAAGACTTCACTGACTGAACTCTCAGAGAAGAAAGAGTAATACATCAGGAGAAAACATCCTCCAAAATCTTCCAAATGGAAGGTTCCTGATAAGTTCTTTAATAAAACAAGGAGGAATATATTTTTTCAGATCAAAGTCAGTACCAGTCATCTAGGCAGATGCCATTTGAAAGCTGAACAATGCACCAAAAATAATTGCTGCAGATGAACAGAGGTGGAGTTCAGCAATCCACATGCAGGGCATACTTACCTTTCTGTCCTCTGTGTTAAGCTGACCCATTAACATATTCATATTATCTGAAGACCAATCCCAGGACTGGGTGGAGAAATACTGCAGGAGCATCATAGATTTGTGCAGTCGATTGATAATCTTCATCATTCTAAAATAGAGGAGGAGAGTCAGAGATGAACTTGAAGTTTGTCCTTGCACAAAAACTGGATTTTTGATGTGTAGATGTTTTCACAGGCGAACAGTGTGAGAAACACTCCATAGCCAATAACTTAGGCTCAGGCGAGGATCTCAGTGAAGTAGTAATTTATTCGCGATTGCAATGGCGGGCGCCCCACAAGCAGGAGAGCACACCTACTAGTTCCAAAACACAGTTTATATACTTTTTGATGACAGGACCCTCCCCTGTTTCCCCACTGGAGTGGGTAATCCAGGTTCACAATCTATCTGATGCTTCACAGACAATGCCTGGCCTTCAGTTGCCGGCCTGTTTTTGAGGTGGTAATGTTTTCTCCCCTTACCTGGCTTGACTTAACATAGTGATTTTCACCTGATTGCTCTAAGGAGTCTGGTTGTCTGCATTTATGAGGTCACCTGCTGAGCTTTCTTATCACTGTAAGCATATCTCAATATCACATTCCTTCCTTCTAAACAATGTAACACTGCAAAAACAACATTCCTATTCCCACAACAGGACTTCCAAAGCCTGATGAGCCCTCCGCTGAAAACTAGCTCAGCAAGAGTCTAACAACTGCTCCAGCTGAGGTCCTGAGCCTACAGCTGCTCAGCCTTTATTTTTGTTCTGAACATGAGTGCAAACAAGCATTCTCCAGGGCAGGACTGAGGCTTAACTTACTGGCCTGAACTGAAAAAGGGTAAGAGGCCATATCTGCACCACATAGTAGTGTGAGGTGAAGAGCCCATCTTAACCAGTACCAAGTATGCACAGCAGATTGCACAACCACAAAGGCATGTTGTTTGCCTCACAAGGCAGATAATTCTCTTTCTACCACAAATGTTTGTCTGTTCTCAAGCTGGAGTTGACTCCTGAATTGAGGCTGGCTCTGATTTTGGAGTTAGCTCATACTGAGCCAGCTCTAATTCAGAGGTGATTGCGTCTGCAGCATGGACAAGATCTGAAGTCTATTGCTCAACTTCACTTTTCAGATAACAGCATCTTTTTCATGTCTTGAGGTCTCTGATCTCTCTGTTTGACTTAAAGGCCACCCTTCTCCCTGTGTAATACAGTGGCAGTTTGGAGTGATTTTTGTGTCCTTCCTTACACAGGAAGATCCTAATAGCATTGCAGTCCTGGTGGGTGACCTTGGAAATCATCGTACGCATTATTTTGGTGGGGGAGGAATGGGAGGGCACAGTGAAACTATCTGAATATCTTCCTGAAGCATCCTCGTAAAGATGAAAGCTGGTTCAGGGCTGCTACACAGGAACTTTGGAAATGTGGGTTTAGGTCCTTCATGTGTCTTGGCCTTTCTTTATGACTCATGTTTACATAAAAGGGGATGACAGTAATGCTGTCCTACCTCAGGATTATTTTACGGGTATCCCAATGGTCATGAGTATGAAAGGCCTGTGGGAGGCAGTTGTTTTAAAGTGTGATGTGCAGTGCTCAGTCCATGTTCTCTCAGACTGGATAAGGACGAGGGAAAGCATTAAAAGGCTGATTTCTGTGGAAAACAGAGCTGTTTTCACTAGGAATTTTGAGCTGCCTAGAGGGTAACAAAGTCAGTGTGACAAATAAAAGGCAGCAGTCTCTGGAAGAATGGTGCCAGGCTGGCCTCTCTCTGTGCAGATGTGACTGCCACTTCAATAAGAACCAAGCACTGCAGAAAAAGACACAATGAGTACATCAATTCAGAGGAGAGCTGTACAGCTTACTAAAAGTGATTTTAAAGCACACTGAAACCTTACATAGACACTCCTACTCAGAATTAAAGTGGCTTTCATTTTAGAAGTGATACATCAGAACTTTCACTCTGAATAGCTATGTGCACATTGATTAAACGCAGTTTATCTAAACTACTTTAAAATTGCTTCAAATTAATCTTCCTGATTGTGCATGTGTAGGCAAGTACGACAGGAAGAACTTTGTGAATATTTTAATACCTTTTAGGAACTCGGAAAACAACATATAAGATTGCATTGCGAAGATCTAGAGTTGCCTCTTAAACTGGCTTTTAAAAAGCCATCAGTATCTTTAAAGTGCTTAGGGTTAATGGAGTCTGTCAGAAAAAAAAAAAAAGGAAAGAAAGAAAAAAAAGGAAGAAAAAACATAAAAGAATTAACAGTGTGTCCCTGCTTTTGTTTTGAAAATAGGCTGTCACACTTGAAAACAAATATCCTATTGACATGGCCTCCTGTCAACGTGGGCAGAATGAGCTCTGCCTGTAGATCTACCCAAACCAACTTATCTGAGTAGCTGAAAGTATTCATCAAGGAGATGAATGAAGGCATCTAAACAGAAATGCACAAGAACTGCATTTTTCACTGTAACGGGTTCAGCTCAAATGTTGTTACCACATTTAAAATATTTACTAATTTAGATTAAGGAATAGCATGTTAAAAAACATCAACCAAGGAGATACATGCATTTCTGCAGACTCTGAGCAGCTATAGGAAAGACTTCTTTTAGAATCTCTTTTCTCCACTGTGGATGAATTGAGAGGCCAGGATTACCTGTCACCAATAGCCTTATTAGTTACACTTCAGAAAGGCATCTTGTCTTCTAGAAAGCTGTTTACAGAAATGATTTCTTTATTTTCTTCCATACTGAGCCTAGCATAAGCAGATTCTCAGGTGTGACAGATTGCCTCAAGAGACTAGTAAAGATATAAACCACATTATTTTTCTAAGACATGGATGGATGTATAGCAATAAAGATAATCCACTTAGGGCAGTTTTGCTAGACACCTAGCAATTTATGTGAAGTGAACTAACATTGAAAGTAAGATTCTCAGGAGTGGCAGTATATAAAAGTCTAAAGCTGACGGAGATGGCTTTTGTGGCAGCCATGAAAATAGCTTGTTCTTTGATAGGTGAGAGTGACAAGTGGGAAGAAAGTTAAGTCTAGGAGCTTTCTCAAAGCAGAAGAAAAAATAAGAAGGGAAACATTAAAGCAGGTTCTTTGACACATTATATTTTTATTTTTTTAATAATATTTGAATATGGTTTACTGTTCTTAAGGCATAAAGACCTGCTATTTAGGTAGGTGAAAAAAAGAAAGAATGAGCTGTTACCATGCTCTCTCTATCTCACATTATTGCAGTACCTGGATGAGCTTAAGTAGCCCTGTAAAAAGAAAAGGTGAATTATAAAAAAAAAAAAAAAAAAAAAAAAAAAAAAGACGGTGAAATAACAAGTTCATTGCTGAGCCATGTTTGCTCAGGTCACAGATCTGAAAGTGCACAAGAAAAGATCCTTCTCAGCATGAGTTCATGCTGAACTCTACTTGAAATTCAAGTATGGTTTTATGGCCAATAACCACTGGCTACCTGCAATCAACTTTATCAAAAATATCAGTTGTAATATCAATAACAAGATCTTACTGCTGCCTGTTTTAACAGAGTACTGAGATTCCAGCCTATTCTTCCTCATCCTCAGTTTACCTCTATTTCTATGGAAATTCTTGCCTACTAAATAAGTGGAAGTCATTTTACAGACCAGTTTCCTTCTGTAGCAGACGATCAGAGAGAAATCAGAGCAGTGCACCAGCCAGGGATTTCCCTGCAAACAGCCAAAGCCAGTTTTCTAACTAGCAGAGAAGTGTAGAGAGGCTGACATGGAGCAGAGCACTGGCACACTGCTCTGCTCTTTCACAATAAATTCTCCTCCATAATGGCAAGGAGTAAAGAAGGAAGTTGGCTGAGTTGTGTTATTTACATTAGGATTCCTTCCACATGGGACACAGATAGCTATGTTCCTCCTAGCCGTGACACTGCCAAGGCTCAAATACCAATTGCAATGGTAACCTGTACTTGTAAATACAATTTGGAATTTATTCATACTCAGAAACAATTGTTATGCATCCTAGATTTCGAGTTGTTTGGCCAGTGCTGTCAACTGCTAATTATGCATCTGATTCATGAGAAAAAAAAATGTTACCTAGAACTGTTCTAAACCTTGCCAGTCTAACGTCCTTACACAAGATTGATTCCTTACTCATGACTGATAGCAGCAATCACATCACAAAGCTGCAACAATTAAAATCTTGCTACACAGAGGATAGAACAGTCTTTCTTCTGCTGGCTCGGGAACCTCTGAAGTGTGTAAAGCTGAGTTTAAAACCTGTGCTGTGCCCTGAGCACTGGAAATGTTGGGAATGCTAGGCTATCCTTAACTATGGCCATTCGGTTCCTTTTCTTTTTGAGTAATCTCAAGACAAGGCCTGGAGATGGGAGGAAGAGCAGGGACTCCATGCTGGGGCAGCCAGTTCTCAGGAGTTGCTAGAGATAGGCTCTCTATAACAGCAGCAGATGTGCAGATAGTTGAGGGCATGCAGTTTCTTACCTGGGCTTTCTTCCTGTCAGCCTCATGTACAAGTCATAGAGTATGGCTGGAGCCTTGTGACTGACAGTTATCCAGTACTGGTTTATCAAGTAGCTCGATGTCAAGTGAGCATTAGGTGTTCGGAAGGCCTGCTCCAGTGGGTTTCTTTTGAATGTGGACATGACATACTGTTCTGTAAGAGAGCAGGAATTTTACTTAAAATCAAGCACTCAGCTGAGTTGGGCACAGCCATACCAACATGGTGTGATAAAACCCAAATTATGATGCTTGCAATGTTTAACCTATCATTCTGCAGACCATGTAACTGGGGTTTGGACAAAATGATCCCATGGTCCCTTATGGATTTAAAACTGATAGAATCATAGAACATCCCAAACTGGAGGGGACCGACAAGGATCACTGAGTCCAACTCCTAGATCTGCACAGGGCCACCCAAAAAAACAGACGCTATGTCTGACACTGTTGTCCAAACGCTTCTTGAACTCTGGCAGGCTCAGTGCTGTGACCGCTGCCCTGGGGAGCCTGTCCCAGTGCCTGACCACCCCCTGGGTGCAGAACCTTTCCCTAACACCCAGCCTGACCCTCCCCTGTCCCAGCTCCATGCCGTTCCCTCAGGTCCTGTCGCTGTCCCCAGAGAGCAGAGCTCAGTGCCTGCCCCTCCGCTCCCCTCGTGAGGGAGCTGCAGACCGCCATGAGGCCTCCCCTCAGCCTGTTCTGCTCAGGGCTGAACCAAGTGACTTCCGCTACTCCTCATACTTCCTGCCCTCTAGACCTTTCACCATCTTCATAGCTCTCCTTTGGACACTCTCTAATAGTTTTACATCTCTCTTACATTGTGGTACCCAAAACCATACACATTACTTGAGGTGAGGCTGCACCAGTGCAGAATAGAGATGACTCTTTATTACTTGTATGAAACATATAACACCAGCAGGCATAAACTTTCCTATCAAAACACTACTAATTTAATGGAGGAAAAGCAGACAGTTGTAGCCTGAAACACTTCAAACCAAGGAATTGCATTTCTGCTTTCACTTCCAGTAGACGTAGAAGAAACTGGTAAGTGTTCTTTAGATTATGCTCAGATCACTGAAAGCAAACTTTGACCTATTAGCATGTAACCTTTTATTGACCTTTTATTCCTAATAAAACTTTCAAAAGGGCTATTGTCAATATTACTTGGAGTCAGGAACAGTCTGCATACTCACATACTGTGCTTCTCTAAAGGCATCATTAAGTTCTTTCAAACCACACCTGACTTACAACATCAAATACTGCAGCCTGCTTTCACACGAGCTCTGCATGCAAAGAAGCAGCAAATTCCATTGCATCCTTAACTTGAAAACTCCCAATAGGGTGACGAGTTTCATTCACTTTGTATGTCAAGGCACGGAATATTTGGGGCCTGATTCTGAGCTCCTGCAGTGGCACATTGCCACAGAAACAGCAAGTATCTGGGGTATTTGCATGTCGGAGTAGCTTAATGGAATGGCAGTAGTTGAATGTAAGACTGCCATCTTAATGATTGACAAACAGATGGAGCTCCTATTCCTGAGCACCAGTGAGCTAAGCAAAAAAGAATGTAATTTTTTTCCACATTTTAAAAAATTGAGCCATTAGCCCTCAAATGAGTTTAAGAGTTACAGCACCAATCTGTGCTGATATCATAAGCTTATGTTACAAATAGAAAATCGGATGAGAATTTGCAAGTCACAAGAAACATCCAGATCATCCTTAGATAAGCAGATTCCAGTCGTAATATTCAGGCAGTCTTCACATGCATCTGCAGTCAGCTCATTAATGCACTTCAAATAGTGATTTTTACTTTACTTGTTCTAAGTAACAGCAACTAGAGGAAACTTGTTAGGCACTTAGCTGCTAAGTTCAGACAACAAAAACTTAAATTAGGACAATCTAATTTGACTGCAAATTCATTGTTAACTTTTGTGTCCAGTATGCTGCAAGTTTAATGGTGAAGAGCAGGTCTTATGAAACTTGTCTGCCATCTGCATAGCTAGAACTGAGTGACATTCCTTCTGTTTTATGTAGCCACACTGCAATGATGTGGTTATCCTGTGGTCATCTTGTGGACTGTGGTATGGAAGTCTTATCCTTTGCAGCAAGTTCTTTCATTGACATAAATGAAAGGTGGAAGTGTTGAAACTGTTGCCCTATCAGAGAAAAATGAAATTTTCTAAAAGAAAATTTCTACATTGCCTTCTGTCTTTCCAAGCATACTTCTAGGTTACAGCAGTATGCTGAACACACTCTGGCAGGTAGTGCTTGTCTCTAAACCCCACGGGTTTCTGCCCTAAGCCTGGGCAACTGCAACTCTGCAGCAGCAGGTGGGGAAGCAAGGATTATTTTTTTTAAGAAATGAGTTTACTTACTGTTGTGGTAGCTGCACTCAAGACATACATAATCTAATGAAGAGAGAAACGGGTAGGCAGGGAAGATGCTGCCTCTGAAAAAAAATGCTGGCCCAGCCAGAGGAGCCTCCCAGCATGCTGCGAGCACCTGCAAAGAGCTCGGTGAAAACAAACGCACGGAGACCATGAGCCTGCAGGAGGGCATTTGCAGAGGTGAAATGCAGCAAGTAGCTGCACTGCCAGTACTGGGAAAAAGAGATGACACAGGCTACTGATAAATGTATCAACAGCTTTGCCAGCCAAAGGGGAGTGACTCTTCCCAGTGGCAGATTAAGTAGGTAAAGAGATCTGCTCTGAGTGTGAAGAGCTCTGTATCTCTGTGCCCAGTCAAGGAGCTCATGAATCAGGAGAGTAGCCCCATGAACTCTGCTTCTTTTCCCCTTAAGGAAGTTTCTCCAAGAGACAATAAATCCCAGTTCATGTATAAACTCTCACCTGTTTATCAATATTTAAGTTCATTTTGTTTTCTTTGGTCACTTCATTTCCTAATGGAAACATAGCAGTTTTACTGGGAACCGCTGATATTTTGGAATTGTGATAGTTTTGATATTGTCTGCATGGCTCAGTCTCAATTTAAATCCTGATGTTACTATACCACAAATCTAGTTTTCAACCATAAACTGGTTGTGGAGGTGACCTTTTGTAAGATGTTAAAGATATTGCCGCCTTTCTTTTCTCTTTGCATTTTTGGCAGAAAAAGCTGAAAGTACATCCCTTGTCATGTCAGACCATCAGCCATGCACAGAATTCACTCAGATCAGCAACACCTTTCTCATTTTAGTTACTTAAGGCTTGTACTGAGAAATGCAGCTGTAGTAAAGCAGCAACAATATTATGCTCTTCTCTTGGTGTGAGAAGAACCTATATCAAGAACAGACGACATGCTGCTGAAAACTCAAGAAAAAATCTGGAAGTCAGGAATAATAAAATAAAATAATAAAATAAAAGCAATGTTGTTTTAGAAAGCGAATAAGAGGGAATTGAGACCAGTCTGAAAGACTTTCTGAAAGAGTTAAGAAAATGCTACTTTTTCATAACTTGGAACAGTTAATCCTACAAATGTTTTCTCTACAACTCTCCCCTATACTGGCTTGCACCAACTCAGCACAATTGCACTATCTCCTATTTTCTGGAAAAGATTCAAACTTCACAAGACTAATAATATCCTTTTATGCTACGACAGTTTGTTTTTGAAGAGACAGTCCAACAGACAGACCAGGCAGGCAGAGTCCTGATCCAGAAACACATCACCTCTAGGAGCTACTAAAATGACAGTGGGTGGTCTTTCCCCTCCTACCACTGTATGAAAACGCAGCAGAAAATTCTACAACTCAAGGGCATATTTAGCAGAGGGAGAATCAGACATGGGTCTCTCCTAGACAGACCATCAAGGATAAATTGAAATTATTTTTTTCACACACTGAACACTATTTTAAAGTATGCTTTAAGAATTTGTCTTGAGCAGAAATAAAAAATGTACTTTACACAGTCAGACTAGTAAGACTTGCACTGCAGCAAAGCAGAATACACTTCTTCAGGTTAATACTCAGTTGTCTGACCACATTTTTTTAATAGCGGGGAGAATAACTGCAGTAACAGAAGACAGAAAAAATCTCAAGGCACAGAATTCTTTGTGAAAGAAATAAACCAGTTAAAGTTCCTTTTAGCAACAGAGGTTTGGTTTTATCTGGAGATCTACTGAATAAGCTGTTCCGCAATGTATGTTTCAGCCTAAGCTCTTACTTAGACTTTTCAAATAATTTTCTTTTAGATCTTTCTCTCCCTTCTTTCCAAGTGCATCACCTTTGTACTCATGTTCTCATGTCAGTCTTTCCTGTTCCCTACCCAGGGCATCCTCAGCCCACTTCAGTCTCAATTTCTCTGTTTTGTCTTTCTCTCCTTTCCTCCTCATCAAAGAATCCCAACTGTGTGGTGTTTTCTGTAATTCCTGCAGTTTGTCCTGGTGTAAGTCTCAGTAACCAGGCACTCCAGGTCGTCCCCTCTGCAAACTCCAATTTAGACTTGAACTAAAATGCTCAGTCCCACGCCAGATGATCCCCATTCCCCAGTCTTGTTTCTTCCAAGTTCACTCTCACAATCTTCCATCTCCATGATCAGTTGCCTACCTCCATGACCTGATCTGGAGGTAGACACCCAGCTATAACAATTTCAACCTGCAAAGTGAAGCATTAGCAGAGCTAAACACAGTTGGAAATGTGCTTTCAGAAGGGGAGAGGGCAACAACTTGAGTACCAGATGCTGCCCTGTGTGCAAAGGAAGGAACTGGCGGGTGAAGTTTGGTTGGTCTCTGCAGGGGCTGGACTACATGGTGGAAGCTCATAGTTCAGAGAGAGCATAGGTCTGAAAAGCCAGATGTGAGTTCATGCCAAAAGAGTGGGTGCCCAGAAGCCAAACAGTAAGTATATAGAGAAATATACCCCTCATACCCCTCTGCAGCCTGCTGATCTCAGGAAAACTGTGGATACAAGAAGGGTTTAGATAGAATGCCACAGTGTCACACAAGGAGAAAAGATTGCCTTCAGTCCAATCACAAAGCTGAACTGCTTATGCAAGCCTCTGCTGTGCTCAGATGATTTAATTGTTAAATTCACAGTTATAAGCAAAGTAACCGAATAAGATCAATCACGATGCATTAATACATCACCGTTTTCATCAGCAAAATTATACTGAAAATAGATTAGAAAGGCAAACCTCAGGTGGCAATGTTATGGTGGCTGTTGCCTAAAGTAACAGCCTGTAAGCAGCTTTCCATTTACTCTTGTGAAAAAGCCACAAAAGTTCTAAATTTACAAGTTACGAGGCTGCATTTTCAAAAAATTAATCTATGATGCTTCACCTCTCTTCTCAGACTATGTCAAACCACAACATTAGATCTCGTATTAAAAAAAATGTCAGGAACCTGGTTTGATTTTTTCACAGCTCTGCCAATTGCTGAAGCCTCTTCCCTTCTAGATCAAATTGCATGGTAGGACATTAGTAGTTTTTTTCAGACAAGTCTTATTCTGAAAATGCAGTTATGGTCTGATTCTCTGCTGACTTACAGTTTGCCAGTTAAATAATGCAAAGCAAAGGTTGAACGGTGAAATACCACTGTAGTGATTTGTCAGCATCCTGCATTTTAAGTGCAAAGATGTGAATGATTGTATAATGGAAAGCAGATCAGGCCACATACATCTCTCCGTGAATGTACTGAGTCTACATGGTATTTCACAGTATGCAGCTGGGCAAATTCTGCTACTTAGCCTCAGTGGCAGTTTTCCACTGAAATGGTGTCAGGATTTGTCTCCCTTTGTTTCACCCCTGCCTCAGAAGCAGAGTCACTAGAAAAAGACAGCCATGCTAATCACTTGAATTCTTCCACTGACAACATTCATCACAGAATGGCTCGGGTTGGTAGGGACCTTAAAGATCACCTAGTTCCAATGCCCCTGCCATAGGCAAGGATGCCACCCACTATAGCAGGCTGCTCAGGGCCTTGTCCAACCTGGCCTTGAACACCTCCAGGGATGGGGCATCCACAACCTCTCAGGGCAACCTGTTCCAGTGCCTCACCATTCACCAAGTGAAGAATTTCCTCCTAATTTCTAATAAAAATCTTCCCTCTTTTAGTTTAAAACCATTCCCCCTTGTCCTGTCATTATCTGATTGAGCAAAGAGTCACTCTCTATCGTTTTTATAAGTCCCCTTTAAGTACTGAAGAGCTGCAATGAGGTCACCCCAGAGCCTTCTCTTCTCCAGGCTGAACATCCCCATCTCTCTCAGCCTTTCTTCGTAGGAGAGGTGCTCCAGCCCTCTGATCAACTTCGTGGCCCTCCTCTGGACCCATTCTAACAGGTCCACATCCTTCTCATGCTGGGGGCTTCAGGCATGGATGCAGGACTCCAAGTGGGGCCTCACAAGGCAGAGCAGAGGGGGACAATCCCCTCCCTTGACCTGCTGCTGGCCACCCCTCTGTTGATGCAGCCCAGCATGCAGTTGGCCTTCTGGGCTGCAAGCGCGCACTGCTGACTCATGCCGAGCTTTTAGTCCACCAGAACCCCCAAGTCCTTCTCCGCAGGGCTGCTCTCAATACGGTCCTCTCCCAGTCTGTCCTCATGCCTGGGACTGCCCTGGCCCAGGTGCAGCACCTTGTACTTGGCCTTGCTGAACCTCCTTAGCTTCCTGTGGGCCCACTTCTCAAGCTTGTCCAGATACCTTTGGATGGCATCCCTTCCTCCTCTTGTATCGACCGCACCCCTCAGCTTAGTGTCACCTGCAAACTTGCTGAGGGTGCACTCAATCCCAGTGTCTGCGTCATTGATAAAGATATTGAAAAACACCAGTCCCAAGAAAGATGCCTGAGAGACACCACTTGTCACCAGCCTCCACATGGACATAGAGCCATTGTCCACCACTCCGTGGGTGCAACCTTCAAGCAAATTCCTTATCCACCAATTAATCATTTCATTCACAATCAAAAGTCAAACTGTTCTTGAAGCATATCTGTCATTTTAAACTTTGCCTTCTCTGGTCTACACAAACTATTTCTGTTTAAAATGTTTTGCATGGAAGGAGGAAGAAAGGCTATCCTACTGCCTTAATATACTATTTTTCTGAAAGTTAGAGCTTTCTTTATAAGGATGCAAGATTCACTATTGAGGTTCTCCAAGAGATTTCAGAGCACAAAGAACAAACCAAACCAAACCAAAATAAAGAAACACAAAATCCAGCAACCAGGAAAGGAAAATATCCAGTTACAGCTATGTCGAACACCTTCTTCTAAAATTGAGACTGGTTCTCTATTCCCTTTTCCACCTCATTAATACCTTAGTTTAGCAAAGCATGTACTTTGCTGGGCTGTTACATGATCATGCTTACAACGAAAACTGAATAAATGCTTTCCTGAGCTGAATGCCCAGCACCAGGAGGTTTTGCTCACAGGACCTCACTAACTGCAATTGGGCCTCCCACACACGGTTTGAATGACAGAAGCAGAATGTCACCTAACTACAGGAAACCACCTTTTCAAAGCCTGGCCAAAGAATGCTACTGATGGTTGACGTGTTCTAGTTTTAAATTATACCTTACCCATTTCTCCCCAAAAGAAAGGGTTGATTCCACCCGTTGTACAGTTGTACACCAACATATTTTTTGGCCTGGAAAAGAGAAAGAAGTATTATTTTAATGTGTGAAGAAAAGCACACAAAGACTTATTAATGGAGCATAAAAGCTAACAGCCCAAGTAACAATAACAACAGCTCATTAAAAAAATTGCAGAGGAGGTCATTTTTCATAACTATGAAAACAGTATAAAACATGAAGTTTTAATTAGATTCACTCACATTCTGAAGAGCATATTTAGTTAATAGAGATAGATGGGGCTTAAGATAAATTATCCATATATCACTTATCTAAAATTATAAAAAGCATGCATGCTGACAAGTTTCTGATTGTTTTTAATAGTTTCTCTTAGTGTACTGTAAATCATTTGCCCAAACCAACCTCAGGGACATACCATGCATTTTACAATCATTTACTTAATGATTATGATCTGCAGTACTTTTGAATTCCATTTGTCAAGGTGGTGATTATAAATCAATCAATTTCAACAAAATTCTCAAAAAAATTAAAAAAAAAAAATTTTCTCCATTCTCCACCCTCCAGCTGAGTCAGTGGTCTTGGTAGAGTGTAGAGGTTCTATAGTATGTAGTGCAGACTGCAGTTCTCTAAGTTTTAGAATCTAATTCCCCCCAATAATATCACTTGCCCTGAAGGATACTGACTTTCTAACTAGATAATTAAAAAAAAAAAATGAAATAAAATACATGCTATCCTTTGAGACAGCACCTAAACATGAAACTCACTCAGATAAATCAAATTTACAGAAGGCTCAGGCTCTTTTTTTTTTTTTACACAATTTATTAACCTTGGGGTCTTGCTCAGCTAGACAAGGCTTTAAATCAAGTTCTGCACTTGCTCCTTCAGCCTAACAATTATTTGCGTGGGATCAAAATTAAAAACATGCATCTTTTGCCAACAAACAGTCAGAAATAATGGCACTTCTACTATGGCTGAAGACAGGACTTCTAGGTATGGTGCTGATATACTTTTCATTAGCACATGCTCTTTTTCTTTCCCAGCTTCTTGGACAGGCTGTAGCCCTCTTAATCTGGAAGCTCTAAAGGGTTTGTGTGTAGGAAGATATATTTTCCCCTGACTGTGATACTTTGTCTGTTGCAGATGAAAAAGGAAGAAACTATGAGAGAAATAAATCTGAAAAGCTGGTGAGCTGCCTTTTAAGATCCTTTTAGGATCTCTGTATTGAGGTTAATGTATGAAAATTTTCTCCACTCTCAGCTCAGTGGAGAGCTCTGTTCTTCAAAGTAAAACACTTCTGCACCTATTTGCCTAGTATTTCTCAGAGTTGCATAAACGTCTAGAATAATTCATGTGCTTTACTCTGTAGCACTTCCTACATAATGATCTAAGGTCAGAGATGGAGGCTCACAAGAAAAGAACTTAAAACCTTAATGTCACCCATACATACCCTTCTCAACGAAGCAAAAAATAGGGAGTTTTAGTTCATCTCTCCTATCATGCGAGTCTATAATATATATATTTTGCACTATTTTCCAAGGAAAACATTCAGAGTATTTTCACCAAGAAAACTCTAGAAGCCAGTCGAAAAGCAACTCAATGTAGCTGCATGAGAATGGAGGCATTTAAAAACAAAACAAACAAAAAACTTCAGAAAAGTAACTTATGAGAGAGACTTGTCAAGTGAGCTTATGTTTTACTGAGAAACAGGTATTCCCTGCAGCTTTAGAGATTTCCTAACTCTAAAGTCTACCTTCATCACTTCTGTATGCTCTTAATCCTTGCCAAACCTGGGGGAGAAAATGTGAACCAGAAAATGAATCAACAAGGTTTCATTTAGCTTTTTTCTAGGTTCTCCCCAAAGTCCAGGTGCAATCAGTAAATGCTCAAGCCTAGCAGAAACAGGAGTGCCTTCCCACCTGTGCACAGCAGTGTACCACCCAGCTGCAAGGGTGAGGTTGATGACAACATCTACTGGAATCATATCGGCTACTGCTTCATTGTTGGCAATGACAGTCCGCAGAATCCCTTTACCTGCCTGTGGGACAAAGGAAAACAGTCACTGACAGTACCACCACACTAACATTTCATTAGCTTAGAGCATGGGCAGACCTTCACTTTAGCACTTTTCAAGCCTGGCACCTGATGCAGAAGATTGCTTGGTTTCTGTGAAAACAAACATGGATCTCATGTGGTCCCACTGTTCTGAATTTTCAGAGGAAGTCTAAAGCATGATGACATGTGCTGCATATAACAAGAAAATCAGTGACTTTTAGTTAACTCAATATAAAAGAAATACCTTAAGAAAGAAATATATTTGAATTTACTGCAATAAAAATTTTTACAATTTTTTGTAATAAAATTGCAGTGAAGTTCCATTTTCCTAAATGACCCAGGCAGATGAAGGTCTGAGTATCCCTCAAAGATAGCAGTTGCTTTGGAAAAGCCTGATAGGCTCTTTGGAAAGTTTTCTTCCTTTCCTTTGGATGTACTCACACTTTCTTCTTTTACAAAGTTGCACTTGCTACTTAAGGGAATACCACTTACAACACTGATTTAATTTTCATGAGCTAAGGCTTCTGAACTGTTACATCTTATCCTTGGAGCAGCTGGTAGAGGGATCATAGACAGAAAGACTCAGATACAAGCAACCATGTAAGCTTCTCCACCTGACTCCAAACATCCTCCTCAAACCCATGGCATGCAGTTAACTTCTGCTGTCTTAACCTGAACCAACCACAGTTACGTTTAGACATGAAAACCTTTACTTGCAACATGACTACTTGCTGTTTTTGTAGTTGTTATTGTTCTTACTGCTATCTTCAAGGGAAAAAAAGCAATTAAAAAGACCCAAAGTAGACGACAAAACTCAGCTGAAAATTTTCAGCTGCTGTGAATGCATGCCCACTAGAGACCACTGTGTGATCAACTATCCCATTTTAATAGGTAGACAAAAGGTTTGACTTTTTTGGGGTCAGGTTTCTAAACCAGGAATTTTGATGGATGTGCTGCAAACATCTCTACTCAGAACAGCATGTGATGGTTATATACACAAGAATGAATTGGACATTTAGTATATTCTATATTTATTACAAACTGCAGGTTTAAATGTTGTAAATTACTTTTAATATTTGAAATGGTCATCGGTTGTGACTTGATTTCTATTTGTGGTTACTTTTTTTCTCTTTAGTGAAATAGAAACTACTTCAGCTGAAGCCTTTGAAACCATTTGCCAGCTTGAGTCTGACGTTTCTTGACAGCCTCCCAGCTGATGTGCTTTGGGGCCAATTGCTATTCAGAACATGATTTAAGCCATGGTTCTGCCCTACAGCTTCATTGCCTTGCAGGGGAAGAAAGTCTCTATGTGTAATGTGGAACAGTGAGACAAAATGCCTTATAGTCCAGCAGAAATGTAATTAACTTAATTTTGTTTTTCCATCAGCAAACAAAGCTTCTCTCTACAGCAGCTGAACAAACTGTAGGTGAAACTAATTGCACTATCACAGACAACTTGAAATCCCATATTTCATTAATATTTAAAAGAAATACTTTATTTGTGGAATGAAATGATGAATAAGTCAGACTCAGATATCATAGTGACAGAAGAAAAATTATTCCAAAGTTTGAAGTTGAAATTATACCCAAGTGAACCTAAAGATCATCTGAGCAAAATCTAAACCTGTTTTTTTTTTTTTTTTTCCTCCCTATAGGATGAGCTTGGGTTAGAATTTGGAAGTGAATAATTTCATATAGGGGGGACATTAAAAAAAAAAAAAAAAGTCAAACACCAGAGCACATCCCCTCTGCTTTTTCTATCCTTAATTATCACCAATAAAGGTACTTGACTAATAAATACACTTTGAAATACAGTCAGCCCAGAGAGTTGTTTTTAATCAAACATTTCTCAGATAATTAAACTAAAGCATAACACAGATATTCATGGGCTATTTTTTTGAACTACCACACAGGAATTAAATACACCATATCCAAGCACATTAATTCAAACATGAATGTTCCCTCACCACAGCAGACAAAAAGTCTCCTGGATTCAGTAATAATAAATGCCTTTCACTTCCAGAAAAGTAGTGCCAGTTCAACTAAAATCAGTAGCACCTGGAGATAGTGCAAGACAAACACTGTCTGTCAGCACTGGCAATTCCCTCTCCCTTCTTTACATTACAGAATCTTTGCCCCAATTCTTTCAAGCTAACACTGCTGCTCGTGGGGCCAGAAAGCCACCAGACACCCTCGTCACTACACCCAGGATGTACTTTCTTTGCTTTTTGTTTGTTTCTCGGCTAATCTTGATATAACTATATTTCAAATCTTCAACTTTGAAGAACAGAAAATAATCACTACTTGTACGAGTGGTAAAGGATAAACATATAAAATATATGCAAGCTTTGGCTTATGTTCAAAAAGTAGCCATTATTAAAACAAAACAAGACACAAACCTACAGTGATGTATGGTCGAAATTTCCAAATACTTAACCATTAGGCATTATTTACTTATAGATTAAAATAATAAAAAGCAGGGAAAAAAGTTTTGTTTTGTTTTTTTTTTTTAATTTTATTTTTTTTACATAACAAAAGATTTGATTGTCATGTTTTTATTTGACTGAAAGCATATGAACTTTAGCCTGTTTCATAATGTATTGGCATATGATACATGTATGACAACTAGCTGCTGTAATTTGTCACTTAGGTAACCCACTTGTGAGGATAAAAAGTAATGCTTTTTTTTTGTATAACATCTTCTTTGTAAGCTGTAATTATAGACAAATTCTTGTGACAGATTTTTAATGCTCAAAATTAATCATAAAAAATCAAGGCTCACAGATATTGTTACAAAAGTTAGAACTTGTCACACAAAAAGTAGTGGATCTGCAAAACTAAGGAACTGCATAACTTTTCTTTATTGTGGTGAAGACATGGGAACACTGAAAACAGCACAAGATGCTAGGAGTAAAGCAAAGAAAGGCAGTACAAGCTTTTGAGCAGTCAGCAATGAATAGAATACTGATAGAAAATTATTTGAAAGAAACTATTGTATGAATAGGAGCTAATAACACTTTGTGAACACAGTTTGAGGGCTTTTGAGATGTGTCTCTGAAATGTGTAACCGGGGTTTCAGATGAAAGCATTAGCTGTGAAAAACCCACTATTTAATTAGTCCTGTGGATTCCAGAAGTAACTGTAATAGTTTCTATTTATATTGTACTTAACGTACAAATGAGCTTTTAAAATAAGATATATATTTTATTCTACTCTCCTATGACTGTAGACTACTCATCCTTTTATACACTGCAGAGGGCTGATTAAAACATAGTTTTACAAAGTAATCAAGTTGGACGAAACATATTTGAACAAAAATATCTGTCCATAGCTACACAACATAATGCATTGTTGAGAGATTTAAGGCAGTGATTTTAATTCAGAAAAAAAATTATATATCTAAGCCGGGAGAAAAGACATGCAACATTACTGTTATCATGAGATAAACTGTAATTATGGTTTTCATATTGAGGGAATATTTTTCTCAAGTTATTCATTATTTATCTTATAGGTTTGCTCATCACCATTATGCACCAGTGACTATTTACACCAGGGTTAACCAGAATGTAGTGAATCATCCATGTGACTGGTGAAGTCTGAATTGATTGTTGCGTACATCATTTAGATGTGCTCTGCAGAAGGAGAACTCCTGCACAAAGCAATGGCAAGCGAGACACAGAATCTTTACTGTAGAGCGGTCACAAACTGTAGCAGTGGACTTAGCAACAATATATATGAAGATAAATCAAAGTATAAGTAATGCTGCCTCATATTTGTGGCATGGTATTCCAGCCAGAAAGTTAAATTCTGTTATAAGATTCAATCTCTGACACCTGTGAATTACACCTAGTTTCAGGGATGCATTCTATGCCATTTCTTTGAAAATTTGGCCAGATTTGTCCAAATCCCTGAAAACTGAAATTCATGTTTAGTGAACAACATGCAACATGCATACTCTTTCAATGGCCTTTTTCAAGAGCAGCATAAATAGTATGCTGTGTGCCATAAGCACATAGGTGCACGGCAGGCATGTGACATCTTTCTACAAGATTCAGGAAGTTGCTATGACACTTTTTTTTGCACACAGTTTCTAAGCAGGACTTTAGAGTATTCTTTAGAGTTGTTATTTTAGTAACTCATTCCACTTTAAGGGAACTTCAAATAGCACTAGACATACCGCAACAAATATTCCACTTGTCCCATTGAAGCTGTCAATCCAACCCTGCAAAAAAGAAGAATGATTACTCTTTATTGCTATGATAGGTTGCTTACACAGTCTTCAAAATGGCCAAAGGGTTATAATGCTGTGGTGTAGATAACTGTTGTCTCATTGCTTCTTTAAGACAGATACCAGTCCATCTAGGACAGTTGCCAGGAAGCTAACTGGAATGAAAGTATCTAACTGATTTTAAATACAGGATGCTTTGCATGATACCTCATACTGTCTGCAATTTACCTATCAACAACACAATCAAACTTTGTTTTTTAGTAACCACTTCTTTCCCATAGCAACTTGGCTACATGAATAAACTCTGGCTTTAAAACACTATAGTGTCTTGGTGCTGTCAGACTTGCTGAAAACTGTCAGCATGTTATATATCCACCAGCATAAAACGTTCAGATGCCATTAAGACTGATTTGATTACTTCAACTAATTTCTAAGGCAAGGAAGAAAAACAAAACAAAACAAAACCAAAAAAAAAAAAAAAAAACCACCACAAAACATTTTGAATCCCATTCTATTCCAGCCCCTTGGGGGAGCTGGAGTTAGAGCAGTGATGAGCTGTATGACCTGAATTGGTTTATGACACCTACTAGAATTCAGTCTGTCTTTATGTGATGAGGAATTTTGCCCAGAGCCTTGACTGTATCTCAGCCATCTTTGGCACAGTTCAAGGTTTATGATAGGCAAAGGTGACTTTATGTTGCCTTTCCAATTTGGCTGCAGTATTAGGGCACATTATTCCTACTGGTATATTTAGCCTAGTGAATTGTTTCAGTCCAGAAGTACAGCTGCATTTAATTACTGTGCCTGACACATTTGTGTCTGCAACAGGCCCATACAAGAGTGAATCCACTGAATTCAACAACTACCGAAGTAAGACAAAGATATTAGTAATGGCACATGACATGTGCCATTATCAAATGTTTTCAAGGACTAGGGTGCTCATCAGGGCCTCATTAACAGGCTGTATGGAACATGGAAAAACTTGAACCGTAATGCAGCATGACCGTGACTAACTTTCAGATTTTCTAAGTGTTTCCCCAAACCAGTACTGAAACTCTCCCGTCTGTCTGCCTGGGCATAATCTTCTGCGTATGACTGTCAATTGCAAGTCCAGCATCTTACACAAATACTATTCTATCTCTTCTTAGTATTGCCTAAATGTGTTCTTTCCATGCACAGACAAAAATCTGTCAAGATGTTGAAGAATTACTGTTCTACTTCAGCAAGGATCCTCCACTTCCCCCATATGCTTTCCTGTGAACCTGTTTCTCAAGTGGACAATACCAGAAGTAGGAACAGTTTCCAGGCAGTACTGCAGCTGCATCAAAGGACTCTCAGCAGGGAATTGCTATGGATTAATGCTTACTGGGAAAGGCTCATGCCAGCTAGCTCCCACAATGGATGGCCTGATGATAGCAATGTTCAGATTTCCTTTCTCTTGCTGAATCAGGTATTCTGACAAGGCTTTGGTGTAGGTGTAAGTGTTGGGCCAGTCCCCAAGCAGCTTGGGTGTGATGTCTTGAATGATAGATTCATCCAACCACCTATAGAAAACAAGAAGGATAATGTCATTGTCATCTGTCACACAGAGTATACAGAGGCAAAAAAGACCAATTAAGACAGGAATCCTCACCTGAAACAAAGTCAAAGATGCATAAGACAAAGCAAGGAGTGACTGGATTTGGATTTTGCTTAACAGCTCTGTGGGATAAAGGTTACTTTTGTCTTGGAAGTACAAGATAACTCTGAGCTTCATGTTGTGATGTCCAGCTGAACTACACATCTCTACACTATCTCATTGTAATGCAATCTCGTGTTTTATGTTTCAGTACAATCTGCTTTGTACCTGTGTACCTGTGGCCCACAGTTCGTTTGATGGAGTGTTCCAACCTCTTACTCTAGCTAGGTAGCACTCTTCTTTAGCCAATACAGTCCCTTTATGCCTCCAAGTACATTTCAGGGGATTCTTGGTAACCTTGAGTTACTGAGTTGAGTGTCATTGCAAAGGTTACAAAAGCTAAAACTAGGTACTACAGCAACAATATTCCACTTGCACTATTTAAAAAAGTTAGATGCTCCTTTCTCCTGGTTTTCCACTGGCTTGTTCACACAGAAAATTTCAAAATTGTCAGTGTTAGCTTCTTTAAAAAGAAAAAAAAAATCAACCAGATCACCTTATTAAGATATTCAATTATTTAGTCCATCAGAAACAGTTACATATATACCTTTAAAAATGTAGTCCTTACCACCGCAGTGCTGTGGTGAGAACCTAGGGCTCTTCCACGGCACACCAGCAATACTTTACCAGTTCTGCCAGCATTTAGGTCTAAAGGACAGGAACTGGCTGTACTTCCACAGCTCTCGCACACTGCTGCCAATCCAGGACAGGTTTTCTGTAGGCTGATGCTGCACCACAGAATCAAAGATTAACTCCTGTAATCCAATTTATAATTAAGTCAATGGACTTACAGCTCAGACTGACTGATTGTACTCTTCCCAGGGGCATTGCAAGGATACTATTTCCTGCAGATCCTCAGTTTACCCCTCCTTATCTTGAATTTCAGAAACAGGTGGAGGTCATGGGGAGAGGAATAAGGTGGAGACTGTCATGCCTGGAGAATTACTTGATTGCGTCAACTTAAATGTGCAAACACCTAATGGCTCTGGTGGCACAGTGCTTTTCAGATGACTCTGACTGGAGTCCTACCAGAGCCAAATATATTACAGTAAAACTTGTATTAGAAAACAATGACTTGTTGAAACTGCCAGTTTGCAAAGAGTGGACTTCAGTGAATCTCTCAGTTTCAGAACTAGCTAAAAAGAATCTGACATTTTTTAGTATATAGAAATTAAATCTTTTAAAGAAAAATCAAAGCCATATGTAGGCACAAATATTTTCCTTTGCAACCTTAGTCTCATGTTCCAGAAATAAGGCAGAAAAATTGTTTAAGCATTAAAAAAATTGAACTAAGCAGAGGCTATAAGTAGCACATAATATTGACTTAATTTACAAAGCCTGTTTAGACAGTCATGGAACTTGGCCTCTTCAGGGTTGCAGCTAAATTGTCATTGTCTGAATCTTTCAAGTAATTAATTAACAGTCTACTAAAAGGAGACATCTATTTCTGCAGATCCTGGAGGAAGTCTAGGTTGATTCGTAAGCTCAGACTGAGCTGCATAGAGATATTTTTTCTGTCCCTCTTCCAATTTAAATTTAAGTTAATTTATTTATTTAAATAAAGACTTACAGGTTAGCAGATGTCACAAAGCAGACAGGTGTAGAACTACAAACAGAAGCAATTTCCCCTTTCCCTCATCCGTCCAGACAAACCTCCACATTACTTTAAGTGGTCATCAGTAGGACCACACTCCTGCTTGTCTCAAGGGTACCATCCTACCAGGTGATTCAATCTACCAGCATTACCATCACAGAAGTGCTGTGCTGATTGTTCAGAAAGGTAAACTGTTCCTACTCCTCTCTGTCTTTGGTGACCTACTTTGAAGAGTCTGAAATGCTAAATCATAAAGCTACTGCTTTCACTCACAGCTAAAACTGTTCCATAGAAGCAAGAGATGCAAATCAAACAATAAGTAGCCCCTTCTTCCACCACATACAAGCACTAAATTACCATAGGAAAACATATCTTACTGTGTTAATCGTTTTGCAAAGACTCTCTCTTTCTTGTAAGTGATGACAGATCTACATTTTCTGCAATAACAGTAAAAACAGTTTTGCTTCAGCCCACACTTCACTGTGTGTTGTATTTCTTACCTCAGCATACCCTTCAAAGATGATTTCCCTCAGCTTCAAATTAAGGCAAACCTTTCTTGATGTGGCAGATTATATGTTTCCCCTATTGGCCTGGCAGCACTTAGAAGAATGACTTCTGGTTTACACAGATAAAACCTAAGGTTTTCAATGCAGAAAAAGTATGAAAATACTGGAAAGCAAGGATATAGTAGGAGAAAAAGAAGAGAAAAAGAAACAGCTGGGAACTGTGTATGGGATTTCACCTGAATACAGAATCATAAGCACATACCAATTGCATGGCCAAAGCATCATTGAACAGATCTGTTATTTACTCCAGTTGTGGGGTCACAGCTTTTGATGCTTTTGCAGTTCTTTTCTACTTGTAGTTTCATGATGCAATTAACCCCTAAAAAATTCACACTGCACAGCACCTGTTCCATTCTGCATGTCTCTTCATTACCTTACTTCCCTAACATCCCAGAAGCCTTCTGCTTCCTGCTCCTCCATACATCTCCCTAATATATTGATTTGATTTGCAGAACACTTTCTGAACCAATGGCCCCGAAGACAGTGATTTTCAATGGGGACTACCTGATTTTAATGCCTTTGAAGGCAGTGGTTGTCTCTGCTGTGAGTAATTATACCTCTACCTCCAAACACTGTAAATGAACAGATGTCATCCTAGTTGAGGGGATGCTGTGACTTCTATCTCAGTAGAAGTACCAGAAGGTGGTGAACTTCTGAAGTAAAGACACAAGAAAAACTGTAAAACAAATTACAAAAGCTAAGCAAAAAAAGGCAAGAAAAAAGCATCTCTAATTATGTGACTAAGAAACAATAACCAAATGTACTGCCAAGAGAAACACGTTGAAGGACACATTTGAAAGTGCATTCTCTGTAACTCAGCCTGTCTTTTAGACATCATTCTCTCTGCTGTATATGCAAACTAAGATAAATGAATTTTTACTGTCTTATGTCAAGCAGATGAAGTAGCAACCTCTGGAGCAGCAAGGAACTTCTGCATGTTTCTGAATAGCATAATTTTATCTGAGCCATCAATACTAATAGTTTCCAAAGTTGCAAGTGGTGATAAGCTTTTTGGGGCAGTGAAAGGTAATATTGATGGTGATGAACTCCAAAAGACCTTGTAAAACTGAGTCAAAGGGCAAAAATTTGGCAGTTGAGTTTCACTGTAGATAAATGGGAGGTAGTATGTTTAGGGAAGAGCAGGCTAAACAGGTCTTAGAGGTTGCTGAACCCAGGACTGGCAGTTACAGCTCAGCAAGAGCCATTGGTAGCACAGCTGACATCTCTATGAAATCTCCATGTCAATGAGTAGTAGCCAACAAAAAATTCACTGAAGTACTGGACATTATCACACAGAGAACAAGACAATGGGTGTCATTTTGAAGCTATTTAAATAAAACCTTGGGTGCCCACACCTTCAATACTGCACGCACTTCTCTATGGCCATCACCTTCATGGAGGGAGAGGAGTTAAAAAAGGTAAAGAGAAAGGGGCAGGTAAAATCGAGGAGACAGATCAGCTGGCGTATGAGGAGACAGCAAAAACACTGGAACTCTTCAGTCTGCCAAAGAGAGGATACAGAGTGAATGCAATACAGTTTTACCAAACTGCAGAGGGATTGAATAGGACAAATGCTGCAGATACTGCAATGCTACAACTACAGGACAAGCAATGAAACCATTACTATGACAGTTTGAAACACAAAACAAAGCTCATCTTCTCACAACAGTTAGTACACTTCTAGAACTTGCTGTCACAGGCAAGTTGCAGAGGCAAGGTACCAAATATTTCAAAATGGGATTAAACAAATTCAGGGCTTCAAAAATGGATATAAAAAGAATAGGATGTAAAAACCCTCATACAATGGTTCTGGTTTCTGGGAGGCTACAAGGGGAAAGGATCACAAAGAATATCCAGGCTCGTGCAGTTACCTTGCAGAGCATCTCCCATTGCCCTTGTTGAGGGCAATATACTGGGCCAGGCAGTCCATCACTCTAATGAAATAGGGCATTTCTTACGTTTTTATCATGCTCCACTTGCTGAATAAATGACAAATGATAGATGACTGTAGCTGGAAGCAAAAATATTCAAGACTATAGGCTACAGGAAAAATTTTAAAAGAAAACACAGATTCATACTACATTTTCTGGAGTAGTACTTTGTTAAGTAATTTCTTTTGGCAAGAATCAAGGAGAAGAAAGAATTAGTACCAGCTCTTTGGGTTACTAGTTCACAGGTTAGTTGCTTATATCACACAAGTGGAATAGCACTAGAAGACAAGGCAAACAAAGTTATGGCTGTGGGAAAATTCTAAGGGGAAGGCTTCCCGGGATGTTTATCATCAGATTTTGTTATTCTTTCTAATTATTCTTCATTTTGGTTAAGTCAATTAAACTTGCCTTTTTGTTGTTCTGATTAAATTTAGGAATTTAATCCTAAATTTTCACACTGAGCTGTGGTTTTCAACAGAGAACCACAGAATGAGAATTTCCGTGGATGAACAAGTAAGCCATGTGAAAACAGTTATCCTGTGGAAAGCAGTCGTTAGGTGGTGAACTCAGCAGTCTTAGCTGCAGACCTTGGAGTGTTGGCATCTCTTGGCAACATTTTCAAACTGCTTCTAAAACAGCCTGTTTCTTACTCATCAACACATAATTCCAGCTTAGCATTACAGAATTCTTGAAATAAGTAGAATTGATGTTGAGAAGCTGGAGAGAGAAAGAAGTGAATATAAGGTATAAGAAATCTCAGATCTTACTAAGGTAACAACAGAACTGACAACTTTAGAAAGAAGAAGCACAACTCCATTCCTGGTAGCAAATGCACTGTGCATAGCTTAGTGTTGGACTCTCATGAAATCACAAAGTCTTCTTTAAAATGGTATGTGGAAAAATGTGTAGGAGTAATTGAAATCACAGTTATCAAGTATGGCTTATGTTATTTTGTAATTCTTTTGTATTTGGAACTGCATTTTGTATTTGGAACTGTTAAGCTCAATGAAATGATTAGCAAGTGTAACTTCAGCAGCTCTCTGGATAAAAGTACTTCAACCCAGAATCTCTATTACTTCTATTTTCAGAAAACTTCAGTAAACCTAGTTTCAAGAGAAAATCCAGAAAGCACAGAGTTACTAGATGAAATTCTGTGGAAGGCACATCTCAAAACAACATGGAATAAAAGCTTTCTCTTCCTTTGGTCTCCCTCTCGTTATGGACAGCATTTCTTGCTGGCATGAGTGTGTGTGTGCAGACAAGGCAATGCAGTAATAACATTAACGATGAACAGAAAATCTACAGTATTGGTTATGGGAACAATACAGAAGTCTTCTGCGGAGCGAAATAAAACCAACACCAGAAGAGGTGATGCTGTTCCTACTTACTCCACTAAATCGAAGAGCTTCTTGGGTTCAGCTGGGGGTGGGTAGATGATTTCATCTATGCATTTCCGGACACAGTTTGCATAGGCAGTGGAGATGTGGATGAAAGCCTCCAGCTTCTGCATCTGCCGGGCCAGCTCTAGAAGTCTCTGAGTGCCCATTGCATTCAGTTGCAGGGCATGTCTAAAGAGAGCAGGGGAAAGAAATAAAATGCATTTCATTGGAAAGAATATATCAAAGCTAAGCAGTACCCAAAACCTTTTTCCTGGCAAATAAGGAAAAGGCAAGTAAAGGAAAGGAAGGGGTCACAGCAGAGCAGAAAGCTTCAGAGAAATGCAATGGTTAAGTCAACTTTCAGTGCAGTGCTATTGGATCCACTGTTCTATCCACAGAATGCAACTCAAATACTTTTCCAGTTCAAAGGATCAGAGGTAACTGTTGTGGTTTACCCTGCCGGCAGCTAAGCACCACACAGCCATTCGCTCACCCTCCCCCCTCCCTCTCTGGGACTGGGGAGAGAAACAGGAAAATGATGCCTGTGGGTTGAGATAGAGACAGTTTATTAGGACAGAAAAGAAAAGAAAAAAAAATAATGATAATAATAATAATGATAATAGTAATACTACTAATAATGTGTACGAAATAAGTGATGCACAATGCAATTGCTCACTACCCACTGACCGATGCCCAGCCAATCCCCGAGCATCCGGTCCCAACACCCCGGCCAGCCACCCCTATATATTGTTTAGCATGATGTCAGATGGTATGGAATATCCCTTTGGCCAGTTTGGGTCAGCTGTCCTGGATCTGTCCCCTCCCAGCTCCCGCTGCAACTCCAGCCTGCCCACTGGCAAGACAGAGTGAGAAGCTAAAAAGTCCTTGGCTTAGTGTAAGCACTGCTCTGCAACAATTAAAACATCAGTCTGTTATCAACATTACTCTCATCCTAAATCCAAAACATAATACCCTACCAGCTACTAGGAGGAAAAATAACTCTATCCTAGCTGAAACCAGGACAGTAACATTTCACTAAAATCTCTAAATCTGACATACTTTGCCATCCTCTCCTGGAACAAACAATTCCAACACACATGGCCACAGGCATTATGGCTCCTGTAGGCCCCGTTCAACTTTTTCCTTATGGGACCACTGCTAAACTAGATAAACACAAGGTTTCAGTAAAGAGTCTTTGGGCTCAGAAAAGCAGATTAATACTGAAAGAAGCCACAACAAGAGATAATAACTTAAATTACCAAGGAACAAAAAAGAGGATTGATAAGAAGAGGAGAAAAAGACTCCTGGTTAGCAAGGTTGATCATGAAGCACCCACATAGCTAGAAGTTATCCTAGAGACTATCTGCAGTGGATCTCAGTGAACAGATGCTCAACTTTGCCACGCACTTTGTACTGGAATAAAGACACTTTCCTGTGGAGAAGGGAAAAAGCTAAGGAATATGCAATCTGTTCAGCCCAGAAGAAGAAACTTTCAACAACACGTACAAGACTATGAATAATGCTATCCAGTATAGTGTACACTAAAGAAATTAATTACACCAACATTGAAGAGAAATTGTAAATAGTCCAGATGAATGAAAGCAGAAGCTAAGAGTATGACTAATGTTTGAATCACAATATCTTAAGCCAGAAATACTTTTTTTTTTTTTTTTAACATACTGCTATTAAAAAATAGCATTTTCTATAGATTTCTACTTTAGCTTCCTTTCATATGAAAGTTAATTTTCTTTCTCTGCAGTACGTCTCTATTGCATTGTATCCTGTCTGAGATGGGGTGAACAGAATTGCATTCAGTATACAGGCTCAGCATGAATTTCTGCTGAGGCATTCAGAGTTCCTTTAGCCTTCTAGGGGAATATTATCTAACTCTGATGATTTGTTGCTCTTCTCTTTTTCTATTTATATTGAAGCTGCATCTACTAATATTTCACTATAACACTGTTTCTCAGATTTCTGCCCTCAAGAATTTCATCTGAAGAATTCCCTTAATGTATTGCATGTTGATGCCAACAATTCATTTAGTTTCTTTGCTACTGCTTTTTTAGTATCCTCATAGAACTGCTTTTGTACTAATTTACCTATCAGCTCTATGTATTCTGCGGTAGGCTTTGATTTCTCATGTGTTTAAAAAATATATAGATTTTTGTGTTGTTAGAAAGTTGCTGCTCAAAACTTTTTTGAGCTGCAGTAATATGCTCTCACATTTAACTTTCTAGAAATATATTTTCTCATTCAGACAACAATCATTTGATTCTAACAAGTTCACATATTTTGTCATTTAATCATAGTGTATTTTCCTTGTTCTCATAGAGAGATTTTGACAGATCATATGCAATCAGCATTTAGACAGCTTCTACACTGCCCGCAAGCAGAGGACCATTTAAACTTTTTCTTTTAATTTCCTTCTAGCCATCTCCCTTATTAAAAATGTACTTACCCTTTGATGTTATATGTCACTGTGGTGTATTTTTATAGCACATTCATTACTGTGTCAATTTAAGAACATTTATGGATATTAATGCAGTGCAGTGCTTTGCTAGTTATAACTTGAGCCAGGTTCTATTCATGGAGCTGCTTACTTTCTGGTGGGTTCTCTAGTAACTTATTGCAAAAAGTAATTATTTATGATGGACACAGTGGATATCTATTTAGCCTGCAGAGGAGCCAATGAAGAACAAACATCAATAATTGTGCTTTCTATTCTCACAGCTCTAGTGTTTTTCATAAAACTGGGAAGATTTGGTAATTCAGATCATCCACCTCAGCTTGTTGGCCTTTATCGTTTGCACAGAAGCACGCACATCTCATCTTGATTTAGTTGCTTACTTCTGTTATTCTGTTTTAATGGAAAGCCTGCCTGGACAGGGTCTCCCAAGGGAGTTCCTTCAGAAATTGAAGCATTTATTTTAAACAGTTAATTACACTGAATATTGGATATCTTAAAGCTTGTGAAAGGCTATTTTGTTAAACAACATCTCATTTCCCTCTTCAGTTGCTCATTGACAAAGAAAGGCCATTAACACTAACTTTAGAGATAGACTTAACATAATTTCATTTCAAGCTGTCCCCAAATAGTTCTGCCAAAACATGTCCCACTTGATCTAAAACACTATCCCAATTCTGAGTCATACTTTTCTCTCTTACTATTTTACAACCAAGCATGCAGTACTTCCTTATGTTTCCATGGAAATCTGCCAAGTTCACTTTTGATATGCATACACACATGACATTTTCAGAGCATTTATGTTGCGCATTCAGTGAAGAACCCCGTTTCATGAAAATGTAAATGGAGAATTATTACTGCAGGTACACAAGAGATGCACTGAATACTGTAATATGGACCATTATGCATTCTGGATCATGCTTAGCAAATACAGAAAGCAGAACATACTTCAAGGGTTCATCAAAGCGTACTGTTGCTGCACAGTGGAAGACGATATTTACTCGAGTCAGAAGCTCCTCCTCATCTTCAGCACTGATGGCCAGCTTGGGCTGAGTGAGTTCAGCATTAATAGGCTTAATCTTCTCGTGGAAATTAGGGCAATCTTCTCGAACCCTGTCAAAGACCTTGAAGCACAAAGAAACAGAGATAAAGAACAGAATTAGGCTACTGAAATCACTTTGATTAGTAGCCGGTCTGATTACATCAATCTATGAAATTAGCACAAAAGTGAATCCTCGTTTCTTTCAGAGATGACATACAGGTGAGATTTCACTTGTTTCCTTCCAAGGAGAAAACTTTCAGGGGGAAACAGAACAAAAATACAGGAGGTAATGTATTGCCCCAAAGAGATGAATGAATCTTCTCTAGACCGCTCATTTCCTAGGGCATCCACTTAAATTGCTGTATCTCCACATCTCCTGCAACCAGTTTTCATTTGACCTCAGGGGCTGCTTACAGGACCATAAAGGAAACTAAAGAGGAGGAAAGCAGAGTACAGATTGGGAAAGTCCATGAACCATTAGCTCTGGTAATTTTCTTGATTGTTCTACAAAGGACTTGAGGAGAGAAGACCGGAGTTAATGTTCATTCTGGCTCCTCCTCTTTCTTTACTGCCACTTTCTGCCTTTCATTCTTCATTCATGTAAGATAAGTCTTATGGGAAACTGCCTTCTGAATGGAAAGATGAGGAACTTCAAGAATGTATACTGCTGAAGTAACACGATTGGACAAACATGCAGCTGGTTGACCTCTTAAGCTATCTTGCAGCCTTTTTTGTCTATGACTATGCTTTGTAGCCCTTTCAAATGCATGTTTTCTTCCCAGTCTTCTGCAGAATGACGAGAGTGTGCATCTAGTGACTAAAAAGATCCCTACACTTCCATATACTGTCTGTTGGATGACTTGTTCAAAAACAACATTTGACATCCTGCTTTGCCTAAGATCCAAGAGAGCAGGTACCCTGAACAGCAAGACAGCTATGTGCAACCCTTCTGAAAGGAAAAGAAAATCAAAATTGTCATAATCTGAAAAATTTCTATATAAAAACAACACTTTCCTCAAGTCCCATTCTTAATCTGTAATTACATTTTGCTCATTACCTCATAGTCAATGACAACAATATATCAGGTCTGGGTTCAGTTGTGCTTGTGACCTGAAAAAAGGCAGTTACTGCATGTTCCAGCTGGAGACTTTTTATTTGGTAAATTACACAAACAAAGGTGTGGAAGCCTGAATTTCAAAACACTATCACTGAATCACAGAATCCAAGGTTGGAAGGGACCTCTGAAGATCATCTAGTCCAAACCCCCTGCCGAGCAGGATCACCCAGAGCACGTGGCGCAGGATGGCATCCAGGCGGGTTTTGAATATCTCCAGAGAAGGAGACTCCACAACTTCTCTGGGCAACCTATTCCAGTGCTCTGTCACCCTCACAGTAAAGAAGTGCCCCTCATATTCAGGTGGAACTTCCTGTGCTTCAGTTTGTGCCCATTGCCTCTCATCTTGTCACTCGACACAACTGAAAAGATACTGGCTCTATCCTCTTGACACCTTCCCTTCAGATAGCTATATACACTGATGAGCTCTCCTCTCCCATCAGTCTTCTCTTTTCTAGGCTAAACAGGCCCAGTTCTCTCAGCCTATCCTCATATAACAGGTGCTTCAGTCCTCTAAACATCTTCGTAGCCCTCCTTTGCACTTGCTCCAGTACTTCTATGTCCCTTTTGTACTGGGGAGCCCAGAACTGGACACAGTAGTCCAGGTGTGAATTTGTTGCAGTAGGATATGAGAAAATTATATTGGGTTTTGAATTGGGCAAAACTAGAAATGTCTACTCTAAGGGTTTTGTATTGCCAGCCGATATCATTGTATCTGGGCAACTTCAACTGAAATAATATTAACAGTTAGGTCCTTCATTTTGAGGGCTGAGTGCCAACAGCAAGGGTAGAAAGAATAATTAGAATAGAGAGTCAGTGGGATCTGAAGAAGTATAAACTATATTTCAAAGGATAATCACATTTCAAAGTTAACTAGCCCACTGATGGGAATGACTAAGTACTGAGACAGATCACTGGAAGAAACCGTGGGGCACTGCCTTTGGATGCATTTAAGAACTGTCTAGATGAGCATTGCCAGGAAAAGCAGGGAATAGCTAAGCCTGCCTGAGGGCAGAAGGACTGACCACATGACCTCAGTAGCCCTAATTTTTTGGTTGTTTCCTCTGCTTTGTAGCCTACTCACCGGTAATGTTGTGCCTGTACATCTCTTTACTATCACGATCATGTTCTCCTGGAGATTGCTCTATCTTTGATTTGCCTAGTGTTTATGTAAAAGTGGGAAATTGAGTGTCACAGATTAAACATATTAAAAGAAAAAAATATATAAAAGATTAAATTTTTACTAATAGCTACATTTTCTTGTTTGACTACAGGAATATGATCTTTCTGCTTAGCTGAGAACCAAATTTAGATAAACCTCAATGTTCTTAGTGATATAGAAAAACATCAGTCCTCCCCACTATGCAGCATTTACTGTGCACTTTGCCACATATTTTTCTTTAACACACAGATGAATGTCCTTCATTAACCTGAAACCTTAGCAAGTTAATGGAAGGTTGGACATGACAATGTCATTTCATTTCCCTGAGTTGCATCCAACTAAATACATACTCCAGAAATGTAGTCTAGGCCGGACTACAGATTTCTAGACAAAGGATGACATTCATGGACAAAGATATTGGTATGAGCCAGATAGACTGTAGAAACTCAGTTTCCAATGACTTATGTTCAGAACCAGGTCCTAGAAATATTTATGTCCTTAAAAAGTTTGTCTTCTAACAGAAGGATGCTAGAGTGGCTGTCCAAATATGAGTCATTGTTTGAGAGGTTATACATGAGCAAACTCTGACACAAAATGGAAAGGGTTCTCAGAGGACAATCTAAGACTTAAGTAATAATTTAAGAATTTTAAGAATAATTTCTCATTTGTTTGTTCTATTGAAAGAGAGTATAAAACTGCATCCAGTAAGAGTTAGATTATACTTTTTTTTTTTTTTTTTACTTTGGCATAAATAATGCAAAGGCGGAGAAAAAATGAATCAGCTCTTTCTCCATTTCAGCCACGCTATATATAAATAGAAGAGTAGTATTTCTGCAGTGCCAACCTGCCTTGAATTCAGACATATATTCTGCCTACACCCCATCTCCTCCTGAATTTCCCACTGCAGATAATATTCCCTCTAATTTCTGTGCCTACTGCTAAGTATTGCTTACTACTACGCACCCCTTAACAGCTGTAGTTTCTCACTCCCTCCAATGATTCACTGTATTCCTCTGATGGAGTAGGGCAATTTTAAAATGCAAGCTCACAAAGCAACATGCTGCTTTGGAAACCTTCTGGATCACTAGAACATTCAGTTCATCATCACTATTAAATCAGATAACAGGAGCAGCTGTTAAATCGAGTCTGCTGCCTCTTTTATGGAATCTGAAGATTTAAGTTTTGTCAGTGCTTTATGGGAAGGTGCAAGAAGATTTAAAGACAAAATAAATACAGCTTATTCTATGCTGCTTCCTGTACCTGAATGAATGACTAACATAAAGATGATTCTGAGTCTACAATAACACAATAACGGCAACTCTAAATTCTAATTAACTCATGGACATCATCTATGATAAATCCCCAATAACTTAAATCCCCAACAACTGCATGAGTCCTTAGGATTGCTCCATCTTTTCGTTTTAGAAGCTGTCTGCCCATACAAAATAGATTCAATGGATAGAAGTGGGCTGGTATGCTGTATTGTTGGAACTGCATGAAAACACTGACCCAGTCAGCAATACTGCAGAAGTGATACATTAATTATCACATAATTATATTGAGGAGAAAGGAAAAGATGTTTAAGTTGATCAACCATGTCCAGTGTTAAGTAAATAGAGGTAAATCAATAATAATGTATCCTGTTTTCAGTGTCTTCCTGAGTATCCTAATGCATTCCAGTGGCAACACTGCTGCATTGGCTAAATGGAAATAAATGAACCTAACAGATTCTATTCTCATTTTAATCCTTATAGAAGGACTCAGCTTCTGCACAGAATTTGTGCTGCCCTCAACAGAGATGAAAATTTCACTCTGAAATTTGCTGATTTCTTCCTACTTTATAATTAGGTAATTCCCACTTATAAAAGTAATCTATGACTTCAATTTACATTGTCAACCCCTTATTATGGAAACAGGACTTCTAGAATTTATCCCAATATTATATTTCAACATGTTTGAGGGGCATCTCTCCTGTTCCTTCCCACTGAAGGTTTCACATCTGTAACTCTCTCTGTTCTCTGTTTTTGTCTTAAACCATGTAATAGTTCAGAGAGATTTCTGTCCATCAATCTTTCAATCAGATTTTTTTTTTTTAATATCTCAAAGATGTAAAAACCTCCAAGAAAGAGCAAATTGCACATCTATGGAATGGCGCGGCTGAAAGATAAAGGAATCACTGAACAATGTAAAATGCCAAAGGCTTCACTTCTTGCTCAGGAGACATTTTCAGTGAAGCAAAGACAAAATAATGAAAAGTAGAGTGCCTAAACCATGATCTACTTCAAAAAATAACTTGCATGAGTTTGGTAAAGCCAGTGTATTATTACTGCTTTTTAAAGAAGCCTGCATAGTCCTTCCTTTTTGGGGCATACCAGTCTTCAGCACTGAAAGACCAACTTACTGTAGCAGGCACTATGCAGGATGGCACTTCATTGAGTAACATGGAGAGAAAGCAGTACTCCTATTTGCTTGGTCATGCTATTTCCTGCCCTCTCCCCTGATGTGAAGTATGCATCTTCCAAAGTGCTGTATAAACATGCTGTGCCCCAGCAATGCAAACTGTGGTGAAGGTCAGCTACTACTCTACATCCAGCTGCTGTAATAGCAGGCACAGCTTTTCCTCTGGAAGAGATTGCTTACCCTGAACACTCCTGTTGACATTAACAGCTCTTTCAGGGAGCATATTTAAAACCAAGTTTGTGCTTGCTCCCTTTGCTGGATCAGGGCCAGTTTGGTGACTGGCCCAGAAAGCATAAAGTTTTAAGTATGGCCTAGAAAGGTAACTTTTTCTTTTCTCCTGTGGTACAAAAATAATGATTAGTTGAGGCATGCAAATTATACTATTTTAACTATTTAACCAGTTGTTACCCCAGCTTTTTTATTTTTTATTTTTTTAATTATTCTTTATTTTTTGGACAAGACCAATGCAAAATGGTGCACAGTGAATCAGGTGTGTTTAATAGGTGCTGGAATATTAGGTTTCTCTAAGAGGATTAGCATAAGATGGTAACTTACGTTATAATATGCACATTTTAAGTTATTACTTTAAGAGAACACTTAAAATGAAAATCAGAGAATTCCTACAAACTGTGCCTCATATATGAGGGGTTACTGGGAGGATTAAAGTGGAGAGAGTTCAATTTAAAACAAAACAAAACAAAACAAAACAAAAACACAAGAATAATGAAAACAAAGCAAAACAAACAAAAACTTCCATCTTTTCAGACAAAGAAATGGAAAGGGATGCTTTTGCATAGTTCAGGAGAATATAACCATGAATTACTTCTGTAAAAGAAATATAAATAATTTATTCCAGGAAAAACACAGGCCAAGTGGTAAAAAGCTGTGGTAACAATTCCTTTGAAGAACAAGATGTCCATCAGTGCATGGAGCAATTTTCAAAAGGAAGCAATTGAAGTACCCTCTTCAGAAGAGAGCATCAGTATATAAATGCTAGGGAACGTTCTCTATATAGAGATACATAGATTAACGCCCTGGTGCATACATTCCTCTGTGATTTCAATGGCAGTGTCATAAGTGGACACAAATAACTAGCAAGAAAGCAAACTCCTGAAGGTACCAGAGAAATGAAAACAGCTCTGCAAAAACCTCCTTATCTCTGCAGTTTCCATCTGACAAAAGAACCTATCAAATACATTCTGGTCATGTTCGCCACTGATAAAAACCCTCCACTACAAGCTTGAAGAAAGAAAGGTACATGACCACTTTCAGAACTGCCATTGTAGTAAATCTGAGAAATAACCAGGCAGCTTCCTGACATAAAGTAATTAGCCAGCAATTAATTTTTATCCTGGAACATTCCAGCAGAAAGCACCAGGATTTTTCAGTCAAGAAATGTGTGAATATGAACCTCAAGCAGCAGTAATCAGGATAGTCCCTTTTTTCCCTCGTGTACTCTCTGATTCAGTTCCTCTTCAGAAAGTTGCATTTAAGTATGGTTCTTCTCAAGGCAAATAAAGCATAATTCACATAATCAGTTAGAAAGCATACAGCAGAGTGTTCCTCATTAAAGGAAAACAAATGGCTTATGCTTCAATCTAGAGTTATTACTTTCCCCTGAGTAGAGCTAATGTAGTGGAAATACAGTACCCATGACCAACATCTAGTACACAAAACAGCTGATTATTTAAAGATAAAAACAACAGAAACAAAGAGATGACAGTAAATTTCAATGTAGGTCAGCTAAGGCTAATGTGTATAGCCAGCTACTTAGGATGTGGCTTTAAATGGCCAATTTCCTTGAAAATTGGCTGCTGACAAAGCCTTCTGTTTTCTAGCAAGAATACTCAAGTTACATGTCAGTTAATCTGGAACAGTCGAAGACGGGCATTGTAGACAGGAGTATTAAGGACTTGACAGACATTTATGTGGTTTATAGTACCATCCTATAGGTGGGTGGACAAGTCACAGAAATATGGTCATTTTTTACATTCACCACAGATATTTCTTTTGCCTCTGTTGTATTTAGACAGGTATCACTATCAGAATTTGATGGCATGTTTGACATTTTACATAAGGGTAGAATTTAAGCACAGGGAAGGAGAATGGTAACACTTCAAGCTTTTCCTACAGGAAATAATTAACATAGTTCTTTACATGCATTTTCCAGAACAGTCTATCTTCTCATCCCTCCACTATAGCTATGCTCAAGTGTGGCAGGAGAAAGGTGCAAGGGGAGTCAGTTACCAAAGAATGACCAGCCAGAGACCCATCCATCTCCCCTTCCTCAATTTCTGCCATGTAGAATTCACTATCAGTTATTTAAGATGTATGTACTTGGAAGTGTTAAAAAGTACAGAGTTACCAAGACATAGGATTTGAACCTGCTTTTTCATACCTACAGATCTTTGAAGTTTCAGTGTCAGATTTGCTTGGGTACTAGGGAACTTTAGGAGTGTTTGTTAAGTCCCCAAAGGCTAAACAGCCAGGACTAAAGGCTACGCTAAACACAGATGCCTACTTCTTGGAGCCATTTAAAGAGGTGACCAAGTGTCTTCCCATTTTAAAGTACCTAAGATCAGGTCGATTTTTAGGAATTTATAGAGATTGGAGTACCTACGAGCTAGACAGAGTGATCTCTAGTACAGTCTCATTTATAATTACATTAGAACTTGTTATATATTAGAGGTGTAGAACTCTGAGGTTTCTCCCCTCTGAAAATATAAGATTCATGCATATAGTCATGCAATTGGCATAGAGTAGGGTTTTGGAGAATTGGGAGATCAGATGTAGCCAGCAACTGCAAAGTGTCCTTTCAGGTATGACTCCCTTTCACGCGGAGCATTAGTGGGGAGAGGCAAGCCAGGCACAGCTACCCACAAACACACATCTCGTTGACCAGGTATGCCTAGCTCATTAGATCACAGAGAATGAAATAAGATGCAGTGCAGCCCTGCAAATGAGTGAGATGCAGTCCTGGATGCAGAGAAGTCACTCTCAGTTGTGACGCTTCAGAGAACTGAATGATGTGAAACAGAGGTGTCCATCACAGACCAAATGTATCATGATGGCATCCTCAGCCAGCTGTGAAAGAGATGAACCAGCACAATGCAACCAGCTGCCAGGGTATGCTCTGCACAGCAGACCTTGTTTATACAAATGACCATATCAACTGAAACTGGCTGAGTCCCACAGAAGTCTTAGGGTCTGCCTTCTGGTATTTCTGTGTGTTAGACCAGACACAGTAACTCACACTGTCACTTTTCAGTGAAAACAGACCTCTGCCAAAAAGTCACCGAGGGATCCCCACATTCAAGCAACCTTATTTCAGACAGAGCCTTAGGGTACTTCTCCATCTGCTACAACACTGCTCCTAAAAGGACAACCAGTCACATTAGTTGTCACACAGATATAGCTCAGGTAGCTAGTGCATAACCTATACTAACACACAATGTTGGCATGCAATTCAGAATCTTGTTGCAAGGACAACTCTATGGATGCATCTGGGCCCTACCAGAGATGGCTCTCAAATCTAGAGAGATGAAAATCTGGGAAATGTGTATGTTAACCATGAAGCATGCTTTCTGGGACACAAGGAATGGGCAGTCAGCAAATGGTAAGAGCCTTGTGCTGAACTACCGATATCCAAGAGAGCCAATGATTTCTGTGGAAATATCTACACCTGTAAATTAAACTGTGCCAGGTTATTCCTTGGGTTGAGGAGTTAGCACAGTTGAGGAGTTAGGCTGGGCCACAGGGTTTTCCCATGATAGCACATGTGTGACCATGATGTTTTAGATGGTAAGAAAGTTTAATGAAATGAGCACAAGCTATTTCGTGTCAGCTGGTCTCAGTCCCTGAAATTCATCCCAAGAACATTTGATTTTCACCTGGGACAGAGCAACGCTAAATATATTCATAGACTGGGGGACAAGAGGCTGGAGAGCAGCCCCACAGTAAGTGATCTGGGGGTTCTGGTTGACAGCAAGCTGAATATGAGTCAACAGTGTGTCCTGGCAGCCAAAAGAGCCAACCATATCCTGGTGTGCATCAAGCACAGCATTGCTAGCTGGTTGAGGGCAGTGATTGTCCTGCTCTGCTCTGCGCTGGTGCTACCTCACCTTGAGTACTGTGTGCAGTTTTGGGCACTACAGTATAAAAAGAACATAAAACTATTAGAGAGTGTCCAAAGGAGGCTATGAAGATGGTGAAGGGTCTAGGGGGCAGGAAGTATGAGGAGCAGCAGAAGTCATTTGGTCTGTTCAGCCTGGAGAAGAGGAGACTGAGGGGAGACCTTATTATGGCCTACAGCTTCCTCATGAGGGGAGCTGAGGGGCAGGTGCTGAGCTCTGCTCCCTGGGGACAGCGACAGGACCCGAGGGAATGGCATGGAGCTGGGACAGGGGAGGATCAGGCTGGGTGTTAGGGAAAGGGTCTGCACCCAGAGGGTCGTCAGGCACTGGGACAGGCTCCCCAAGGAGGTGGTCACAGCACCGAGCCTGCTGGAGTTCAAGAAATGTTTGGACAACACTGTCAGACATATGGTTTGATTTTGGTGTGGTCCCATGCAGATCCAGGAGTTGGACTCAATGATCCTTGTGGGTCCCTTCTAACTCGGGTTATTCTATGATTCTATGTTTCTGTGATTATAATTTATGGACCTTGCCAAACAGTATGATCATTTAAACATGGAACTTTTGCATTTATCAAAGCACCATTTCATCATTTTTCTTTGGTGTCCAGTGTGTGCTGGTGTCTATTCCCACCAGCCAAAAATACAAATAATTTAGCCTTCTTATGCTATTTGTCATACATTTTCATTATGTTTATCATGGCAATAATTTCAACCAATCCAATTTTTTTGAGCAGTGCTTAAAAGCACTAAGTCCAGGTACCTCAGGCCCATCAAATGTCTTCTTTCTTTCCTTGCTGTCACTTAACTGTAATCATATTTCATATTCACATAGTAAGGTTATGTGCAGCACATACAGTAAGTAAATAACCTGGAACATTTCTGGGAGTTGATCAGAAGGCAATACAATTTATGAGACTGAGAGGACAGCAGGAACACTACAGGAAATGAATGCACTTGTGAAAAAAAGACTGAGAAGAGACTGAGTCTAGTGAAGAAGAAAACCATTGTTATTCTAAGAAACATCTAAGAAAAGATGACCTAACTATTACAAATTGATTGTCTGTAGTATCATTATTCCAAGTAAGCAAGGAAGTATATAGTTACAAGTAATCCTTGATTTCCATCCAAGGAGCCTTCAGCTTAGGGAATTAAAAACTTCCTTAAGAAGATAGAACCATCTGTCAAAATAGTGTCTGGCTACTTGCAACACCAACTGGCTCTGCAAGTACCAATTTTAGCAGAGACCCAGTGTAATTAATGCCTCTGATTATGGCTAGTTCTTAGAAGAATCCATGGAGACACTTCAGAAATGGCTGCAGAATCACACATGCAAGTCCAACAGCTGGATTCACAGCTCAGACCTTTGTTCTGAATCCAGCCTCTTTGCATGTTATACAAAATATGGACTGCTCTATTTGAGCAGAGTATTTGAGACTGCTCTACTTGAGAGAGTATTTGAGACCTCTTCTGACAGTGTTTAGATTGGTTCTGCCCATAGTAAATGCTCTTACAATTTACCTCTTCCTGGCAGGGGTAGAAATAAAACATAATTAGTCCCACTGAATTCTATCAAATTATCCTGATGTAAAGAAAAGGCAAATCTGGGCCATGAAGTTCATGCTAGAATTCTGGTATGCGTACTCCCTTTTCCAGTAGCTTGGTCTGATAATGCAGGAGGTGTAGTCTTATTTCACAATAAAGGTACCTGTTGTTAGGAGGGCCAGTTACTGTCAGCATGTGATAGTAAGACTTTTCTGAGGAGCAGATGTCACTCACTTCCCACTACAAAGATCAGAGTGTTGCCACAGACGGCTCAGTTACATGATGTGAAAGTTTTCTCCCTCCCCTGCCATCACAGTTGTACCTGACTAGAATGCTTTGACAGCACTGATGGCAAGAGACAAGCCAGCTGATGTTACACATGATCTGCAAGACTTTTCATGTTTAAGCAAAAGATGAGAATTGTATTTACAGTCAGATGGGAACAATAGGATTCTCTCTTTCTCTCTCTTCTTTGGTAGAAAAATCCAGGTATTTCAGTAAAGAAGAAAATACACATGCATTTAAAGAGGATCAGGAAAGCCTTACCAAGTGTTCTTAAGCCATGCTCAGGTTCTAGCCCACTCTGGTGTCTCTCAGAGGCTGTTGGAGGGTAATCAACCATTACGACCCTCACTTACCATCTCTGGCACTTTTATTAGTTGTTCAAGCTAAAACCATACTGTTAAAAATTTCTCATCTGTGACTCAAGACATCTTCCATATTGACATGCAATATTCATCTCACTCACAAAATACAATACATCTATAAATAGAAAAGTTAGTTTTCTCTGCAAGTGTATTTTCAGCTCTTACTCCTTGCAATGGAGACCAAAGAGGATAATTCATGTGAGCTGAAATGGCATTGGTGTTTTCTGCATTCATTGCCCTTAACTTCTAGAGCTAGATTTCACCAACTAATTTTATGCTCACACAAGGCAGGAAAGTGAGCACTTGGACCAATTATGCTTCTGGTGTTCACACTTGCCCATGCGTCACCAGAACGAGCAACATTTTCAACTAGTGGTTAACGAAAAGTTGTTTGTACACAAAAGTCTCCCTTTGTGTCTAAGGAGGGATTACCATTAATGAGCCTGTGTCCTTGGCCCTTTAGGCCTGAAGTTCTACATTACTTTAATGCTTTAATCTACTGGTGGAAAACTCTGACTTAACAAGTGGAGAGGAGAAAATCAGAACGTACCATAACCAACTACTTGTAATGAAATGCATCTATCATCCCACATAATGGTTTCACAAATAAGAAAAGGACTTATAATTTGGATATATAGCTTCATGCAAAAGACTACTTGCGTGAGGCTATATATCCAAACTACATATTTAACTGAGGGAAGAAGAGCTCATCTCTACATTAAGTTGCCACGTGCTCTACCATTTTCTGTAGAGGCAACCCATCATTTTCCCAGATTCCCTTGGTGAAACAAACAAACAAAAATTACCCCAGTGCTTAAAGATCTGACCCAAACTGTAAGGTCTGTGAAGTTAGCAACTTTGGGGCATACAGCTATCTGTAGATGCTACTACAGAGTGATAAGGTGTAAGCAGGAGATCCTGCTGGAGTACCAGGCCTCATAATGAGCTAAAGTCTCTGCTGGGAACCAGGAAAGTGATGAAGACAACACAAAGACAACAACACTGCATAAGCACAAAACTGGAGTGCCAAACCCATGTTACTCTGGTGCTCTGGTATGCACACTGTGCAGAAGATAAAAAACTGCTTGCGCTTAACTGGTACTAGGTAGAAGAGTCAAGGATAAAATAAAGTGTTTTGTCTCAATGAGTGTATATGGTAAACAGTAGGATGCCAGTATGAACTGGATAATTGCAGAGGTGTGTTGGGGTGCAAAGTCTTGCAAAGTCACCAGTACCCAGGCAACCATATAAGTAACACCGTACAAAGTCAAGATTGTCCCAGTAACACCACTGGAAACACCAAACTTGGGCATGGATGCAGCAGAAGCAGGAACAACTAGGAAAAAAAGTAATGCGGGCCCATGTTTATTTGAGGGCAGTTTGGACGGAAAAAGAGAGAAACAAGAGTGGTGAAAAGGTGGGTTTAGAAATAGAAAAATGGGAGATAAGGTACAGAATAATGGGCAGGCTTTTTTGACAATAGGAGCGTGGACACCTGCAGAAGGTGATGAAGCTGAACTTTGCATCCAAGCCCAGAAGAATGCCAGAGGGACCCCAATTACCCACTGGAGACTCCATCAGGCCTTTGAAAGACTTGGACTTGGTGTGCAAGAGTGGAAAAAGGACACATGGACTTGCATCTTAGTACTAAATAATGGGAAGGAAAAGGAGATAGTGTTGTAATTCAGTAATAATTGGGTGTGATTCATAAGACTTAAAAGTGATGATTAGTAGCTTTACGGTTGTGTGTTCATTTAGATTAATTATCATTTAATTGCTCTATTAGTCTCTAAGTATTGTATAGCTTAATTAAAAAACATACTCTCTTAATTCAGTTATGTCTCAAGCCTGCAACCTAAAGGAGAGAATCAGACACTTTAAGCAACATACAGCTACCAGCTCTGGCTCACCAGCCTGAAAAAACAGCTCTATCCATTAATCAACAGGGGCAGCCTTCGCCCCATCTCTAGATGGATGCTCAGCCTCCCATCCAATTTCTCTCTGCCTCCATCCTCCCACTGAATGACACCTGTAACCCAGAAGATCCGAAGTACTTTTAAAGGAATAAGAAGACATTAATCTTTCTGTTCTCTGGCTTGCTGTACTCAGCTCAGGACACTTAACTTTCTTGCTTTTGTATAGGAAAATGGCAGACCTATTGGTGATTGTGATCTTTAGCAAGTGATTGTGAGTTTAGCAAATGGCTTCATGGTGTCATCCCTGTGAACCTGAGGAAACCATGACAGCATGAATAGATCTTCTCCCCTGAATGCATAACTGTGATGGAGGTAATCTCATGTTCCCTTGGTTCCCTGCTTTCTCCCATACTTTCCTTTTGCAGCATCTTTTTCTGGTGCTGCAACATCACTTCCTCTCCACCTCTTTGGGACCCACGTATCACATGCAGCTGGCTGGCAGATTTGTGATCCACTGATCAATTACATTGGATGCCAAAGCAGGAAAGTAGAATCATTGCTGTGCTAGAGCTGTGAAAAATGGTCTTTGAGGTGGCACATGCCTTAATGGTAAATTTGTGTCTTGTATTCTCCGATAGCATGTGACGTTAGGACCAAATATCTCACATGTGTATCCCTCTATCTTCAGAAGTATGTTTTTTGACACATTTTTTTCAGAAAAAGTGTTTTTAAATCATGAGGTTAGTGGGGTTCTGAGGAAAGAAATAGTGGGAGGAATATCCTAGTTAATACAATTTTCATTACATTGAACATTTTATTGTAGCTCATGCATTCCAAGTGAAAAACATTCACTTTTGGCATCTTCTCTCCAGGCATAATAGTACAGCTATCATCGCCCCTTCATTTACTCAGTTCATCACTCAGAGCATTGCAATTTTGTCTAATTCAGAGAGAGTAAAAATGTACCAAATCGAGAATATCTGCCTTTTTACACTGGAAGAGGCAGCTCTCCAAAGCACCATGTTTCCTTTCTTCCCACATACCAAAAAGCATCTCCTGAAAAGGCTCAAATTGCATAATAGTATTTGATCATTAGTCTCTGAACTAAGAAAAATAACAGCTCATGAATAAAAACACGAACAATGTTGAATGCACCTCTGCCCTATGGGGTATGGAGAACAGCTCAGTGCCATTACAGAAAAAGAAATATATGAGATCATTTCTAAGATTAGAGTCCACTTTTAAAGGGATGCTAATCTAAGTTTGGGGTTGCAGCTTTTCATGGATATATGCATTTTCTTGCACGTTGCTCAAAAGTCCTTACCAGTTTACGGTATGATTTTACAAAACCAGATGCCAATTCTGAAGCATTAGTTCAGGCTGTTTTGTATGAGTAGCCTTTTGCTCTGCAGTTAAATATCTGTCATTGTAGCTAAGAATGGTTCAGGGAACATACAGTCATTTATTCAAAAAATTGACATTTGTACTGTTACTGTGACTAAGCAAATAGCCCACGGTATTGGGTACTTCTTTTGTAGAGGAAAATCTCTTTCATGGGGAAAGACTTTAATTCATCCATTCAGACACCTGGTGACAGAAATTGTTCTGTGTTGGTCATGGAAGTCATTACCAGCACTGGTAACGAAACTATATCCTTCACAGAGTAAATACATTTTTGATAACACTAGAGAACTGAAATGAACTTAAGAATTTGCCCATTTTTACTGTGAATATTGGTGGGGCTACAGGATGTATTCTGAAATCTTTCTTTATGCAAACGATGGGATGCTCCATCCTGGGGAGCTACAGAGAGGGGCAATTTTAGGCCTGGCTCCTTTAGGCTCATTTAGGCAGTAAATGTCTCTCTCTCGTTTATGGTTTCCACCACTCCATAGCAGGGTGCATCTGGGACAGACATGCAGCACAGTCTCCAGTTGTCTCAATTCCACACACATTTGGGGATCCACATAACAGGGCAGTCATCTACTGAACAGACCAGTGCTGCTGGTGGTAGAAAGCAGTGCAGGCAAGACAATCACATCCGAATCCTTACCAGTGGCTCAAAAGTACCTACTGGTCATCCTAGATATTATTTTTTCACTGTTTTTTTTCTCTCGAGATGTCTGGAAATCATAAGTAGAAAGCATTTTTACATTGACCTCCATCAGAAATTCTCTCTGGTTTCCTATACCACTTTGAGACAGATAGAAGCAAATCTGTAGAGGAAATTTTTCTGTTTGGGCATGGTACTTCATTTTCATTTCATGTTTCAAGGTTTTGTTTGTTGTCCAATTTTCTGCCCTGCTGTGCTCAATGATAAATATATCAGTATTTTCAAAAGAAACATCCCAGAGAATCCTCTTCATAAGACAGCTATTAAAGAGACTTTCTTTACCAGAGAGAAATATCACTATTAAGTATTTAATAGACAGGATTACTTCATACTTCACTTTCATGTTTATATTATGGTTATCTTTCATATTTCTATTCTTCAGTAAACCAGCTTGATACATTCATTCCTTTTTGAGAGTTGGTCTTAGTCACCAGAGTCTGTTCACCAAGAACCATCTGTTCCCCAAGATTTCCCTCCTACACACCACAGTAGAATTACGCCTACAACGAGTTTCTTCTGTTAGGAAAGAAATGACTATATAAGCTAGGTGACATGAGTCCCTAGGGAGACAACACCAGTACTCACGTCTTTGCTCATAATTATTTTAAAGCCTGCAATACCCACTTCTCAAGGACCAGCTCTGGAGGGTAAGTGAACCTGTTGGCCTAACTCTCCCGGAGTCATAATTTAATCCTAACCATAATTTAACGATGCTTTAGATCATGGTGGTATCATTGCAAACAAGAAGATTTTCAGAAGAGAAATGGCATTTATTGTTACTTCTTTTTGATATTACAGCTTAGGAGCCCTAGTATCTCACCAGTGTATGAGGCTCAGCTATGCTTTTGGAGCTGAAATTGATCTAGCATTGCTGCTAGAATGAAAACTAATATAAAGAAAAGGTGTCCTGGGGAAATTAAATGTAGTGCCTGCTGAAGGTTAGGAACACCAAACAAGGTGTAGCCAGAGAAATTATACAGGAATGCAAGAACTACTATGTAGCAACAGATGTAAGGTGCATTTGTTTTTAGCCCCCACCTGACACAGGTGCAAGGGATGTTTCAAAGCAAGATAAACTTGGCACTGGGCAGCTGGGGAATCATGTCTTAACAGTTAGACCTCATCCTTTTTCCTTAGGAGGAAGGGACTGCTTTAAGTGTTTAAATCTGTGATACAACCCCAACACTCTATACATATTTTACTCATACTATATTTTTTATTCATTGGAATGCTTAGTACAGCTTGAAACCTCATTTAATTGTCTCAATAACAATGTATACAATTAATTTCAAAATCCAATTGTTCTTCAGTAACATACTCTCCTTTTTCAGTGTTAAATCTACTTTTACTTTCACTGAATATCCCCTTATCTGGGTACTGACTTCATCTTATTTTGGTTTTATTTATTTTTAGCATAGATGTCTTTGGCCACTCTGGTTTCATTTTCTGCTGATTCTCCTGATACCAGGGATTTGAACACCTATTAGTGCATGAGCAATCTGTCAAGTATACAAAGCTGATTGCTTTCCTAGAGAGCATCAGCATTCCAAGGAACCCAATGTTTCAATAAGCCCGTGGCCCATGAAAAGACAGTTTTTATTTTTTTATTTTTTTTAAAGAGGATGCTTTCAAAGCTATAATATGAGTGGCCAGGGAATAATATTGCTTGATGTTCCTGAACCTTCCAGATTGCATTTGACATGGAAGGGATAGAAGGATAACTAAAGGTCTCCAGATATGTCTTTTGGACTGCAAATAGGTTTTGGTTAAGTATTCCATTAATACGTAAGTATTATGTAGCCTTCTTTTTCAGTAAGTTCTTTATAAAGAAAACCCATATAATTTTTCAGAGAAGAAAACAGACACCTAACTTTGACATGACTTACCCAAGGTCACATCATTAAGAAGTAGAAGAACTGGGAAGAGAACGCAGCTATTCTAAAACCCTTCTGGAGGTCCCACTCCTTCCTTAACTGTTTCCTTCACAAGAACTGCCATTTGAGAGCTATGTTAACATTAAAATTATGGCACAGACTCAAAATCAAACCCATGTTCACAAAAAAAAAAAAAAAAAAACAACAAAAACACACTGCACACATTTTAGGATTAGGAAGATTATTTATTTGTAACTGGAGCATAAGAAATTATGTTAAATAAATGCAGGATACATTGGAGCGAATAGTAACAAACTCAGATGACAGACCTGTGAAAGAACCTATTCTTTTCATAAATGTGACAAGCTCTCTACTTTAGATGTGCATTGTTATGCTGCTGATTGTGAGGAGACCACATGCCTCCAGGGAGCAGAAAGGGGAAAGCAAATGGGTGAAGCAGAGCAATGCAAGCCTAAGAGAGTACTAGCACTCTGGGGAACAGTTAAAGGTGGTGTTAGCTGGGGAATGCCTCCACAGGCCTCTAAACAGGCTGGGAAGATAGCTCATCCCCAATCCAAGTTTATAAAGAAAGAAGATACAAATCACTGCCCTACCGGATTACAGGAAGAAGAAGTGGGGGAAAGGGATGGAATGAGCTACAAAGAACCTGCTGCATGTTGTTGAGTGTGCTGACAAGTATGTAAAGAGAAACAGGAAGGTACAAACAAGTTTAATGTGCAACTTTCCTATCTGCCGATTAAGCTCTAGGCAGAAAGAAAGTCAAAAGTTTGCAAATACAGTTAACGGAAGATGCATATAACCTCTACTACTTTTATACTTTGCTCTTTAGGCCTTTTTTAACCCCATAAATGAGTTTCAACCTATTCTAAATAAGGAGCTAATATTTATTTGGAGGGAAATTGCCTAAAGGCAGAAATCCTAATGTGTTCTGCAGAGGTAACATAGTTACAAAATGTGGAAATTGACACTATGTGATCCAGCAGTTTAATTTAAAAACAGGCAAGAATGGTGAAAACTGTTGTCAAAGGATGACATGGGAGAGAGACTGAGGAGAGACCAACGTGTGACTGAGGCAGACACTAGCAAATTAAATAAATATATGTATACCAACTTAGGCACAAAATCAGAAGAATCTTCCCTGTAATTCACATATCAACACTGAGACTGCTATGTCAACTCTTATTTGATACAGTATGGATCCCAAATCAGCACTGAAGTAGAAGTGTGATGGTACACGAAAAACAATCAATCTCAGATTTCGAAAGCACCCCTTCAAGAACATTTCATACAGCCGATTTTGTCTAAATGAGCTGGTAGCATGCAATTGGATTAGGCTAAATGTGTGTCACTGCTATAAACAGCAGCAGGGAACCAACGTCTTAGGACTCGTAGAGCTTGTTCTTTCATGTCTCCTTCAGTGGGAGGTTAACCTTTGCACTTTATTACAGACATAAGTAAAGCTTCAGTTTAGCCACAACTTTGGGCCTCTAACATCAAAAATGTTTGCTTGCTTTTGCAATAGTTGCTCAGCCTCCACACTCTCATGCCAAATAACAAATCAGGTATGTTCTCTCAAAAATCTTTTTGGAACCTCCCCAGGAAACTTGCCATAAATTTTATTTTGAAAAATTACTTATGAATGCATATCTTTTGCAACTGATTCCATCCAGCACAAAGAGTCATTTAACTGCATGTATTTCCATGTAAAAGCTACGACTTCTGCTTAAATTATTTGCTTTCTCCTATTGTCACCTGGGAAATGTTCATCTTTGAATCAAAGATAAACAATGTACAGGCTCAACAAACAGAAACATAACCACATTTATGTGCACCTACTTCAGGTTGCTTATTGCTATTTAAAATACAAAATGGCACACGTGGAGAGGTAATATCATGTACAATTGACTTTTCTGTTAAATTTAAAATTAAATATGATAGATTTCGGATTTCAGCTTGGTTTCCAAGGCAATATTTCCAGCTACTGTTGTTGGTGGTTAACGGATGAATGTGAAGCCCGCGATTTCCTTTGTTCCTGGTCCCCTGGTTCGATTTCTTTTATCATCCAGTCTTCCCTACTGAAATACATGCTAATACATGTATTAGGGGGAAGGATTTCCTCATACATTCAAAATAATATACATTTTTTCTCCAAACAACCTCCCTAAATGAAGGGCACTCAAAGAGGTGTAGATTAAAGGAGAATAAATGAAATTAACATATTCAAATTATTTTCAAATATGATATCCAGATTTGTATACGTACAAGTCTGCACAATGTTGATAAATATCTACTGGAAATAATCTACAATTTTACTATTTATCCCTAACAAGCAGATGGACTCCCACATTGCCATTTTCAGGAGCAGAAACGCATTTCAAAACCAAAATGAAACGAGGAAGAGATCAAGAATACATGTGCAGGTTTTTAACCGAACATGCTGTCACTAAGATGACATTTTACAACCCATTCAGATGGCTGCATTTTCTACAATTACAGCATTATGGGATGACAAGGACTGCAAAAGAGCAAGAACCAGCGCCACTGCTTTCTGAAGACAAGGGGCAAAACACACTGGAGAGCATATATAGGACAGGAAGCATGTCCCAGCTCCACAGGCAGGGCCTGATCCAGGCTGGAGGCCTGGTCCCTTCATGATTTTGTCTCTTACTAAAAAAACTTGGTTGGTAAAGAGAGATAGAGGACAGCTATATAGTTGCATGCACATAGAAAGGAAGCCTTCGTTGCGTTGTTTAATGAAACTACACAGACTCAAAAGTATATCGCTGCTGTTTCTACTTTTGTCTTTACTCTTTCTTGTTGCCTTTGCAAGTGAAATATGGGGGATCATGGTGGTTCCCCTCCTCTTCCCAGGGAGAAGGGGGTTGGATCTCTTCTTCTTCCCAGGACATTCACATGAGCTCAGGCCATTGTATTTTTGTTCCTCTTTTACCTTTTCCAAAACCTCTGTAGTGGCAGAAGGCTGGCTATAGCTCTTTTAAAAGACACTATTAATAATGTCCTTCGGACACTAGAGAGGATTTCTAGGAGCTATTTCCTCTTTGCCTAAGTAACACCTAGCCTCCCTCTTAAAACATGTCAGTCATAAAATAAGAACATACAGGAGCTGCTTTTTATTAATTACAGTTCATCTTCCCCGGGCTGCAATATGTTCTCTTCAGAAGTGCCTTGCACTGCAATTGCCCCAGCTCATTCTTTCTACAAAATCTAAACTACTCCCATCTAAGTTGCATACCAGTAAACATTTCCATCTGCTGTGTATAGATGCCTTTTGCATACATTTGATTAAAAACCTCAAGATTTCTCTTCCTGGGCTATACGCAACGTGTCAGTTACTTTAATGTCACAGAGGCTGCCCTATGACTGTCTGAGCAGCTCCTGGATGGGGTGGGAGGGCGAGGTACCTATAAATGTTCCATCCTGTCCTTCCATCGCACTCTCCAGGATACCTTCAGCTCACTCATCCTGTAATGATTCAGTGACAAACTGTGCCTAATAGTTTCAGAATTAGTGAGAGACAACCCTTGGCTGTGTAAAAGCACAGACAGCAATGCTACTATGAATTGAACCTGACCTTGTGAAATGACTGACTTAATTCCTACAGAGCACCACACACACTCTGAATTTTACCTTTAGACATTCATAATTCAAAAAAGAAAGGCTGCTGTGGCCGTTCCCCTCAAACTTGTGCTCTCATTTTTTATTGCTGATATTCTCAGCTAATGCCCTTCTCTACCCCTTTCCTCATACGATATGTAAACAGATTTAATTTCTGAGGTCTTTACTGAAATGAAGAAAAGAATAGAAAGGGAGAAAGGGTAATATTTATTTTATTTCTCCAGAAAGCTGATTAAAAAGTCTTCCTTTGAAGCATGGTTCTAGATACCAAAGGAAATACAAACAGAAATGATCTGTGCTCTCAGAAGGATGGCTGAGAATGAATGCAGGCTGGTTGAGCTGAGGGGGTATCTGATGTTGTCACAGGATGATGACAGAATTAGCATGTCACTATAGTGTAGACAACAGAGAGACCACATCTGGAGGCAGCACTTAAGGAAGGCTGCTTGTGACCTGAATGGAGATAATTTCATGGCACTGCTGTTCTCAACTTTTCTTGTCCTGACTGGACAGCTCCATGGGCCAGGGAGACTGGGATCTTACCAGTAACCCCTGCACCCCCCCAGTGCTGCCTATCAGGTCACACTATCCCACAAATCCTAAAGCCCAGCATGCTGAGGTCTGCTCCTAGCACGCTCACTTATAGGCAACTGTTACATTTTTTCTAATCCAGGATGCTCCTCCCTTACTGTCCTTGATACTTCTTTGTTTTGGAGGTAGTAAATGCTGTTTTATTACCCATTTCCTTTGCAGCAGGTGTGTAATGGTGCTGTAAGAGGCACAGATAGAGGAGGGCTGGACAAGAACAATGTGAAGTCAGGCATTGCTCCCGTGGTTTAAAGGCAGAGGGAAATGCCTTACAGACAGGTTGGCTTACCCCCCCCTTTATACCACCTAACCCTCACCTTTAACCCAGCTGAAGTCTTTTTTAGAAAATGGAAAAATCTCAAACTTTATGTAGGCCTCTGGAGTTTTCCTTTCTGAACAGACCAAGAGCTTCAGAAGAAGCTGAAATATAAAGTTTTTCCCCAGTCTGCCCATGAGAAAAGACTGAGAGCCTTCCCTTCACCCTTCACCACCAAGAACATGATGGAAGAGTTAACAGTGCACTGGTTGATACAGGCACAGTGACTATACAGGTAAAAACATATACTACCACGTTAGTAATGTCATATTGTCAGGGTTTCTTTTTCTTTCTTTTATTCCCACTGAGATTTTGCTTAGAAACCTTTTCTCTTTTAACTGGCATCCTTATGTTATCACTAGCAGCACTTAAAGCTTGATTCATCCCTGGTCATACAATCCATTTTAAACAATCTACATGGGTCTGGGGACTAATCTATCAAATTTCGATACAGTGGCATGGTAACAATTAAAAATAGAGATCCTGATAAATTTTAACATTTAACATTGCTCTAATTTTATCACAGTATGAATCCATTTAGAATGATCCAATTTAGATCACCTGGGATAACAGTGAACTTTTCTAGTCATGCCATACAAACATTAATGTTAGAACATCATGAGGGTTCACCTAAACTAAAAATCAACTAAACTTGATGCAGATATTTCAATGTTATGGAAGAAGTAGTGATAGGATAGGAATAGTATAATCAATTAATACTAGTCAATACTGGAAATGCTATAGGAATAAGAAGCTCTCATTTTGCTTAAACCATGCAAAATTTGCATGGTTGATAGTGAAGCAAATATTACAAAGGCTCGTTTGTTTCATGCATTTTGGTTCTCAGTGTGATGTACCTTTTACTTACAAATGTGAGTGCATTTGCAGTGTACATCAGAAGATGGGAACATGTCCATCAACTAATTCCTTTGTAGTTTACTTATGGTTAATATTTTACAGCAAATTAATATTAAATACACTCCTCTCTGATAAGATACCGACCTGAAGGCAACACCTTCTCTTTCAAGGCTCCTAAGGAAATGATAACCTTTGAAATTTGTCAGCTGTCTGATGTAAAAACTGAAAACTGTCTACATCAGGCAGTTTAACAACTGATCTATATCTTTATTACCATAACTTCTCATTGCAGATATATATAACACCTAAGCCACTCCCTGACAAACAAAAGAAAAGTTGTTCTAAGCCCTGAAGTAGAGTGAGCTCAGCATATCAAGTTACTGATGTAGTCCTACTGGAAAGTCTTCTCAATTGGATGAAACTCAAAACACATAGAATTATTCCTGTTAGTCACCATGGATTGCATAGCTGCTCTACCTGCAGCGCACCTGAGTTGTGTATTTGACCTACTGTTTTGCTACTTTTTTTTCTATGTGGCAATAAATTTTACAAGTGCTAGTCACCCCCTCCTCCCCCCCCAACTGCTAAGACTACTACTATGGCATTCAGATTAAGTGCTAAAGTAACTTAAATGGGGTAGACAGAAAACCTCAAAAGATATCAGTGAAGGTGATGGCTGCCTCTTACTTTGCAAGCTAGGCTATTTAAAACATTATTCAACACTTGACAGGGCACAGGAGCATAGCAAAGGAAACAGAAGATCAGTGTCTTAGCAAGGTGGACAGTGCAATGTGTACAGACCAGGGAACAGCACACTGCTCAGCAGCACATTTAGTGCCATCGCTCTGTTGCCTCATTTCAGAGGTGACATACATCCAGCCATACATGCACAGCACATCAGCTTAGACAACTGCCAAGATATAATTGAGCGCTCTACGTGTGAACATCCTTGTCCAGTAGCTCCAAACACACTGAATAGTCAGGATAACTCTTTGGGAAACACTCTGGGACAGATGCACTCTGACTGGCTATCCCTAAACTAATCAGTAGAAGTTGTGAAAGCTCCCTAGCCATAAGCACTTAATGCAAGCTGCTTTAGTTGCATAAACTTTACTTGCAAGTTTACATTGCAACTTGCAATTCCCATTACTGGAGAATGGGAAGTAAGTGAACAAGCAGGTGCAAACCATCACCTGCATGTAATGAATAGCATTTTGTATCTTGGGTTTAGACTAGAAGATGTATACTCATTTCTTCTGAGTTTCACAGACTGTATGTAAAACCACAGGCTGCTGGTAGGAAACAGCAGCTCCCCCCCCCCCCGTTTAAACTGAGACCTCCAAAAGCACCTGTGTTGTTAGTGAGAAAAACAAGCTGCAAAAGCACAGGCTAGTGAGGAAAGGGAAACAAGAAGCACTGTTGGCTATCACCCAAATGTGTTGATGGCTCAATGTGAACAGAAACAGAGATAGCAGGCCCCGAACTTCAGCAAATTCACCTTTATTTTTTTTCCCGTCTGCAATGATGCACTGAAATGGCAAAGAATTTACTTACTGTTGACTGCAGTTGCTGGGGTATGTGGGAGGAATGGGTGACCTGGCAACACTGATAGCTGAAGGAGACATGAAAAAGGAACCGAGCAGATGATGGCTGTAATGCTCTACATATCATTACATGGAAAACAGAAGTAGAACTGGGCACAGAATTCGGGTCAGTGTTGACTTGGAAATGTAATGGTGCAGCCAGAATGTTAGAGTGATGTAACCAAAACTTTCCCTGGAAATTTCTGGGGCTAGGGGAAAGTTCTAGGAAAATATGTTTCTGGACCCTAAAGCAGCAAACCCTGCTTGTTAGAAAGAAATGGAAGAAGTAATAGGGGAAGGATGCATACTCTTCCAAGCTTCAAAATGAAGGGCTGAAAGGAAAAATTTTGGAAGGCTGACAAAATGATTGTGTTTCAATGCACCTTGAAGTTCAAGGCCTCTGCACTGTTAAGAATGGTTACAGTCCTCTCACTCAATGTACTGTGCACATGGAAAAAACTGACAGAAGAATCTAATTACCATGCCCTAAGGCTCAGAGAATTTCCATTGATAAAACTCCTTCAAAATCATAAAGCTGTTACGTTAAAAATTCTGAACTGCAGTAAACTTCATTTATTCTTTATTTCTTTGGTATTCAGGCTACAGTTAGAGCGTCCTGATGCCCTTTTGGACATCACTACCAAAATGTTGACTTTGACCACAGTTTGTATTTCTGCTCATGCTAGAACAGAGACAAGCAGAATCAGTATTCAGAATTTCTAGTAGAAATCAAGCTTTTAAAGGATCAGATACATTGGATTAAAATATTAGAATGAGAGAACATGCCACAGTATTTTTTGCATGTGTATTTTAAAAAAAGATTTATTTTTCCTCTGAACTTCCATGCTTTGATTGCTTGCACATCCTTTCTTAGTGTAAATCTGTCAAATGCTCTTTATGTTTAAATAACTATTACTTGATGCTTGAAAGAGATGCTAAATCAATATCTTGCCATACATTTATGAAGTGATTAAAACATTATATTAATGCCCCAGAAATTAAAAGTCATTTTGATATTTCATATGGAATGCTAAGGACTAACACTTTAAATCAACGTAAAAATTGGAAATCAAAACCTGGCTGTACTTTCTTTAATAAATAAGAGCATAAGCCCTGCGCAGGGACAATAGGGACAATCCCTTCCTTGAAGATCTTATATGATGACAAAATGGAGCAGATGAATGAAACAAAAAGATGGACACGAAGACAACAGTCTTGTCTCTCAGTCCTTTCAGCAAGTCTATATTTGTTCTACACCTCTTTCTGGATATGCCTAGACATGTTCAACATCCCTGTCAAAATTCTTATCTACAGTACAGATTATCTCTGCAGGCAATTTCTATGTTTTCCCACTTTTTGTGACACAGAACACATGTATGGTTCTGTGCCCTTTTTGCCACCACAAAACAAACCAAAACAAACCAAAACAACACAAAACCAAAACCCCCCAAAACAAGAAAACACCCTCAGTTTTTCTACTATCTTGAAAATAATACAAAAGTAAACACAGTTTTCACAGAGGAATATTTGCATATCTCAAAGAAGATATGGTATGGATCTAAATCTAAGAAAACAAAAACTAAACCTAATCATAAACTAAATCTAAGCCATTCTGACTAAATTGTATGTAGTTGCTTAGGTTAAAATCTCACGTGTCATTATTGTCTCTGTACAATTTCCTTAATGCCATATGGCTTTGAAGGACAGATCATCCCAGCCTTCCCAGAAGTCAAAATGAAAAAGGATGAGATACTTTTTACATATTGTAAAGATGCAAGCCTGGAAATTCTTAATCCTTCTCTCTTTCCCTGGCAAAATACAAATCCCCAAATTGATGTTCTGCTCTCCTAGGATCATGCATACAGAGACTGTGTAACATGGTAGGTAGTCAGGTAAAAATGGTGATAATATTTTACAAGAAGTTAGTAGTTCCACCTCCACGTTCTTAGAAATTTGGTTAATATCCTTTGAATAGAGTACCCAAAAAGCTGAGCTGCACCTTGTGTATGAAGTATTAGAGAGAAAGCAGCTAGCAAGAGAATATTTGAATAAGCAGTCACACAAATGAGCTCTAAAACCACATTCTGGTTGTCCTGCGACTGTGCAATGTGGAAATCTGGTGGGGTAAAAACTTCTACCCCTAGCATATGAGAAGACATCACAACAGTATTCTCTTCATGGGTGTACCCTTCTCCAAGGCTCACACACTTACAACATCTTTTCTAACTTCAGGTGTCTAAAGGCTCAGCATTCAGTCTAAGATGCTTCCCAGATTGGGCTAAACACTTTGGACTAAGTGCTGGTGTACTTAAGCTACTTTAATTTCCTGTCTGAATCACAGTCCAAATTACCACTGAAAGTCCAGCCCCCCTCCCACAGCAGTTTCCTGTCTGCTGGCACCAGCCTTTGAAAGCCACATCAGGAGCTGGACCAGTACAAGGAGGAGTTAGATTTTTAGCCAAAAAGGGTTTTCTTGCTATCGTTGTCAGGTTTGGGAGTTCTTTGCCATCCTCCCCACTGGTGGTTAGAGAGGGTTGCCTGTGGATTTTCAACCAGACCAACTACTTACCTGATTTGTTATAATATACTCACGCATAAGGGCTAACAGCAGCATATGGAAAGTAGACAGATTATGTGGCACATGGTGAAACCCATGCTTTTTGTTGGAGCCACCAGGAACGTTGTTTGGCTCAGGTCAACCACAAAACTGCGCCCTTTAAGTAAATGCCTCTTTTAGAGGCTAAAGCTAGGGAAGATTAACCTTGCTATTAAAGGTCTTTGGCTTAAAGCCATAAATCAGACCTCATGAGACAGGAGTTCCAGTACTTTCTTTGCCACTGATGGGCTCTGGTACTTGGCACTTGCTTCAGTAAAAGACCTAAGCAGGTATTTTATTTAAAACTAATTAACTATAATGGAAACTCGCATCAAGTTTTGTATTAGGTCTGCTTTTGACACATAGGGTCTGTAAGCTACACACCTATCTTCTCCCTCATTAAAACAAGGAGAATAATATTCATTTATCTGACAAAGAAGTGGGAGAATGAAATTATGATTCAGCCGGTTACTTCAGTAGATGTCCTAAAGTCCTAAGAGTACAAAGTTCTGGTATGTAGCTTTCACATTTATAAATTAAAGCAGGTACATAACCTTTCACTGAATTAGACCTTCAATTACACCAGACTTCCAAGCATGTCTTTGACACCTTCGGTTGGAAGCTGTATGTTAGTATTTTTAACTGCACTACATCTATTTTAATCCTTTTTCTGTCCACTCACTTCACTATCACCAATTGCAGTACTTCCTTTGACTTAGAACACACTGAAAGGATATGCCTGATGCCCTCAGGAGTGCCTGTCCAACTACAGCTTGTTTAGGGAGTAGCCTCTTGCACACAGAAACTTACACTGCACTTAAACTGCAAGAGAGAAAAAGCAAAGAGATGTATGAAAAGACTAGGGGAAGCTACCAGCCCTCAGGAGGGCAGACAAGCAGAATAGTGTTATTTCTCCATTTCTCCTCTCCAACTTCTTAAGTCAGATGTTATTTATAAAGGCACTGACAGTTGTCAGTAGTCTAGCAGAGAGAATGCAGTATAGCCTGGAGACTTTTTTTTTTTTTTAAGTATTAAACAGGGCAGGTCCCAAGACAAACCCCAAGGCAATTCTACTTATAACTGGATTCCAGGATTCCATGATGATTAATCACTGCTTTTGCAGTCTGACTGGCCAGCCAGAATTATTCCCTCACATCTTGACTGTAACATCCCAATCTGGATATTGGCATACTGTTGGGGGACTATGTTGAAAACTTTGCTAATGTCAAGGTTACTCTCCCTTCGTCTACAATTCAGTCATTTTATTACATTACACAATGAGGTTGGTCACCATTCCCAACTGTCACTTTCTCCTTCACACAGTCAGAAATGGGTTCCAAGAAAACTCACCCTGTGATTTTTTTTTTCCAGGGACAGAAATGAAACTGCCTGGTTTACAGCTTCCTGAATTGTCCTTCCTGACCCTCCTGTTGATGGGTGCAACACTGTCCCTTCTCCACCCACAAGTGTCCTCTAGAATCTAGAATATCTAGAGGCTTCTCACATAACTGAAATGCATAGATTTTCATACTCTCTGCCCCTGTAGAAAATATATTTGCTATAAAAAATACTTAAAACAACTAAAAATGCATTATTAAAAGCCAGCTTCCCAGAGGTCACAGTATGGACCCTAGCTTGCAAACGGTCCACATACAATTGGGAATCAAACATTAAGGAGAAAGTGTGCTTTAAAGCATGGATACAACATACTAAGAGTTCAGATTTCTAAAAGGTTAATTCCTTTATGCAAACAGCCTCTCCAAACAGAAATCTACATGAAAATGTTTTTCCTGCTCCTCTGTTGAAAATTCTCACACCTTGTATTAAAATGCCCTTTCTGATCAGCTCTTGAATTATTTACAGATGGATAATTCATGTGGCTTGTTACTTGGGTGTGGGTTCACATGCAATACCAGAGCAAATGCAGTAGTCGTACAGTTGCATCCTCCTGGTATTGTGAAATGTGACCTTACCACTAGGTGCAGAGGTGGTCACCACAGAAATCGGTATGAGAAAACCTTTTATTACCATGCTGCACCCCTGCTGTATTTTCTCACAGCCTATTTTCTTACTATTTTTTTCTTCCCTACTTGGAAGACACTGACTGTTTATCATAAACACTAGATTATAATATGAAATACATATAACTCCCAGTATTATAAACAATTGTAATGCCCAGTAAAGCTCTGCTTGGAGAGCTCAGGCTCCTGTTTTGTTGAGCTCTTTTGTAGCATGAAGGCATGAAAACAGAATATAGGGTTTTGCAGATAGGAAAACAAAATAAGGGACTATGCCCTAAACTAACCTCTGAAACCACTTTGTAAAAATATGATGGCAACAAAAGAATACAACTAGCAGAGTAGACGAGAGATGTGACTAAGTACATGAAAATGCAGACTAAATGTACACACGCAGCTAGCTAGCATCAAGTTGTTTTTTTTAAAAAACAATATGTAGATATTGTTATTTATATTTCAGCACTGTCCCATCTAGAAATCAGTACACCATGCTCAGCCCCTGCCTTTAAACCTTACATCGTGGTACAATCATACACAGACAAATGAAAGTTACTGGAATCAGTAATTTCTGCTCTCAAATGCACACCTCCAACAAGCTACGGTAGAAAAATGATGACCACAACTGTTTGGTAAATTTTGCTGTTCTAGCGACTGACCCTGTATCTTGCTGTTATCACAGATACAACATGCTATGCATTGCAGGCATACTGAATCACAGAATGGTTGAGGTTGGAAGGGACCTGTACAGATCATCTAGTCCAACTCCCCTACTCAGGCAGGGTCAAACCTCTACCTTTGTCTCAGTCTGGTGTCTTCATCCTTTATTAATTCCTCTTGGTGCATCCTCTGCCCCTGTGCTCTTGTCCTGTTCTGTATTTTTGTAATCCTGTGCTCTCTTAAGCATTTCAAAGTGTTATCACTGTGGGAGCAGATTAGCACTAGCATCAGTAGGTTTCCCAACTCTGACTTTTTCTTACTACCTCTAATACTAAACAAGTTACTGATTCTCTAGTCTCAATCTTTTGACCCTACCAGTTTATCTTCTGACAAATCTGAACTCTTCCATCGCCACTGCCCACCAACTGCCAGCTGGGGGATATTTTAGGAATAAATCATTTATATTTCATAAATCCTATCGTTAAGTAACGAGCCACATATTTGGCAAAACTCACCCAATTCAGTCTGTATCTACACGGAACAAAATTATGTTAATGCTTCAGCAACATCCAGTTCAACATGACCTTCCTGAATTTAGGATAAAATTAACCCAAACTACAGAACAAGAATGACATGCCAGTGAGAGACACACCAAATCCCTCCAAAGAAAACAAATACTGCAAGGCTCATAAAATACTTCTCATCACGATACCCAGACTCTTATTCAGGTACCTGAGTATCACAGACTCCACCACCACAAAGTCCTAGATCAAATCAGACTTTCTTAGAAGCCACGACCACATTGTTTGCTGCAGATTTCCAGCAGATTTGCTGCTATTTTAGCTTTTTACTGGTTAGGTGAAATAAACTCGCAGGACACAAGAAAAGAATGGAAATCACATAATTCCATCTCAAGAGAAATACAGACACAAGCAGTGACAGCCAAGTAGGGACAGAGAGCATGAAACCCTGCGACATTAATCAAAGCACTACCTGACATAGCATGGTGGTGCTAGGGGCCGTGATGTAGGAAAACATTCAAACCCAAAAGTAACACTTGGAAGCAGGTGTCTTACCACTAGGATTTTAAAAGTGGAAGTCTATAGTAACTAAACAAATGTGTCTGCTGTTAGGATCAAAATCAGTCTGATAATTTTTTAACAGAGTGCATGAGGCACGTGTAGACTTTAAAAAAACAATCAAAAACTCACCACCAACTCGCTAGAAGAGCAATCCTTTCCCTTTACCAACTCCAGATCAAACACAGGTCTGGTCACAAATGATAGGCTCTGGACAGCTACCTCCACAATCCAGAATGTGGGAGTAACACGTTTTCACAGAGTTAGCAAGGTTCCCTTCCACAAAATCAGACCAGCTTACTCTGAATTTTGGCTGCCACCAATCACTTGCTGTTTGTAATCATGCCATCATTCACATTTAAGTACGAACGGAAGAGCTGCTTTGCTGCAGCAGTTTTTCTTTCAAGAAGCCAAATTAATTTACAACAAGCTAACACTAATAATACCCTTCCCCCTCTCCTTCCATTTCCCTTATTAGAAATTAAAAAGTGTAATGCAAGCCCCAGAAAATTACCAAGAAATGATTTTCCCACTTGGGCTCCCTGGCACAATTCAGACATTTTGATTTGCATCTGCAATCATGTGAGTCAGAACTTCACATTTTTTAAATAAATAATTCTCCCTAATACATTTGGCAGTCCTAATGGGTCTGGTAAACGAAATGAAAATAATAGGCTAGATTTTCTAGTCTAAACTGCAGTGGAAGGTGACCTTCAGTCAACTTTTAAGGTCTCTGGTCTTGTAGGGGATCAATTCTGGGTCAGCCTTTTGGTACTTCTTTCAGCTGTCAGTACCTGCACCTTATGATCACCTTCTTAGCAGCCACAGGATTCTGCTGTTCAGGGTTACCCTATGACTGCTTTCACTCTTTCAGTCATAGTGCCATGGACCAGGAGAAGGGTGATGAACATGCAAGCATGGTGGCTCTGCATGAGCCAGCCACTTTGCTTTGCATGCAGGAAGCCTGGAAGACCAAATACTCTGGACTGCGCATTTCAAGATGTATCAGTGTCACAAGCAGGAGCTCTTTCTAAACCTTACTTAGGGTGAATATTCTCAACTTTAAGGACTCCTATCTCCCCAGTGTTTTAACAACCTTATTTGTAGAAAGTATTATCCAGTGACCATATCAGAGAGCTTTGACTGGAAAGGCAAAATAGAACACAAGATTCTGTGCCACTATATCTAGGGTTTCTTCTTAAGCTGTAAAATTTTATTCACATTAAGCTTTATTTCTTTTTAAGGCATTCTGGAATAGAATTGATTTTAGTGTCCATAATTCAGTGGGCTGGCAGATAATAAAAAATAGGTATGGAAGCCTAGGGTTAAATTTAAGAAAACAGAAAAGCTTTCTTTGAGAAAATCTGGAAGGAGAAGCCTGGGTCAGAATATAATAAATTGGACATGAAGGATGAAACATGACAATTCTACATTTTGTTGAATGACCAAATAGCAAATTTTGCTCCTTGGGTGCTGACTGATAGGTTCATTACTGACCCATTTAAGAAAAAACATAAGCCTTTATTCTTAACTATGATTTGCAGGACAAGATGTTCCCAACAGAGGTTGCCCCAGGTCAGGTGTCCTTATTCAGCCCCAGTTCAATGCAGAACACCCAAGCCTGCATATGACCTTCAGTACACGAGCAGCTCCATTGGCGTCCAGAACAGTTCTGAAGTGCAACAGCCCAAAACAGAATTGTGCCAATTCGCACATGTTAAGAGCCAAGTCACAGGCTCCAGCAAAATGACAAACATTGTTTAAAAACATGTTAGCTGAAGGCCTAATTGGTGAACAGGTCACTTGACAAAATTCTGAACACAAAACATGGCGTGCAGCTGCCTAACAGCTCAGCTTTCCTATGTGCCTGAGCAAAACACGAACACTGGAGAAATTTGAAGGTTACAAAGGATGCCTGACAGTGATGCCTCTAGTGATGTTGCTCCATGACCTTGATGCCAGCACAAGTTACTGGGAAATAGTACTATTTCTGTTACTGACGTAATCGCTCAAGCCTATAAAGTGGAGCTTTTCTCTTCAATGCTTTTTGTGTTTTTCCTGTCCTCTTGAAAACTTCACACCGAACACTTTAAACTCACCTTCACCCGTGCCCCTTTTCTTCCATATCTCTCATGCACACTCTCCCACTTCCTCCACTTTCGCTGCTTAGGACATGCAGCCAACAGTGCTGGTGATATTGAAAGCTTTCTACCAGCAAGGAAAGCGACATCCAAAAATGGATGAATTTCTGGATGGAGAGATCTCTGACTAGCAGAGGAGGGAATTTCTTGGATTACAGAATCTAAATCTTCCCTTTACTCACCTGAAATAAGTCAAACATTGGGATAGGATTTCCATTTTCACCACTTTGTTCCCTTCCAGAAAAATTACACTGAAGGGAAGCCAATTTTGTGCCTGTATGCATTTATCGGGACACCCTGAGAAAAGAGACCCTTCATCCCAGGCCCTGGTACACACACTAAAGAAAAACACATTTAGAAATATTTTCGAATGCCCTGGGTCATGTTCAGACACAACTGTGAGGGCAAAAGAAGTGGATGAGATTACCAATAAAAGTGTTGCGCATCTTGCTTTTGGTTCCTTCCCAACTCAGACACTGCCTATGTTGCTAACGCTCCAAATGTTCCAAGGCTTTTGGGCTGGAGTCAGGCAATGTTGTTTTCCCAGGTATAGGAGAATGATTAAATGCATTTGCATTCCTGTATCAAGCACTTGTTATGTTTAAATCAAACTCAACTGAAGTTGTAATACTGGCAGTAAAATCAAATACTTTTTTTTGTCAGAAAGAAGAAAAACATACAGAACAAAAAGAAAATCCACCACCACTACACAATTTAAAAGACAACTGTAAATTACTTATGTGGGCCTGTCTTCTCTCCAAGGTTTCCTTGGAAATCCACCCTTCACAAGACACTTAACCCTTGGTGTTTTTTCATTTAGCTTTGGAAGTTCCATTGATTTCAGGAGCTAGGCCTTGGATGCAAACCAAAAAGCATGTAGGCATAAATGCAAACTCAAGCAATGTTATGAAGATCCTTTAAAGTTGTAATTCAACTGAAATCCTAGTTTCCTAAATTTTTGATGAGATTTGATGATGAAGAGAGTGCTGTGACTCTTTGGCATGGAAAACAAAAGACTCAGACTCAGGGGGACCATACTAATGTGCATAAATGCCTGATGATGAGAGTAAAGAAGAAGGTGGAGCCAAATTCTTCCCTGGGATACCAAGTGACAGGAGAAGAGACAATGAACAAAGAATGAAATACATGAAATTCTGCCTGAACATCAGAAAGCTGTGTTTTTTATTTTTTTTATTTTTATTTTTTTTTTTACTGTGCTGGTGACTGAACACTGGCACAGCTCTCCAAGAGAGGGGGGTGGACAATCCAACCTTAGAGATAATCAAAATTCAACCGGACATGGTCCTCGCAAAGTAGCTCTATCTGACCTGTTCTGAGAGCAGGGGCGTTGGACTGGACAGTTTCCAGAGGTCCCTGGCAACCTTGGTGATTTTCTGTGCACCTTTTCACAGAATCTGAAAGTGTGAAAACAAGTTAGGAAGGAAAAAGTTTTGCATTTTCATGTTCATAAAAAACTAGCTGAAACTGCAGCGAATAGACTTATTTTTAAAATAATATCTCTGTAGTGTTCTTTGTCAGATTCCCTACTAATTAAAATAGCAAATGAAGTTTTCTGGGAATGGCTACTGTATTGTGACTGTATCAGAGACTGATCTTAATTAGAAGACAAGAAAGAGACTTCATTTTCCTCTCAAACTGGAGAACAGTACCTCTTTCAAACTCTTTATATTAGTGACTGGGAGGAATAGAGAATTACTCAGACCACATGAATGTCTTCATGATGTCATTACAGGTGGAGAGCAAAGGGAATGGAAAAGTTAACTGGCTAAAGGAAAAGGTAATAGCTTAGAGCTCGTTCTGCAAAATAACATATCTGAATAACTTTCAAGAACTGCAGAGAAGAGAACTACTGTAGAGAAGAGAACTAGATGGGTGGTACTCATATGTAATCTCTTCTGTTCAGCAACACAATTAAGACCAAGGGGTAAAGAATAACTTCTGTTTAGTTTAGTAGATATTCATCAACAACTTAATTTGCTTCTTCAATAAATGACCACAAAAATTTACAAGTAACATTTAAGTGGAAGACAAAAGCCTTCTTTCTGGAATACTTCTTGAAAAGAAGTTCTTCAAGCTTCTTGAAAACTCCTCTCCCATACTCCTAAAAGCTCAGTGAAGATGAATGTATTTGGCATAAACTGAAATAAGCACGAAAACATTGTCTGGTCTTCTTGAGATAAAAGAACTGATGAATTCAACAGAGCTATATGACAGGCATAGGGTTCCAGTTTTAAATCAGGTATAACCCTTTTTGTAATCCAGAAATTGTGATATTGATTCACTCCGACGGGCTCTCTGATTATCTTAAGCTACTTCTCCCATCACCCTAAACTACTGCTCTCCTTTCTACTTATGACCAGACTTTTCACCAAAGATTTTTAGTGCAAAGACCTGTGTTTGCATACCTACAGATCTTGAATGTCAAAATAAGGTAAATAAAATATATTACATTGATTTTGGAAAAGGACGATGATTCCTCTTCTCCCTCATCCCTATCAACATCTTTTCCTGTTCTTTTTTCCTTTTCTGTTACTTTTTTTTCCCCACTTCTAACTCCTCAACCCCATTCTCTTCCAGATCCTTACGCTTTCACTAACAGTAAAGCCCCACTCTTCACAATTTTTCTGATGCTTTTTACAATTTTTTCCCCAAGTATTATTTTCTGATAGCCTCTGAAGACCTGCTCTCTTCTCTTTTTTCCACGTCCTGTTGTTTCTTCAGCATCTCTAAGGTTTCAATTCTATTGCAGCCTTTTAAATTTTGCATCTGTACTGCGTTTTCCTCACTCTTAATATTTCCACTGCTGTCACCATTATGTCATAAACTTCTTCACTCTTTTGATCATGACCCATTTCTCTCCCTCTCTCTCCTGTCTTTGAACTTAGCTTGTATCTCTTCTTTTGGATGTCTTGACATTCACTGTAACTTCTCATAACCAAAATGTAAGTCCTTTCTTTAGCAATAGCACCAATTCATTATTTAACTGCTTCCTCTCTCTGTCCCTGAACATTTAATTTGCATCACAATCCTGTCACCTGTATTTTCTCTCCAGCTTTATTAAAAAAACAGGTATAGATACCTCAGATTTTTTTTTTCTATACCTGTTTTTGTATGTTAAAAAAAGAGAATGGACATGACAAAATGTTTTCAAATATGTAAGCTGACCAGTGTTTTCAGAGTGATTGTTGATACTGAAGGACTCAATTTTCAAGATTTTTAAGTTAAAGTATCCCAAAGGGAATCTATCTACAAAAGGGCACCAAGACAAGTCAGACTCACCAGAAACATTCAAAGTTTTTAGCAAAGAAATACATTATATACAGAAAATTAATTAGTTACAATACTGTCACTAATCACTCGCAGAGTTTTGTTCTAAATCTGTAACTCTGAATGCATCTGATCAACTTACATTGATGGAGAAATTGTAAATTATTGTGCAGCATCCATGTGTACTAGGAAAGTATAGGAACTTTACTTGCTACTAGGAAGTAGCAAACTGCACTGTGACTATGGAAGCGTAAGATAAACCTATTTTCTCTGGGAATTTCCTCAGTCTCACACACACATTCATTCTTCCTCAGCTGATCACAGCTTGAATTTACCTGACTGATGCAATGGACAACAATCTCAAACATCACATTTCTTTCCCTTTTTCTCTTTTCATGGTTTCTCCTCTGTTGTCTGAGCATGCATTAACAATAACAATATCTTTTCATTTCCACCTAGCTGTTCTTCCAGCACTTCCACAGAACACAAACTGTGCTGACAGCCTTGCAAATGCAACAGAGAAAGGAGCTGTAGGAAGCCAGGTTCTGCTGAAGCTAATTGATAGTAAGATGGGCCTTTATGCTTCTCAGTTACCCTCCTGGTACACATGGCTTTGCAACACAGAACAGATGAAACAGCAGGTAGGATTGCCAGATCTCTCAACTTAGCTGAAAGCTGATGGGTGAGATTCCACATCCTGAGTCACAATATGGGTTGAATGTGCATCAGGTGAGGAGGAGCTGTCACCATACAAGGCTGCAGTTTGGCACTCACTTTATCACAGTAACCAGAAAAGTCAATGCTACTGCACCTGGCTCATTCCAGATGCCCAGGGTCATGCAGAGCCTGGAGCCAAGGAGCAGCAGAAGCAGCAGGGCTGCAAATATCCAACAGCAGAAAGTGACACTGCGGTCATGCCAGTGAGCTGCATTTTTTGTTGTTGTTGTTGAGTGTGAAAGGTTATCTTGCTGGAAGCACCAGCTGTCTTGTCCTTTTCTTGTGCTGCATGAAGCAGGCTATTAGCTGATTACATGCAAAGAGCTGATTATATACAAAGAAAAACCTCACCAACCTTCTTCAAACACAAACTGGAAAAATGAGAAAAGAGAGAATGAGAAGAGAGAATGAGAAAAAGAAATGAAATAGAACAAGGCAGCAGATGGTGTTAGCTTAGGAAAGAGGCACAGAATGATTCAAGATCCTGGCCTGCATTCATGTCTGTTATGTTAGCATCCCTAAGATTTAGCTCCTCTCTATCATACATTCTACAAGTCATGGAGTCAGCAAAATAAATAAAAACAATTTTTTGTTAAAGTCCCCTTAGCATACAAATATCAAAATTATGTCTGATAATCTACTGACCAAAATGAAGCAAAGCTAAATAATAAAACAGAAAACATCTTCACCTCTGTTGCACACATTCGCAGTTTCCATACTTCTTATTGAGTGAGTGGAATCCTGCTCCATCAACCAAAAGTCTCATTACTCTCTTCCAGGTACTGATGCATACCGCATTGCAGTGGCCACAGCAGATCTAGGGGACACTATTCCAGAGGGAGTGCCACTGCACCGGTTTGACATGGAGAACCTCAACAGCTTATGGTGATGATCAAGATGCATGAGCCCAGGAGTGAAAGTAGGGACACTCACGGGAAGTGGAAGAAGAGACATCTGGCATGATTTGGCTTAATTTATAGGACCGGAGTTCTACTGTGTATTTGCTGATAAATATAACATACTTGATCAGGAAGAATGAAAAGGTGTCTGATAATATTGGACTTGTGTTCAGTTTTCAGACTTGGATCTTATCATAGCACGGGCTTCCAAACAAATCTTTGTAAGAAAGAGGCACAGGAGAGAAACTCTAATATCCACTGCAACTGTTGGCAGCGCGAGGGTAAACTGTAGTTAGACAGTACTAAAAAGCAGTAGCATTTTATAGTATTTCCGGATATATCCTGCAATATCTGCTCCCCATTTTCAACAGCTTCCGAGCCTCTCCTTCTTCCCTTTGAACTATCGGGGATGTTAGCAAGAGTCTTTTCCACTCCCTGCTTTAACTGACCTTTCCAATCAGGAGCTCTGGATGAAGAGACCTGAGAAACAGCCCAGCAACTGCAAGTGACATAAGTCTGATGCATGGAGGGCATGCTCTGCTCTCCCTTGCTGAAAGCTACAAGTGACTCAGCATTAGCTCAGTAATTGCTCTCCAGGGAATTTGAGACATCCCAGTTCCATGCATTCCTGCCTATTTCAGCATGAGGAATCAGAGACAAAGAACACTCAAACATTGCCCTACCTCTGATAAATATACACCTCCCATCAGCTAATGAATAAGACATCTGTCAAGCTTTGCCTTGTGATCCTCATCTATGGACACAATCAAGGAGAAGCCAGCAGCAAAATATAGTATTTTTTTGTGTGTGTGTTTAATAGCTGCTGCCTGTGCCACGAAGACACGGCATTTCATTAAGCACAGGGTAATAGCCTGATTCCCTTGGAGACTTACTGCTGGAAAACAGAACATCTCCATTCATAAACAGGCAAGGTCACCATGCACCACACATTCCTCAACACACACATTCATTTTGGAATTAATGCTGAGATAATTAAGGATCTGCTCATTATACATTTCATATTAATGCAATAACAACTTCATGTAGAACTAATTTTACAAGATCTGACAAAAATGGCATTATGTTACCTTTTGATGCCATCTGTTCATCTACTCCAGAATACATTGCAAAAAAAATCTGATTTCTAATCTTCTAATCATTTTAATATATAATTTTACTCTTCGTGTTTGATTTAGAATTTGAAAAATTCCGGACAAGAAACATTTTAAAAGAACACACTAAGGTATTTGGTTCCTTCACATTGCATCACACTTTCATTACTTATGATTGTTTTTTTCATCAGCAGGAGTTATCTTCCACCATATGCACATGTACATACTATGAAAAAGACAGTTTCACAAGTGTAATACCTCAAAGTTTAAACCCCTATAGACAAAATACATATCATTTTTTTCACAGATTGTGCTAAGAGATATATGAAGAGAAATAAAAAATGATAGGCAATTTCTTTCAAAAATACTGTTAAGTACTACCAGAAATCAAGAGTCCCCGGAGGACATTACCTGAAGAACCTTGGCATTAGGCAGTACAACTAATTTGTAACAATCTAATTCTCTACTTTCATCTTATTTCGTCCTAAATAATATTTTTATCTGCTTGTCCAGAATATTTGGAAGCTGGCAACCTGTTTTTCTCCAGTTTTTCTTTCCTGAAAAACTTACTTTCTGGATGTAAAAATGAGAAATTCCAGAGGATAATACTGGGTCAAGGCATAACGTAGAAGAAGAGTTAATTTTTAAAGTGAATGTGTGATTGGTCAGTAAAGAAGATTACACAAAAGTAGAAAAAGTATTTTCTCCTAAGAACATATACAAGTAACGTATTACATTAAATCCAACATAACGTTGGGCAAAAGAATAATGATGCAGTAGAGATTAGAAATTATACATACACATATAAGGAAGGGAAGGATCTTAATTCTAAATTTTCTGTGCATACTCAAATACATGCATTTTTCATCAGTGATTATGATCAAGAACGTCAAATGCAAATGTTGCATACAGACTTGGAATAAGCTTTCTTGCATTTTTATTTGATATGTAGCTCAGAGGTTTTCCAAACTGGAGAATGCAAACCAAAACTGTAAATGGCAAGTGTACTCTCTAGACTGCGAATAACTCATTGTGTGGTTTAAAGACATACAGCTGACTTAACTGGAAACAATCCGCAAAAATGTTAAGACAATACTTCTTGCACTCTTCACCTACCAAGAATGAATTTCTGGAATTAACAATATAATCTCTAGAAAAGAAAAAAACAAAGGCTGTCAACATTTTCATATGGAAACTGTCTTTGACAAGTCAGGTTTCTGCCTTGGAGAAGCATTCTTCCTGTAAATCCTGGTTTCTACAAAGCCTGTAGCTGGGATTAGCACCAAAAGCAGTTCTTACAGGTGGAGTCAAGAGGACTTGCAGAACTGGGAGGCCAGCCATAGTGCTTTGCAGCCTTCCTCCTGTCACAATGGATCTTTCTGGAACCATTTCCTGATTGGTCCCTTCTGGACAAGACCACTGAGGGAAAATATACTGCACAAATATGCAGCAGACTTCACCTCAGGCCTGACTAAATGAGGTCCTTAGAAGCAGTGTGACCCTTACTGCAAGAGACTGTTGAGATGGTTTAATTGTTCAGTTCAAAATGGACCTAACCTTTGTTGTTGTTATTATTATTAGTTTTAAATGAACATTTTAAAGTGTCTGAGCCTATTTTTTTTCTTAGCCTGTCATTTTGGTAAGTGCCATCCGTGTGTACATCCGTGTATACATTTCTGCATACTTTCCCCAAGGAGGACTGTTGTACTTTCCTATCCCATGGGTGAAGGAAAACTATTCTTGAGGTTACTCCATAGTGTTCTGAGCCTCACCACTGTTCCTTGGACCACAGCATAGCACACCTGACCAGTTCACAACAGGAGTTTTCAAGTTTTTTGTTGTGTGAGATATGCCTGATGGAAATATAGACCCTGTAAACTGAACCAGTCTGCTAAACAGAATTCGCTGTTCCTTGAACTTACAATATCATATTCACATCCTGCTGGTTAGCTGAGGTCTATTTATACATTAACTATGTATAACAGTGCCTCAGCACTGGGGAGCTCACTTCTATATCAGTAACAGAAAATGCAATTACACTAATCAAAGTAAAGACGCTCTCTTCTGTTAGAAACTATTCAGGACCTAATCCTTATCAAGAATCTTTCTTGGTTTTGGACAAAGCCCTCATGTAACATGCTATATCTACAAAAGACATAATATCTAGGTACGTAGAAGAAATGTAGAAGAAATGTTGAACCTCAACACTTTGGCCCTCTCAGTCTTTCTTGAATGGAAGACAGCTGTGTTCTCACAAGAGCCAGTTGTTATCTTATTGCTTTATTTTTAAAAAGAATAGCATCAAAGATACATCCTCCTCCTCCTCAGGGGTCCTGGATGAGTTGTGATCATACCCATTGAGGTTTTTTTTTTTTTTCTTTTGAAGGCTTAGACACTTTCCTCTTCCTTTTACTTATTTGAAAATCACTGAAGCAGTCTGACAAAGGTTCAAGGAGAGGTTATCAAGTCCTGTTTGCTGTTGGCATGCCTAAAACTGCTGACATATGCTAGGAAAAAAAGGGTACATCTAGTACAGCTGCATCAATAAAACAGCTACTAGGGAACCTCACCTAGAGCTAACAACAACACTAAGATGTATTGACAAGCTGAAGAAAAACACAGTAATAGTTATATACAAAATGCAAACAAAGCTTGTAGAGGTCCTGGAAAATAGCTTGGTTCCTGCTCATTTTCTTAGTTATTTAAAAGAAAGAAAACCACCACCACAACAAAACAAAAAAAAATCAAAATGCAAAAAGCCATGTAAGCATGACATATTTGGGACTTTGTTGTTTGATGATGAAAACCATTATCCACAGTTGTCAGTGATGAAAGCTGAAAATGTTCATTGAAAGGAAAAGTAATGAAAAACTGTGCACTTGACAGATTTGCAAAAAAGCAACCAGCATGATGGTTTCCTTTTATAGTACTTATGAAAGTTCTCTTAAACAGGAAAATAATCTATCCTCTACTGAAAACACAAAAAAAATCAAATTGTTGTTGGGCATATTAAAGATTTTTCTAGTTCGTTGTTTGGATGCCTAAACACAATTGAGAAAAAAAGCCTTCTCCCAGCTCTACTTGTTTTTTATTATCTATAATTATTATCTATAAGACTTGTTTTGCCTCCAACTCCAGTAGGAGTGTTTTTCCAGTCAAGCCCTACTCAGAATTTTAAACCAATGCTCTAAAGATATGTTGACATGTCTTGGATTAATTTCAAGTGATTTCTTGCCTCCTAGGGTCAGATCTGTCCCATCCTCTCATTCCACGTTGTCTGTGTACAAATTCACACTAGTGGGAAGCATTAGCTTGAACTCTGCCACTTATCACAGCTGGAGGAGTCTGAGCAAGCTCATGACCTTACCACTGGCTTAAGCTCCTGAGGACCTGGAGTCCCCTCTAGATAACTAGTCTACCAATGTCTCCTTACACATTTCTACATTCAACACAACAGAGGCTTTTGACATCCTAACACTAGAGATGTGGTTCTCACTGGGGTGGCAAGCCACAGGGGTGGAAGTCATAAAGGTCTGTTCTTCAGTTCACAAGGCAGACTTAACTTATGCTTTCTGCAGCAGAAGACCAAAAGTTTGAAAAACTTCCCCCTACTCCCCCAAATGTGACAGTATTTTGTCATTTCCAAAGTGAGGTGAAACTATAGCTGACTTTAGAAGATAGCAGATGCCCTACTGTACTGCAGCAAAGCACAGACATTATATGTTGCCCCTAGGTCTCATCTTCTGAAGCAAGTTTAACACCCTAAGTGCAAGGAGAAGGGTGTAATAGGCTCACTCTGTTTCAATATTTGAATATTATCATTCAAACATAAGTTTTGAAAGTGAGGAAGGAAAAGAGCTAGCTCATGAAAGCAAAATGCCACTTTTCTTGCCAAAAAGGACACTTCCTAACATGGCATGTTTTTGGAAAAATAAATTCTCAGACAGCAATGCAGAAAAAGGAAGAAAAAAGTTATATCATTACAATGTAAAATCCTGCATCACCCACCTAAATGAGACAGATTCAGGTTCATTCATGCATACTTTTCTTTTTATAGATAAAACAAAAAGTATACAAAGATTACAGTAGAAGATGGTATTTTGTTCTTATGAATTGAGTAAAACAGAAGTCCTATGCTTTACCCACCTTAAATGGATTTCAGACTAGATTCTAGAATAAAATATAGAAACTTACCTTGCATTTCAACATGTTGGCCACTCTCTCTTGCATTGATTGTCCAGCCTTTGGCCTTACAAGAATATAAACTGCTTTCACTTCAGGGCTGGAGCGCAGAAGCTTTTCCACCAGCACTTTGCCCATGAAACCTGTAGCTCCTGTGATAAGTACGGTCTTTCCATTGTAATAAGCGGAGACCGAAGACATGGTGCTTTTTTTTTTTTTGTCCTTCCTTTAACTGCCTGCAGGAGGTACCTGAGAAGATACAAAAAGCAGGCTTTTGAGATAAGACAGATCAGTTATTAGGGAACTGTAGTCAGAGATAAGTTTTCCCAGTCTTTCCCAGTTTTTTTCCGAGCCTTTGTTATGAAGAGAAACACATTTATCTCATTCAATGTTAAGTGGTAGCCATGAAGATATGCAATTATCCCTATGAGACAAAGTAGGAATCTCCTCACAAACACTGCAGGCTCAAATGCTGCCATTTTCCAGTGGAATTCCACTGTGCCAATGTACTGAGTTTACATGGCAAGGTTTTGGCAGCGTGGGGGCTGCAGGGGTGGCCTCTGAGAAGAATCTAGAAGCTGCTTCAAGTTAGATCAGAGCCAGTTCCACACAGCTCTAAAGGGATCCAACTGCTGGCCAGAGCTGAGCCAATAAGTGACATTGGTTGAGACTCTGATAGCAGATTTAAGAAAGAGAAAAAAACAAAACAAAAAACGAACACACTGCTGGGCAACAGCAGCTGGGAGAGAGGAGTAAGAACCAGCCCTGTAGACCCTAAGGTCAGTGCAGAAGGAGGGCAGGAGGCACTCCAGGCACACAGCAGCAGCAGCTCCCCTGCAGCCGGTGGAGAGGCCCCCCTGGTGGAGCAGGCTTTCCCCCTGCAGCCCATGGGTCCCACATGGAGCAGATCTCCATGCTGCAGCCCGTGGAGGAGCCCCCGGTGGAGCAGGTGGGTGTGGCCTGGAGGAGGCTGCAGCACACGGAGAGCCCCCGCAGGAGCAGGCCCCAGGCCAGAGCTGCAGCCCATGGAGAGGAGACCACGCAGGAGCAGGGGGTCTGGGGGGAGCTGCTGCCCGTGGGTGACCCGTGCTGGAGCCGTTTACTCCTGGGGGATGGACCCTGTAGTACGGACCCATATCTGGAGCAGTTCTTGAAGAGCTGCTGCCTGTGGGAAGCCCACGCAGAACCAGTTCTGGAAGGATGACATCCCATGGAAGGGACCCCACATGGAGCAGGGGAAGAGAGTGACCGTGAAGGAGCAGCAGAGACGAAGTTTTAGGGACTGACTGCAGCCCCCACTCCCCATTCTCCTGCATCAGTTGCGGGGGGGGGGGCAGGGAAGGACATACTTGTTATTAACAGGTAATAAATATTACTTGTTAATAATAGGTAACAAATTACATCAGTCTCCCTATGCTGTGTCTGTTTTGCCCATTATGATAATTCTTGAGTGATCTCCTTGTCCTTTTCATCGTATTTTCTCCATTTTCCTTTAGAGGAGAGGGAGTGAGGGTGCTTGTGGTGGAGTTAAGCCGCCCAGCTGAGTAAAGTCACCACAGCCAAGCAGTCGCATTTCTTGTCAGCTATCACTTTGCAATGTGCTCAGTCTTTTCCTATTGACATTGCTTGGAATGAATTCATGGAGAACACTCTTTTTCATGGAAGATACAGTACAATGACATTGCTCTGCAAGACTGCAGTCTTGGACATAGGTCATCACCTGTTTTGTTGCGTGTTAAGACCAAAACTCATTCCACTAAACTCTAAGGAACATAGATGTCATGTTTTCTCAACAATCCATGAACAGTTTAGGTTGTTTGAAATGCTTGCTGGAGAGCCTTGACCCCTTCCACTGACTATACAAGGGGGCTGACGTGACTAGGCTCCCACATGAAGTGTCCCAGTTAAGTATTTTTTAGTTAGATACAATGGTCTCAGGCCTGCATGTCCCCAGCTATCCTGATTCAAATAAGGCTGAAATCTGAAGCGAATCCTGCTAGAATAGCCACTCTCTTTAATAGGCTAACTCATGAAACCCCCACCTATCTTTGAAGTGCTGCAGAATTCACAGCATGCTCAAAACACTTCCATTGCAAGGGAAAGGGTCACATAAAATAGAAAAATGCTTTGAAACAAACCTACTAAATTCAAAACAGGAAACAAGAGCAGTCACGCGAGTGCTCAAGAACCATGACAGCCAGCAATATGCCCTTGTGGTCAAGAAGGCCAACGGTATTCTGGGTTGCATTGGGAAGAGCATTGCCAGCAGTGTGAGGGAGGTGATCTTCTCCCTCTTCTCAGCCCTGTTGAGACCCCATCTAGAGTACCATATACAGTTCTGGGCTTGCCAGTACAAGAGAGATGTGGAGTGACTAGAAAGGTCCATTTCAACCTCAACCACCCTGTGACAATTTCCAGGTCTCCCCTTCTGCAGAAGCTTCAGAGACAGCATTGTCCATTTCAAGTTTCTCAACATGAGTCAACTGTACACTAATTCCTCAGCTCCAAAAGCACAAATACATAGAATCTGCAATGTAGCATTTGTTGCGCTTTTGCAGTCTAAGATTCCCTTTTCTCACCCACTGTTCTGCATTTCTGAGACCTAGTAAGCCATTCAGATACAGTTAAGTAACTGAACTTATAGCACAAACTGCAAGTCTTCACGCAGAAACACCTTACATGATGTATGGACCAACACAGTTGAACAAGAGCAAAGAGTTTAAAGCACTTTAAGAACTTTGACAACGTGACGGTAGGTTAAATTCCCTTCATCACATGGGATTGTGAGAGAAATATGTCTTGTCCACTGGCCCACACCTTCTGACATGTTCCTAAGGAACGAGTGAGGTATCTCACCCCAGAAAATTCACCACCATTTATGTGAATCAAGAAAAACACCACAGATCATCCTTACAAGGTATACATTGTTCACTGCAACAACTCAGGAACGCCTTTAGCTGGATTGTTTTCCCAATGACATAAGCACTCTCAACAACAAAAAACAATCCACAGTCTGTGTTAGTGTGCTGTCATTATCCACATCTACACTTGGTGCATCTACCCATATCTGACTTCTCATTCTGCCAGTTTTCACAGTAACTGTATTGCTACATGTAAACACTAAAAACATATTTCTAATAGGCTATAGTAGAGACCTAGCATCTAATGAAAACACCAAAATTTCTATTGAAAGAAATCTGTAACAAATCATCAGGTGTACCCTCCAATTTAGAAAGTGGGTCAAGAAGAAAAACTTCTGAAGGACAGTATTTCACATATTATTAGCTGTGGGTATTCTGGCTCAGTGAATTCAGATATTAGCCTACTTTCAGATATGGCCTAGATCACAGCTTAAATGAATGTAACAGGCTTGTAGAGGCCTATTAAAAACCTGTTTCTATCAAAGACCTGGCCACTTGGGAAGTTGGGAAGAAGGATAAACAGGTTAAACTATTAGATAATTTATTTATTTATAATAAATAGTCATCTCATTCAGGTTGGGAAAGACTGAGTGATATCGGAAGACAAATTTGAAAAACCTGAAAGCATGTGGAAGGGTATGCAAATCCAAAAGTACGTGCTAGTTCAGGCAGATAAAGATGGAGGTGACAAAACACTTAAGAGTATGACACGTCCTGCAAAGTAAACAAATTAAGGAGAAAAGTCCTTAATCACTACAGGCCATAAAAATTCTACTGAGTATAAGGAAACAAAATGAGGAAACGTAAGACCATTGTCAGTCAGAGGATATTTGCTTTGAACTCACTTTCTGAAGATAAGATTTAACCTAACCTCAACCTAATATTCTGCTAGAAAAGAAGGCACATTTTTGAAGTAATTTCCATAACAGACTTAGAGATTACTACAATATATAACAATAATTGCTCTCCTTCCCACACTTCAGTGGCATAGAACATTTCCAAAATGCATCATTACATGTTAATTCTTTGTATTACGTTTATGGACTACTGCAAAAATAGCTGTTGAAATTTCCAACCGTGGACATAAATTTATTATGTTGTTTCATGTGGGTTCTCTATTTGAGTTATCCAGATTGGCTTTATTTGTTTTGGCCAGATGTTTGCTGCCTTCTAGAAGAGTAATGAAAGAAGAAAAAAAGTCATACTACTATAAAGCATTACTTAAAATTAGCCCCTGCAGCCAGAATTCTTAAAGTATTTCTGGAAAGATATCTGACAGGTATTCCCATACAGTATAAGACCATCTAAAATGTCTGTCTCCAAAAAATTCAAAAAAGTAGGAAAACACACACAGGTGTGTGCATCTTCAAAACAGTTTTGATATTATGGCAATGGAAACAGCAAACAAACCTAAAAGTGAATTTCTAGAGCAGATTGTTCTTAGTCATTGGCTTAACCTTGTAGGGTTACAAGAAAAGGTAAGAAAAAATATACTTTGTTTTCTATAATAAAGCAGTCCAAGTCAGGCAGCACATAGTTACCAGGGCCAGCTTCAGAGCTGGATCAGGGTGCTCAGGGCATCATCCACAACAAAAATCCGTGAGGAATGCAATCATATTTGCTTATTACAGGATCGGATTTGTCTCCTCTACTACTTTTTCCCCTTCCTAAGTTAGCTTTAGAAAAAAATACAATTATCTTGCACCCAGCTGATGCCACAGTAATCAAAGAGAATCTTGTATTTGCTTAATCTGCTTGAACAAATTGATGTTTTGAGATCATGACAAAAACTACATTTCTGCAATCCGCTGCATTCAGACAGATCCCTGAATCTCCATGGTTCTAACAAATTTAAAGAGGCTTTTTAAAAGAGGCTTTTATTAGGTTCAAAATTCAAATGCAGATTCCAGTTTATATTCAGGATATACTCTTAAAGAAATGAAGTTATTTTCCTTTCAATGTCAGGGAATATTGATTTATTTTATTTTTTCAGGGTTTTATTTTTAATGTATTTTTAAGAGTGTGATTTCATAGCAATATGCATTCTTCTCTGATTTAATGGATATTGTCTGTCCTTTAAAATGCTAAAAAAGTTTCAGAAATTTTAAGAAACCAGGGTATTTCTAGCATTAAAAGGCATTATTCAAGCACTGCCTACTGAACCTTTGAATGTCTATTTCAAAGTACAAAGAACTGCTTACATTCCTTTTGTATTTTTCTATTTATTTGAATGTAATAATACATATATATATGTTTCTTGCAGAAACTTATACTTTCTTCATTTTAAGGAATAATGAATCAACACTGGGCATTAACTATTTCCCAACCAATTAAACATGTGGTAAGAGAAAACTAAACTATTTGAAGTCTGAACCATAGTCAGGAGTTCTAGTAAGCTGACCCCCGTGGAGCTGAAGGAGAGCCTAGGGTTCCTGTTGCTTCCAAAACTGACTGGCATTGAGAAGCCACTAAATTGTGGCAAAAAGCCCACATGCAGACTTCCTGAAGTCCAATTCAGGTGATTAATTGCAGGCAAGTCTTACAGTTTAGACACTAATCAGAGTAGGAAAGTAATCACTGGTGCCATCTGAATTACTGAACACAGCATCTTTGCAGCAGTACACATCTCACAGATGCTGACTCATCTCAAATTATAATGTGAAAGAAACACCTTTTAGACACCCAGCCAGGAACCACACAAGATCTCCTGTAGACACAAGTACAAAAGCTGCTTTAAAGGTAAAGCTCTGTTGTTTTAGTTCCATTCCAGTAGGATGGGAATCCTACTGACCTAATACTTTGCTCCTGCAAAAGAAAACCCACACAGCTTCAACAGAAGCATAAAGTAAAGCTTCCCCCCCCCCAAGAGCAGATACATTTGAGCTGATACTTAACAGAACAGCTTATATCCCATGCTTCGTGTACTTTAACGATGTCAAATCTTACAATGGTGTAATGCCAGAGGTTAGACAGTTATCAAAGCGACAGCAATGGGAAGGGAAATGTGTATCAATCTCATTCACTGTTGCTACTGCTGCTGCCCAGAGCAGGTCCATGGCTGCAGAATATTAAGAAGAAATGGCAAGATGGAGCACAAACAGCAAGAGTTAGGTACACCAGGGCAGGCTAATATATTTCACTATGGTTTTCACCACTAAGATTTCCATGCCCTACTTGACTAGGACAGGGGCTATTGCAAAAGCTAATCTGTTAAGATATTTGCCTTTTCAACTCAGCAACACAAAATGAAAATCAAAAAAGAAAAAGGAGAGAGCTCAGAGGAAAAGCAAAGACAGTATGTAAATCAATATTCGTCTAGACCCACAAGTGGTCTCTCTGCATCTCTTTCTATTTAGTCTGATTTAGGTAAGTTTTCTGATGTCTGATGCACTTCCACAACTTTACCTAGGGATGTAATTTCTATAAACAGGAGGGTCAGAATATCAATATTACTTTTTTAGACATATAAAGTGTGATGAGCCACCTTTAAAAAATGCAATAAGAAGCATTTTTAAAACAAAAATACAGACAGCATAAATCTTTTAAGACAAAATATTTTTGGCCACTTTCTGAATATATTTTTTTAATCTTGGATGCAAATATCCCATCATACATAAGACAGTTTTCTTTAATCAGGATTCTGGAGGTTTCATAATTAACCTGGGACATGCAGAGAAAGTAAAATTCCAGTATTGCTTCAGAGAACTTATACAGCTGAGGTCAGAAGCAGCAATACAAAGTGGTCACAGACTATTTCAATCTCATCAGTTTGCTTCCTCAGTCTATTAACTGTTTTATGAGTTTAAAATGGACCTAATACTGGGGATGCCTGAATAATGTATCTTCATACAATTCTCTCCCCCCCCCCAGCAATGTGTGACAGACTCCACAAACTCTACATGTAATTACAATACATAAAACCAATTCTTTCTAATATGCGTGCCTTCTAACGTGCCTGAAAACATCTGTGTATAATTTCTTGCTAGTTAATCACCAGCAAATAAACAATCCCAAGATTATGACTTGAGCTGTTAGGAACAGCTTGACCTTTTCACTTTGGTGGTCAGTAGATGGTGTACTTGAACAACAAGCAGTTTTCCTCCAACATTAATACATAAACAGAAATTGCACGGTCTGAAGCAAATCAGGATAATCCAAGGAGAACACGTATATGGATGAAGAAGCAGAAATAGCTAAAAGTTAGACACCTGCACACCAAGTCCTATGGAGCAAAAGACTGAAAGAAAGCAACTTTCTAACAGATTTATTCATTCAGCAACAGAATGCTCTGTTCTGTGCTTAAAGAAGAAACATTAAAAAGACAAAGGAAAAATGTAATAAGCATCTACATATTTCATTTACACACTTGCTCTAGAAACCATAGGGTATAACAATGGCTGTTAATTCACAGTGAAATCTTGAGCATATACAAGAGCCTCTGTTGTGCATGCTCTGTCATTCGTTATGTTTTATATGGATGTCAAGGTTTTTTGAGCACCAGGCTCTGCTTCAGAGATTTCACAGATTTTTAGCTCCAAGACATCTGGAAAAAATAGAGCATGCTATGGTCTTAGAGTCACAGAGCATGGTCCCATACCACGCACGCTAGCAACATCTGAAGTGATGACTTGCTTTTACATTACATACACAAATAACAGCATCTCAGAACATGATAGGATGTTAGTTCAATGTTGCACTCCATTTTTGACAACACGAACAGATAGTAACAACAATGATGCACTGAAGTTATGTAATATATTGAAGGTTTTTAGATAGATAAAAGTTTGTGACACTTGATGTCTGCAAAGAGGTAGAGGAGATTTTAGAAAATGAGGCAAAGATAATGTTAAAATGGTGTAGGAACAAGTTAAAGGATACTTATGGTTTGCTGAACCTCCATAGTTATTTAATAGCACTATTAACCAAGAAACAATAAATGAACAGGCAAAGATAAACCTTCTCTCATACAGCTACAGAATTAAAAGGAAGGGCATAATCCATCTTTTATATAGGTACTAATGATGCTAATAGAGCTCAAAGAAATAAAACCCTATGATTCAAAGATGGACATATTCACAGCCAGACTGAACTCCTGATGATAATCCTCTTTACAAAAGAGATTTTGCTTCAAGCTGTGGGAATAGGAATGTTGTTTTTGCAGTGTTACATTGTTTAGAAGGAAGGAATGTGATATTGAGATATGCTTACAGTGATAAGAAAGCTCAGCAGGTGACCTCGTAAATGCAGACAACCAGACTCCTTAGAGCAATCAGGTGAAAATCACTATGTTAAGTCAAGCCAGGTAAGGGGAGAAAACATTACCACCTCAAAAACAGGCCGGCAACTGAAGGCCAGGCATTGTCTGTGAAGCATCAGATAGATTGTGAACCTGGATTACCCACTCCAGTGGGGAAACAGGGGAGGGTCCTGTCATCAAAAAGTATATAAACTGTGTTTTGGAACTAGTAGGTGTGCTCTCCTGCTTGTGGGGCGCCCGCCATTGCAATCGCGAATAAATTACTACTTCACTGAGATCCTCGCCTGAGCCTAAATTGTTGGCTACAGAGTGTTTCTCACAGCTGGAGAAAAGTGATTTAACCTTCAGGCTGCTAGCAACAACGCTTTATATTTTGTGTAAATTGCTTTGTGAGAAACACTCCGTTTTTCTCTAAGGTGTAATTTGGTAGATGTCTTCCTCTTCTTCACTTTCTTTGCTTTCCATTTCCTCTAATATCATCATCTTATCTGAATAGGGTGGTGGATCCACGGTCATTTGTTTCAAAAGTGCAGTTTCAATTAACCACTGGGCAAGTCCCCTTACACAGGGGATAATGCAACAACCAATGGCTGTCAAAACTCCTGCTACTACAATCAAGGATGTAAATATGGACACTACCATCCCTTTCCATTTACCAAACCAAGATTCCAACCATGCTGTGATGGAAGTGTCTGCTCCTGAGTTTTCTGCCAATTCATTGGCAAGGGTGGTAAGCCCTTGCAATGCTCTAGTTACTGTGCAATCCGGGGCAGTATTGTTAGGGATAAAAGTACAACAACGGTTGCCCAGCATCACGCGCACACCACCTTTCTCCGCAAGAATCATATCTAATGCTATTCTGTTTTCCCAAGCCATTTTGCTGGTGGCATCTAGTTGTTCAGCGATTCCTCTTATCGCATCTCTTGTATAGTTTATGAATCTCTGCTGATTATAATAGATATAATTAATCCAATCCACATTTTTATTGATTGTTACCCACCAGAACAGTGACTCAAACCCTGCAGCAATTTGATTCCTGGCTTTATGTTCATCAGGAACTCCTCTAGGCACCCCTATAGAATCTATGTATACTCTATCATCAAATGATATTCCTAAGCCTCTTTTACTTGTTCTGGGTATTTGTGATGTTTCTCTTTCAAATGCCAGGGTGAAGGGTATAGCTAATTGAACAAGTGCGTCCCCAGTTAGATGGTAGGGTGGACCGTAAGATCTTCCTTCCACAGTACCACCAGAGATCTGCCCTGGGGATCTCAAGTCTTGAGCAGTTTCCCATCAAGTCCTTGGTAGCATTCAAGGTCCTCGTGCACAAGGCAAATTCTCCCAGATGACGGGTAGCACTCACACCCTGCCATGAGAGGCAAGCTATATGGTTACCTATAGCTGTAGAGAATACAGGGGGAACCCTGATATTGCTATCACGCAAGGAAGGGAACAGCAAAGAGAGACTTACAGGCCTCATTTCCCCAGGTAGTCTTTTCTTGGTACAATGCAATCATACATCGCATCCCCTGGGAATCCTTGGTCCACCTCAATGGGCAGGGCACTATCTGGGCAATCAGTCATCCCGAGGCACAAGCATAGCAATTGCTATGGTTGAGACTCTGGACAGTATATTTGACCCATTCTATCCAGGCATTCACATCCCCATACCCTGTTTCAATCTCAAATGTTTGCCTAATATCTTTTATTTCTTTAACTGTGACAACTGCCACATTTCAAAGAGGTTCTCCTGTTTTCTCCTTGAGTTTCTCTCTTTCTCTGATGGCAAGAGAGTATCGTTCCCTTACAGCTATTCTCAATCTGGCTGTTGGGTCTCACCCAGTTACATCTGCTCTGAGACCATAAGTATGGTTTGTGAGGTAATCAGCCTGACTAATTGTTATAGTTATTGGATTACATTGTAGATGCTGACAATTGGGCTGAACAGTTCCTTTAAATATGTTAATTTGTTTCTTTAACCTCATGAAGTAAACACTTGAGGTGGGTGTATGTGACCACCCTTTATGATTGGTCATCCACCATACCTCAGTCCATGCTGGGCAAGGGGGTCCTTCAAACATACTGCTAGTCTTAGGTTCAGGACAGAGATATTTGTGCTCTTTGCTCAATTGTCGTTGAGCATTTAAATCTCCACAAGCATCAAACGTGATGGATTGTGGTTCATAACTCTGTCACATTCACCCATATTTTGACAGGGTATCCCGTCTTACTATTATCTGGTCATGCCTTTTCCAAGTTGCTAATTGACCAAGGCTTTCTCTGAGGCCTACAATCACTAAAAACAAAATTAATAATTGATTTTTCCCTGTCATTATTTTTAAACCTTAGGTTTCCAAATAATTATCAATACAAAGAATAAGATGTACACTACTACTATAACAAACCCCCCTTGGGAGCACTTCAATTCACTATAGGTCTGTCCTTTCTCTCAATCACAAGTCACACTCATTAGCTACCTGTGAAAATAAAAGGTTAGTTTACAATTGTAAACTTTTATCCAGCTCAGAGTCCAGTATGAGATTTTTTTCTCTTCGATTTCAGCTTCCAACAAGTCTTCTGTAGGAACAGCTTCCCAGGTACTAGGGTCAACGGATGCCTTCACTCAAGTATAGTGAGTCCAACCTTTTTCCGCAGTTCCTATGGCTGTTTCAGTGGTTAGTAGTACTTGGAAGTGTCCTTCCCATTCAGGCCAGAGTTGATCTTTTCCAGGTCTGAATCAGGACCCAATTTCCCACGGGTCCTGAGAGATGACAAAGAAGAGGACAACCCCAGAATACAGTTTTTAAGAAAACTCTCTTGTTTCGAATTGTGGTATCTCATCCCTTCTGCCCAGATAGGGTAATCCGAACAGCATCTCATATGGTGAAATTCCTATATCGTTTCTTGGTGCTGTTTGAACCTATAGGAGTGCTAAAGGTAAGCATTTTACCCAAGGAAGTTGGGTTTCTAACACTAATTTAGTTAATTGCTTCTTTAATGTCTGGTTCATTCGCTTTACCTTCCCAGAAGAGGAGGGGTGCCAGGGGGTGTAAAAATCCCACTCAATCTCTAAGGCCTGCATTAACCCTTGCAGTACTTGTGAAGTGAAATGACTTCCTTGATCTGAATCAATGTTTTCAGCTATCCCATATCTAGGGACTATTTGCTCCAGTGATACCTTAGTCACCGTGTTTGCAGTGACAGATACCAAGGGGAAAGCTTACACCCATCCAGTCACGTGGTCAATTAGGACAAACAAGTACTTAAGTCTCCCTGCTTTAGGCAACTCAGTAAAGTCTACCTGTATACTTTGGAAAGGTCGAATCCCTGGCTCCCGTCCCCCTCTAGGTAAGTTACGGATGACCTTTTTATTTGCCTTTTGACATATGGTACATCCTCTGCATATTTGCTTCACTAAAGTGTATATTCCTACACAGACATACTTTCTTAGCATAACATCAAACATTGCTTGCACCTCCCAATGACTCTCTTGGTGTAAAACATCATATTTGCCTCATTGGTGCTTTATTCAGCATTTCTCTCCCATCAGGGAGTATCCATTTTCCCTCAGGCTTCGTGGCTCCTGATTCCTTAAAAAAAAATCTCTTAAAACTTTTTAGTTCTTTCTTAGTTTTCAACAATTCCCTGAATCCTCTCTGGATTTATTCCCCGTTTTCCCTCAGACATTAGATGCCTTAAATACTTGACTTCTCTTTCTACATATTGTAATTTATTTTTCAATACTCCCAAGCCCTGCTTTCCCAGAAAGTTGAATAGTTTGTTAGTAGCTTCCTTCACAACTGTTTTCTCCTGTCCTGACAATAAAAGATCATCCACATATTTGTAACAGTAAATTCCTCCTTTGGAGGTTATAACTGCTCCAAAATCTGTTCTAGAAGTTTGCCCAAATAAATCAGTGGCCCTGTAAACCACTGAGGTAAAACTGTCCATATGTATTGTTGCTTCCGCCCCCATTTCAGGGTCTTTCCAGTCAGAGGTGAATATATCTTTGCTCTCAGGGCCTGAGAGCACTCCATTAATAACACTGTGTCCTGGTTTCAGGTAGGACAGAGTTAATTTTCCTCCTAGTAGCTGGCAGGGTGCTATGTTTTGGATTAGAATGAGAAGAGTGCTGATAACATGCTGATGTTTTAATTGTTGTAGAGCAGTGCTTACACCAGGCCAAGGACTTTTCAGCTTCTCACTCTGTCCTGCTAGCGAGCAGGCTAGGGATGCAGCAGGAGTTGGGAGGGGACAGACCCAGGACAGCTGACCCAAACTGGCCAAAGGGGTATTCCATACCATCTGACATCATGCTGAACAATATATAGGGGTGGCTAGCCAGGGTGGGGGGGGGTGGCTGCTCGGGGATAGGCTGGGCATCAGTCAACAGGTGGTGAGCAATTGCATTGTGCATCACTTATTTTGTACACATTATTACTATTAATACGATTATTATTATTGTTGTTGTTATTCTTTTCCCTGTCTTAATAAACTGTCTTTATCTCAACTCACAGACTTCACTTTCCCTTTTCTCTCCCCCATCCCGGAGAGGGAGGGGGGAGGGTGAGCGAACGGCTGTGTGGTGTTTGACTGCCAGCCAGGCTAAACCACAACACACTGTTATTCCAGTCTAACAATTTACTATTTGAATGCCCAATTTCATCATCACATCCCTTCCCAACAAGTTAGTCCCTGCCTTGGGTACATAGAATAATTGCCCAGTGATCATTTTATCCTCTAGTCTCAGCTTGATATCCCCCAAAGGTGGCACTGTTATCCCAGCCCCTTCTACCTCCATCACTTTTTAGGGTTTCATTAGTTAATTTAATCCCTGATACTTCATAGGCCAGTAATGACCTAGCTGCCCCAGTGTATTGGGTTTGATGGCAAGGTTCGGGAGGGGGCTGCAGTGGCAGCCCCCACGAGGAGAATCCAGAAACCGCCCTGTGGCAGACAAGGGACAATTTCGTCCGGCCCCAAAGGGGTCCACCGCTGCCCAGAGACAAGCCATGAGCAACACAGTCCATGCCTCTGTGAGAGCACATCCACGAAGACAAACAAAAACCTGCTGCTCAACAGCAGCTGGGAGAGCGAGGAGTGAGAAACCTCCCCACAGACACCAAAGTCAGCACAGAAGGAGGGGGTGGAGGCACTCCAGGCACTGGAGCTGAAGCCCCCTGCGGCCTGTGGAGAGGCCCCTGGTGGAGCAGGCCGCCCCCCTATCCCCCCCCTTCTTGATACTTGGGAAACTGACCAAACACCACAGCAAATATACCAAAACTTCTAGACTGTTACTTAGATAATGCCTACATCCTCTTTCCCTGCTCATTCAACTTCCCCAACTCATTCAAAAAACAGCTCTGTCAAACATTACATACCACACCTTTAACACCTTCAATAACCCTTTTTAACACTTTATCTTTCTCCAGCTTGCACTTTCACCAAAGTCTCAGTCATTGGCCAACTTAATTCCATACCTTTCTCCCTCCAGGATGCTGAAACAACATATCAGTATAACATATGTCATCCCATTTTCCTTCTCTCCTCCTTCTTCCACTCCAGATATTCCTACCTGAAGTGGCCAGCCTGGCCACACTTAAAACATCCCATCAAAGCCTGTCCCTGTGAAGATTTAGGCCGCAACACAGGTAGCTCTCCTTGCCTGCCATTCCTTCATCTCTCTTCCTCTCCTTTCCATCCTGGCCCTGACTCCCCCTGAAGATTTTCTTCCTCTTTCTCCAACCCTCTGCCTGACTGCCTGCTACACTGTCAATACCATTAGTTTCACTCTCTGCTTTTCCTTCTCATCTCCCCTCCTGACACACACCTTCAGGGCCTCCTGCAGGAAGGCCCCCCAGTGACTGTTCACTACATCCCCCCACCTTCTGGAGCATTTTCTGTGTATTTTTCTGTGCATCTGGCCAGGCTTTAATCACAAAATGAACTTTCAAGAGCCCTTGGGATACCGGGTCCTCAGGATTCATCCCCAAGTACTTTCTCATTCTGACCCCAAGTCTCTCATATGATTTCTGTGTTGCACACTATTATTATTCCAGCCAGGATCCGCAAGTGGGTATTTCTGCCCTGCCGGTATTACCCCTGGTCCTGGAGGATGAGCTCTTTCCCATTTTTGTATAGCAGCTCTCCTCCTGATCATTCCCATTTCTTTCCCTGTAAAGAACATATTTATATACATAATTCTCCCCCCGCCAAGAGTATAAGTTAGGTCCTAGGAACTGGTCTAATAGTTCAGCTAGCCTGTTGGGGTCCTCAATTAAAAGACTTCATCTCCTTAAAACTCCTAACCTCTCTGCTGGTAAGGAGGGGGGAAGTTCACTTAAGAGGATACACAGTGTTAGCACTGTTAGTATGAGGGAAGGCAAAATTCTCAGTACCTCTTCTACCTTGTTCCAATTCTTGCCAGAGCCTAGAGTACGCTCTTCTCTAGGGACAGTGTTAATTGCAGTCCCTGTCTCCCTTCCTGGAGCAGCTGCTGCTGCCGCCGCCGGTGCAATATTAGGATTATAGGGAGCATAACTTGTCTCCTCCTCCGAAAAGAAAAAGGAATCTTATTGTTTACACATAAATTTAAAGCCTGAATTTTCATCAGGCCCGTATTTTGGCCAAAATACTGCTGTTCCCTTAATTGGTTCTTTTGTCCAGACTAATACAAAATATTTAACCTTTTTTTTTCTTTTATCATCTCCTCTAATTTTGAGATTATTTTTCCAATTTCTTATAACTCTTCAGGAAGAACTTTTGGTAGGCACTCCCCCAGGGATATCTCCCTTTCCCCTGGAACTCATATTTCCCATTTTTCCTATTCTGGAAAACGGGGGCGTACTGCCAAGCACTTCCCCGTGCAAGGGCTACCGCACACCTATGAGTTTACCAGATTCCCTGGTGTACTTCCAAGCACTTCCCCGTGCAAGGATTACTGTACACCGAGTTTCCCTGGTGTGCTGCCACGCACTTCCCCGTGCAAGGACTACCGCACACCAAATTTCCCTGGTGTACTGCCAAGCACTTCCCTGTGCAAGGGCTTACCGTACACCAAATTTCCCGAGACTCTTCCTTTCTCTCCCTTATCTCACACTTCATTCGTCTCCGGCCGCACCCCTCGCGGAGTTACGGAACCGCGGATCAGGACTCCACACTCGCTTCATACAAAAGTACGTCTCAATCACACATCACACAGAGTCTCACCCGACCCCCAAGGCAATACTCATATTTCTTACCTTGGTCTGTGCACAGAGTTACCGGATCAATTCTTAAACCCGGAGTGCCTACCTTCTTCCCTTCCCCACTACTTCATGGATCCTGCCTCTTTAATCAGTCTCGGGCCCTCTGTCAGCTCTCTGCAGAACCGCCACCATCGATGCACAGGACCACTGAAATCAGCGGGGCATGCCTTCCTGCTGCTGCGGCGGTGGGGCTCCCCGGTAGGTGACTGGCTCCCGGACGAGCCCCCAAATTGTGAGAAACACTCCGTAGCCAACAACTTAGGCTCAGGCGAGGATCTCAGTGAAGTAGTAATTTATTCGCGATTGCAATGGCGGGCGCCCCACAAGCAGGAGAGCGCACCTACTAGTTCCAAAACACAGTTTATACACTTTTTGATGACAGGACCCTCCCCTGTTTCCCCACTGGAGTGGGTAATCCAGGTTCACAATCTATCTGATGCTTCACAGACAATGCCTGGCCTTCAGTTGCGGTAAGCATATCTCAATACCACATTCCTTCCTTCTAAACAATGTAACACTGCAAAAACAACATTTCTATTCCCACACAGCTAATATATTTCAAATCATTTTTTGTTTGCCAGTAGTACTGACTCAATTCCATAACACTGTATCCATGTAGCAACAAACAAGCAGAAGCTCCCATTGCTCCTGAAAACCCTTCCCAACTTGAAAACTGACACCAGGTTTGCAATCCATTTCAATTTATAAGTTAAATCTAAAGAGACAGGGCAGTATAACAGCATAATTAAGAGCTGCATACAACAGGTAACACACAGCTGGATCCTGCAAACTCCTGAATGCGACATGGCACACAGACACACTTTCAGTCCATTTGAAAGCACTGAGTTGGGACTTGTGGGCTAGAAATCTGTAGTAATATCCAGATATAGGACAAAAGCTTGAACTTCCAGATTGTCCTTGCTTAAGCACTACCTGCACAGTTTCACAGATTATCTGACTCTCCCAAGAAGTCCTAACTCTTTTTGACCACTGTTAGGAACTAGAGCGGAACAAATGAGACACAAGGACCACTGATGTGAAAAAGCCCAGGAACGGCCTCCTGACTTTTCAGAGAAACCTATTCATCTCTCTCAGCATTGTAACACCCTCTCTAAAATTGGTGAAAACTGAATACAACTTACTAGGAGCAAAACGATCATCATCAAAATGACGACCCCTTAGTGACTTTTTTTTTTAAATGAACGCTCATCTAAGCCATGCTATGTTCCTTTTTTTTTTTTTTTACAGCTACATCCAGTAGTAGCTGTAAATAGAAAAGATGAGTAGCTTTGTACTCCTGTGCAAACTTATAATACATTCCTGTTAATGTTAAGCTTCAAAACAATGCAAAAACAGTGAAATGACTGAATGACACTAGCTGCAAAACAACCAAACAAAAAAGCCTGTAGGAATTCAAACACACCGGTTTACCCTCTTTAGGGTCTGATGACCTTAGAATCCCCTATTCAATCTGTTTGGATTTCCAAAGCCTTTTTAAAGGCTTTTATGCTAAATACTAAAGAAAAATCTTCTTTACTGTCTCCTTTACTAATGTGCTTGTAAATGCGCATGCAATGTAAACACGTACTTGTGTTTACATATGCACACATGCACAGAAAACCACTTTTAGGTTGTAGACACAACAATCTGTTAACTACATTTCTCCGTTAGTCACAGCCATTTGGGGGTTATCAAAACCACAACTATCTTTTACATGCTAGTAGATCTACAATACCAATTACTGTAAATTTTCAAACTATAACAGAATACTCCTTTTGCTCCACCCCCCATCATAATGTCCAAACTCACCAACTACTCCCTTAGAAGACATAATAAACTACTCATCAACTGAGAAGCTCTTGATATGTTGTCAGCAGAACCTCTTGATGAGCTTAGATATTATAGTAGCATAGCATATACTGCTTAACAGAAAAACATGGTGAACATACGAGGAAGTCTAGCAGCCCTGTGACAGCAAGCTAAAATGAAATTTCACACTTTAGATCTCAGATCTATGAGAGTGTAAAAATTACCTGCTGTGTTTGGCCTCAGATTTAGGTTAATTAAATATTTATTTTTTTTCTTTCTCAAAGCTAAGCTCAGCATTCTGAGCATTTTTATATTCAGATTTTATTGAAAAGGACAGCTAGAACCCTACTCCTGCCTCCGTGGAGGCTGAATGATGAAAATGCTTGGAATATTTCCCACAAAATAAGTTTTCTTAAAAGGATGATCAGAGGAACATGAGAGCCTACACTATCAATTTCGTGACACAGTACATACACACATTTTCAAAACCAAAGATATAAGATACTATCTTCAAATCATCTTTTCAAAATAAAACCAAAACCGTGGTATTTATCTTTTAATCTGTATGTCTTTTACCTCATTTGTTCATCAAAATTCATATAGGCTAAACAGAAACGAGTAGTTTTTCCTCCTTTCTCCTACTTTTCTCTACTGTTCACACTTAGGGCATTTGATGGCACCTGGCCATCCCACAGACAACAGTATTGGTCTCATTTGTTCCATCCAGCTACCGAAACAGGACAGAAAGTATCTAGGTTCGTGCTATTTATCACTCTCCTGTGAAGTGAAGGTTCTCAGTAGACAGAGCAGGATAAAGCCCTTCAGGAACAGGCAAGAAACAACCAAAGGAGCCCATGTGGATGTTTACACTCTTCAGTGCACACTGTTAAGCCATCTTACTCTGCAGCAAGATAGAAAACTGGGGTTCAGAAACAAGCTCTGCAACAGTTTGCTGTGCCCCTTGTTTTGTTGAAGACAATTCCACCACTATCCATATTTCAACTGTGGTTCATTGACACATTTGCTGCCACAGTCCTGAACACAAATCTTGCAGCATACACACCTATACTAAGGCAGCTACAGCAGCTGAGTCACAGCTGTGTCACAGCATGGCAGAACACTATCACATTACTCTTGTGGAACAAATGCCACAAATGAGTATCTCATTCTACCAATGGAAATGCATAGAAACCAAAGCAAGGAAAAAACTAACAAGCCTCCTACCAGGACCCACGCGTGCAGTGTTGAGAAGGGCAGAGGAGACACCAGTATGGGCCTTGCCTACTTCTGGAGAGAGGGTGAGGAAAAAAGACAGCAAAAAAATATAGAATGCAAAACACATACAAATATAAAGCATCTTATTTCTTATGACAGAAAACAGAGACAGAAGGCATTTCAAAGAGACTCAGTGATGTTTTTGCCTCCCATCCTACCATTCTGGTACTCTTCCCCTACTTTATCTGACTGCCCCTGTGGCAATGCAAGCACACTCCTGACCTCATTAATCTGGGGAGCTATTGCTTCTAGCAAGACAAGGGAAGCACGAAGTGATGATGCATAGCTGATTGCCTCTACTGCCCCCAAGGCTATAGGATGGCTTGGAGCCAGGGGCTGAAATCCTTGGAGGCTGCAAGTGCACAGTGGGACTAATAGGCTTGCCTCTGCTCCATCTGACAGCAAACATCAACCCAAGAGATGGGAAGTTTTTGTTTGTTTCTTGTTTTTCCTGTGATCAACAAATGCAGCTTGAAGGCAGCATGAGCTAGAAGGTCTTGTCTTCTCAAAACTGAGAATGTAGAAAAGCCCAGCTAGCCTAAACTCAGAAGCTTCACTAACCATGTGAAAACAAGCAGTGTATATAAATAGATAGCTCTACTAACTTGGGTGAACATATCTTGGATGCTAGCTGCTACCAATAGAAACAGGAAGAAGACACTGCAAAACATACCTTCTTTCCAGAAAATATGAAAATGGCTTCAAATCAAGCCAGCAGCAAAGAGAAAAGTTTGTAGGTGTCTCCATGATTATTATCTCAGAGTCACTCTCCTTATGTAGAATTTCCCATTCAGCTCCTACCAGCATGCCTTCATCTCACAACAAAGGAAGTATGCAAATCAAGACCTCCTTGGTGTGCTATATCCCAAAATACTCACAGCAGCTTACAATTACTGTAATTCTGTGATCTCTAAATGCACTGAGCCAAAATTCTCTTGGGTGATATTCTACCCATCTTCAACATTGATGGAGTAGAAACTGAACTCCTCTTAAAAAAATAAGTTTCCTTATGACCAATGGACCAATAGCTGAAAGAAATGTAGAACAACTTACAAGGGTCTCCTAATGTGCCTTTGAAAATTAGTTGCTTCTTGCAGTGTTCACCAATTGGCTTGCTGCTAACAGTCTACTTAACATGGGACATGAGTATAGCTCACAGAGAAGGTAGACTTTTGTCGAGTGGGTGCTAGTTCAAGAAAAGAATTGGATTGAGACCCCCTCATTTCTTGACATCTGACAACTTAGCCACTGCCAGTCCATAGATCTTCGTACATAGCAAGCCAATGAAATAATTTAAGATATAAATATAAAAGCACATGCAGTGCAGTTCGTAAGGTGTCAACAACACACACGGTCATATTTACTCTTAGAAATATATAAAAATGTATTCCCCCCATCCACCACTCTTCCCTTACTTGAAACCCAGCTATGAGCAAGCAGAACTAATTCTACTAAAAGACAGTGTCTCAGAACATTTTCACAAAATCTTCCATAATTCAATGGGCTGCACTCCTTATGCTAAATAAAACTTTTACTTTTCTGAAAGTTTAGTTACTCCTTAGCTGTTGGACGCTATCCTTCAGCAATGCTGAAAAAGACTGAAGTGAAAGGTCAAATATAACGCAAATAATTCTGTCCCGGGTGGGGAAGGAGGAAAGCTTGTATTGCCATTTTGAAATCTTGTTTTGTTTGATACTAATCTCAGCTAACAAATTGACAACTCCTTTGCAGGGAAATTGAGAGATATGAATATTATTCATTGCTTTATGCAGAGACAGTATTTTCAGTGCTTTATTAATAAAAGTAAGATTAGTTAGCAGAATATTTTTCTGGCCACATTCCCTCAGCACAGAGCATCACTGTGTGGAATTATCAGGATCCTTTATGTTTTGCTACCTCTTGATCCTTACCGAGTTTTTAGAAGATTTTAAGGATTTCTGACTAATTATTAGATCTCTCCCTCTTCTACCATAGAGAAAACAAACAACAGAAACAAAACTAAAAAGAAAATGTTAAGTGAGCTTGAGTATACTTTTTAAAAATAGAGATATAATATTCTGAAACAGATATACCCCCAGAGACTAAAGATTTGCTGCATCCCAAGCTCTATGGGAAGGGAACTATGCAAGCATAATGGTACCAGTCAGAATAGGTCTCTGATCACAGCTGTCACCTAGAAGTTACTGGAATGGAAATATTTTTCTAGATTTGCATATGTAAATCAGTAATACAACAGTCATAGCAAACAACATCACCACATTAATCCATTGCTTATGTGTTCACTCATACACTGTTTTATACATATTAAGTAATGATCTCTGAAATACCCTAGAGAAGCTAAGTAGATGTGTATTCTATTATCATAAGGATTAGAAGCAAGGGGATTCACAGTGGCTGTTAATGAATTTAAGTTAATGATGCATTGCCAAGCATCCACTTTTTTTTTCCTCTTTTTGTGAGTTGTATTCAGTTCTATGAAATTGTTTAGGTCATATTTTAAAAGGGAGGAGAAATAACTTCTGTTTCACAAACCAAACAACACAACAGCAAGAAGAAAAAACATGGATATTGTAAAATATATTGCTTTCATCAAAATAGTTGCTTCTATACTACAATTTCATCAGTATCGGCCATATGTAAATAAGAAAGGCTTAAAAAAATAAAAGATTAAGTGACCAATTTCTATCCAAAGCCTACTTGCACTTTTCTTCAGGTACTTTTTTTTTTTTTTATCATGCAGCTACTCCTCTTGCGTGCAGTCCAGACTGTGGATTCCAGGAGGGCATTAACAGTGATATGTAGAAGAAGCCAAACTAGAAGATCAAAACAATACTTTACAAGTCAGATCTTCTCACAAACTGCAAGTCAAATGAGCTCCTTAAATCCCATCACTTGGTTTCTGTAGAAGATAGGCAGTACAGCCTGTAGATTTCTCCCCCCACAGTTCTCAAAGAAACACAAACATTTACTCTTCAGATAAAGGGAAAAGAGCAGGAAGAGGAAACTAAAGAAAATTCCCTGGAGTTACTGAAAGCTGTGTTAAAGGAACTCTGCTCAGCACATCAGCAGCTCTGAATAATCAGGCAGCTCTGCAGCACTGGGAGTCTTTCAAACACGCTTCTCTAGGAATACAACAATAAAATGTAAACAGCAAACGCCTCTTGGCTGGCATACTGGCACAGAGAACAACATTTCTCCATTTCCACATACAGAGACTGATTTCCCCCTCTCTCCTGTATTTAGATGATTGAAGATGACAAGGCACATTTATAAAAGTTCAAAAATCCAATACTGCGTATAACATAAGTGCAGCAACAAAAAAGGATGGTCAGACTGTACTAATGTCATCTAGTACAACCTCTGTGCCTTGAAACAGAAGGTAGGAATGGAAAAGAACTAATTCCATGAAAATACAGTTCCAGATCTTCAAGAAAATTGAGCTTAAAGCACTTGAATAATCCTGTTGAAATCAGTACCAAATTCAAATTAATGCACGTTTTTCTGCATCACAGAATACCTTCTGCTTAAGGAAGCTCTCCATTCAAAACTTACACGCTCCTGCTCTGAATAAAATGCATTTTATTTATATTTTAATTCCAATGATCAGTAGTTAAAATGTTATTTGTCTGATAAATAATGTCCTAAAAACTAGATGCATGTACTGACTTTCCATAGCTCATGAGATTCATATCCCTGTGGAGCAGCACCCAGCCAGCCTCCTGCCACCAGGAGGATCCTTGCCCCTCGAGCAGGAAAGTAACAGCATACAGCCTGCCTACTGGCAGACATTCTGGGTTGATTAACATCCATCCATCCTCAAAATGCAAAAGACTGTCCAAAGCTGTTAAGGTTATACTATCAAAGCTTGCTGTGGCAAAAGAGAGCTACAGAAATACATGTACAAAGGCATATGACATGCTTCAGATGACGGGTGTCAGGTACGCTCCCAGATTTTTCTGCTGCAGTGTCTGATCTACACACATGCTGAGCCTTAGAGTTAACTGTCTGTTCAAAATGAGCAGCTTTCTCTCAGCACTCTTCTGCTAACATAAATGTGGCTACTGATGTTTCAGGAAGTTAGTAACAAAACATACCAGAGATGCAATATCTCAAAATAGTTGGAATTCAAACTCCTTATGTTATGTGCACCTGTGGTCTCAAGCTTTGGTACAAGTATAGAGTGATTGTGACTCTAAACTATAACCTTTTTTAATGTCTTATTTTTAGAAGTCTTTTTGCCTCCTGTAGCAATTAGAAATTGTTATGCTCCAAGGTAAATTAGCTCTATTGTGACTACATAAGCATTAGCATTTGATCAAATATCTCAATAGAAATAAAGGGCCACTGAGGACCTTCCTAAATGGACGGATTTATCCACATCATTTAAGAAAAAATAACTTATGACTCACTTCCTATTTATAATTTCTTATCATATTTTCCAGGAAATTATGCGCTTTTTGACTTTTATATGACCTCACGATCTTGGAGACAAAGCTGGCAGGTTATAAATATCAAGTAAACATTACTACTTCTGAAACTATCAATGTATTGTTTAGCTTTTAGTTTAGTTGCGCTGGAACATCCAGAAGAGGCTCGCCCTACCTTACATGTCTCTCGTTTGTGTACTTTAATTTTGACATTCAGAATAAGCTCGACAGCCCTCTGTTTATTAATTTGTGCCAATCAGAACACAAAAGATTTACATCTCAAGTCAGATCTATTAGGTCCCAGATCTTCACAATGCACTGAAAGTCAGTCCCACGTGGTTTCTGTCCTCACCCTGTAGATGTTGTGAAAACATTAAGTGACTGTGTAACATGTGCAAAGCAGGCTACCTCTCAATAAACTATTATAAGTCTCTTCTACTCTAAATTAGAACTTAAATGTATCACAAATTACATAATTGTCCCAATTCTTCAGACACAAGCTGGACTGTACAACCTCCAGAGGGGTCCCTTTCAACCTCAACATTTCTGCAATTAAAATTTCCTAGTTATTCATACAAAGAATGGTTTGGAGATGTATAGAAAATCAAATTATTACTTAATCTAAAAGTATTGCCATATTTGCTGGAAACCCCCCAGTCTCGAATTTTTACTGCCTAACTTTGGTCTAGATAAGAGTCCTATTAAAAAGGGCTGAAGTGAGCAGATTTGTAGATTGCCAGGCTGAAAAATTTAAGCCAAAATATACACCTTAATCGAGCAGGGAATAACATGTTGCATGTATTCACACTGGTCTTGCTACAAGAAAGCTGTCTTAATTAACAGCCAAGACACACACACTGACCTGCCAAAAAGTAGGACACTTCCTGCAATACAGAGATAGTTACCAAAACAATCACACAGAGTAAGGCTCCAGCTCAATTACACATTTTAGGAATAAGATTAAAATATTCCTTCATTTTTTTCCTTTCCAGTTTAATAGCTTAAATGCGGTACCACTCTTGGCTGTGAAAGTGAGGCAAAACAGAACAGGAGAGGTGTTTCACTCTGATAGTTTATTTCTTAAAATCTCTGTAGCATAGAATCTTATTAAAGGAACAACTTTTTTCCCTGGTCAAAACAGCCCAAAACTCAGCATATTTGGCTTCCTGTGATTTTTTTTCTGGCTGAGTACTCACAGCCTAAGAGGGTCTCCATTATAATTTTTGCCAATTCCTGTTCCTGACCCCTTTACAATAGGATGACTAGGGTGAAAAAAAAGTGGCAGTAAGAGATATGTGACCTGTGAATCCTCAGTTCATCAGAAGGGTGCTTGAAGTCACAGAAAAAAAAATGAACTAAGGCTGCCTTAGTTTGTACTGGAAACCAATACATAATTTTTGCAGGTTTTAGGAGATGTAATTATTTTGCCACCACATCCACCCCCTTTGATCTTATATCGAACACACACTGAAGAAACACAGATCTTAACAACCAAACGGTAGAGATTTCCTGGAGAAGGTATAGCCCTAAGCAAGCAGAAAAGGAAAAAATCATGCCTGTGTAAGGAGCTCAATTCTTTCAACAGAAGGAAAATTAACAAAATTAATAATAGATACAGTTGGGACATGGTAGGTGATTCATGACTGGAGAAAAAATAAATTTTAATGATACTTGAAGATTATTTGATTTAGTTTAACTCTTTAAAAATATATGATAAAAAGGCTACCATCATGACAGACGTTTCACATATAAATAGAGGGACTGAAGACTATGCCATATACTGATGTTGTGTGCCCAAAACTAAAGTAGCACTTTAGTAGTTCAGTAGTAGTTAAATTGAGTATTTCATAGAACAAATAAATCATCATCAGAAACTGACAGAAAATGAAAACTAGTAAGAGTATCCATGATCTAAAAGAAAGGTGATAAAATAGAAAAAAGCAAAATAAAAGCATCTTTTCAGAGGCAGGCTTACCAGCTGGCTGTGGGATAGACATATGACAAGTTCAGTTAGCCAGGTGTCAAAAGCTCCACAAAAACCATTTGAGCCACTAACCTCTATATATATAGCACAGAGATGCCCACAGGCATCAGACCTCTTATATCTTTATGCTACAGGAAAAGCTTTTTTTTTTTTTAGCAGATTGATCCTGCCAAATTTGCAACACCTTAAGTTTAACTGCAAGGCAGAGTCTGAGCCAATCATAAGCCTTAATTGCAACATTTTTTCAGTTCTGACAGCAAGACCAAATCAACCAACACAGTACATTTTAGAGGGGAAAACCATTATTAATCCTCAATCGCTCTCTTTCATAAATTCCTGGAGTTGCATTGTGGCTAAATGCAGAGGTTTTGGCAGCAGCTTCAGGATTTATTTATTTAAATTATTTTTAGAAATGCTTACCTTTAGCAACTCATTCCATATTTTCCTTAAAGGGCTTTCAACTTGTGGAGCTCAAAATCTCATGGCATCAAGTTGTTAGTTAAACTGGTTTACAGTGCACCTTAGAGAAGAGTTGTGTCAGCACCACTGAAGGTGGTGAGAGACAATGGTGGGATGATAGGCAGGATTTGTTTGTCCTGTATTGTTGCCAAATCCTTCACATTGAATCTCCTGGCAGGAACATTTCATCATCTACTTTTTTTTTTTGAGGGGGGGGGAACGACACTTCAATTTTAGAATTTAGCAATTTTAACAGTTATAAGCAACTTTCCCCATTATTTGCATGAAGTCTCAGCTGAATACTTTCAGGCAATCTTTGGCTTCTAACAGGTGCTTTGCCAATACTTCGCAATTTCTTTTCAAAGCCCTCTCTTTCTTTCCCCATTACACTTTAGTTCAACCTGCAGAGTTATCCTCTGAACTGGGAAATTTATAATAGGAACAGATCCTCCACAGCCACCAAGCAAGGAACAGTAAAACAAAACCCCAGCAGTCACCATCAACCTTTATCTGCCACTTCTGTGAGACAGCCGCAGCTGAAGAAGTGGAAACAGAAATAACAGTGGGGGATCAGTTAGGAGAAAGCATCCCAGCCCACTATAGAAAAGAAGGTCTAGCATCATTTACTAAGGAAAATAGGAGCATGGCTTACATGAAAAATAAAATAAAACACCCTTACAAAAATTTATCTACATGCAGTTAGTGTAGTCAGGAAAGTCAAACTCTAGCAACACAGGAAACTTCAACAAATAAGGCTGAGACCACCAGACAATCTTTCCTTTCTATTTGCCATAAGGATAGCAGGAAGCAGAGAAGCGATTACTTATTATGAAATAAAAATGCTCCAAGGTACATCGGACACATGCAATCATGACATAGCATATAAAACAGGAGAGCTGGAACAGTTACAGACAAGTTGACGCAATAGCTAAGATGAGACAACAGCTGTTTTTTTTTTTATTTGACAGTCCTTTCTGGAAGGTATAGCCTGTTCTTTGCACAACAGATGCAACATTTTGGTTAATTTGCAGTTGAATGAAAAGATGAGTCACTTATCAGAAAACAGCAGCATATTTCAAATTTCAGTCCGTATGAGCAGAACTGCTATGCACATGACACAATCTATAAAGACAATTTAGTTCTCCTTTCCTAACACCTAGAAAAAAAGTGCCCCTTTATTCCAGAGTTCATTATACATTCATTTTCACTGAAATAACCTAATATGATGCTTTCATACTCTTCTCCATGAAGAATTTCCATATCAAAGGGAAGAGATTACAGGCTGTAGTACCTTCTCATGTCATATCCTAATGACAAACTGATGGGTCTAGCAAAAAAACCACCTCAGAATATGGGAAAAGCATGAACAACCTCAAAAAAGGAAAAAGGTCAATGTTCTCTGCTGTGGATCTCCTGCTTGTGCTGCTCACTGGTGCGAAGCAGAACTTCCTTGCTCAGAGGCCCCAGAAAGGGGCCTTGTTTCCTATAGGACTCCCTATACCTGGCTGAACACTAGTCTACTGTATGTTGAGGGACCAATTTTAACCAGTTCATTGTTCTGCATCCACTATAACATCAAATTCTCATGTTAGGAATCAGTTTAGCCCACAGGCTAAAAAATAATCAAATGCTAATTTGATATCTTTACAATATGACACACGGGGTAAGCTAATCGTTTTCTGTTATTGTGACTCAGAGCAGGTGTTTTAGAGACAGCAAATGGAGAAAAAAATCACACAAGCTACTTTGGAAGCCTTTTTTCCATCGAAGTCATATAAATATCCTGATTAAATACCATCCCACATGAATAAATATCCCTTTCGCAGACACATTCATTGCAGGGTAACAGCCATGCTGATTTGGAGATCATCATGACTGAGCTGAATTAAACCTGGACTTTATAAAGTGTTGCATACAGGCCCTGCTTCTCTGTTTATACTTTTCATCTCATTAAGCTTCAGTAAGCCATATTACTTTTGTTTTTCTACCTAGAAAACCTCTTGTGATGAGGTTTTCCTTTAAGAACAGAGTTTCCTAAACTTTTTATACCCCAAAAGCAAATATTCTGCCATGTCATAATGCAGTTGAAACAGTGACTTTTCTGAAGCTACATATACATCGGAAATCATGTTTGGGAATTTATGGGTAATTCTCTCATTTTTCCTTTATTTTACCAGCATGTTTCTGTCATTTTTATTGATGTATTTAATTTTTCCCCCCATCAAAAATATTGAAACAAAATGTTTCTCTTGGAGTCAAGGTCATTCAGAATCAACTGAAAATAAGTCATTTGTTCAAGTCTTGTATCATTTTGACATTGTTCTGTATCCATCTTTATTACCATTATGCCAAAGGATAACTATAGCTTAAGTAGTTCACACTTTCATTACCGCTGTCAGCAGGTTCTCTTGATACACCGTATTTCCCAAGAGACCCACATATGCTAATCCTGGCATATGCTGGGACCTCCACTCTGCTAGATTTCCCTGGATGCAGAGCAAGAGGCATTAACATGATTCACTAGGTCAGAAGTGATAAGCCAGTGACCCCAGCTCATAGTGAGGACACCTCTGAATTGTCCTCTCTAGGACTCAAAAGCAGTGGAGGAAGTTATAACAATGTGAAAATTGTCTTTAAAAAAACCAAACCCTTGCCCTTTTGAAAGTCAACATTTTTCATAACCCTCCATTCTGCAACAAAATTGAGATTTTTAAAATTCCTATCCTCTATAAAGATAAATGCTGAAGCTAACAGAATTCTTCAAGGGAAGGGAACACCAAGTTTTAAATCAGCTCTAGTTATTACTCCTCCTCCTTTCATCTCATATCAGCACTTGAGGTGTTCCACTATTAAATTTTCCCTCTATATCTTTCCCAGCCAAATCTTTTACTTAAGCTGTTCTTTAAAAACTCCCTGTTACCAGAGAGAGATAAGATAGAGCATCATTACTCTCCCTCATGGGAAAGCATCATAACATCTTTGCCAAAATATATAAAACTGCCTTGTGTTCATTTTGCTTCTTGTTGTCAGTTGCTTAGGCACTTCTGCTCAGTGGTTATTGAGTACCTTTATCATAGATCTGAACTTAATTTATTATCCACCCTCAACCGTTAACTTAGAGTGCCTACATAGGAAATAAAACTCTTTTAGGTTGCTCATAAAACCTACTGTTCATTCTCCTGAAGCATTGCATCCACTCTTGTGGCAGGTAATGTTGCAGGGACTGGGGAATCCTAGAACAGGAGGTACACTGAGCACCACATTCTCCTGGTACAGTGCAATCACAAAGGTAAAATCCAGAACTGCAAAGGGAGATTAAGAAAATAATCGCTTTAGAAATAAAAAAATCTTCAGAAGGATTTTAAAAATCAAGGCAGGTTTCCTGCAACTTGAAGGTAAAATAAAATTCACCGTTTTGCAAGCTTCTTTAGAAGAACTTCATACCTACAGAAGTGTCTATATTTAAAATACATTGATAAATTGTATATTGTGCATTTTTATACGAAGTCTTCTTTTCTAATTACCTCTTTGTTTCTGTTTCCCATTGTCGTCCTGCTTTTTGCGTATGCACTATGACAACTTACACATTGCATTCTAGTATAATGGCAACCTTTAAAAAAAGGAGGTAACAGAAAATCTTGTTCAGTTTCAGGAGAATAACTGAATTTATTTGCAAGAGACATCAAACCCTAATGAACGGAAGCTGAGAAATGGAAGTTCCATCAATTTGTTATTTTGTTTCTTGATTAATTACTGAAGTCTTGATGAGGGTACATAGATATTTGGACAGCAGACAATAACTTCAGTAGAGGAAATATTCAAAGTTAGACCACGTAGAAAATAAATTTACAGTCTTTACTTGCAAATTCTGCTCTCAGACCTCACAGGTGTGTGTGTTTCATGACATAGTCTGAGGGAGAAGAGTAACATCCCTGCTAGAGGAAGATGATGCAATGGATCCAGGCATAGCAGATCTATACAACTCCGTGGGACTGGATGGGTTACCTCCAAGGGGGCTGAACAAGCTCAGTGATGCTATCAGAAGAAAATATATTATTTTGGGAATGTCATGGACATTGATAACCCCTTATTTTTGGAATGTCATAGATATTGACAGTGTAGTCATGGACAGTAAAAAGGCAAATGTCAAGAGCATCTTCAGGAAGGGCAATAGGAAGAATCCCAGAGAAAGCTCAGTCCAGTCAGTTTTACCTCAATGACCCAGAACACTTTTGGAAGCTGTTTGCTGACACGTGAAGTGCAGGAACATGACTTGGAAGAGCCAGCTATGAAAAAATCATGGCTGATCAACCTGACCACCTTCCATACTTAGATAGCTAGCTCCATGAACAAAGGCAGAGCAACAGGTGTCTTCTACTTTGACTGTAGCAAGGCTTTCAACAGAGTTTCCCTTAACACTGTAGATAAATGAAGAGATATATAGTAGGGATAGGTGGACTACTGGCCAAAAGAGGCCTAGTCTCTTTTACCTAAGTTATTCAACGTTTCTATAATTATTGATTACTATGGTTATAACTACATTTCATATCAATTTTCCTTCAAAGACGACAAGGAAGAAGAGATCAAACATATCAAAAGGGGGAGGGGACCTGAAGATTACCCTGTCTTTGCTGCACTGGTATTGTTTTACCTGCTATAAGTGGTACGCTAGCCTCCACCAATAAGTATTCCCACAAGTGCTGGCCTTGGAAACAGTCTTCATTACTTGCGGTAAGAAATAAAATAAAAACTCAGTATAAATTATCTTGCAGTTCAGGCAAAAATACCAGATATTATAGACAGATGTAAATGTAGTAATTTTTCCAAGCTATAAAAAGAATTCTTTACGGAAAGAAGTAAAAATTCATTTAAAATAATGGAGTTTTATGGAGTTATGCAACTTCTCTCTCTATTTTTTTCTTAGCACGGTAACCAAGCTAAGTTTCTTAGTACAACAAATCCTGATTTTGGACAACAGAATTGCATAGAGCCTAATAACTATTTTGGCCAGAGAGGCTTTCCTGAGATGTTTCAGTCTCCTGCCTCAGCCTGCTCCCCAGTAACAACTTTCTCATCAAGGGAGCACTGACTGCTTAATGACAGGCTTATGAAAACCCAGATGAAATATTCTTATCTTTCCAGCATCAGGAAAGCTTCCAAATAACTACTGAATGACTAAGATCAGGGAGCATTCGAGCATGAAGACTGATTCGGAAAGAAAAAGCCTTTGCTTTCACTCTCCAAAAGACAACCTGTGACTTGTCTCGTTCTGTCTCTTTCACCCTGGGTAACTATTTACACCCTTCTGAAATGCCATTTTATCAGAATGATAACCCAAAATGTACTGACTACTCCAGCCACATTTTTATACAAGTTTGCATGGGAAGCTGTGGAAGAGCATTGGCTCCTTTGCATATACAACCAATGCTCTTCCTTATCCTGGCCTATGGCTCTGCTTGCTCCCTCAAAGTCAGTGACAGGACAGTCCCCAGAACAAAGGCAACAAAAACTGATGGATAAACAACTTTGCATCTCCTTGTTGGATATTCCTCTCTCCCCTAATTAAATATATAGGGAACTAGAACTACTGGCCCTTAACTTTTAAGATGCATGGGTAGAATGACTATATTTTACTACTTTACTGACACTTGTCCCAGAAGAGCCAAGAAGTGAGAATGGAAGAGTACAAAACATAAGAAAGGACCTCTGGGCAAAAAATCCCAGGGTTCAGCTGTGAAAGATGGTTTCAGCCTCAGGACATTTGCAATAGTCTCCCCTGTTCTGCCTGAGCTTCTCAGAGATGGAAAAGAAGGACTACACTTGTTCCTCATTCAACACACATTCAAAAGGAAAGATTTTTACTGAAATGGGAAAAAGAACAAATAGGATTTGGCAATAAGGAGGTCTTTTCTATAAAGGTAATGTTATCAACAAAATTGCTGAGAAAGTCTGGCCTCTAAATGTAACAGACAGAACAAATTAATTTTCACCTCACCCAAAGAAGAGACATGATGAGAAATTAATTTTCCTGTGGAAAGCTTCAGATAGATGATATAAAAGGTTTAACTGAAGATATTCCATCAAAAAAAAATTCAACAGCAAAGAAGGAATTGTTCAGCAGGTATTTTCCTGAATAGTCCTGAGATTTTATTGTATTTTTTGAATGGGAAAATATTTTCCTGAATAGTAAAACATAAGTAAAAGTGTATTTTCTGTTTGGCTTGTAAAACTTTTACTGGTTTTCCTGGTCGTTTTCCATCAGCTGTTACACTTCTGGTGCTCTGGGCTTCTCTGCTTTTCCACAGATCTCTCTCCCCAGCATGCTCTCCCCCTTAGCTCTGTAAGATTCCACATTTAAAACAAACAGAGAAACTACTGCTTTCTTTGAGCATTATCAGTGGCAGCTGTATAGGAGTTTCAATGAAATGCTGCTTCCTGGATCATCAGCCTGACTAGTGGATTTTTTTCATTTTCTTAAAAAAAAGAAATAAAAGAAAGCCAGAAAAGATGCAACGTTTAAAAGCCCTGCAAAGTGGGAAACCTGTATGGTTGAAAGTGAGAACTCTTCAATTCTCAGTGAAAGATGACTGTCAAGAAATGGTACCATGGTAAGTTATAAAAGGTGAATTTCTTGATAGGCTGAATAGTTTTGATAGACCTTAATTGAATTTAACTACAGAAAATGCAACTTTGTTGTTAAGTGCAATAATACATACTAGAGACTTACATAAAAATTATTTCCAGATATTTCATAGCTTCAAGTTTTCAGCATCTGACTTTCCCACATATTCTTGGGAATTTCATAGTTAAGGAAGATATGTCTATCTACTTTCAGAACTGCCAAAGGTGCAAGAAAGTTGACTGTATTTATCACAGTACATACTGTAACAATAAATTCAACCTCATGATACAGGCTTTTACTTCAAGTACAAGAAAGGTTTCTGGTAGACTAGACCCTACAATGACTGGACTTTAACCCTATTCATTGCATGCTTTCTAGACAACTTTACGCAAAACCTAATATACAAACCCTTGTGATTTTTACCAAGTTTTCCTCTACTTTTTTTCCTAACCCAAGAAAATACAAACCAGTTTGCAGCATGCCACATTACTGTAAACTAGAGAAGTATTTGTGTATTTAATTTTGATTTAGGCACTAGGAAATTAAGAGATCTGGTCAAAGATGCGGAGATGTATTTCAGGAGATGGCTGGAAATCAAGTGGGAGAATATGGAGAGGGGAAAATCTGCTGCTGTTTTATTCTTCCATAGGATCCATTCAGTGCCCAGTAATTCAGGTTGGAATGAGGATGTACCTGTTTTGGGATGTATTCCCTTTGATATGTTAGGAACACTGCAAAGCAAGAAAAATCTGCAAAACACATGCAAAAAATTCTTGGTTGTTGTCCCAGCTACAAATAAATCCTCTTTCTTAGCTGCTCAGAGAAAATAGAGAAACTGAAAACAGCTGCTGGAGTGGCCAAAGACTGAGGGATTGTTGGGTAACATCCTGACAGCAGTTAAGATCAGGCTGTATTCTGCATGCAACAGAAAAAAGCTGGGGAATGAAGTGCACGAAGAACTCAAAATATGGTCCTCTGTGTCTCTATTCCTAAATTTCAGCTAAAAATGGGTCCACAGAAGATATCTGAAATCAAAAAAGATAAAAATCTCTCCAAACTGGCTGTAGAATCAGCTCCACACTAATTCAGAAATAGCAACCCATCACATCTCAGAATTTAAGAAGTGATTTTAGTTTTTATTTGTGATAATAAAGGAAGGAGCTCATTGTTTCTTCCTATAGATCTCCCAAATGCCCAGTGTTTGTCCCCCCCCCCCCCAAATTACAGAATCATCTAGGTTGGAAGAGACCTCCAAGATCACCTATTCCAACCTCTGACCTAACACTAACAAGTCCTCCACTAAACCATATCACTAAGCTCTATGTCTAAACATCGTTTAAAGACCTCCAGGGGTGGTGACTCAACCACTTCCCTGGGCATCCCATTCCAATGCCAAAAATTTAATTAGGATTATGTTTTTTAATTTTCCATTTTATATGATTGAAGGAGGCCATCTTGAGCCATATGGGTTTTGATTTTCTTACAGCTTCTATAAGAGGAAGGAACTTGCCCTATTAAGAATAATTTTAACTTATGTTTTCCAGTTACTGTGAATCCAGGCTTCCTGTTATCCGTTCACAGTCCAGCGAGTAGACAGAGAGAGGATCTGTGAATGTACAGCAGTAGTGAATGATACTGCAGAAAACAAAGATTTCTGGAGAGACACTGAGGTTAACAACCTATGGGGAGGATGTAGTACAAAAGAGGGATCCTTTGAACAAAAAAGGGGCTGCAGTTCAAGAAATACATTAAAGAGGAATTCCAGCACAACCTGGAGAAGGAACAAATCTGAGTGAGAAACAGAAGACAAGTAAGAGTTAAAAAGGCAGACAGTTTAACATACCAGCTGTGTACTTTGGGAAGCTGTGAACAGAAAGAATAGAAAGCTGTGAAGTGAGAGAAGAGAAAAAGAGGGTGAATGTGAGTGCAGCAAGAGGTTTCTGGGGACTAAATAAAGCTCTGCAGCTAAGGGAAAGTAAAGCCAAGTCACTGGCCTCTGAGGAGTCTTTAGAAAAGTAGCATTTTTCTATGCACTTGAAATGCTGATTTTTTCTAATTAGACCAGTTTTTTAAAGACCAGTTAAAGAGCCTACCCTACAAAGTTAATATGCATCATTAAGCTTGTAGGCTCTTATTCTGGATCTCTTTGGAGGGTAGAAAATAGAAGCAGGATGATATTGTGGCTCATGATATTCCAATATTAGTTATGATAACTCTGTAGCTGTAGAGGCTGAAACTTGTGTACCCTACTTCTAACTCTGAAGCTGAAATAGCCCAAATTACCAGTACAGCTGAACAGGCTATGTACTTGTTTCTTTGTTCTTTTCCTAAAGCCACACTTTGTTTAGAAAGATAACAGACTGGCATTCAGTTTGAACCTACACTGAGTAATTACAACCCGAGACAGAATTTCCTCATCTGTCCTTCTGACTAAGATGCCACAGTTGGTGAGCATTACACACACTTAAAAGCAGGTGTCTAAAATAACATTGCATCTGCAGCTCTTTCTCCTCCAGCAGGTTGTTGGTACTCCCAGATATTTGGTATACAAACAGATTTCAATCTTAGCTATGGCAGAAGAAAAAGGTGTAGATATTTAAAAAAACAACACTAAGGAGCAGTAACAGAGATATTTCTTTCAGACCACTTGTGGCATCAGACATGCTGTTCGGCTGCAGGCAGGCCCACTTCTTCAGTGGGGAACAAAAACTTAGCTGAGCATCCAGAAGAGGAACCCACTCCACCACACAACATTAAACATTGATACTACATTAAGGCTGGGAAGGGGAAGAGAGAGGATAACAAATGCAGACTGCACGGTGGAGAAATGCATGACAGAAAATACAAGTGGTTCAGCTGCATTTTCCTGGAAACATGGGAAGACTCAAAAGCCTGGTGTCACTGCATGGAGGAGCTGATCCCAAACTCTCCCACATGGTATATCCTCCATCCAGAACTGAGACCTGGGCAGGCCTAGGAATGCTCCCAACCATTCAGAAGTTCTTATATTTAGGATTAAGAATGTGTTGGACAACCATCTGATAGATTCTGGGAATAGCTTCAAACTACCTTCACATGTGTACTGAAGGTAGGACTGGAGACATAAGGCTTTTTCTGTTACCTCATATTATTTAAAATGTTGGTTTTAAATTTTTGGCAGTATTAAGAGAACAGTTCTTAATGACCAGATTCATTTAAGGCTTTATATAGGAAGGGTTAGTTAGGGAGCTCCGTGAAAAATCTGATACAATGTAAATACTAAATTTTTAAGCAAAATTATCTGGACCTTGTTCCACTGTTCTCAAGCTTAGCAACTACCCTACAAGCTTGCAGAAACACAAGAGCTATTAAGTTTTATTCCATTTCCTAAGATATCTAAGAAACTCCTACACAGGACAGGTATTTAGCAAACACATTTGACACACAGCAATACGTGCAACAGATTTTGTGTTCTGGACTTTCCATGCACACCAGAAAAGGTTACTCTCACTCATGGATGTCAGTAGGACACAGAAGGTGAGATATGATAGCTGGAATTCACGACAAATGTTTGTTCTATGTCAACACATTTAAGCCAGCCAGGTATCATTTTACTACAGTGAAGGAAAGGACCAGTACTCTCAGAGATAGATAGCATATGACTGCTTTTAAAGAAACACTTTAAATATTGGAAAGCTTAAGAAAATGATCTACTTCTTAATGGTATAATATTTACCACTTCATCTGAATATGTATTCTCAATCTCTCCTTAAATTCCTCTGATCCAGCTATCTGAATGAAGTATATTTATGACACTTTCGATGCGAAATAAAATACTCATTACCTCACCAATACAATGCTCTTAGTGGTCTAGAAAGGGACAAAAATAGGATAAGATCATGAGAGGCCTGCCACTTACTTATTTCATAATTAGGCGCTTACTATATTTCATGTTGATTAAATTAGAATAACAGTAATGGAACTTCAGTTCCTATCCTCAAAACTGTTGATTCCTCTGACATGAAAGTTAAAGTCATTAAGTAGGGTGATCCAGTCACATTATCTATTCAAAGAGGCCTTCTGAATTTGCGCAAAGGAACATCTCTTCATGCAAGGCAGCTTTCCAAATGTGTTTGTCTGGCTACCCTAACATCTAGGTTTTCATCCCCCACCTGCCATCAAAGCCACATATGACCAGGAAGTTCATGAGAGAAAAATAGTCTTGCCTTGAAGGTGCACATGAACAGTAGTCAACTGTAACTGCAAATATTAGTAATACTTTCTCCCAGTCCCTTTCTTAGACTAACAGAGTGGCAGTGATACAAACATTGTAGCTCCAACAGAGTCAACGGTGAAAGGACTACTTCTTTCAACAGAAGACCAGAATCCAACAGAATTTGCACTGTACCTCACAGCAATGTGACATTTTTCACCACCGTGAACTCCTCTCCAGTCTTTTGCAACTGCCTAGAAAAATAAAAGGTGTGGATTTGTGCGCTTTCAGTTGCAACAGTCACCTAACTGGGAGGCAATTCAAAATCTTTGTTGCCCAAGACATTTCACAGGGCATTTGAAGGTATTACTTCCTTCTCTTTGCTAAGGCCCTCCTTAATCCACTGTGAAGTGGAATTAACTGCACTTTCAGCAGAAGCCCTTTCTAGCTGAAGTCATTTTCTGTCACAGTGTTTCTTTGCCTCATCTCACACAGAACACATTTCATTTTGCTAAGCATCAGCTGCACTCTTCAGAAATTTGCTGTCACCCAAACAGGCCAAATTGCTACAGTTCTCCACAGTGAACCAGCTGCTGTCCCTCACATTGTGAGAGATAGAAAGTCCTGTGGAACTGTTTGTGAGCATCCTGGTTTTAACAACACTGGCCAGTTTTTAAATTGTTCATATAAATAGAAATGTGACCATTTCATCTGTCCCCTTTCTGCTGGCAACTCTGCTTCCTCCTATACCATACTTAAAATCTTCCTCCTACTTTCCCAGCTATTACACTTTGTCTGCCACAGCTCAAAATGCAGCTGGGTGTGAAGAAAAAGTAGCAGAAAGCGCTCAGGAACCCTGGGTGATTGCAGAGCCCAGCCCACCAGGCAGCAAGGAGGGCATGAAATCCTCCAGCAGCAAACAAGGAATATTCTAAAGTATTTCTAGAATATAGACAGAGGAATGGAGAAGACTGATGAAAGCTGACCTTGCCTTTTCAACTGAATCAGCAGATAGACAGGGAAGAGGGACGTGTTTGTTTTCAAAACAGTAAAATATAACCAGCACGTATGATTCCACATCCGCCATCCTTGACAGCATTCCTGCACACAATGCTCTTCTGTTATGCACAAAAACAAACAAACAAATCATTTGCTGTTCTTTTTAATCAAAAACAAAATACCAGTGCAAGAAAACAAGCCACCCCACCAAAACAATCTCTCCTCCCCACCAAAAGATAGTCTCCAAAGGCTATCCATTTTCTTGTCCTATAACATCAGTACTCATTGAAGCTAAACAGCTGGCTTTCTTTAGAGCTGTGCTTACCAAACCAAATTATAACACCAGAACCAGCAGCCAAGATAAGGAAGAAGGCTATATCCTGCTGTAATAGGCACAGAGCACACCTGCACCTTGCGGCTGAGGACTGTGGTGATGCCCAATCTAGCTGTGACTCAGCTGCCTCCAGAACTGGGAGTGATAAAACCAGCTCCAGGCAGCTCTGCATCTCACCTCATTAATTTTCTCCTGTAACTCATGTGCAGTGGTGCCAGCTGACAATCTGAATGTAATTTTGACAATGTAAGCTCATAACATCCCACAGCACTACCAATCCAGACAAGTACCAGCCCAATGACTGCTCTTTGCACTGCCTTCCATCATGCAGCAGAAATGTACTTCTAGCTGCTTTGTTTTTTCCTCTTGATCTTGCAGTCATCTCCACATGAGGGACAGAATACATCTCAGCCAGCAAATGCAACCACAATAACAAGACTTAAAGAAAATCAATCTTCTGCTTTGCCTGAAGTCAAGCACAGCAGGGAAGATTCCAGTGGATTTGGAAGCACGCACCATCATTTTGGATGTGTGAAAAATACCATGGCAGGAAAACAAGCAGATGCCATTTGAGAGAGAGAACATAAGTGTGAATACGTGCATCTTTATGGGCTGCAAAAGACTGAGCTGATGTCAGCACCTGACTATTCTGACTATTTTACATTCAGGGAAATGGTTCTGTGCAACAGAGAATTTCTCATACTGAGAAGGAAAGCTCTGCAGACCCTTAATTTTTCATTTTTATTTTATTAAAGCCATACACAAAACTATGCTACCCTATGAAGGTATTAATACTGACTCCATGGCTCTGCCATCTGCAGGGACTACTTGTTGAATATCAGCATGCCCTGTTCAGCAGCCGTATCAAAGTTTCATAAAGATAGTTTAAAAAAGTGCATACACAAAGATTCAGATTCTACTAAAAGTCTGCTATATAAATTAGTAGGGTGTTTCTTCCCCCTTCTCATTGTTGGGAGATATTTTGCCATCAATTCAAAGAGTTCAAGTAATGAAGCTTCATTTAGTTTAGCTTTAGTTTTATTTGAATCCGGGAAGTGTTCTGATGAGTTAAAGTATGTAACTACACTGGTAAATTCTGCCCACTAAGAAAGTCTTTCCATATGGTTACTGGCATTTGCAGTAGCAATGGCACAGGAACCAAAGACACTCAAAAGGAAAACAAATGTAGATCAGCCAAGAAGAGAGTAGTTGGGAGAACTGATTCAAATAAAAGAACATTAATATTAGAAGGGATTTCAAACAACCTAGTCAATGCTCCTACATTGTTTTTGTTTAGAGGATGTTGGAAAACCTACCCATTGCCTTTTTCACATTTATTTTTAAGATAAAATTATTGGAATTTTGGTGATTTTCTCATAACCAAATGAAAGGTAGAAATTGTTTCATTTATGGAATATATATCTAGGGAGAGCTTTCCCATCCGAAAGGCTGCAGTCTTCTTAGCAGCAGTGGGAATGGTGTCATTGTATTAAGACTAAGATAATGTATATTTGCAATGATATTGAGGTCATAGTGACAGCTCATCACTACAGGTCATCTGTCTTAACGAGGGCTCTCCCTAACTTTATTCATTTGCAGACAAGTATATCCGCTGGTGAGAAACCTAAATGGATATAAAGCTGATTCTGATTATAGAAATCAGTTTTTCAACCACTGCACATTAATACTTAACAAAACTGAACTATGAGTTTTCCCTAAATTTGCTCTCAGGATCCAGTGCCCTTCTGAAAAATATAGCAGTAGCAATTCCAAAGCAAAAGGGTGTGAGAGATGAAGATATAATGAAATTTGGCAAGAAAAAGGGTCTAGGAGCAGGAAGATGACTATGAAGCACACCATAATAAATCATTCAGGGAGTGAGCCATATGGTCCAATGCTCTATTTGCAGACAAACAGGTTTCCAGCCCTAAGGTTAAGGCTATGTTTCAAAAGCAACTAGCTAGCTATACAGGAAGTTTTCCCAAGCTGAGGAGAATTTCCCCTGGGCTGATCCAAGGGCCCCAAGGAATAGATTGAAGGATAAAATTGGTGCTGCTTATTATCTGCTGGGCTGAATCCAGTCTCCAAGCCTGATGCAATGCAAGACCTTCATGATGCATTTACTAGAGCAGCTATGGCACTGACATAGTGTGGAAGGAACACAGACCAACCTGTGATGCTCCCACAGATCCGCCTCTCAAGCAGAAGTTAAGAAGCAAATCAGAATATAGAACAGATTTCAGAGAGTTATAGTTTTGCTTGCAAAGCCAATTAAAACAAGGATCTAAAGGTGTTAGAATCATAGAATCATTTAGGTCGGAGGTTGGAGAAGACCTCCAAGTTAATCAACATAGCACTTCCAAAGTCCACCACTAAACTATGTGTTTTACATATCTTCATCAATGGTGACTCAACTACTTCCCCAGACAGCCTGTTCCAATGCTTCACAACACTTTCAGCAAATAAATTTTTCCTAATATTCAAAATAAACCTCCACTGGCACAACTTGAGGCTATTTCCTCTTGTCCTATCACTTGTTGCTTGGAAAAAGAGACCAACCCCCACCCTGCTACAACCTCCTTTGATGTAGTTGGAGAGAGCAACAAGGTCTCCCCTGAGCCTCCTTTTATCCAAGATAAATAACCCCAGCTCCCTCAGACACTCCTCATAAGACTTGTTCTCCAGACCCTTCACCAGCTTCATTGCCCTTCTCTGGGCATACTCCAGCACCTCAATGTCCTTCTTGTAGTGAGAGGCCCCAAACTGAGCAAAGTATTTGAGTTGCAGCCTCATCAGAGCCAAGTACAGAGGGACAATCACTTCCCTAGTCCTCCTGACCATGCTTTTTCTGATACAAGCCAGGATGCTGTTGGCCTGCTTGGCCACCTGCGCACACTGATGGCTCTTATTCAGCCAGCTATTGACCAATACCCCTGGGCCCCTTTCTGATGGACAGCTTTCCAGCCACTCTTCCACCAGCCTCTATTCCACCAGCCTCTAGAGCTGCATGGGGTTGTTGTGCCCCAAGTGCAGGACCCAGCACTTAGCCTTGTTGAACTTCATACAGTTGACCTCGGCCCATCAGTCCAGTCTATCCAGATCCCTTTGTACAGCCTTCTTACCCTCAAGCAGATCAACACTCCCACCTAACTTGGTGTCATTTGCAAACTTTGAGGGTTCACTCGATCCCCTCATCCAGATCATTGATAAAGATGTTAAAGAACTGGACCCAGTACTGAGTCCTGGGGGACACCACATTCAACACAACTGTTTGGGCCCAGCCACCAAGCTAGTTTTTCCCACTAAAGTATACACCTCTCCATGCCATGAGCAGCCTTTTTTCTCCAAGGGAATGCTGTAGGAAACTGTCAAAAACTTCACTGAAGTCTAGGTAGATATCCACAGCCTTTCCCTCATCCACTAAAGTCAGAGAGAGATCAGGTTACTCAAGCAGGACCTGCCTTTCACAAACCCATGCAGCAATCTCTGTAAAAGAAAGAGTCCACGAAGTCTTAATTACATACCATAGATTAAATACTCTGGAGTGATGAAAAGACTCAAAGGCTAGGGAGAAGGAAGATTTTACTAAGCACGCGATCCTAGAATACTGCATTGGAAGAGGTCCCTGTTGGACTACTATAGACAAATTGATATGGTGGATGACGGTCTGCAACATGAAGCTACATTCACAGCCTTCAGACTCTTTAGCCCAGTTTAGCCTCCTGATGTGCTCAAAATACACTTAGTTGTGGGAAACAGGCTGCTCATGCAGTTAACATACCATAAACACACAACACTATCAGATGCGTTGCAGAGAACAAAATACATACACACTTTGAAATAGCATCATTTGACCTGAGCTCAGGCATCTTAAATGTAGGTGTAGACAGATACACCCAATCATTTCTATCCATCTTTTCTTATGAAAGTTACAGGGAAGTGTTATTAGAGGCAACCAAAAACATTTGGCTGAAAGTTTCTCAATGAAAAATGAAGATTTTGGCAATGTTAACATTTTTGGAGTGGCAATTTCAGTGTTAGTTTCATTAAGTTACTAGGAGGATGGATGGGAGGATGACAACATACACAACCTAAACTATTTTATCCAGAAAAGTTTTATTCCTTATATTCACATGCTAGTGTTTTTCCCCTCTCTGATTTTTCAGAGCTAGCACTGATGCAGAGACTAGCCTGATTTCTTCAGATAGAAAGCACCAAACAATCCTTATTCAACAACTATACCTTCACCTGTGTAAACTACCAGCCCAGAAATCAGCCATTTTCTTTCACGTTAAAAAAAGTAGAAAATACCCTGCTTAATATTTACTTAGGAAAAAAAAAAGAACAAGAGGGCTCGAAGGAGCAGCTCCTTTTCACTTTGTCCTGCTCCCACAAACATTGGCAGGAGCAGCAGTGGGGGTGCTGGAGTGGAAACATATCCAACCTGTGCCACAGCCATCAGCATGAGAAGAAGCATGGACACAACATGGTGCTCAGCCCTACTGGTTTCATATCCACACTGCTGTTTTTTCTTCCCTGCCTGCAGAAGCTTGTGCTCTGTCACATAGGTTATATCATGCTAAACATGAGATCAAGTTAC